>NC_138121.1:39838434-40438434 GCF_964146895.1 Miniopterus schreibersii | reverse complement strand
CAAAAGAGGAGACCTAAGCGGGTGACGGGGTAGATGGTGATCGGTGAGGGAGGTGGGAGACCTCGGGGAGTGGGTGAAATGATGGACACGCTTCTTTTACTTAGGTGGGTGCCGGATGGTTAACAGGCAACAATTAACATGATAACACTGACAGTGAAGGGTTTGTGGTGCCTGTGCTTTGAGCGGTGGGGGGAGGAAAATTACTTTGTTTTTGCAAAGACATGTTATTGTAGATGCAAAAAGACAAATGGACAGGCTCAGTTAAGATGAAGATTAACCTTTGTCAGGGAAAAATACTGCCTTAGGACATGACTACCCACCATAAACTGCTTTTATTAAATACTTTTAATTTCAGACCATCCTTGTGGTTACTTTAGATCTCTGAGTTTGCAAGGCTGCCACTCAGGCCTCCCCTGAGCTAGTCAGGTGAGCACCTTGCCCCTTTGGGTGCACAGTTAGCTGTATATTCCTTGGTGTGGAGGGGCCACAGTTGGTTTATCCATTCAGCCACTGATGAAGTCTGGGCTGTTTTCAGTGTCTGCTTCAGTTTGCTGGGATAGAGAGTGAGCTCGAATCATGATGCTTCTAACTGCTCTGGGGCAGTGACTGGCATCCTCTCAGCTAAGCGCTTATCACGGGCCCTGTGTGGCGAGCCTGGCGAGCAGCTCTTGTAGATCAGCACAAAGGGGCCCTCTTAGTCCACTCTGGCTGCTATAACTAAGTGCACAGACTGGGTGAATTATAAACAACAGAAATGTATTTCTTACAGTTTGGAGGCTGAAAATACAAAATCAGAGTACCAATGTGGTCAAGGACTGGTGAGGGCCCTCTTTTGGGTTACAGACAGCAGTCTTCTTCCTGTGTCCCCACATGGGGGAAGGGCGGGGGCCCTTTGGGGGCTCTTTTATGAGGCCTTAACTCCATTCTAGTCGCCTCCCACAGGCTCCACCTAGTACCATCACAGTAGGGGTTAGGATTTCAACTTGTGAAGGGGGGGTGTGGTGGTGGCACATTCAGTCCACAGCACATACAATGCTGAGAAACTGTTTTTGGAACTGACAGACTGTGAGGTACGTTGTTTGCAGCCACACTCAAAGGTCAAGGTCGGTGGTGTGGGCACCTAAACAGCCATCTCAGACGGGTGAAGAAGAAAAATCAGAATGTATTAAATGGGGATGGGATACTCAAAGGGAAGGCTACACAGCACTGAGCCAAAGGGTATTGGGTCCATGACGGCAGCAAAACAGACGCGGGACAGTGAGGCAAGGACCCCTCCTTGCGCAGACGAGGCAGCAGGAGAGCCGGGCTGGGCTGCTCTGGCCACTGAGAGGTCAGAGGGGGGGGGCCTTCGGGGGGTAAACCCGGAAGGAGCTGGGTCTGCCCATTGCTCCCCTGGTTGCACGTCTCCTGGGGTTCCCTCAGAGGGATGGCGATGGTGTTGGCGTGCTCCTCCACTGGGGAGCCTGCACTGGGTCCTTTGTCCTGCGCCGTATTTATCTCTTTTTTGCAGGTGGAAATTTTAGGGGAGGGTCTCAATAGAATATTTATCAGCTTTCCAGGTGAACTCTTATGGGGGTCGCGGTCTCCACTGATTGGTCGGCACCAGGGCAGAGGGTCATTAGTCAATGTAGTTGGTCCTGAGGCAGCCAGGGTGCCCCTTGTCTGGTTTTGCTGCTTTTCTGGGCCTGGAGCTGAAATACAACTGAGGCCTAGATGTTATCTAGGGAGGAAGGCTCCGGGGTCTAAACCGCATGACCAGCGGGATGCTGGGGGAGGACAGGTTACCCTGGGGACAAGGTTCTTGTTTTCCCAGTTTCTCCCCTTGCTAGGCATCTGGGGCTTCCTGCCCTGGTGAGTCTCTGTACCCGGGTTTCTGTACCTGGCCCATCTAACTCATACTAGTGGCAATGAGTGTCTGACTCCTGCCTAGAGTATGAGTCATGTGTTCACTTGACCCAGAGAAGGTGTGAGCTCTTGGTGGGGGGTTTCCACACCAACCCCCACATCTACTTTAACTCTGTAGGTGCCCAGGAAATGGGATTCTGGGCAGCTTCAAAGTCCAGGCCTAAGGTGGACATCTTTGCACCCAGCCCATGGTGACACTGCTTCATTTCAATTTTGGCTTACTCTGACATTCCCTGATTCCCACATAACTTTGTCTTGTTCTCAGTTTGGGAGGGCCCCATCCCACCCCACCCCATCCCACTCCTCACTCTGTTCAGTGACAGCTGTGTCTGGTGGTCTCGAGTGGCTGAGCTTTAGCAGCACTGGACACCTGTGTGCTCTCCTGTGTTATTCTCTAAGTTTTCAAAGAACTATAAGAACAAAAGCCTTTTCCTTCAAATGAATCTATATGGAACCCCAACTCCTAAAATACAAGCAGGGATTTGTTCTTTGCAGCTGGGAAAGCTCCCTAGAAAGGGGAAGTGACCTGGCCACAAACTGTGGCCCTGCTGCTTGCAGCAGGGCATTCTTGGGTTGTTTCGCCTGTCTGCATGCCTCAGTTTCTTTATCTGTAAGCATCTGCCCGTCAGGGTTGTGATGGAGTGAGAGTTCATCACCGCCTGGTCCACAGGATAGGTCCAGATGTGGTGCCCCAGTGTAGGATTATTGGAATTAGTAACTCAGAAACAATTGCATAGTATTAACATGCCCCCAAGTGGAGCACTGTTAATTGTTCATCTGAAATCCCAGTTTCACTGAGCATCCTGTATTTGCTCTGGCAGCCCTACCCCTGGGTGTGAGGTCATCTTTTAGCCCCCGAGCACTCCCCTGTACTTGGCCAGGCAGAGGGCACAGGGATGGTTGAGGCTGGAGTATGCCCAAGTATGGACACCCAGGCCCTTCACCCAAACTGAAAGGGACAGGTAGACCTGGGCAAAAAAGCCAATGAGTTGGCTGGCCCAAAACACGTGCAATAGGGTCATGCATACTGAATAGGGTCAGGCCTTCTAGGAAGTTCCGCGAGACCAAGCAGCCACTGAGCTGGCTCCTCCTGCCCCACCTGTTCATGTGTCCCAGCAAACAAACTCTCCTTACTAATAATAACAGATACATAGGAGCTGACACTTACAACCCTTATTATGGGCTACATGCTGCTCTAGCCACTTTCCATGTGTGCTCCTGTTTCTTGTTTCCTGTGAACCACTTGGAAACTCAGGGGCGTAAAGCAGCAGAATGCTCTGGGCAGCCATGGGTCAGGATTCATGTCCAGCGCAAGGCTGGCTTGTCTCTGCTCCATGTCTGTGATGTGGGGCGAGGGTGAGAGCTAAATTACTCCTCTTAAGAAAGAGGAATTGGAGACTCTCCCACTGGAGAGGACTCTGGGCAGCAGCAGAGATGTCCTGGGGCTGGAAGTGCCAGATTCCCGCCCTGCCTCCCACAGCCCCGGCAGCAGCCTGCCCTGCACCTTCCTGCCGGAGTTGGGCAGTGGGCCTGGGGGTGAAGGAATGGAGGGATTGGCCTCAAACCAGCTTCTCAAAGGCAGGGTAGCGGAAGGCGGCCAGACTGGTCTGAGATGAGAGCAAAGATGAAGTGTAATTTGGGTCCATTTAAAGCAAAATGGGAGGAGGGGTACACGGCCCTGGGCCAAACACCTGGCTCTGCCACCTGTCAGCTGGCAAATGCCCTCACGTCTCTGAGCCTCCATTTCTTTGCTGTGAAATGTGATAATAATGGGAAGGTTACATGAGAAGAGGGCCCAGGAAAACAGGGGACCTGGGCCCAGCGTGAGCACCGTGGGTGTTAGGAGTAGGAGCACCTTTATCAGCACTGAAGTGTCTCAACTCTTTTTAGGTCACAGAACTCAGAGAATCTGCGCTGTGGACACCCCAACTTTGTGGAGGCCAGCAGCCCCTTGAAGCCCCCTGGATGTGGCGGAGGAGCCCTTCTGCTGTCCAGCCTCCTTCGCAACATGGTGGTGAGAACCCAGCAGAGGACGCAAATCCTTACCCTCGTGTGGCCTGTCACACACGTCATAACTCAGCTGCCTGTGTGTGAGGTGCTAAGCACATGTAAAATGCTCAGAGCCGCCTGGCACAGAGCAGGGGTCCAGAAGCATCAGCTCCTAGAATGCACGTCTCTGTGGCTCAGGGCCACGGCCGGAGACTTGGCCTTTTCCGAGCTTCAGTTTCCTGGTCTATATCAGGGCCCTCGGTCCCCTTGGCATCCCTTCTTCCATAGATACCCACATAGAAAAGCCTCTCTTCTGTCAAGGAGGCTGGGTTTGATGACACCCCCTGGCTGAGTAAAGAGGGATCTGGGCCCGGTCCAGCTCTGTGCACACTCACCGAGGGCCCTGGGCACTCAGCATGTTGCTGGGCTTGCATTTCTCTCCCTGTAGAAGGAAGTGGGCAACCAAGTTAGCACCTGAAATGTGCTCATGCAGGGGACACCAGGCACCCTGCAGCTACAGGAAATGACCACCAGGAGGCGGAGCCAACATCACTCTCTGGCAGCCCCTTCCCAGGGCCAAGCCCCAACCCTTCAACATACATTTTCCCAGGGAGTGTTCAAGGTCCTCCCTTCCTACCTCTCATCTGGATCTTGGGCTCCTGCCTCCAACATACAGCACACAGGTAAACCAGAGAAAAGTTCTGGAATGTGAGTCGCCCTGTAGGACTAGGGAATGTTCCCAAGTCACAGGAAAGCCTGACTTGGGTTCTGAGATGATGCTTCATCCTCAAGAGGCCCATTTTCCCCCCACCACCATTCCTAGGAGTCCTTTGGGGGCTGTGCCTTGAGACACCTGCAGGCTCCAAGCACAGACCTGTCTCAGCCACCAGCCTGGGAGACAGTGGCCTCTTGCCCTGCCCCCACCTGGGCCCATCTGCCCCTCATCAGCCCTCTGGGCCCAACTTTCCAGAATAAAAGGAAATCTCCAGCACCAGGAAAGAGTATCTGACAGCAATAAATTTATTAAGTATCCCCCCAAATATGAACACAAACCAGTTAAAAAAAACAAAAACATAAAACTTCAGGCCCAGAGCTGACAAAGCAGAGACAAATGAGCGACACAAAAATGGAAAGGACCTATGGTGGGAACACAGAGCTGAGTGCTGTAAACACTGAAGGAGAGACACTAGGGAGCCCTAGGGTGATGTGACAGTGGGGTGAGGCTGGGCGGCAACAGGGGCTGCATGGCTCTGGGGACAGACCTCTTGCCCTGGCCCCCCAGCAGCTTCACTTGGGGCCCTGAGCCTCAGACTCCTCCTCATCGTCTTCATACATCTCGCCCTCCTCCTCGGCCGTGGCGTCCTGGTACTGCTGGTACTCGGACACCAGGTCGTTCATGTTGCTCTCGGCCTCGGTGAACTCCATCTCGTCCATGCCCTCGCCCGTGTACCAGTGCAGGAAGGCCTTGCGCCGGAACATGGCGGTGAACTGCTCCGAGATGCGCTTGAACAGCTCCTGGATGGCCGTGCTGTTGCCGATGAAGGTGGAAGACATCTTGAGCCCGCGCGGCGGGATGTCGCACACGGCCACCTTCACGTTGTTGGGGATCCACTCCACGAAGTAGCTGCTGTTCTTGCTCTGAATGGCCAGCATCTGCTCGTCCACCTCCTTCATGGACATGCGGCCGCGGAAGACAGTGGCCACGGTCAGGTAGCGGCCATGGCGCGGGTCGCACGCGGCCATCATGTTCTTGGCATCGAACATCTGCTGCGTGAGCTCGGGCACGGTGAGCGCGCGGTACTGCTGGCTGCCCCGGGCGGTGAGCGGCGCGAAGCCGGGCATGAAGAAGTGCAGGCGCGGGAAGGGCACCATGTTCACCGCCAGCTTGCGCAGGTCTGCGTTCAGCTGGCCGGGAAATCGGAGGGAGGTGGTGACGCCGCTCATGGTGGCCGAGACCAGGTGGTTGAGGTCCCCGTAGGTGGGGGTGGCCAGCTTGAGCGTGCGGAAGCAGATGTCGTAGAGCGCCTCGTTGTCGATGCAGTAGGTCTCGTCCGTGTTCTCCACCAGCTGGTGGATGGACAGCGTGGCGTTGTAGGGCTCCACCACCGTGTCGGACACCTTGGGCGAGGGCACCACGCTGAAGGTGTTCATGATGCGGTCGGGGTACTCCTCACGCACCTTGCTGATGAGCAGGGTGCCCATGCCCGAGCCGGTGCCGCCGCCCAGCGAGTGGGTCAGCTGGAAGCCCTGCAGGCAGTCGCAATTCTCACACTCCTTGCGCACCACGTCCAGGACCGAGTCTACTAGTTCAGCACCCTCCGTGTAGTGGCCCTTGGCCCAGTTGTTGCCGGCCCCGCTCTGGCCTGTGTAGGGGTCAGGAGGTGGTACAGACAGGGTCAGACCTTTAGCACTGGAGCATCCCAACCCAAAGGGCAACTGTGGAAACCCTGTGCCTGCCACCCCTCTAGAAAGTGGGGGGCCCACACCTCCCCTCCCCATGGTTCTCCATACCAGCCATGCTGTGTATTGGGGCCCCTGCTGCCCAGCACCATGTGAAGGGCTCTGGTCAGAAATTGAGGACCTGGAGTTGCAGTCCCTGCTCTGTCTTGCTTGGGGGTCCTGGGTGAGTTGATCAGCCCTCCCCTCCAGCCCACCCGTCCTCAGCTGGCAGTGCTGGAAGCACTACAACCCCAGAGTCCCTTGGAGCTTGGGGTCTGGATATGGACTGGTGCCCATCCGTTGGGGTGCTGAGCTCTGGAAGGCAGAAGTGGAAGGAGGCCCTGCCACCAGTCATGGGCACAAGTACCACCTGACCTCTGGAACAGTGACAGTGCTCGTGAACTCCAGCCTCTGGAGGCCCACCAGCTCTTCAACGATCCTGCAAGCTAAATTCTGTTTTACAGATAGCTCTGCTCAAAATACAGTGGTTTCTGTTCCCTGCACAGAACCCTTTGTCTGCGTCTCCACTGGGGATCAGAATGGGGATCAGCTCTGCACTGCAAGGTCATGGAGAGGGATGGCTGTGCCCTTTTGTTCCTGTTGATCTGAGTTTGCCTGTAATGGGTCTGCCATTGGTGTGGGGCAGGGGAAACTTACCAAAGATGAAGTTGTCAGGCCTGAAGAGGTGCCCAAAGGCCCCAGACCGGACGCTATCCATGGTTCCGGGCTCCAGGTCCACCAGGATAGCCCGAGGCACATATTTGTGAGCTGAGGGGAGGAGGGGTGGATCATGTATATTACAGAGGCTCGAGGGCTCTTCTTGCCCTCTAAATCCTGCCCCAGGTTTCAAGCCTTGTGCTCTGACCCTGAAAGCTTAGACTTTGGGTCAGAGAGACTGGAATCAAGTGTGATATGGGGACTGACACCCTGGAGAGCCCTCACCAAATGTCTCCAATTCAACACGGACATCATTCTACACCAGATGCTAAATATCCCCTGCCTGAGCGCTCCATGTGACCCTTGCTCTGGACACCCAGAAAGACTGAGGGGACCCTCAGGACCCTGCCCAGCGCCGTCTGTTCCTCTGGACTGTGCACATGTCTTGTGGCCAAGACCATGCTTGAATCACACTGTGGTGAGAGTCTCAGGTTACACCTGCCAGCCCAGCGATGGGAGGGCAGATCCAGGGAGACCAGCACAGGTGTCCTCTCATCCCCCAGGGAAGGGTAGGGGTGCTCACAGGAGGCCTCGTTGTAGTAGACACTGATGCGCTCCAGCTGTAGGTCGGAGTCCCCCACATAGTTGCCACTGGGGTCTATACCGTGCTCATCGCTGATGACCTCCCAGAACTGCAGGGGAAACAGAGGGGTCAGCAGGTGGCAATGATGGGGCTTGGACCCAAAGCCTGCACTAGGCCCTTGGGGAGACTTTGGAAAGAGTCCCAAGCTCTCGTTTGTCAGAAATTTGTAACAAACACCACATGCACCATTTGCATGTCCATGATTACCAGAGCCTTCAGGGTGATTCAAGGCTCAGCTGACACAGATCCAACTCTGCATTTGCTGGCCAGAGTTAGTATTAAACACCCTTTTTGGGTGGTTCTTATTATTCCATTTTCAGAAGAGGAGACTGAGGCACAGGAAAGGGGACAGAATCCAAGATGCTCATGCACCTCAGTGACAGGGCAGAGGATGCCCAGTGACAGGGTCCAGCAGTGTCCGGCACACGGTCAGCCTCAGCCACAGGAATCACAGGGGCCCCTAGTAGGGAGTGACTTGTCCAGGGTCGCCCAGCCTGCCCACACACAGCTGGTACTACCTTGGGTCTCATGCTCCCCCTTGGGCAGGAACCCACAGCACTTCTCACACTCTGCTCCCCTGACTGCTGCAGGCAGGGGAGTAGCCCAGGACCTGGACTCAGGAGCTGGACTACCCCTTCCCAGCTGGTGACCTTGGGTAGGTCCCAAAGATGCTCTGTGCCTCAGTGTCCTCATCTGTTCAACGGGCCTGATGATGAAAACAGGTTGCTATGAGAACAGAGTTATTTGTGGCAGCATGTGACAGTGTGTGGTGAAAGCTGAGTGCTGTGTGGAATTATCAGCATGTGTGTCCACACAAGGACAAATACCCTGGCTGCACAGAGCTCCCTCTACCCAGGGGCACTTCCAGTTGGCCCATGTAGGCAGGAGGTCATTGGTCACATGCTGTATGACTTCCCCGTGCCCCACCCTTTTGCTCCTCAGGGTTGAGGTGGCTTTCAGAAGATGAATGGGTATGAAGTTCTCGAGAAAAAACAGCCCTACATAGGAGTCATGTGCTGGTGAAAAGACTGCCCAGTTAAAAAATTAGTTATAAAACAGTTTGTATGTGCGTATCTATGCATAGATGCCTCTGACAGACACATAGACACAGCTGTGCCTGGGCATGTGTTCCTGGGTTGGGGGAGAGACCTCTTTTCACAGCATGCTCTTTGGTTCTTTTTGAATTCTGTTATGTGCACATATTAACTTCACACGCAAAAAAAAAATTTAAAGATAAAATTGTTTAAAAACCTGAAAAGTATGAACAGTGTCATTATTATAAAATGTATACAAGCATCTTGGCAATTCAGAGAGACTGTTATCAGAGGCCAGAACTCACCTCTGAGGGATATAGGGGCTGGACTCCTTCCCCCTTTTGTGTATTTTTGTCACTGGTAAATTCTTTTTCTTTTTTTTTTGCATTGTGTATTAATTTTGTAATTAGAAAATAAACACAAAGAGATGTCACTGAGGCATTCAGACTGCTCAGAGCTTCCTACCACTGCTTGGCTCCCCATGCCCTCCTTCACCCCAAAGCTATGCAAGAGGCTGAGCCCAGACCTTGGTCCCCAAGAGCCCTGGGACACCCCAAACCTCTCGCTTCAGGGACACCCACAGCCTCCAGAGAGGAGGGATGATCTCAAGAGGGCAA
The DNA here is from genome assembly GCF_964146895.1 of Miniopterus schreibersii. Taxonomy (NCBI): domain Eukaryota; kingdom Metazoa; phylum Chordata; class Mammalia; order Chiroptera; family Miniopteridae; genus Miniopterus; species Miniopterus schreibersii. The sequence continues at coordinate 40,429,150 of NC_138121.1, read as the reverse complement.
GTGTGGGGCCAGAGAGAGTCATTCAGTCACTGGGACACCAACACATCTACGGAAAGCACGGTCTTCCAGGAGGTAATGGACCAGAGTGGGTGCAGATCCCAGTACCATCTAGTGTCTGGCAGTCACTCCACCTCTTGGGAGGGACCTCAGCTTTCTCATCTATGAAGTAGAAAAGATAATAGTACCCACATCAAGTGGTTAGCACAAGGCCCTGACACATAAAAGCATTCAGCAAATGTTGGCTTTGTTGAGCTAAAAAGTCTTAGACGCTATTTATATTGGTAAAGCCATATGCATGGATAACCTAAATAAAAATAAAACATAGTTTTAAAATATCCATATGCTTTGGAGTACTGTGGCACAGTAAAAGATCACCACTGATAGATCTCCAAGACATATCCTTGAGGGAAAAGGCACACTCAGCAGTGACCGAGTGAAAAGGAAACCACACAACGATGCCATATTTTCCACAAAGATCTAGATGCCCACGCACTGATCAGGGACTGGAACAATGAAAAACTGTCCCGCTGGAGGGGGGTCTAGAGGTTAAATGAGCATAGCCTTACCTGCAATGTTTCCATTTTTAAAGAGGGGATATATTAGTAACTGCTTTTGTAGTTAAAACTAATAAAGATTATAATTTGAAATATATAGATCTTATTAGCAAATTAGATTGTGTAACATTTAATAAAGAATAAAATACAGTTTTGTAAATTAAATAAGAAATAATTAAGGTCTCACTGCAGATGAGAAAGCTGCCAGGTGGCCGTGGACCCCAGGGTCCAGGCCAGGTCTCCTGTGTCACACCCCGTGTTTCGGGGAGGGAAAGGCCCGGGCCTGCGCCGCTGTCCGTGGTGCTGACCGCTCGCCGCGCCGCCCAGGGGCTCAGGGCTGCAGGCAGCGGGCGGGCCCAGGAGCCCAAGGCAAGTAGGATGCAGCACCCGCCGAGGAAGGATTGGCCGGCTCAGGGGTCTAAAGCCCCTCCAAGGCCCCCAGCTTTGCCCCGGCCCGCACGGCGAGCGCCGCAGTGACCAATCAGGGAGGAAACGGGGACCCCCTCCGGTTCGTTGCCAGGGCCCCTCCCCTCGCAGCCCCGCCCTGAGGCCGAGGAAGCGGCCCAGACAAAGGCTCGGGCGGCCCTGCCTCCGGAGGGCAGGAGGGGAGGGTCTCTGGGCCCCTCGCCCCCGGCGTGGGGCGGTGCCCCGCGCGCCCTGACGCAGCCACGCAGACAGGTTCCAACTCCCGCCTTGTCCCTGGGGCGGGGCTCTCGTCCCGGAGACGAGCAGCGCCCCGGCCCGCGCCCCGCACGGCGCCGCCTCGCAGCCCCACGCCCTCGGGAGGCGGCGCTCCCCTCGCGCCCCCCCGCCGGCCGCAGCCTGATCCAGGCACCGCTCGGGACCCCGAGGCAGGGAGGGAGCCCCGCCGGCCGGGCAGCTCCCGCGGGGGGGCGGGCCAGTTCCCCACCAGGACCTCGGGGCGTGGGGGCCGCGCAGCGCTCTCCGAGGCCCCCGGCGGGGGGTCGGGAAGGGAGCTGCCCGCTGCACCCGTGGGCCGCGGCCGAGCGCAGCGGCTGGGACAGGCGGAGGCGACGCCTCCGCCGGGCGGCTCTCTCGTTCGATGTGTTTACAAGGATCGGACATTAATTTTTCTAGCTAACATAAATTTTTAAAAATCGATGCGAACGGGATGAACGGAGCAAACGCTCTCTCTGCAGAGGACGCTGGCCGGCAGCAGGCAGGGGCGCCCGCCCTTCCCAGCGCCGCGGCCGTCCGGGCCGTGGAGGGGGCGCCTAGGGGTCACCGCCGCCCAGGCCAGGCGGGACGCGGGGCCGTCCCCCGTGACCCCGACCTCTGAGGAGCAGATGCTCGGGGCGGGCCTGGCCCCCGGCTGCATCGACGACCCCGGCCACTCCCGCCCGCCCGGCCTCGGCTGGATGGGCGTCGCCCAGGCCTCCCCTCCCCCAGCCCCTTCCTGGGGCAGGACCAGCTGTCGCCTCCGAGATTGGGGCCCCGGACACCGCCTCCGAGACCCGTCGGAGGGCCTCCGCCCCAGAGCCCAAGCTGCAATTCACATGTCAGCCACGCGCCGCCCCGCCCCGTCGTAATTAGGTGGGTTTTTTGTTCTCGCCGTTTCCGTGGCAACAGCCTCCAGAGGAAGCTCTCCCTCGGCCCCTGCGCCTCCAGGACCCGCCTCCCGTGCCCACCGTCTCTGCAGCCGGCCCCGGCCGCCGCCCCGGGGGCCCGCCGGCCCGCAGGACCCACCCGCGGGCCAGCCGAAGCCGCGGGGCTCCGCGCTCCGCGAGGCGGTGCGACCTTGGGCACGGGCGGCCTGCCGGCCCTGGAGCCCGGACACGCGCCCCCGCCTCGCCGCTCCCCGGCCGCCGCGGCCCCAGCCCCGCGCGGGGCTGACAATGCGCGGGAGGGGCGCGCCGTGGGGCGTTTCCCACGCCCGGCGCGCGGCTTTGTTCGCGCCCACCCCAGGCGCGGCGCTGCAGCCCGCGGGGGCTTGCCCAGGTGGGGCACGCTGAGGAAAGGCCGGTCCCGCGCCAAGGTCACCTCGAATCCCGGCCCAGCCCCTCCCCCAACAAAGGAACAGGGTGGGGCCCGGCGGCCGCGGGCGGCGCGGCGAGACTGGGCAGCCGGGGCTGCAGGCGCTCCGCCGACCTCGCCGTCCGGGGCGGGGGCCAGAGGGAAGCGGGAGGGCTCTGAAGGGGGCGCTCCACCCGAGCCGCGACCCAAGGGCCACGCCCCGCCAGCCCGCGCCCGCGCCGGGGCCGCGAAGGAGGGAGCGCGGCGGCGGGGGGGCGGCCGGCGGGCCCCCCGCTTTGTCCTCGGCGGCAGGCACCTGCGGCCCGGGCGCGCGGCGCCCCAGCTGCCCTCCCTCGGGGCCGGCTAGAGCGGGGACCCCGCGGGCGCGGCGCGGGGCGCGGCGCGGGGCGCGGGGCGCGGCGGCCTCACCTTGGCCCCGATCTGGTTGCCGCACTGGCCGGCCTGGATGTGCACGATCTCCCTCATGCTCGACGCGGCGGCGGGCTGCGGTGCTGCGGCCGGGCTGCTGCGGGGCCGCGCCGCCGCCGCTCTTATAGGCCGCCCCGCCCGCGCCCGCGTCAGCGCGCGGCCAATGGGGGCGCCGCCGCGCTGCGGCACGGCCGCTGCGGCACCGCGCGCGTGCCCCGCGCCGGCTGCGGGCGCTCCCGGGGGGCGGGCGCGCGGGCGGACAATGGGAGCCCCGCGGCGCTCAGGCCGCCCCGCCCGGCGCGCGGCTCGGCCGGGAGTCCGCCTGCCCCGCGCCCGCCTGGGGACCGACCCCGTCTCCCCCGCGGGGCGAGGGGCGCCGCCCAGCTCCGCGCCCGCGGCGTGGACGGGCCCACGGGTCCTCTGAGCTTCGCGGGGCCCCGGGGAGGGAAGGGGCAGAAAAGGCTCAGCGGGCACCGAAAGCAAGCGCGGGGCTGAGAAGCCCGAGTGGGCGGCTGCGGGTGCGGGCGGCGGCTCCGAGCGCCCGGTGTCCGCGGCGGGGATGCCGCCTCCTCCGGCCCGCCGCCCGGGTACGGATGGGCCTTGCTTTGCACCCCCAGGCACCGTGCTGGCCCGTAGCCACTGCTCAGTGAGGACTGGTGTCAGAAACTATCGTAAGGACACAGCCAGCCAGGTGAGGGACCCACGGGGGGTTGCAGTCATTTCTGTCTTACTCCCTGGCGTCACCTGTATGTCCTCTTGGTCCAAGTGAGGCCACGGCAGTGGGGAGCAGGGAGCTGGTGTGTGCATAAGGTGCAGGTTTTTGCAGGGAACACTGGGGAAGGGAGTCCACTGGTCAGAGAGAAGGGAAGGGGGCCTTCACATGAATACAGACCCTGCTACACATAGACACCGCTGGTTTCTCCTGGGCTCAGTCGTTATAGTGAGGACACAGGTCGTCCTGATGTTTCAGTAACAAATCCTCCAGGAAGGGCATCCACAGTCAGTTGAACAAGCTTGTGGGCGCACCTGCATCCAGGGTGTGTGCCCAGGAGTGGCCTGGCACGTGTGGATGTGTCCAGGCCTCTCTCTTCCCCCTCCTGAAGCTCCCCAGTTTGGCAAGTCTAGAAATGGGTCTTTTGTTCTCAAGAGAAGCCCCTCCCCTACAATGTGTCCATGATGTGGCTTTCTGTGGTTGGCTTCCAGCCCCTTCCTGGGGCCCCTCCCTGTCCCCAGTCAGGGGTCCTTGGTGACATTTGGCTCTTCCTTGGTGCCAGCTGCGCCTCCCTGTCTGAGCAGAAGAAGCTTTGCAGCATCCTGTCTGCCAGGACCCATCACTGGGCCTGCCTCCCTGCAGAATGGCATCTGGCCAGGCTCGCTCCCCCTCCATCCCCAGAGGGCTCTGGTGCTGGGCTCAAGGCTGACTCGCCATCCTGTCTCCCAGCAAAGGCTGACCCTACCGGGAACCAGCTCCCAGAGGCCAGCCGTCAGGGCTGGAGCTGCCAGCATGGGTGAGGTGGGGACTGGCCAGGGGACTGCAGACGTTACTAGAACTGCCTTGGAGTTAGCTGATGCCATCACTTTTGCCACCACTGAGCTCGTACCAGCAATAGGGTCGACTGCATGCTCATTGTCTGTGGAGGAAACCAGGTTGCTCCTCAGCAAGAGGCCCAGGGTTACAGCACAGTGAGAACCCAAAGGCCCCCAGAACCATGCAGCACGATCCAGTCCAGATACCACTCCCAGGGATACTGCCTGCAGCCACTGGACAGCTTCACCCCATTCTGGGAGGCCTCAAGTATCTACCAGGGCTGGTAGTGCTGGAGGAACAAAATTCCAGCCCTGGACCAACCTGCACTGTGGACCCCTGAGGGTGTCCTAGAGCAGGCGTGGAGGAGGCACTGACTACTCCTGCTCCGCCAAGGTCACAGTGCGTCATGGTGGCCCTGCTTCTGCCGCAGCTGAAGGCAGCCTGGGCGGTGTCAGCCTCTCCCGCGGAGGTGCCTCGGGGCAGGCAGCAGCTGCTCCTGCTGCCCTGGGCTGGGTTTGCGCACAAGGAGAAGCCCAAGGCAGCGTCAGAGTAAGGGCCGCTGGGGTCTGTGCACTCCCCTGGGCCGGGGATTCAGGCACTCTAGGTCCTTTGGGGTTTCTGGCTGGTTTCTGGGACTGACTTCTCCCTGCTCATCACCTCCACTCCCCTCCTCCCCAGCTCCTCCACCCTCAAGCTTCAAGCAACTTCTAGAAGGAGCCAATGCAAATGGCAATGAGGCTGCTGTGTGCACAGCATTTATTGACAGATGTTTCCCAGCCCTGTGATCCTGGGTACTAGTCCCTGATTCAGGCTAATGGCCTTTGCCTTGGCCTGTGCAGGCATTGGCTGACACTGTCTGCTAGGTGTGGTACAGACAAATGGGCCAAGCCCCCAGCTCTCCAGGCACCATGAGCCCTAGAAGAGATCAGCCCCACACTCCCACTGTGGCTCCTGCAGCCATGTCCCTCTGCTGTGAGGCCAGGTCCTACTTGTCACAGAGTCTCTTCTCCTGAGGTCCTCATTGGGAGCAGCATTCTGCCAGCCCACAGACTTCACATCCTGGTGGTTGGGGGTACAGATGGGTCCTTGCCTGTCTCTGGGTGCAGGTGGAGCTGTCCTGGAGTGGGCTGTGTCTGTCCAGGAGCCCAGGACCTGCCCTGTGCCTGTGGTCCCATCTCTCCAGCCTCCTGAACCACTCCTGGAGATTCATGCTGATTTCTCTCTGGCCCCAAAGGGTTCGTGTGTCCACACCTTCAGAAATCATCTAGCCTGTCCTCTTTGGCAAGTGACTGCCGGTCACACGGGAGTTGACCCATGTGATGTCTACACCTCCCTCTGCCCAGCACCCTGGCCTTGAGCACTCAGGCACCCTCGCTCACCAGGAGCACAGCAGCACCTCTTGGAGCGTCTTCCGGAGCTCCTGGCTTTGGAAGGCATAAATGAGGGGGTCCGCGATGGCATTGCAGATGATGAGGGCCAGGAAGAGGTTGACGTTCCTGAAGATGCAGTGGCAGGCGGGGTGCTGAGGACAGAGGACAGTGAGCAAGAGGTGCAGGAAGAAGGGGCCCCAGCAGAGGAAGAAAACACCCAGCAGGGTGGTGAGAGTGGCAGCCCCCTTGAGGCCAATGCCCTGGGGGACTGTGCCCTGCCTCTTGTGCAGCCGGGTGATGCTGCGGGTGTGCTGGCATGCCTGCACAAGCATTCGGACATATAGCACTGCCATGAGCACCAGCATGGCCACAAAGAAGCTGACAAGACAGAGCAGGACAGCTGTATGGTCATAGTAGGCAATGAAGAGGGTGCTGGAGATGACACTGGCCACCCAGATGGCTGCGATCGCCCACCATGTCCGGGGCAGTGTCATGATGCTGTGGTATCGCAGAGCATAGAAGATGGAAATGTATCGGTCCACGGCAATGGCGGCCAGGAAGCAGAGGCTGGACACCATGGAGCCACAGATGAGCACGTCAAAGACGTGGTCTAGCTGCTGCACCACGGGGGCCTGGGCAGCCAGGGCGCCCGCCTCCAGCAGCAGCATGACGGCTGTCCCCAGCATGTTGCTTATGCTCACCAGCAGGTCGGACACGGCCAGGCAGCAGATGAAGAAGTACATGGGCCAGTGCAGGTTGTGGTTCTTGGCGATAGCGGCCACCACCAGCACGTTCTCCACCAGGCTCACCAGCCCCAGGCTGAGGAAGAGCCCATCAGGAATGGACACCTCCAGGCACCGGGGGCCAGTCTGGTTGGTGGCCAGCCTGAGGTGAGGGGTGGCTGCAGAGGTGGAGTTGAGGATGCCCAGCAGCCTCCTCTGGGGACCCTGTACAAGCATAGTCCCTCCAGGAAGCAGGAAGCGGCTTCCCTCTGTAGGTGTTCCGCCACTTAGCTCATGGTGCCACCAGTGGGGCCTGTACCCACCCCCAGGGCCGCCCTCACACTCACCCTCTCCCTGGCTGGACAGATGCCGGCCCGGGCATGCCCCAGCTTCTCCCAGCCAGGACCCCAAGCTCCACAGTGCCAATCCTCTGGGCCTTCAGCCCACCTCCCCACCTCTTCCCCGGGGGTGCAGTTGCTCAGGATCTCACATTTCTATGCCTCCTGCCTCCCCAGGCCAAGCAGGGCTGAGGTCTAGGATGAATGGAGCTTTTTTCCACATCCTTAAAGTCCTCCACTCAGCCCCTCCTCCTGAGGGCAGCCACATGACAGGCGTGTGCCCAGGAATTCATCTGAGAGCACCCCCGGCACCCCTGCCCCCATGGCACCCCTGCCTGCCACCAAGTGGCCTGAATGGCACCCAGGGCTGTCTGGCTTCCTAGCCCCCCCTCCCCCCGACCCTGGGGCACAGCTGGACATCTCCCCTTCATGCTGAAAGCCACTGCAGCCTGGCCAGCTTTGCCTGTGCTCGGCCAGTCATGCCTCTGCTCCAGGCACCTGTGTGGGGTGTCCTCTAGACCTGCCAGAGACTTCAAACTCTCCTCCAGGCCCATGGTAAACACCACCTCCTGGAGGCCTCCCCTTCCTGAGGCCAGCCTGGTGCTGCTCTGCCTCAGGAATAGTCACTGGCTATTCCACCCCCAGCCCTAACCCCACTGCATGTTAGATGTTCACTGAGGGCAGCATGGCCACATGGGCTGGAGGATACACTTTGTCATCCTGGAGGGGCTGGGACAGAGCTGCTGGGCCCATTTCCTCTGGGGAAGGACACCACAGGCTCCAAGCCAGGAACCACTTCAAGACAGACCAGTCTCCAGCCACGTGGTCCGCTGTGGTCTGCTGTGGGAGCATGGGTCCGGAGTGACTGCAGGCACGGTGCTGGCCTCATTCCACCCCAGCACTTTCTCACTGAAGATGGTGTCTGCAACCACAAACCCTCCTCTGGAGGCTGAGGCAGAGGGGGAAGGGACTTGTTCCTTCTGTGGGCAGGTGGGGCAAACAAGGCAACCAGAAAGGGCAAGTGGCTGGTGGTGGAGGTGGGACCTGGAGGGAGTTGGGGAGGTCTGTGTGTGTGCGTGTGTGTGGTTTTTTAAAAATCGATTTTAGGCCCTGGCCAGTGTGGCTTAGTGGTTAGAGCATCTGCCTGTGCACCAAAGGGGCAAGGGTTTGATTCCTGGTCAAGGGCCTCTAGGGTGCATGTGGGAGGCAACCAATTGATGTTGTCTCTCTCACATTGATGTTTCTCTCCCTCTCTCCCCCTCCCCCCCTCTCTCCTTTCCACCCTGTAAAAAAAAAAAAAAAAAATCAACGGAAAAAATATCCTCAGGTGAGGATTAACAAAAAATACTGATTTTAGAGAGAGGAAGGGTGAGAGAGAGATCAATTTGTTGCTTCACTTATTTATGCATTCACTGCTTGACTTTTTTTAAAAATAATTATCTTTTTTGTTGAAAGTTTTACTTACGGGCCCATGCATATGAGCACACATTAATATCCACTTATAAATATTAATTCCTCATTACAGCTGCACAATTTACAAAGCTCTTTCCCCCTTTTTTGAAGTACATCACAGGTAAAGTACACCCATTATAAATACGAAGGTCGGTGGATGCCCCAATCTGAACAGCCAGTAAAGCAGCACCCAGAGCTAAGTTTGTGTCTCTTCCTCAGCACCGAGATCCCCTCAACTACGCTGGGCATGGGGGCAGCTCCCAATCCATTACAGTGCTGCTGGGTGCTTGTCCTGTGTTTTGGTGAACAGTCATGTGTTCATGCTGGGTGACACCAAGGAATGGGATTTCATGGTCCAAGGCATGTTTCTAGCTTTGGCAGATTCGGCCAAACCACTTTCCAAACTGGTGGACCTGTTTGCCTATTTCTGGTAGGCAATGTATGAGCCCTGCCACTCCCCATGTATGGATGAAGGGACAGGCCTCTCCCCAGCTCCACAGGAAGCAGGCACAGGATGGGCCCCACTGCACACCCCCTCCCACCTTCCTGGTGGAGGACCCCAAAGGATCCCAGGGCATGAATACGAGGCTGTGCCACAGCCAGAAGGTGGTCTCAGCAGCTGTGAGGGGCTATGCAGGACCCACTGTCCCTGTCTTAGGGCTCCACTGTAGCTCTCCGGCCCCAAGAACCATCTTCCAGCCCTGGGGCATGGATGATGTCTGCTGGGTGAGCAGAGCCCTGCCCTCAGCTCCTGTCATGACATTTCAGGGATGTTACTATTTCTGGTTCTATAAATGAGGCCTTTGAGGTGGCCAGTGCTCACCCCGCCCCAAGCCTGAGACTTCAAAGGGCGTGAGAACTGGGCAGCCTTTGGCGGGTGACCACAGACTTTTTCCCGGCGAGGCCTCAGGACTCCCCATCTGGTTCCCATTGGACTCCCTGTTGGGGACTCTGTGGGAGGGAAACAGCAGATACAGCTGAGTTGGAAAAAATCAACTTTGTGATTAGTTATGGTCATGAGGGAAATGTCTAAAGAAATCAGATAACCCTAAAGCCAATTCTATCATTCAACCTCCGGTGCCCCTGGGAAGTTGCGTGAGGAACGGCAATGGACAGTGTTCCAAGAGCTTGTCCCACCATGAGACGTGTTTGACTCACACATGAGGAGGCTGTGAAAACAGTAAGTCCCTCAATCTTGTTACTGTTGTCTCCCTAGCACCAAGAACAGTTCCAGGCAGACAGTAGGCCCACGACACATAAGCATTCAATATGCGAGTGAGCTCCACAGGGAAACTGGGACCCGAAAAGCTCCATGAAGAGTGAGGGGTGCATGTGTCCAGCCATGGCCACACCAGTGAGGAAGGGGTCACAGCCATGCAGGGTTGCTGCCTGCCCCCTTGGCTTTCGTCCCAGTAGAACCTCAGAAAGGGCTGACTCAGAGCTGGGTCACAGTGCCTTGTTCCAAGAGTGGTCTAATTTCCTTTGAACTTGGGATCAGGGCCAGGAGGGTGCCCACAGACAGGGTACCTCCAGCTCACAACCTCAGTGCCCTGGATTCTTCCAGAAGCAAAGAGGCTTCTGGGTCACAAGCAGCCCTGTGTGGTTCTCAGCGGCCAACCAAGTGTGCCAGGACCCTCCCCAGCCAAAAAGCCTGCCCGCACCATGTTCAGTTCACCCTGCAAATCAAATGCCCCCAATATTTGCCCCTTCCGTTCCCCAGAGCTGCCACCTCTCAGGCCCCCCCTCTGACTCAATGTTTTCCAATAGAACCATTCTGCCAACTGGAAAGACTATACCTATGGTGCCCAGCCAGAGGACCCAGCCAGCCCTCCCCTCCGGGGCTAGCCTGTCCCTGGTTCCAACAGAAGCACACAGGGCCCTACCTGCCTCGCACTGGGCACCGACCCAGCCCTGGGAAAGGAGAGCTCACATGTGCAGGTGTAACCATTCACATTTACAGGAGAGACAGGAGAGGCAGGGGACATGGCATTTTTACTTCGGGGAACTGGCCGATCCCGACCAGACAAATCAGGAACATAATTGTACAGAGTGGGCACAGCATCTCTGTGCTCAGTCCCACTCCCCATCCCCCTCGTCACGGTCCTCGTGCGGAGCCTCCGGGTCGTGGAAGTGGAAGGTGGCCATCATGTCTCGCACGGCCAGAATCAACCTGTTCAAGCCCTGGTTGCGGTCTAGTCCCTCGGCTCCTCCGTCCTCTGGCCTCTCCCCCTGTGGCAACGAGACCTGTCTGAGCAGGGCTGTCTAGGAACCGGGGCCTAGTAGCAACACACCTTCATCTAACTAACAAGGCCAGGCCACTAGAGGGAGTGCCAGCAGCCATGCTAACTGAGGAGGTTTTGTCCAATTGGCAGCTACAAGCTCAGGTGGGCATGTCCAGTTTCCTAGGCTGACTGGGTGCCCCCGCTGCTAGCAGTGCTGGTTCTGGACAGGCCAAGGTGTGCTCACCATACCTCCATGGTGTAACTGGGCAGTAGTGACCGAAAGAAGAGGGCGATTGTGTTTCCATGACTGACGGGACTCAGCCTGAAAGAGAAAGAACAGTCAAGAAATGAAGCAGAGACAGAAAGGCAGCAGTTGGAGAGAGGGGGCTGAGATGGGGCCTGGACCTCAGGGGCAGGGAGCCACAACTCCGATCAGCTCAGGGTGCACTGGGGGCACCCAGAGGCAACAGGGGTCAAGACTGTTCCAGAGTGGGGGGCTGGCCCTTTAAAACCTGGCTTGTTAACCAAATGAAAAGCAGAGCCCGCCACAGCAAGGCTGAACACCAGTCAATGCACAGGTGCCTTGCTTATAAGAAAAGCTGTGGTTTCAAAGTACTCCTTAGCACTTAAGAGTTGAAGGAGCATACACTCATCGTATAAAGAGATTCTAGCCCTGGCCGGTGTGCTCAGTTGGGTGTTGTTCTGTAGACGGAAAGATCACCGGTTCGACTCTTGGTCAGAATACATGCCCAGGTTTCAGGTTTGATCCCTGGTGGGGGGCGTTCAGAAGGCAGTTGATTTTGAGGTTTTGCTCTCACATTGATGTTTCTCTCTCTCTCTTATCCATTAAAAAAAAAAAAGAGATTCCAAGGCAAGTGTTCAGTGAAGAGCCCCCCCCTCCTGGTGAAATGAGGTACTGCAAACCAGCTCTATGAGATACTGAGGTGACCTTTGGCAGTGACCTTCATTTGCTCTGACAGCTCATGGGCTACAGAGCTGGAGGTGGAGGTGCGGGTGGGGGGGACAATGCTGAGTCATTAAAGTCCTACAGCCATTCCTCAGTGCTAAGATGTCCAGCATGTCAGCTTTTTTCTGAATACATGACACTACCAATAATGTCCACCTCGATTGGAGACTTTAACAGAGAAGTGTTACCTTATGAACATGCAATCCAACTTTTATAATCCGGTGAGGAAAAAAAGGACTTCATTCTACAAAATGTGTTCTACCCATGTCTGAAAGGTCATATTCCCTTAAATGAGACAATCTGTTGGTGACTCTTCCAGATCTAGGACTCTGTGGTGATGGGCTCTCAGTAAGGCAATTATTCAGCTTTAAAGACCAGAAGGAAAAAAGAAGCCGTCCACACACACCCTGTAGCTGTGCACTTGGTGCTACTTTTTCTGGCCCAGCCACATGAGACTTCGCACACGCTGACTCCTCTGCTGGATGCCCAGCAGCTGTCCACCTCTTTACCTGGTTAGGGCACCTTGCATCTCAGTATACCCACCACTCTCTCCCAGCAGTTTCTGGTGGCAGTTTCCAGACTCTATACCTGACGTGTTTTCCCCATTGCACTGTACTCACCACGAGGGCAGAGGTGGCCTCACTTTTGCTTCCAGCACCTGCTATATAACTTGACAGAGCAATGCTCCTATGTCAGACAAATAAATGAAAAGCATTCATGCCTGGAAAAGCTGATCTATGACCCCAAACCACTCTGCTCCAAGGGCCTACATCTGGAGGAGGCAACAAGTCCCAGGGCCTAAAGCACTGATATCAGAGCCAAAATGCAATGGAACAAGCAGCAGGTGGAGAGGTACCTCTCTGGCCTGATGTAGGAGTAGATGGTATCCAAAGGAGGCAGAGGGTCAAAGCTCATCACAGACTGCGTGGTGACATCCTGCAGAAAGGAACAAAACAGAGATGCAGCCAAGCCCTGTGCTGTGCCTCTGCCCCATTCCCCGCAGCCTGTCAGCCAGTTCTGGTCTAGATTGGACCTTTCTGCTGGAGTTGACCACAGCAGCCAGACTGTGTTTACCATACTGAAGACTTTGGGTGAGGGGTGGGACACACCACCACCCTCACACATGCACTCTTCGCCCAAGATGTCAGGATGTCACCTCCAAGCAGCAGGCTACAGGTTGGGGGCCCTGAGGGAAGGGGCCAGCTCTCACCTGCTCCCACAGGTAGCCCAGCTTCTTACCGGGGGCAGTGCAGCAACAGCTTCCTTAATCTCAGAGAGGACCACGTGACGGTGAATATTTCTGGGCGCACGCTGGTAGAGAAGCTTCCGCCTGGGGCCCAGGGGGAAAAAGGAAAAGCCTATGGAATGGGGCCTGACCTGAACCCACATTTGTGCCCAAGGTCCCTGAGCAGCTGGGCCTTGTTCTACGCCCGTGGCCCCATCAGGCCCGATGCTGCGTGGCTGCCCTGGTCCCAGCTCACCGGTTCTCACACTCTTCCACAGCTGGGTCCCCAGCATCCACTGCCTGCAGGACCTCACGGACGTTCTCCTCCAGCCAGCTCATGATGGCGGGCTCCTTCCAGAGGAAGTGGGATCGCCCGAGGTACAGGCTCACCAGCTGGCTCAGGGCAGGGGGTTGGCTGCAGGAAGGCAGGGTCTGTAAGCATAACCTCCTGCCCAAGTCTAGGCTTCCACATGCCTGCTGGCACCTGCTGGCACATGTCCTGGGTGTGCCCAAAGCCTGGAGTGAACAGAGGCTGCCGAGAGGGGGGTGCCAACCTGGGATATACCACTGCCCATGGGTGGGGCACATGGGTGCTTACTTCTGTAGGCCGTATGTGGTCTTTACTAACTATGAGTTCCTTAATAGGAGCATAAAGTATAAAAAGAACAGGGACCCCATGCCCTGCCCTCCTCCTCCTCGGGAAGCCTTGTGCTTTGGGTTGCAGGCTGCTCACATGCCCACCAGCTCCATGTCCAACAGGCCAGGCTGAAGCCCCACATGGGCACAGGACCCAGGCCCCCCACAGATGTGCAGACAGCGCCTGCTAGGGCGACAGGTGCTCCCACTATGCACACGCAGGCATTCGTGCCCCTGAGGGTGTCTTCTAGTCTTTACCTTATTTCGGCATTGGGTCCAAAGAAAGGGTGACTGGCGACAGTGGCGTCTGGCCGCACGCTGCAGTACTCGAGCAAGGGCATTAGAACTGTGGGAGGAAGCAGAGGCCTGACGTGTCACGTACGATAGGCCGGCACTGAGGGAGGGGTCCTTTGTCCTGCTGCTTCCCAATGGCCCCATCTGCATCTGAGGGGACTCACCTGTGACCCCAAAAGCACGGGTGCTGGACAGTCTCATCATAAAGACAACACAACCCACCCCTCAGTAGCACCTCCGAGGGAGAAACCAGTCTTTCCAGGGACTGCCCCGGGATGAGCTAAAGCAGCATTCAAGCTCTGTTCTGACCAGCAGGGTGGCTCTGCCCTGTGCCTTACCTGGAGGCTAGGAGCCTGAGCAGCTTGGGTCTCCTCCCCTGCAGAGCCCTATTTTCTCTCTAGCACCACCTCACACAAAGCCCCAGTCACCCTGCCCTGGGACATCAGCCCCAGGGGCAGGGATCATGCCTCCTTGTGAAGCTGCATGTGGCACAAGAACTGAGGTTGAGGGGATGACACACACACACAACTGCAGGCTCCTTTTCCAGGTCACAGATGCCTTTGAGGATGTGCTAGAAGTTGCTGACTGCCACCCAGGGTACAAGCCTGCAGACCTTTGCACACCGACACCCATGGGACGGTTGTCCGTGAGGCCCCAGGACAACTTTATGTCTCAGTCCCTCAAATCAGTAAAAAGCAGGACTGTAAGACAAGAATGTGAAGCTCAGTTGGCTGACTCCCCCTCCCATTTCCACTTCTGCCAACGTCCAGGGGCTTACTTTCTGCTCCACAGAAAATGCCACACCTTCTTCAGAAAGTAAGTTTTTCTCAAACTACCAACATCAAAAGACATCCTAAAACCCCAAGCCACTCTGAGACTCCATTTTGACACTATCACTTGGGTGGATCTGACAGGAAGGGTGGGGGCTCTGGGAGCACCCACCTCCGGGGAACATGGTGAGGGCCTGTCGCACCAGGAGAGAGGCCTTTTCCCTGGCGGAGCTGAGCTCCTGTTCTTGGAGGTCTGCCTGCTGACTCAGCAGGAAATATGCCAACGGCACGGAGAAGGCAAAGTTTGGGAGCTGGGACAGGTTCCGATGAGCCTACAAGGGTGAAAGCCAGAGGCAAAATTCTCAGACAGTGAGCACAAGGTACATCCTTGCAGCACTCAGTGTGACAACGACAAGCTCACATCTGGGGGTTTTCCCTTCGCAGAAATGACACAGTCGCCACCCCCTCATCCACGGGGGTTGCACTCTAAGACCCCCAGTGGATGCCTAACATTGTGGACAGTATTGAACCCGACAAACACTGCTCTCTCCTATACATACGTACCTGTGCTCAAGTTCAATTGATAAATTAGGCAGAGTAAGAGATTACCAACAACAATAAAATAGAACGATAGTTTGAGGTATGACAGCAAAAACAACATGAATTTCTTTTTCTTTCTTCACAATTTCACATGTAGTCGATTCGTTCTCACCGCAGACCTTCGCAACCTCAGTATATGATTTTTTCTATCCTAATTGAGAACTTTCACCTTCTCACTTAAATGAAGCACCCTATGGCTTCTGTGGCAGATATGAATCGTCAGCATCAGGATGCTTGTGCTTTGGGTCATTATGGTTATTATTTTTTTAAATATGTCTTTATTGATTTCAGAGAGAAGGGAGAGGAAGAGAGAGATAGAAACATGAATGATGAGAGAGTCATTGATTGGCTCCATCCCACTGGGGATCGAGCCTGCATGTGCTCTGGCCAGGAATCAAACATCGATCTCCTGGATCACAGGTCGATGCTCAACCACTAAGCCATACTGGCCGGGCACTTTGGGGCATTATTAAGTGAAATCGGGTGACTTGAGCATGAGCACTGACACCTCGACAGTCGATCTGATAACTGAGACAGCTACTCAATGCTCCTGTCTCAGTAACACCGAGCCATAAGCACGGGGTGGGGTCTCCTTGCCATGGGGTCCCTCAGCCATCCCTGGACGCACAGGACTGTACAGGGCCTGTGTCTGCAGCCTCATACCTACCTCCCACTCCTGGAACATGCGGATCAAGTACTCGTAGTTGCGTGCCCGTAAGGCCAGGTGGTCGACCAGTAGCAGCATGCAGAGGGGGTCCTCATCGGGCTCAAGGCTTCCAGAGGTAGCACGTGAGCAGGGAGGGCAGAAGGAGACAAAACCCAGAGTGGGCCCATGTGGATGTTGCCGACCTATGGCCCCTGAAAGCACTGTCCCTGAGAGAGTGCAGCCCAGTCTGGGACACTTACCTTAGGATGAGCTTGCAGTACTCCAGCGCTGTGCGCGGGCAGCCCCGCTTCTCCAGGAAGCTCATCTGCTTGTATAGGGCCAGGTAGAAGCTCCTAGACCCAAACAGTTCCTCATGAGCCAGAGTGACAGTAGGCAGAAAATCCACATTGCCCAGGAGTCTCATCCAACACCATCCACCCTCTTGTGCTGGCTTTGTCAGCATTTCCTGTGTGGCCTAATTACCATGAGTGTTCGAAGATGTTCCTGTGTTTGCAGAGAAGCTGGTGCTCTGCCTGTTGTTTGAGTTATGTGTGTATCCATGTACAGAAAACCAAGCTTATCTGTTAGTTCAAACCTTTATCTTGAGTTTAACCTTTTATCATTTACATGAAGAGAGCTACAATCTGTCATTATGACCTTAATTTATCCTCACGTTTCAACAGTAGCAGCAGCAGTGATGTGTCAAGTTTGTGACTAGAATGATCCCAGTGGGCCCTTATTTTTATCAACACTTACTGCCCAGTTAATGCCCAGAAATGCTAGTATCGTACAACTGGTCTCAAGGAACTAGAAATTTAACTGGAGAGATAAGGCCAACAAACAAAATCAACAGAGAAATGCCCCACGCTGCTGACAACCAAGGACAGCTCCAGGACAGAGGACACGTCCACTGCACCATGGCCCTGAAGACCAGGCTGAGGTCAGCGGGGAGGCTGCTGAAGCCATTCAGGGCCTGAGAGGGGTGGTTCAGGGAGGCAGAAGTTTCTGCAAGACAAGAGGGCCCCATGCACATAACAGTTCACTGCAGGAAAACAGAATTGGGCTCAATTTGAGCTACTCGCTTAAGAATTGCACACACTCGCCCTGGCCGGTTTGGCTCAGTGGTTAGAGCATCGGCCTGTGGACTGAGGGTCCTGGGTTCAATTCTGGCCAAGGGCATGAAACTTGGTTGTAGGCTCCATCCCTGGCCCTCATTGGGACGAGTTCAGGAGGCAACTAATGGATGTTTCTCTTTCTCCCCCTTCCACTCTCTCTCTGGAAAGCAATGGAAAAAACATCCTGGGTGAGGATTCAACATAAAAAGGAGTCACACACCCAAGTACAAAACACTGAAGAGCATGCTAGTCTTGCTGGCACAGGTCCTTTTATCCAGAGATACCAGGAAACACGATTACAGACCCAATCGTGGTACAGTGGCTTACTAGGCTCACTTCTTTTTTAACTGATTTTCTTTTTTTAATCCTCACCCAAGGATATTTTTCCCATTGCTTTTCTGAGAGAGCAGGAGGGAGAAGGAAGGGGAGAGACATCGATGTGAGAGACACATCAACTGGTTGCCTCCCGCACGCGCCCTGACGAGAGCTGGGGATGGAGCCTGCAACCAAGGTACGTGCCCTTGGCTGGAATCGAACCTGGGACCCTTCAGTCAGCAGGCCGACGCTCTAACCACTGAATCAAACCGGCCAGGGCTAGGATCACTTATAACAAATTTTACCTCAGGCCAGCCAATCCCACCATTCTTGAGCCCAGCCCTCCTGCATTCAAACTTTAAATATAGTGAGATGCCTGGTCCAAGCCACCTGGTGGGACCCCTTGCAGACAGCTCATGCTACCTGTTCCTGCTCCCAACCCTGGTTCTCCTGTCACCTGTGAAAGCTTCAATGCCCAACAGAAAGAGCAGTGAGCATGAGTAAAACCCCTCAGGGCACCCAGCTCACCTGTTCTCAGGTCTGCGGTAGTCCAGCCGGCAGGTCCCGCTGGTGAGGCTGAACAGGGGGTGGAAGGCACACTCCATGCTGTACAGTGCTCTCTCTGCGGGCCACACAAACACCAGGGGAGGGCGTCACAGCCACCGCGCGGCAACTGCAACCCCATCCTCTGTGGCTCGCAACAAGGAAAGCTCTGGAAGGAAGGAGGTCAGGTAACTAGGATTTGGGAAAGTGACAGCACAAATGCAACCCTGGGGATCACCGAGGCCACTCTGTGTTTACTTCACCCACATGGATGCGAACCAGCCACAATCAGATTCCAGAGGAATGCAAACACACAAGCTCACGAAACTCACACACAGTCCTGGCAGCTCATTCACAAGGGCCGCAGCATGGGGACAACCCAGTGTCTGTCAAGTGCTGGTGGGTCACAAAACATGGTCCGTAACACAGCGGAACATCACCCAGCCTTGGAGACACTGTGGTGAATGAAGAAGCCAGACAGACACGTTTCCATGATTCTACTGATCAGAAACGTCAACAGGCAAAATCAGTGACAAAGCAGACCAGTGGCAGCCAGGGGCTGGGGATCAGGTGACTGATGAGTTGGGATTTCTTTTTTAAGTAATGAAAATGGTCTAGGATCTATGCGGCTGTGCAACTCTGGCATTTATTAAAAACCACTGAACTGTATATTTTCAATGGGAGTATTTCATATAACATGAATTATATCTAAATAAAACTGTTATTTGAACAATATCCTGGCATTTTACCAAATGGCATCTATGCTGCCAGCCTGTGAGAGAGACCCTCATGGGAGGGGACGCGCAGGCTCTGTAGCAGGACCCGGGTGCAAGGAGCTCTCACCTATGAGGTCTCGCGCCATCTCCTGATCGTCCTGAAACCTGCAGGCATCGCTAAGCTGCAACAGTGAGTCGACGTGATAGGGGCTTGTCTGCAGCAGAACCTATGAGGCAAGAAGGGAAGCTGACCATGGCTGTGGTCAGGGCCCTCCGGGGACAACATCGAAGGCACCAGACCCCTGGGCACGTCTTTCTTTCAGGCATCTAAGCCTCGGGGAAAATATCACCAGGGTTGATTCATGGTATTCCCCAGCTCAAATGGTGTTTGACACGGTTGTGAAGCCAAATCCCTAACCTGACTGAAGTGGCAGCTCGGGACTCTGCCCAGGTGTCTCCACCTCAGCCCCTCCCCGTGGCCCAGTCCCCACACTGGAAGACAGCGGCGAGCTTCCAGAAGCACCGTCCCTTGAGCATGGTACCTGCCACCCAGGCCCTGCCTGTGGGACTCACGCACCACGATATTGTTGGGCTCCATAGACTCCACGGCAGCCAGGAACTTGTGCTGCGTCTGCTGGTACTCCTCGCTGTGCTCGAATGCAAAGCACGACAGGCCTTTCTTGGACTCCAGCAGCCGCATCGACAGGCCTGGGGAGGACACCAGGTCAGGCCCCTTAAGGTGCTCTTGGTGAGGAACCTCTGTGTGTACTCAGCTCAAGCTGCCACATCGAAGCACTGGTTCCGCCAGCCGAGCGCTGTCCTCAGCTCCAAGGCTGACTGCCTGTACCCTCTCTGCTCTTTTCCTACAAAAACGTTTCTCCCCCAACGAGTGTGGACAGAGCACCAACACCCAGGACAACAGTACAGGGGCTGTGTGGGCATGGAGGCGATGTGATTGTAACCACGACCAGATGCCCTTTCTCCCTGCTCTTCATGCTCAGCTTTGGGGTACAGGGTCGTTTCTGCTGATGAACCTGGAAACTCTAGTCTCCCTTCAGCACATTCATGAAATAGGTCAGTGGCTCTGGGTCACCCTTGGCTCACACTCTGACTGCCACACCAAGACCACGTGCCACATGACACACAGCTCACGTCTCCATCTCTGCCCATGCTCATGGCTTCCCTCCCCTATCTCCTGCCCTAGCCTGAGGGCTCCCAGGTGCTCCTCCAGGCCGTCCAGCCAAGCAGCCCTGACAGGACACTTAACCACACCCCACACCTTTCCGCACTGTTGCTGTTTTTATTTAAATTATGTGTACTTACTAGTTTGCAACAAAATATAAAATATCACACTTAAAAAATGAACTTGAGTGCGGCTGGTGTGGCTCAGTGGTTGAGCGTTGACCCATGAACCAGGTTACAGTTTGATTCCCAGTCAGGGCACATTCCTGGGTTGTGGGCTCAACCCCCAGTAGGGGACATGCAGGAGGTGGCTGATCGATGATTCTCTCTCATCACTGATGTTTCTATCTCTCTCTCCCTCTCCTTTCCTCTTTCTCTAAAATCAATAAAAACATATTTTTTTTAAAAAGGAACCTGATTGCTTCCTATGATATAGTATCCACAAGAAAAAGTGAGTAGAAAAAAGCTGCATTAAAACATAGTTGAGCCTGGCCGGGCGTGGCTCAGCAGTTGAGCGCTGGCCTAGGATCCAGGAGATCACAGTTCAATTCCTGGTCAGGGCACATGCAGGGTTGCGGGCTCGGTCCCAGGTCAGGGGCGTGCAGGAGGCAGCCGATCAATGACTCTCCTCATTATGTTTCTCTCTCTCTCTCTCCCTCTTCCTTCCTCTCTCTAAAATCAATAAACATGTATTTAAAAACAAATAAAAAAACATGGGTGAGAAGACACACAGTTGGAGTGTGGGGGGGTGTCTGTGCCCCAACATGGGGTGTCTCTCTTCCAGCACCACACCAGGCACTTGGCCACACACCTGCACACAGCTTTGCATAAACAGAGGACTGGCCTGGCCCAATGGGCTCAGACCCCAATCATGCCGTGTCGGCCACCATACAACCCCCGCACCTCCACAGCCCCTCACCTGGCTTGGTGTACCGGGGCCAGGTGCTCTTAGGGGTCGTCAGCCACGTACACTTGGGGTACACACGCTGCCTCTGCCTCGGCCTGTGGAGAACAGGATATGGCACAGCTTCACCTACACTGCCCAAACTCTGCTGGGCTGTGGGAGCAAAATCTCAGGTGGGCGGGGGGGGCCGCTCTTCCACAGACATGACAAGGACAAAATACGGCAATAACTGAATGTGACCACTGCCAGATTGCTGGGGCCCGTGATCTAAATAACCAGATGGCCAGAGAAAGAAAAGAAACAGGGAATTTGCAGCCCAGCAAAGTGTCAGGGAAGGTAAAACGAAAGAGTTCAAAACCTCAACTAGAGACGACAGGAATGAGTGAGCCTACAGGCACCTTGTGGACTCACGAGCTGCGTCTGGGGGGCACTGACAGGACAAGGCCACACAGAGGGCGGACATCCGACCTCCACCTCAAGGCCCGTTTCCGTCTCACCTGTCCTGGGACTCCCCAGTGCAACAGGTTTGGAAAGGGAAGAGATCTGAAAGTACCCTAACATCAGCACCAACTTCAGGTTCTGGGAGAAAGTAAGCCTGATAGGAGAGCAGGTGGGCAGTGGGGAGGCAGCGGGCACAGCTCCATAGACCTTGATGTGGACGGCCCTCCCTTAGGGGCCAAGGGCCCCAGCCCTACACCTGGGCATCTCTCTGCAACCCAGAGCCCCAGTTGCAGGGAGGGGTTTCTGCTCATCAGTGACATTTTGTTCTTTTTTTTCTTTCTTATTTTTTTACTATTTATTATTTTTATTGATTTTTGGAGAAAGTAAGGGAGAGAAAGAGACATCAATGTGATAGTGAAACATCAATCGGCTGCCTCCTGCATGCCATCTACTGGGGATCAAGCCCACAACCCAGGCATGTGTCCTGACCGGGAATCCAACTGGTAACCTTTCAGTGCACAGGAAGACATACAACCAACTTAGCCACATCAGCCAGGGAATGTTTTGTTTTTTAAGCTGAGTAATGGGCATTCTCTATACTTTTTTGATAATCTGAAGTATTTCCTTTAAGGGAAAAAAAAATGAGTAAAAATTTGAACTGTGTTAGGAACAGGATAAAAAGCATGTTTCTGCTCCCAGTAAGAAAGTCAGAACCTGCAAGGGAAAAGACAATTGTACAAGAAAAGCTGAGTCAAATCTGAAGGAAACTAAACTGTGTGAGGATTTTGGGCAAGCAGCAGGAGCCCAAAGGAGAATAACTTGAATGTTGGAACTGTCCCATCTATGGAATACCAGGGACAGCCCAGCCCTGCAGGGACCATCTGCACAGAACAGAGGCCTGAGGCAGCTTTAACTGTGTAGGAGGTGGGGCAGGGGAGCCTCAGAGGTGAAACAGAGGGGAGGGCAAGTGAGCCAGCCAGGCCTGTCACAGTAGGATGTCAGCAGAGAACCGAAGAAAGAGCAGTGCATAGTGGCTGAGATTCTGAGTAACCACTAGGGACTATGATCAGAAGCACATGAGGAGCAGGCAAGAAATGAGGGGCAGAACAGATGAGGAGGGAGCCATTCTCAAGGAAGCCCTTTGGTAGGACTTAAGTTTTTAAATAAATAAACGAGTATAACACAATAAAAGCAATAAGTATAATTACTACTTTTTTAAAATATATGTTTTTATTGATTTCAGAGAGAGGAAGGGAGAGGGAGAGAGAGATAGAAACATCAATGATGGAAGTCATGGATCAGCGGCTTCCTGCGCACCACCCACTGGGGATCGAGCCGCAATCCAGGCACGTGCCCTGACTACGAATTGAACCATGACCTCCTGGTTCACAGGTCGATGCTCAACTACCGAGCCATGCCGACCAAGCTAAATGTAATTACTACTAACTAATTACTGACTTTAACTCACACAGAAATAAGACCAAGTGAAAATGTCAAGAAATGGCAAAGACAGTCCAAGCAGATGCAAACACATGAAGAAAAGGTGGGGACAGGCAGAATGACAGTCCAGGGCAATCCAGGTGACAGGGAGGAACATTCTAAAGTAAAGTGTTTTTTGTCAATATTCCAAAAAGAAGACAAAGTCAGAAACCCTTGTGTCCTAAATAACACCAAAAATAAAAGCAAAATGTAAAGTGAAAACCATTATAAAATGCAAGGAAAGTGTGAGCAAATAACAGGGAAAAAATAGTCAACCTTACTCATAATCGAAGAAAAGTCAAATTATCAAGATGATTTTCTGGGTACACATAATGACAGATTTTTAAACCTGGTGCAGGTCAGAGGAAGGAACACTGAGGTGCTGAGCAGGTACAGCTGTACAACTCTTCTGGAGGCTGACAGGGTGATATGTGGCTGGGAATACCCAGTCCTGGGCAATTTCACTAGAAATGTTGGCACAGATGCAGGGGGACCACAGCCACACACAGCCTAACACCTGTCCCCCAGGGTGAAGTGCAGTCCCCGTGCACCCACATGTGCACAGACAGGGTGTTTGGGGATCCTGGGGTGGTGCAGCGATCTGTCCTGGATGGTTGTCTTTTGGGGGCTGTCAAAGTAGACAATCTTGAGTTGCTTAAATTTTTTAAAGTATTTAACTCTATAATCATAAAGAAAATGAACTTGAGAAGCTCCTGTTGGTGTGAAAGCTCCCAGGCCCTGGATGTGAAGGAGCACTGAAGGCAGACCCTGTGCCTCCCACAGAAAGTCCCAGAAACAGACTCTCATGCTTTGAGCACCTCTCATTGCATCTACCGTGGGGTGCCAACCACTAAGAACTGTTACAATAACAAAGATCAAAATTGTCCCAGAAACAAAACTTCATGTCAGTTGTGCTACTGACTGGGAAGCAATGAACCTGCCAAAGATTCCAGGGCTAGAAGCTCAAAATTTAAGGATTCTCAGAGCCTCTGCTACAGAGGGCAGCGAGCCTGATGCCACAGACAAGGTCAAACTCCAGCCTCTCCCTGGACACCCTCTCAGGGCCCTCTTAACTAGGCATCCTGAGGGCCTCATTTTTTCACCTTGGCTTTGAGAACCACCTCCACCTTTAACTGAGAATATAACCCATTTTGATCTTACCTTTGTTCCCCCAGGACAGCTCGAGCGCCAAAATACCTTTTCAGTTCTGTGTCTGGATTCAAGTGTCTAGAGAATTGAAAAATTTAAAAGAAAACTAAAATTGTGTTCTCTTACAACAATTCTGGGAATTTTAGCAAGTCATATAAAATCCAGCGAGGTAAACAGCAATTCTGGTGTCAAAGACAACTTGTAGGCCTGCTTTCTCTACCACCATTGACTGAGGCAGACCCGAGGCTGTCCACTACTCTTGGAGTAAGGGCAGCGAAAGAACTGGACTATGTCGGGATACCCACAGACTTAGGAACAATCTCTGCAGTGAGGACAGAGTTTCATTCAACATCTTCAAGAACAAGAGATGAATCATTTATCCCAGAATGACATCTTTCGTCAACAGCATTCCCACACATAAAGCTAAAAGTGAAAGGTCCTCAGAAACAGAGGCATCCCCTTTTCCTCTTTCTCATGTTCCTATTTCCTAAATGCTTGATAATGTACTCATATCACTTTTAAATAAAGATAGTAAACTTTTTTCTTCCACAGAGTCTGCAGTGAGGACCAGGAGGGAGGAAGTACCTGTGCTCCACATACAGGACATGCTTCCTCGAACTCAGAGGGGGCGGGCTGGGGTGGTGAGGGCCACTGCTGTCCTCAATCCTCTCCAAGATGCGATCAATGTCTTCCAGCCCATTTTCCTAAAGGCCCCAAAACAACATATTAATCACCACCCTCGCTTTATTATACACGTTATAACAACCAATAACTACACAATTCATTTTTACAAAGAACAACTATTAGACAGTTTACTTCCTGAAAGACAAGCATATAATTGAGAAGGAAGGAGAGGTTCTTCATAAGAGAACGCTCAGAATAGACAGAATCACAGAGCCAGAAGGGCTCTTGAATATCTGAGTCACAAGCCCACATATCTAGTCACACAGGTGCACTCACCTCCTCAGGTAACTGAGCTGGGACTGGAGATTCTGACTGAACAGACAAAAAACCACCACCTCTTTTTGAGACAAACACAAGGACGAGGTCTAGGGGCAATATGGAAATACACTTTCAGACACACGGTTGCTGGAGGCATTTACACCTCAGCACCAGACAAAGGTCAGGACACAGGTGCAGCAGGGTGAGGAGGGGTTCTGTTGCCCAAGAGCATCATTTTGGATGCAGAGTGGGGCTCTAACCCTCAAGGAATGAAGTGAACAAACAAAACAGCTAAATCGGTAAGTAATTTCCCCTTTTCATTTCTCTGATTTCTGAATCAGTTATATTCCTAGTGGGAAAGAACCGAAATATCAAATAAAAACAACCTGCTTTCCTGTTTGTGCTGACAGTGCTCTTGAAAACATGGTGACGTCACTAACACCTTCCTGACTTTCTGTAAGAAGTTGGCAGGCGCCAGCCCCACAGGGTGACACAGTACAAGAAGGGCAAGGACCAGCTGTATACACAGGGAAGGTGATGATGACAGGAAGCAGTAGCTGTGGTGGGCAAACTAAGCCAATTTTCTGCAAAAGGGCTAAAACTGCAAAGATCGTGCTGCGGCTTGAATGTGTGGAGCCCAACTGCAGGTCTGAGAAATGCTGGCCATTAAGACATGAGAGCATTTTGCGCTGGGAGCAGGTAAGGGAAAGGGTCAAGGGATCCAAGTTCTAAGCTTCATAACTTTATTATATGACAATAAAACCTGGAGGATATGTTTGCTTCAAACAAACAAACAAACAAACAAAAACAGCTTCCAACGGCACCCTGAGAACAGCCAGAAGACAACAGACAAGGTGTTAGCCAGACGTACCAGAGCTTCTCCTGCAGAATTTTTCTTATTTTTCTGTTTCTTTTTCTTCTTTCGGAATCTGCCACTTGCATTTGACTAATAAAAAAAGCACGTCTTAATCAATGGAAAGGGAAGATGAGATTTTTTTTTTTTTTTTAATATATCTTTATTGATTTCAGAGAGAGGAAAGGAGAGGGAGAGAGAGAGACAGAAACATCAATGATCCTAGGTCGACACTTAACCTCTGAGCCATGCCCAGCTGGGCAGAAGATGAGATCTTAAACCTTGAGAATCAAAGCAGAAGCTACAGAGGGACACAGTGACATAGGACACAGGCTTGGTGTCCCCTCCCTTTCACTTCCTGAATGTCCTGTGACCTCACCTACTTCTCTTCGACAACAAACACCTCCCAACAGTCTGCTGACTCTAGTCCAGCCTCCACCTTCCACTTCAGGGCTCCCTGTGACCTCATGAAGCTCATACGGTTCTAACACCCACCCACCAGCCCTCTGATTTCACTGTTCACTTTGTTAACCAGTCTTCCTGCCTCGCTCAGTCACCTGGAGACTGGGCCCCACACCGCAGTCCCCACACCCATGTCCACCTGCCTGAACACCTATCAAGTCTTCACCTGGCCCTCTCCTCCTTGGGGAGCACCCCCAGCTCAGTCTGTCTCCTCCACCCCCCACACTCATCAGGTCTCCCCAACTGTAGTTGTCAGTCCACCCATGTCCCGCTCTTGACTAGGGGCCCCTGGAAGGCAAAGAGTTGTCCCTAGAACCCAGGAGCCTCTCTAAAGCACTTGTTGAATCAATGAGCAAAAGGTCTCCGGAGAGACCCTCCCGTGTGCCACAGAGAACAAAAAACTAACCTGGCTTACATATTTCTTCAAGGCACGTCCACTCAGGGCTGTCTACCTGGCCTGAGTCCCAGATGCGTATTCATGAAAAGCACACACCCGCTGAGCAGGGGAACTCTCCCAATATGAGGGAGACGAATCTCATGCTGGGGAAATTTGTCTAGAGGACCCTGGATATAGCACCCGTGATGGCTATCAGTCTTGAAGATTTCAAGTACAACTGATCACAACTACCCAGGAAATTTGGGGTCAACTGGGCAATTAACAAGATGAAATTCAGAAAATGACAGCAGAGTGTGTGTGGCTGGGCACCCCTGGTCCCCACACGGCCCCACACCTGCTCCAGGGGCGCTGTTCCATCATCCACCTCTCCATCCTTCTTGGGTTCGGCACTTCCACTCTGGGACCTCCTTTTGCTCCCTGACACCACAGCATCTGTAAGCGGACCATCACACCTCTCTCCGTTCACCACAGGCCCCTCCTCAAGATCTTCAATGTTAATCTGCAGAAATGAAAGGGAGAGAAGAGGATGCCATGTGTGCATCCTGGTTACAAGTGCATCCTGGTGGTACGGAGAGGCACGTCAGCAAGGAGAGAAGAGAGCAGTTCCTGGGTGGGCACCTTCAAGGCCACTCTGAGGTTGTGGAGGAAGGAAAAGGAATGTGTTATGCCTCACAGGCCACAGTGCCAACCATCTGAACAAGTCATGATTCAGGGTTCCTTCACTCAATAAGCCACAGAGAGTGCTGGGGCACAGGTGGCCCATGGTGTCCTATCTTCAGAGCTGGCATAATGCAGAAAACCTGAGCATCACAACTTATTCCCCACTCAAAGCACCACCCAGGGCAAAGATCTCACACCATGGACCCTCGAATGGCAGTGAAAAGGACCCACACTCACACACAACACACGGATGAGTCTTAAAATCACAATGTCGAACAGGAAAAAGTGCCAGAACACTCACACCTTAAACACACACACACACACACACACACACACACACACACACTAAACACAGTGGCACACACTTAAGGTACACCAACCCACACACTATGAGGAGAGATGGCGACAGGGGGAAGAGCAGAGATGGGTACAAGTTACTGGAAAAGCTCTAGCCCTTCAGCTAACAAATTAATAAACAAAAGAGGCCACCATGGAACAAGAACCAGATCTGATGAACCCAATTTTGGACACTCAAGTCAAAAAATAAATAAATAAAACTGTATGTTCAATTTAGAACATCTGAAAAATATAAAGCTCAAAAGAAAAAAATCTACTCTAACCTTGCAACCCTGCAATAATTATGAAATAAAACTGGGACCATGCTGTGCTTGTGATTTTCCACTGATGGGACTGAAAGGCAAACTGGGCCTGCCCCTCCGTGGGAAAGGAGCAGAGAAGAGAAAGCCGGAACAAGTTTCGTGTTCTCTGGTTTTGCTTTCTTCACCAGTGAAGATTTCCACGTGGAAGGATAAAACTCAGGAGTGTGTTACACGTGTCTATGTAGCAAATCTGTAAGTCTTTGTTTATTAAAGAGCATCTGATTTGAAGACACTGGAATTCTACCATAACGGGGTCTGTAACAGATCCACCAGTAACAGTGATTCTTGCCTCTGATGCCTTCCTTTGTGTGGCAGCAGCAGGATGCCAGGGGTCCAACTGTGGTCTGGCTGGTTAAGATCTTGTGGCAAAGGGAGGAAGCTGGAATGAGACCTCCCGTGGACATTTCCTCCAAACAATGGGAGTTATGGAGAAAGCGGCACCCACGCTTTCCCCAGCATTCAACTAATGGTGCCACCAATGCCTCTCCGTGAAGCTGGGTGCTGGTTTCCTATTATGAAGTCATGCTCCTTTCCTTTAAAAAAAAAAAAAATCCTATTTTTTGAGCCCCTTTTGGGAGTCTACGGTGTTTTAAGGAATTCAAGTTCCTAACAAGCTCTATGCCAAGCTAAACCTCAACAGAAAGAACACAGCTAAGTATATGCACACACTGGGCACTCACACAATGCAGGAGACACAGGTTACGTGCCCGCACAAGGCGATCGGGAAAGCGAGAACAAGATAAGGCACACAGTGCAAGATCACAGTGCGGCCAGCGTTAAGGAGACACCGGTGTGCCTGACACCTGGCTGTAGGGGACGCAACAATGAGCAAGACTCCATATCCCCGTTGTGAGGAGTAAAGGAGAATGTCTGCAAGGGCCCTGCAAATGCCTGGTCTAGAGACGGACCTCAAGGGAAGGGCCCCCAAGGCCCCGAGAAGGAAAGCCCCGCCCACCGCGCTGCGGCCCCGCCCCTCGGCACCCCGCCCAGCAAGCTGCTGCCCCGCCCCTCGGCACCCCGCCCAGCAAGCTGCGGCCCCGCCCCTCGGCACCCCGCCCAGCAAGCTGCTGCCCCGCCCCTCGGCACCCCGCCCACCGCGCTGCGGCCCCGCCCCTCGGCACCCCGCCCAGCAAGCTGCTGCCCCGCCCCTCGGCACCCCGCCCACCGCGCTGCGGCCCCGCCCCTCGGCACCCCGCCCAGCAAGCTGCTGCCCCACCCTCAACCTGGCGACCACGCCCACTGCGCTGCAGCCCAGACCCACTTGCCCCGCCCCAAACAGTGGCCCAAATGCGACGTGACCCCGACCTCTGTCCCGCCGCCATGCACGGCCCACCCCCTTCGTCCCGCCCTCCGCACAGCAGCCCGGCCCCTAGGACGCCCCGCCCCGTGACGTCACGCCCTCGCCCCGCGCAGACCGCCTCCCACACCGCCCCCGGCCCCGTCGCCCCCACCCCAGGCAACCCCGCTCACCAGCTCGAACCGGTTGTTGACTCGGACGCCCTCCTTCCCTGTGCCCCGGGAGCGCTGGCCACCTGGCCCCCGCTTTGGTCCTTCTTCCGCATCATCGTCATCACGGAAGCCAAATGGCAGGGCGCCGGGCCCGAGGGGCTCTTGTCCGCGCTGTTCCCCCCTCAGCCTCCGGAGGGCTCGGCGTGACATAGGACCCAACGGCCGCTGCCTTCAGGGGCCCGGGAGAAGACCGGCCGGAAAGGGTGCCGCGCGCCTGCGCACTTGAGGCGCGCTGGCGCGGGCTGGCGTGTCCCGTCCGCGCGCCCAGCGCTCCGGAACTTCCGCTCTACGCAGGGGCGGGCCTGCCCGGACGTGTTCTCGCGCGAGTTGCGTGCCCCCGCGACGAGTGTTCGCGACAGCTGTGGGGCTGGGACGGGGGCGGGGCGCGCGGGCTCCGAGCCTCCTGCGCCCGGGACCTAGACCCTGTTTTGCAGAGCGACACGCGGGTGGGGCCAGGTGAGGAGGCGGTGCGCAGGCGACGGCTGGGAGGAGGGGCGTGGAGGCCCTGGTCCCCGCTCCGCTCGCCCTGCCGCCTGGGGTTCCTCAGCCGGGCTCCAAGGCTGCCGGCGGCACAGCCCCTCGCTAGCGTGTCCAAACCCAAGAGCTCCCCAAAGCTGCGGATTTCCGGACAACCCCAAGCCGGATAGACTGAATCCGAATCCGTCCTGGCTGGTGGTTTTTTGCTTCTGGTGCGCCCGAAGTGGTTCCCTGTGTCTCAGTGTGGAAAACGGCGGTCAGAGTTGGAGGCTCGCGTCATAACCTCCTGGGAGGCTTTACAATAAAAATGAAGGACCCAGCCCAAGAAATTCCGAGGTGATGCTTTGATATTTGAAAAAGCTCTTTGGGGAATTAAAGAAGAGAATCCCCGCACTGCCATCCAAGTGCAAGAGCAAGGAGACCTGGTGTGGGGTGACAGAAGAGATGGCAGGCTTGAGCTTGGGGATGGCTGTCACTGTGGAGCCAGGCCCAGTGCCAAACTAAATTCTCACCTCACCCTGCCAGGTAGGGATCCCCTTTTACAGGTAAAGAAAGTGGGTCAGAGAATAACTGGCTCAGGTAGAATGTGGATTTGCATTTGTGTTTGTGGTTCCAGAGTTCATTTGAGGAAGGCCACTGGCAGCGACAGAGAAGGGGAAGCAGGACACAGTGTGTGTGTGTGCTTGTGGGTGTGTGTACACGCGTGGACGTGCACGCACCTGTCTGGTCTGTCAGCCTGTTGTGGTCACTCGGATCTTGAAATACTTCACACAGGCTGGCACACAGCTGCTGCCTCAAGCTCCCCACAGTTCCACCTGCTCCAGCCACTCCCCCAGAGTCCCCTGGAAACCCCCTGCCTGCATTACAGCTACTAAAGGGTTATGCTCAGCACAGGTGGGACCTCTAGGATGCCACCCTCCTGTCCATTCTGATTGTTAGGGCCAGGCTAGTTGGTAAATAGATTCTGTGTCACTCTTGGTTAAATGGTGTGACCAATTTATGCAGGCTTATTGCCTCACCTGTGGATGGAAACAGGAGTTTCAACCTGGAGCCGCTTTCTGCTTTGTCCACAAGACAGCTGTGAGAGGCAACATCCAACCCAATTTGAATGGCACCTTCCCTGAACAGGCAACTTCAACAGGAGTCTCTCCCTGTACCACCAGAAGTTTGGTTGGTTGTAAACAGTTTTAGAGGAAGTGACCTTTGTCAGGATCTAAGTTAGGTGAGGGGAGGCAGGGCTTGGCTCACTGGGTACTGCACAGCCACTGTATCTGTGGTCCTCAGGAGGCAGGCCCAGCAGTCCTGGGGACAGCAGCAACCTCCAGTAACACTCCTCTCAGCTCAGCCTAGCTGTCCAGGATGGGTTTTTATTATTTTTTGTATGGCTTTCAATTTCCAAGGCTTCCAGTGTGGATCAGAACCCAGGTGTCCCCTTATTGGGCACATTTCCTCACCTGCGGAATTAGAGTGAAGACAATGGTGCTTGCCTCCCAGGAGCATCTGCTCTTGGAGGTGCTGCACAAATGTTGCCTTTCTCATTGCTGGCCGTGTGTCTGGGAGCAACTTCTATCCTCTCTATCCTGTTTTCTCATTTTTATTTATTTTCGTTAATCCTTAACCAAAGATATTTTTTCCATTAAAAAAATTTTTTAAAAATATATCTTTTTATTGATTTCAGAGAGAGGAAAGGAGAGGGAGAGAGAGATAGAAACATCAATGGTGAGAGTCATTGATCAGCTCCCTCCTGCATACCACCTGCTGGGGATCGAGCCCACAACCCGGGCATGTGCTCTGACTGGGAATCAAACCGTGATCTCCTGGATCCTAGGTTGATGCTCAACCGCTGAGCCACGCCCGGCCAGGACCTATTTTCTTTAAATTATTATTTTTTTTAATATATCTTCATTGGTTTGAGAGAGGACGAGAAAGAGATAGAAACATCAATGATGTGAGAATTGTCATTGATCGGCTGCCTCCTGCACACCTCCTCCTGGGGATTGAGCCCACGACCCGGACATGTCCTCTGACCTGGAATCGAACCAGAATCTCCTGGATCCTAGTTCGATGTTCAACTGCCGAGCCATGCCTGGCCAGGACCTGTCTTCTTATTTTTAAATAGTAATAACACTGCTCCCTACTTGTGAAGCACTCAGAACAAGGGCTAGGAGCTGGCTCCTGTTACTGGCTGCTTTAATTTCGTGTAACTGAATGTCCTGGACCTCAGCTGGTGAAATATCTTCTCCCACAAGCCCATCTGTTACAAGTCACGTGTCCTGGGCCTCCTCCGGGCCCATGTCCGTGGGGCAAGCATTAGAGCCTGGTGCCCAGCAGACCTGCATTGGCATCCAGGAAAGCTGAGTATATCTTTACCCAGATTCCTTTGACACTCCTGAGTTCCAGTTTCCTCATTCGCAGGCAGGGATGACGACAGAAGCCACCTCCCAGGCACATAGGGGCAGACAGTGCACACAGGTGCTCCAGCCACTGCCCTAACAAGTAGGGTGGAGGTGCTCCCACCCCGAGGACCCCACAGGACCTGGGAGATGAGGACAAGGGTCCCCCAGGTGACTGGTGGCAGCAGCAGGCCAAGCTGCTCTCCCATGCAGGACCAGGGTGCCAGGCTATGAGGCGGGGCGTAGAGAATGGGCGTGGGCCTGAGAGCCTCATCTCAGGAGGGCATCCTGACTGCTTGGGGCAGTGGCCCCTCAGCCCAGCTTCCACCCTTGGAGAACATGCCTGCTGCTGTGACTGGAGAGTCCTTAGCTCATGCCCTAGACGGGAGACTGACCACCTTTATGTGGCCATGAATACCCGTTTACGAGGCTCCTCCCTGCAGAGAGACCGAAAGTACTACAGGGGCCTGGTGTCAGACAGGGAGTGGGCTTCACCTCAGACCTCCCATGGGGATGGCCCTGTGACACATGCCTGGGAGAGATCTCAGCCCGCTCGATTTTCAGGTGACTCCGCATCCCATATCCCTGTTACAGGAGCACAGATGCAAATAGGGTGTTCCAGTCCTCCTGGGCACCAAGGCACCCTTCCACGCCCGGACCTGCCCAGAGGGTGGAGAACAGATGCAGGGCAGGGTCTTCCCCAGGGCCCCACCACCCCTGCCCTTCCTCCAGCCTGCCCCTTTCTATCCTGTGCCATCCCCCTCACCCAAGGAGTCCTGAGAGGAAACAGCCTCCCCAGGGAGGGTCCTGGAAATAAGCCTGACCCCAAATGGACTCTGCGGCTAGGAAACATATATAAACATATAGGCTGTGTATATGTTATATAAATGCATTTCTATATATATGTACATGCACACTCAGGAGGCAGCTGGCAGCTGTGTTCCAGGATGGGGAGCTCCCAGCCTGGTCGAGAACTGGTCCAGCTCCTCCCCAGAGGCCTGGCCACTTTAGGCCACCGTGAAAGGCCTCTAGCCAGGTGGCCTAGGGTAGCAAGGGCTGTCACTTGAAGTCGAGAGTCCAGGTGTTAGGGATGTAGAGGGACTGGGTCTGGCGGGCACGGCGAGGGGTGGTGTTGAGGGCATCCACACTCTTGCGGCTGGAGCGTACCACGTCTGCCACGAAGCTGGTGCAGTCGCTGCAGATGTCCTTCAGGACACAGCCATGGGTGTACATGTGTGGGAACTCCTCCTCCACACTCTGCCACTGGGGCCCCTGCAGGGACCTGGGGTGGGACAGGGCCATCAGGGAGGCCTCCCGCCCATTTCTCCATGTCCATGCTCCCACCCCCTGCATCAGGCATGCAAGGTTTTTGGAATGAACATGCTGAACAAAGTGCATCCTGGCAAAAGCTCTTCCTTTAGAGGGACCTGAGTCCTGGGCCCTCACCACCCAGCATGGTTTCCATCTCATGCTACTCAGCCCCCCCATATCTGTGTCTTGTTTCCTTGGGGTGTCCTAGCAAACAACACACCCCACCCCAACTCCTGCGTTACCGCAGTGCCTGACCACACAGTGCCAGCAGAGCAAAGGGACGCACTGGAAGACCTCTCTCCTCTGTGTCACATTGGGTTTGGCAGTTGCGGCCCCCTGAGGACTCTCGAAGCCCAGTGTGTAGACAGGGATGTGAGCAAACTTCTTAGAAGGCATCTTCACCTGCAAATGGGAGGCAGTGGGTGGACAGTGCTCCCCTAGGGACAGCCCAGGCATATGCCCCTGCTGCTTTCGACACCCTACCCCGCCATGCCTGTATCTGAAGACACATGCCTCCTTCCACACACGCCCAGCCACAGCTGCTCACATAGGCAGACCAGGCACTGGTTTTACACCGTGCAGGGTCTAGCACCATGCCCTGTAGGCAGCAAATACCTAACGTGGTTAAGATGGAAGTCTTTGCACAGCCAAGTGGCAGGATGTAAAGTCAGGGTCTGGAAATAGTGGTGATGAAAATCCCTCTTAGGCAGATTCTTGTTTCTGGGCTGAGGTGTACTGAGATGACACACTTATACATGTCATTACCCACTTACCTCAATGCACATGTGTGTATGCAGACACCTGAACTGCTATAAAGAGCCTCCAAAAACACTCAAGGAAGTTGTAAGGTCAGAAGCTAGGACTTTTGAGGGGAAGTGAAGGGTTTCTTGGCACCATCCTACTAACATGGAATGTTGTTAAAAAAAAAAAAAAAAAAAAAAAGCACCTACAAGGGTCTTTAAAACTGCACAGCCTGGCTGCCGTGGCTCAGCGGTTGAGCATCGATCTAGGGTCCAGGAGACTGCAGTTTGATTCCCAGTCAGGGCACATGCCTGGTTTGCGGGCTCCATCCCCAGTGGGGGGCATGCAGGAGGCAGCCGATCAATGACTCTCATCATTGATGTTTCTATCTCTCTCTCCCTTTCCCTTCCTCTCTCTGAAATCAATAAAGACATATGTTAAAAAAACAAACAAACTGCACAGTCTCAGAAAGTGTAGGAATGGATTCTGCCTGGAAAGAGATGAAAGGTGACAGTATCATCTGACAGGAAACAGCAGAACCCCCCAGGACAAGCCATGTCAAGCAGCAGAATACCTGAGACACCTGAGAGCCTTGCTCAGACCCCAAGCGAACCTCACCTTTATGCTGCAGGAAGTGCAGACAGCTCTGGAAGGGAAGAGGAAAAGTGTCAGCCTGAAGAGGCCCAGGAAGAAACAGCTGCTTCCTGGTAGGTGTCCAACCAGCACACCTGCCAGTCAGCCTGCCTTTACCTTCTGCTAGGCCCCTGGGTACTTCAGTGTTTTACTTTCATTTGACTCCCAAATCTTGCTTTTCTTTTTACTTAGTTCTACACCCAAAATATTTCTGCCCCTCTTGGCTCTTTTTCAGAATATCTCGTCTTGAGTTTTCTCATACCCTCCACATTTGTATTTACCTGACACTTCTCACCACAGAAATCATCTGAGCCAGAGGGGCCTCAATGGAGAGGCTGTTTGAAGCAGTGATTAACATTTTTTATTCCCCACACCCGATTTCAAAAATAAATACCTGTAAAAATTCAAACATTAGAGTTGTAATTTAGACAAAGGAGTCTTCTCTTCTAAAGCCCACTCAGAGATGATCCCTGCTAGCAATACAGACTTCATTCTCCAGATGTAAGCATCCATTAAAATATACATTTAAATAAAAAATGTAATGGGGTATTATACATACTATTCTATAAAGATGCATCAGGGGCTCCTCTACGTTAGTACAATTTGTCCAAATTCATTTTTAAAAACAAGGAGCCATGGATGTCCCATAATGAATTTGCCATCAACCGCTGGGTTAATTTTATTTCATTGTATGACTTGAATCCTTTTACGTTTTTGAGACTTGTTTTATGACCCAGAATATGCTGTATTTTGGTGAACTTTCCATGTACACTTGAGAAGAATGTGTGCTGCTGCTTTCGGGGGGCGGGGGGGGGAGTGTTCTTCAGAAGTCAAGTTGGTTGGTAGTATGGTTCAGATCTTCTGTATCCTTAGTTTTTTCTGTCTACAAGTTTTCTTTTGTTTTGTTTTTAATCCTTACCTCAGGATGTTTTTTCCATTGCTTTTCAGAGAGAGTGGAAGGGGGAGAGAGAAACATAGATTGTTTGCCTCCCGCACGTGCCCCTACCGGGCCAGGGATTGAGCCTGCAACGTAGGTGCATACCCTTGACTGGAACTGATGAACCTGGGACCCTTCAGTCTGAGGGCTGACACTCTAACCACTGAGCCAAACAAGCTAGGGCTGTCTACAACTTTTATCAGTTGTTGAGAGAAGAATATTGAAGTCTCTATTATAATTGTGTATTTACCTGTTTTCCTTGAAGCTCTATCCATTTTTGCTCCATGTACTTTGAATCTCTGTTAAGTGCATAAAATGTCAAGGTTTGTTATTTCCTTCCTTATCTCTGGTAATATTCTTTGCTCTGCAGTCCACTTTGTATGATATTAACATATCAAATCTCACTTTCTTTAGACCAGAGTTGTGCCTTTTAATTTAAAGTACATGTCTTGTAGGCAGCAGATCATCTTGCTTTCCTTAATCCATCTGGAACTCTGCCCTTTAGTTAGGTTGTTTAGATCATTATGTGATTTTTGACATAGTTGAGTTTAAGTCTACCTGGCTATTTGTTTTCTTTTTGTACTATGTGTTTGGTTCCCTTTTCCTTTTTCTGTCTTCTGTATTAATCAAGTATCTTTTATGATTCCATTATATCTCCTTTGCTGACTTATAAGCAATTCCTCTGTTTTATTATTTTAGTGGTTGCTTTGGGGCCTATAGTATTTGTCTTTAGCTTATTATAGTCTACCTTCAAGTAATATTTTACCACTTCATGTCACATACGTCTGATTTCCCCCCTCCCTGGCTTTAATGCTAATTGTTCTGATACTTTTACTTATAGATACAAGCCCCATGATACATTGTTATTAATTTTTCTTGCATGCCTGGTAATCTTTGGATGCTAGACACTGAATTTTACCTTGTTGGGTGCTAGATATTGGTTTACCCTTTTACCTTTTAAAGAGTTATAGGAAAATAATTTTATGTGTTTTTCTAAGTAGTTGCTACTTCTGTTGCTCTTCATTCCTTTGTGTGGATTCAGATTTCCATCTGGTATCATTTTCCTTTTATGGGAAGGACCTCATTTAACCTTTGTTTTCGTGTGAGTCTAAAGGTGAAAAATTCTTTTGGCTGTTGTATTTCTGGAAACGTCTTTACTTTTGCCTTTGTTTTTGAAACATAACCTTGCTGGGTATAGAATTCTAGATTGTCAGTGTTTTTCTTCTTTCAGTCCTTTAAAGACATTGTTCCACTGTCATCTTGCTTGCATTGTTTTGATGAGTAATCTGCAGTTGTCTTTGTCTTTCCTCTGCACATATCATGTACTTGTTTGTTGGCTCATTTAAAATGTTTCTCTTTATCACTGGATTTGATCAATTTAATTAACCTGTGCCTTGGTGTGGTTTTATTCATGTTTCTTGTGCTTGGGATCATTGAGTTTCTCATGGGTTTATAGTTTTCATCAATTTTGGAAAACTTCTTTAGCCATTATTTCTTCAAATACTTTTTCTGTCCCCCACTTCTTCTTTGAGGACTTGAAATATCCTTATATTAGGCTTCCTGATGTTATCCCATTGCTGACTGATGTCTTTTTCATTTTTTAAATTATATTTTCTCTCAGTGTTTGGTTAGTTTGGTTAGATTCACTAATTTCTTCTGCACATTCTTCTGAATTTCTAATCTGCCATTAATCTCATCCAGTGTAAAATTCATCCCAAACAGTCTAGTTTTCATGTCTAGAGGTTTAATTTCTGTCTTCTCGATATATTCTATGTCTCTAACTTTCTAAACATATGAAATGCAGTTCAAAACTTTTAATGTCCTTTTTGCTAATTTTTACATCTGTGTCAGTTCTAGGTGATTTTGACTGATTTTTCTCATTGTGGGTCATGTTTTTCTGCTTCTTGACATGCCTGATAATCTTTGATTGCACACCAAGTGTTTTATCTTGCTGGGTGCTAGATACTTTAAACAATTTTTTTTTTTAATTTTTAAAATTAATTCATTTTAAAAATATGTTTTTATTGATTTTAGAGAGAGAGGAAAGGAGGGAGAGAGAAACATCAATGAGAGAGTAACACTGATCAGCTGCCTCCTGCACGACCCCACCAGGGATTGAGCCCAGATTGAACTCGCAACCTGGGCATGCACCCTGACCAGAAATCGAACTGGTGACCTCCTAGTACATGGGTTGATCCTCAACTAGTGAGCAGCACTGGCTGGGCATAGATACTTTTTATTCCTATTCTTGAGCTCTGTTCTGGGAAGCAGTTAAGATGCTTGAGAATAGTTTGTTCCTTTCAGGTCTTGCTTTTGAGGTTTGTTAGGTCTGGAGCAATGCTCAGTCTAGTACTTATCCCCATAGTGAGGCAAGACCTTCCTGTGTATTCCACTCAGTGGCCCATCAATTACATTTCCATCATGACTGGTGGGAGCAGACACTATTCATGCTACTGTTCCTTTAAACCTTTAGGGAAGGGTCAGTAAACTTTTCCTTTAAAGGGTTTTATAGTAAATGTTTTAGGTGTGGCTAAATGAATAATGAATAAACAAATGGGTGTGGCTGTGTCCTAATAAAACTCTATTTGCCAAACAGGCAGTGGCCATGTTTGGCCCATGGGCTAGAGTTAGCCAAACCCTGCTTCAGGATGATTCTTTCAAAGCCTTCAGTAATTTCCTTGCATGTATTTGCTGATCAATACTCTGCTGAATACTCAAGGGGGACTTTCTGCATGTCTCTGAGGCTTGCTCTCTGGACAGCTCTCTCCTCTCTGGAAATTCTCACCGGGGGACTCTGTTGCCCTGGTTTCCCTAGGTTCTCAGCTTTACCTCCTCAGCTCAAGGAGCTGAGCAGGCTCTGATTCAAG
Source organism: Miniopterus schreibersii (assembly GCF_964146895.1). Classification (NCBI taxonomy): domain Eukaryota; kingdom Metazoa; phylum Chordata; class Mammalia; order Chiroptera; family Miniopteridae; genus Miniopterus; species Miniopterus schreibersii. Next base: position 40,390,738 of record NC_138121.1, on the reverse strand, counting down.
ACCTAGAAATCCAGGCAGTTGCAGTCACAGGGCTAACCCTGTATTCTTCCCATTTGTTGCCTGGTATTCAGTGTCTTGAAAACCACTGTTTCATATATTTTGTTTTTTGTTTTTGTTCTTATTTTTTGGTGGTTTCAGGTAGAAGGTGCCTGTTCTGGTGCCTGTTACCCCACCTTGGCTAAAAGTGGGAGCCCCTTAGCTATTAGAATTAAAATTAAATTTTAAATTTTAAATTCTGTTCCTTAGTTGCACTAACCATGGTGCACGATAGGACGTCCCCACAATCACAAGTTCTATTGAACAGTGCTGGCCTAGAGGCTTCTTCCCTCCTCCTTCCCATGTTAATTCACAGCCAAGCTGCTTACAGAAGGCTCACCTCTTGCAAAAGAGACAGGTGGGTGGCCAGGAGAACAGTGGGAACTTGGTTCGGCAACAGCAGCAAATCTGTAAGAAAAGGTCCTTGTTAGAGCCCAATTTTGTCCAAAACTCATTGGGTCCAGTCTATCCTCACTAGGCTCCCACCCAGGGCTCCTGTGTGGTGAGGAAACAGTCCAGGGTCCAGGCCACTCACCTTCCCCTTCTTCAGGCTGCTGAAGAGCTCCTTGTTCTGTAGGAACTTCTCCATCTCAGCCTTCACCAGCACACGGCGCACATACATCACCTCGTCCACAGTCAGAGCGAGGCTCTCTACGGGGTGGCTGAACTCCTGGGGGTGAGAAGGTCCAGGGGTTGGTGCTCACTCAGGTCCTCTCCACAAGTTCTCTTCCCCCAGGCCTCTGATATCTTTCTGGCCTTAGCCTACACAAGCCCAGATGACACTCCAGCTGCCACCTCTCCAGAGGCTCTGAGCCAGACCCCCAGCTGAGCCATTTCTGGATCCCTAACCCTTAGAAATGGTGAGACAATAAATGTTTGTTGTTTTAAGCTGCTGAGTGTTAGGGTAATTTCCCATACAGCAAAAGATAATAACAAATACAGAACTTAGGGAAAGCATTGCCTTTTGTTGGGGAATATTAAGAATAACACTACCTTGCATTTACACATCACTTACATTTTTCAAAGCATTTTAACATCTGTTCTTATTTGAGCCTCTGGATAAAATGTCAAGGAAATGATAGAGAACACGCCACTGACATCTCTCCACATCCCAGCCAGATACCCATTTAATAAAATCCCACACCAAGGCTCAGGTCCAAAAGGGGGCTTCAAAATATCAGCTCTTCCCAATGACAAGTCAGACAAAATTTCACAGCTGATGAAACTGACGTGCAGGGAGGGTCAGCAGCATACTGGCTGGGTCAAGACCACCTCACCCTAATAAAATGCTCCCTTGTCACATCACAAAGCCTTCAAGGCACAGGGTTTCTCCTGTGTCCTAACCACACAGAGCTGGGACGAAGAACTCCACATGCAGGCTGTCCCCTTAGCAAGGTTCTTCTCTTCTAGGGGCCACAGTGCTCAGAAGGCCCAGAAGGTGGCAGCAGAGACCAACCCTGCCCCCCCAGCTGGAGGCTCGAGCACAGACCAGCCACACCCACTGCAGGCAGCAGACACCACTCAATGCTCTGGACTGGAGCCTTGTCCTGGGCAGGAGTGCAAATGAACACTCGAGAGGCACCCCCACCCCAGCCACCCTGGACAGAAGTGCCCCCTCACTCACCAGCCACAGGTGATTGGTGTCTGGGGCTGCAGAGGCCTGGGGCCTGTCCTTTGCTGAGCCCAGGTCACTGTGTTGGGGGGAACTAGGGTCAGCCTGGGACTGGGACTGGACACTCACAGGGAAGGGACCTGGAGGAAGAGTTTGGAGGCTCTGTCAGGGCAACCTGGCAGAGATCCTGGTGGGGGAGGGCTACCCAGGGGATGAGGGAGACGGCCTAACAGGTAGCAGGAGCTGGTGGGGTGGTTACATGGGGGAGGCGGGAGTAACCAAGCAGAAGGTCGAGTAGAGAGCATATCACCCATGTCACAGGCCCATGCAGTGCTGCAGGCCAGGGACCCCTGAAGGGGTCTGAGCCCCATGAATGAGCCAACGTTGGGAGTCCCATGATGGAGCCATGGCAGCCACAGTGCTGTTCACCTAGGACCTTCCTGCTCTGTGGCCCCACTCACTGCATTTCATGCTAGAGACCAAGAGGGCAGAGAAGAACAGAGGAAAAGAAGTCAGACTAGCCCCCACCATGGGGTCTCTGAGTCTTGAGGATAATATGGGGGGGACAGTGAGGTATGGTCTGGCCTGGACCTCTTCATACCGGAAAGTGAGTCATAACTACTGGATGGGGCTGTCCTAAACGTGGTCATATGCCACGGTGAACCTGAGGGCAGAGAAGGGGTCCTGGCCATTTCTGGTGAGGTGACAACCCCATGTCCTGCTGGCATTTCCTGGAGCACAGACCGTACAATGGTGGCACTGCATGGCCACTGGAATTGATCTGTCCACTGTGCTGACCGACAAGGGGAAGAGAAGGCTGTTGAGAAACTGAGGCGACAGTCAGGTTCCAGAGTGGAATGTGCTGCACCACCTGTCTGGTTCACTGTGGACACATGTCCATCAACAGAAACAAAACTAGAAGGACCTGTCAGTCTTCTGCCCACCATCCATCCATATGTCGACCCATCTATCCATCTATCATACATCCTCCAACCATCATCTGTCCATCTGTCCATCTTTCTTTCTGTATACCAATATACTAATAGTAATTAGCTCTAGGTAATGGGATCATAGGAATTTTTTAACAGTTTTTTAAAAAATATTTTACAATGAATATGGGTTACTAAGTTTTTTTCAAGTTAAAAAAATGGGGTGCTCCTACCTGAGCTGATACGGGCAGTATAGGCTTGAACATTAAAAGCCTTCTTGCAGGATGAGCTCCCTGTACCCTGAAGGTGCTGCCTGCTCAGGAAGACAAGGGACCCAGGCCAAGGGGCACAGCACCCACAGGACAGGGTTGAGGGAGAGGGGGTGTGAGAGGCGGCACTTGCCCTGTTCCTGGGTGCTTGGTCGCCAAGTGTGCATGCTGCCTGCACGGGCCCGAGATGGCTCCAAGCCTCCTGGGAGCTGAGTGGTCGGCTGCAGGCCAGAGGCTACTTCACTCCGCAGCTGGACAAGGTCGTGCTCTGAGAAAGAGCGGTCCCTCTTCAGTGTCACCTCCCCACACGGAGACTCTTCCTCCTGCGGACACATCAGACCCAGCCCTACCCTCACCACCCTGCCCACCAGCACCTCTTGCCCATCCCTGGACTGAGGCACAGAACGTGGGGTACTGCTGGGTCCACAAAGGCCACGGGGGCCGTCTCCACCCACTGCCCAGCTTCACTGTCCTCTGGACAGTGGAAGGCAGGTGCCTCCAAAGCCAAACAATCCCCTGAAGTCTCTGGAAAGTACTGAAGAGGACAGGTTTGGTGTCAGTTGGAGCCCACTGACACTGCCACCACCCTGGTCTTCCTGGTTCGGACGGCAGCGGGGACAGGGCGAGGAGCCACATTGGCACACGCTGACTTTTCACATCAACCCGGGGATTGCTCAGTCTCCTAGCCCCAAGATGACAGCCCTTTTTGTACTATGGCAACAGGATGGGGGGGAGGGCTCAAGGCCCCCTTGGCCTTCTGAGCCCTGCCATACTTGCTCCCAGGTCAGGACACCAGCATTAGCAGAGGGCACGGCCAGAGGCCCTGAGCGATGGACGCCCACACGGCCGGGTGCTGTGCCTGGATTTGCTCAGCCCCTTCTCACTTCCTGGTGCCTCCTGTCCTGCTCCTCCCTGGTCTCTTCTCAGGATCCTGTAGGGTCTGACCTCAGACGTGTTCATCTCCTCCATCTCTGCCAAGGTAGGTGCCTTGAGCAGAACCCGGGGCCGTGGGCGTTGGGCGCAGCTCACAGTATCCGTTAGGGACAGGTTGATGCAGGAGGTGGACTTGACATCCCCAGAGCAGGCGTTGAGAATACAGGGCAAAGAGCCAAACCCTGGGGAGGCCAAGTGGATGGGGCAGGACAGGATGTGAGGGAGGGGAAGGGGGAGGGGGAGGGAGCAGGAAGGAAGGGGCATCCCTGGCTCACCTCTGCCACCCCAGCGCTCGGCTCCCACAGGGCGCAGCCTCCGCTCCTGCTTGATCTCCTCCAGGATCTTCTCATGCAGGGTCCTCTGCTTCTGGGGCAGGGGGCGGAGCCTTCTCTCTGAGACCTGCAGGAGTGTGACGTGATGTTCGGGGTAGAAAGGGCAGGGGGCAGTTGGGGAGGTCCACTAGGCCCACCAGGAGCCCACACAGCAGGGAGCAGATAGGTGTCCAGTGAGCTCCTGGGGACATGTCCATTGGGACCAACCCTTGAGCACCTCCCTCAGCAGAAACTTCAACCTGCCCTCAGGGAAGAGAGGCCCGAGGGGAGGGGCACTGAGCTGGAACCTGCTTCAGTGGAGGCCGGGAGCGGATGAAGTCCAAGATGAGTTCATGGGCATCCTTCTTCACCCTGGGAGGGATGTCCCCATCAACCTGTGGGAGGGTGAGGAGGCTAAGGGCCTGAGACCCCTTGGGTGCCAGCTGGGGCCAGGCGTGGGAGGAGCTCATTCAGCGCCAAGCAGGGCCTGGTCCTCACATCCTCCCTCCCTGTGGAGGCTGCAGCGTGGCCTTCGGGGCTGGGCATACCACGAGCGTCCCTGTGCCTAGGACCCTTCACATGAAAATAGGGCTGGCAGCACCCACCTCACAGGGTCTTCATGAGAATGAGATGAAGTTGCACATTTAAAATTCTTAGACCAATGCCGACAGCTGGCAACAGCTACAGGAGCATTCAATCAGACCATCCTGTGGCCTCAGCTCCTGCCCCTGCTCCTCCAGAACCTGCACATCCCCTCTCCCTGCCCTCGTCACACTGTGTGAATCGGGGCCACGTCTGCTACTCCCATTGGGACACCGGGCTCAGTGGCCAGCGCACAGGCAGGGTGGGAGGCTCCGCAGCAGGTGCCCCATCTCACCATGACCTTGCGCAGTTTGTAGTTCCTGGCACGGATATCCTGCATCAGCATCTCGAAGGGAGTGAGCTGGAACTCGGTGGGCAGTGGGTTGAACTCCTGCTCCTGCACCTTCTTGAGCTTTACCCCATGGCGAAGCTCCCGCATGAGCTGGACCCAAAGTCGGGCCTGGGCCCCGAGAATGTGAGAAATGCCCTTAGCCCCGGCAGGACTCCCAGGGCCCTCCAGGCACAGGTCCTCGGGGTCCCAGGTTGGGGGAGCTGCATCTTACCCAATCCGTGTGCCTCAGGTTGTCAAGCTCTGCCAGGGGCTGCTCTGCCTGTGGCTCGTCCTCCCGAAGTTTCTGCAGCATCTGTCAGTACAGAGGAAGGGGGCAAAAGGGCAGCTCAGGGCATGGGCGCCTGCCAGGCCATCTACCTGGGGCATTTCCTTACCACATGGGCTGCTATTCAACCAGCAAAACAAGGGCCAAGCTCTGGGGCTCAGAAAGATACCTGGGGAAACTAAGCCATCAGCCATAAAACCACATGGTACTTTTAGTGTCCCATCATCATCTCTGGCAGCTTCTCCTGGGCAAGGGCAGGAACAAGAGCATAGCACCCACGGAGAACCTTCTCTCACCTGATCCACACACCCAGCGAGGCGCGGGGCCCTCCACAGATGGAACGAAGTCCCACTCTCCCTCATCTGTGAAGTGTTTTCCCTCAGATCCCAGCTCACAGCTCTTCCTCAAGAACGCCTTGGCCTCTTCACCTGGGCCACACTCACCCACCCTCTCAGAACACCCACGGCCCTTGTCCACACATGAACCTAGCTGAAGTTCTACATTTGTCTGCTCCTTTAACTGTTGTCTGCAGTATACAGGCTCCATGAGGCCAGAACCACATCTTCTGTTGTTTTTTCCTCACATTGTTATTCCTGTCTCCTAGCATGAGGGGCACATGCTAGGTCTTAAATGTTGGTTGAATGAATGAATGAATGGATAGATGGGTGTATGGGTAATGGATGATGGGTGAGTAGGTGGGTGGATGGATGGTGGATGGCTGGGTGGGTGGGTGGGTGGGTGGATGGATGGATGGATGGGTGGGTGGGTGGATGGATGGATGGATGGATGGATGGTGGTTGGGTTGGGGATAGATGGATGGATGGGGGATGGGTGGGTGGGGGATAGGTGAGAGGGTGAGTTACTCCTGGAAAACAGGTATGTATTTTATGAACTGGGGAAAATGCCACCAGCATGGTCAGGGCCTAAGAAGGACAGCAGGGATTGTTAGATAACTACTATGCTGAGAATTTGGGAAGAAGCTGCTCGATTGCTGCCTCTGTTCTCCTGAATCTTGGCAGCATCTGGGGCCTCTGTTCTCACCACCTCCCCCACCCTGGAGAAGCACCTGCCTTTTAGCACACAGCATCTCCCTCCCCCCCAACTAAAACAGAACCAGTTTCCCTGGCTTTAGCCCCACGCCACTGGCCAAACTGCTCTAGAAAACGCTGCCAAGTCTCAGAAGCACAAGGTTCGTGATTCTAAAAATACACCTATGTGTGACCTGGTGGTCCCTGCGGGCAAAGGGCCTGAAGGTGTGTCTCCCATCCTTCCTTGAGTACGTACACCTGTCTCTGAGCAGCCTGTGTCTGCCCAAAATGCCTGCCCAGCTGTGTCCCCTGAAAGACCCTCCTTGTACGCCCTCTACCACCAATTCCCTGAACTTCTCATGGGTCAACTGCTTGAAATCTAAAACTTTTTGCTCCAGCTAAAGAAGGAGGGTCTGTTGTCTGGGTCAGGAATTGATCTTAGCAACAGAACAATGACTTCAGAGCACCCACTAATTAGAATATTAGAAGGACATCTGCAAGATGCAAGAAGGAGGGGGAGGGGTGCTCTGTGGAGACTGGCAAGGGTTGAGGAACCCCGCTTGGGATATCGCCTGGGCTGCAGACAAGGGACAAGAGGCTCAAGCAACTACTATGGCTTGTCCTGTGCTGGGTCCCAGGCCCCATCAGTCAGAACAATCCTGAGAGCCTGTTCAGGCCTAGAGGGTCAGGGAAACTGCCCAGAATGCTTCTTGGTTAGAGGAAGAGAGAGACAGAACCCATAATGGGTCAGGGTCGAAGCAGGGATTAGCATCAGTTAATTCCAAAAATACCTTCGGCCACTTAAGAGAGGGGGAGCAAATTCCCACGTGACTTCTCCAAAGTGTCCATTCTGTCACCTGTGAGATGCTGATGGGAGGCGGGGTCCCTGTGTGCCAAGACCCCCATTTCAAGGAAACACCTCAGTTTCTTCCAAGGCCAGGAGAGTTGTGGGGCAGACTGTCAGCTTCTAACTCTGAGAACACCAGTTCAAGCGAGAGCCAGCTTAGGCCCCAGCTCTGCCCTGTACTAGCTCTGTGACTTGGGGCGAAGGTCACAGCCTCTCAGAGCCTCCATTTGCTCTTCTCTAAAATGGATGATAACCATGAGGGGCGGGGAGAGCACCATCGCACCATCACAGGCAAGGCAAATGCCTGGGCCAGTATCCCTCAATTGCCCCCAATGGAAAGCTCCAAGCACACTGAGCACCTCTGGATCCTGGGCTGCAGGGAGGAGTGGCTGCCTTTAGCATTCCATCTTCAGAAGGGGCCAACACCTGCCCAAGTTAGCTGGAGGCAGGAGGTTAATAACTAACTCGGAGGCAGTGGGGGTGGGGTCACGGGGCCCAGAGGCTGACAGCCTTTCACTTAGCCACTCTGAGCCTCAGTTCCCTCCAGTGCAGAACTGGGTAGTGCATTTAGGTCAGTACCCATACAAAGTGCATTTCCACTCCCTGTTGAACAGACAGAGGGACAGAGGGACTAAAACACAGAGGAGGAACAGACTGCCATGTCCTACTCATTTCCCCTCCCCAGGCCCCACCAACCTGCACCTAAGACACCACCTTGCCTTGGCCTCCTCCTGCGACCCCTCCAATTCGCTCACTACCTGCCCACCGGCAATCCCCGCCCCCCATCCTTGGCCCCCTTCCTCCTCCTGCTTTCATCCACCCTGTGCCTCCTTGTACACCTCCCTCTGCTTACCTCCTTGGCCTCGCGGACCCTGGCGAGAAAGGCCCGAAGCTCCAGAGTCTCCACGAAGAGCGCCCTGCACACAGCCTGGTAGTGGGCCTGTGCGCCCCGGGGGTCGGTGAGGCGCGCTGCGCACAGCCGCATGGCCTGCGAGAAGGTGCGCACGGTGCGGGGGCTGCCCTCTGCCTCCTCCTCCTCCTCTGGGCCCCCGTAGCCCTCATCTGCAGCCCCGCAGCCGCCGTCGTCACAGTCGCTGTTGGCCATCAGGTCAATAAGCCGCTCCAGCTGTGGGCTGAGCTCCCGCTCCTCACTCTCATCCAGACCCCAGTCCAGTGCGCGGTAGATGGCGAAGCCCAGCGACTGCACCATCTGCAGGACAGGGGTCCAGACAGTCACCGGAGCCTGCCCCAGGAAGCAGGGGGGTCATCCGGAGAGAGACAGTGTGCTGGGCCTGAATTACAGGCTCAGTGCAATGGAAACAGCCAGCTGTCGTCCACAGTTGGTATACCATGGGACCACCAGAACAAGGCACAAGGATGACGGGTGCTCCCCAAACAGCATAGCCACTGTGGAAAATATTGGCCAGTTCTTACAATCAAACATGCACTTACCAACTAGTCTCCCAGATATTTAATCAATAGAAAGGAAAACAAGTACCCACAAAGACTTGTCCTGGAATGCCCACAGTGCCCACGCCTGGATGTCCAAACAGCTCCCACTGGTGGATGGCACACAAACGTGGCCCATCTTTATAGCAGAAACCAAGACAGCTGTTCAAAGGTGCGAACCACTGCCCACGTTTCACACCCCAGATGCAGAATGGGGGCCAGTCCAAAGTCTCTATGTTGCATGGTTCCCTTTATATAAAATTCGAGGCAAGGTAAGTCTCATCTGTAGCCACAAAAAGCAGGCCAATGGTTCTGAGGCAGGGCTGGGCTGGGGACTGGACAGGGACAGGAACTTCAGGTGATGGAAGAGGTCTGTGTCCTTGTGAAATGGCAGATACATTTGTCAGAACCTGTCAAATTCTAATGTAAAGTATACCCCAAAAAATTTTATTACAAAAGACAGAGACACCCTAATTAAATCTTTTAATGTCATATAACAGCATATTGTAAATCTGAGGAGAAAGACCAGTTTATTCAATACATGCTGCTGGAGTAAATTGTTTAACTATGCATTGACACTTGAACTCATAAAAAAATGACCTCCTCATTTAAGTATTTTAAACTGCATGTAAATTTCAATGTGTGTAAATTTTGCCTGAAAAAGAAAAACCTAAGAAATGATCCTACTTGTAACTGAATGTAACTGTCAGGCCCACAACACTGTTCTGTTTCTTTCGTATAGGTTTGAAATTCTCCATAATATGCTTTTTTTTTAAAGTGCATTAGCACATTAAAAAAAAAAAGTGAGTCTTGAAGTAGAGAGATGTCTTAACTCAGCATGTCTCAATTTTCTGGCAGGGAACCCCATTTCCATGGATTACCATGAACATCCGAGGAGCCTGTGTTCTTTGGGGCACATCCATGTGTCCGACTGCCATCTGCACCCTGATGTTCCCTGCTCAACAGAGAAGCACCGTGCAGGATGCCGGTGGGTGATGGCCAAAGGTGGAGCTGAGCCCAAGAGATAATCATACTCACGAGGATGCTGCTTCCACTTTGCATAGTGCTGTTTTTATGTTTTAAACTGTCATGTTTTCCTTTTATGACAGTGATCAAAAGATACACACAAAGGTCAACAGCTCTGCTTAGGTTAGGCACTGAGCTGAGTTCAATGCCACCTGACCTTGCAACAATGCACCAGGTAACCTCTCATGTCATAGGTAGTGCAGAGGCACAGATCGACAGTCCTTTGACCACAGCTAGCAACTGACAACTGGCAACTGCCCGAGCTGGACTTGAGACTCCGATCTGTCCATGGCCTGTGTGGAAGGCTAGAGCCAGGTGTGAAGGCTGGAGCCATGGCCTTGGTGGCAGGTGGAGCCAGGCCCTCACCAGGGCACCTTCCACTCCCCCAACTGTTTGGCCTCAGAGGGCCCCCTGGCCTCTCCTCTCATTTCCTGTGTTCCCACCACCTGGAAGAGGAGAACCAACCTGAGCAGAGCAGAAGGACAGGTGGTAAGCGCCAGGATCGGGCAGGGGACAGGACACAAGAACAGGACTCTCTGTCCTGTAGAAATGCCTTAGAAAACACCCTGAACCTGGAGGGAGCCTGGGGGGTCAGCAGGCTTAGGGGACCTGGCGGGAAGAGAAGGCTCCAGCCTAAAGGCAAGAGAACCCCAGCACATCCTTAGAGGCTATCTCATCTCTGCTTCAGGCAGGCAAGTCACAGGCCTAGCTTGAGTCACACCCTGGACTTGTGAGTCCAAGGGCAGAGCCCAAGGCCTAAAGGCTGCTAACACCTGACAGGTAAATTGCAGGGCCCTGGCTAGGGTAGGAGGAGCCCCTAGGGCAGTGGGCTAGAGAGCCCCCTTGGGAAGACTGAGCAAGCAGGAGCTACCATTCCTGAGAATTCCCATCAAGTCTTTCTTGGCCCAGACATAGGTGCCAGGAAGGAGATGGTGGTGGAAATAAACTTCACACACATTCTGGGTCTGTCCCATAGGCCCTGCTGACCCTAGTGGTGGCTCTAATCAGTTCTATCCAATGAGGACCACTCTGCCACATGGGGTAGGACAGACAGAGGGTAAAACAGGAAAGCCCTCAACTTCCAACGCAGCACATCATGCCTCTCCCTCTCTGTTCAGGCTGCTGGCCTTGGCTAGCACCAAGTCAGGGAAAGGGTTAACTCCATGCAAGCCTCTTACCTGATAGCTGCTCCTAAAAGTTTCTCTGTGCCCCACACACCTGGAAAGCAGGCACTAGCTTTTCCATAAGGAAAAATCTGGGCAGCCAGCCACAGTCCCAGGACCTCCAGCCCTGCTTGCCGGTGGTGGGCAAGCCAGGGTCCAGCCCAGGAACGGATGGAGCCACAGAGAGAAGGAGCTGAAGTTGCAGGCCAGCTCCCACTCGCTAGGCCAACATGACAAGTGTGTCCCTTGCCACATTTCCTGGGGTGGGGTATCAGGTTAATTTATGGGCCTCCAGGCACAACAGTCCAGATTAGACTCCCATCTACAAAGTTCCTTGTAAATAGCTTCAGAATTGATAACAATAGGTCTCCTTTGCAGGAGCAGGTGTGGACAGCAGGCACAGCCCTGGGGACATGGCCTGAGAGGCAGGGCAACGCTCCTGGCTATCAATAAGTAAAGTACCCAGAGTGTCCTGTGGCAGCAAAGGGGGCCAACGGCCAACCCAAACAATGAAGATGAGTCTTGAAAACACATTATTGTTACCCCCCTCGAATTCCAGAAAACTATACAGGTGGGGCAAAGTAGGTTTACAGTTGTTCATCTGGAAAATAATACAATAATTAATAAATAATAATACAAGAACAAACTGTGCACTCACAACTGTAAACCTACTTTTGCCCACCCTGTACATAGCACAATACAGAACTCACAGCAACCCAGTCCCTGACTCAGAGCTGCAGCAGCTTTGGGATGGATGTTTTTGAATTTAAAAACAGCAGGAATGGTTTTACTATTGTTTTTAAATTCTCTACAACAGAGGATATAGCCTCCTTTGGCTTGTGCCCACCCCCACATTAGTATAATGCTGTATTTAATATATACATGTGTAACTGCATAAAACTTTTAAAAAAGACAGTGGAATGCTAAACATCAAATTCAGGACAATTTACCTAGGGGCAGGTGAGTGGGAGATACAGGGAGAAGTCCTACTGCTGAGGTCTGAGTTCTGGGTGGGGTGGGGGTCCCTGGGCATTACTCACTAGGCTGGTTTTCCTCTGTGCCCCCCTGACCCACACCCTGACCAACACTGTGGGCCCAGGGGGCCATCCCCACACACCACATCACCTTTGCTCCCTCAGAGGGTGGAAGGAGAGAGGGAGGTGAGATATCATCACTTTCCCCTCCCTTTAGGGCCCTCAAGGCCCCCTGGGTCCACACTGCCCATGTGGGCTCTCCCTCCCTGCCCAGCCTCTGGGAATAAGCTCTTCATCAGGTCTCTTATTTAGCCCTTGGAGAGCTGCATCTGTGTCCTGCCTCTCAGAACAGTAGCATAACTATGTTTTCTAATTTACATTATACAATACATATAAATTTTAATATGTATCAAATAAACTAAAAAATTGTTTTAAAAGTACCTGGGCTTCCGAGCTGGCTGGTGACACCACCATTGTTGTGGGCTCTGAAAGAGAGAACAGGCAGTCACACCCAGCCCAAGGAATGGGGCTGCCCAGCCATGTCCCCTTGAGAACAGACAGCACATCCCCGAAACCCTCTGTCACAATACCAGGGAGCTCACGGTGGCCGAGCCATGGGCCATTCATTCAGATGCTTACAAGATCCAGCTGTGGGCTGAACGCCCAGGTGCAGGGCCAGGACAGCAATATAGCCCTGCCACTCAAGGTGTGGAGCTGAGCGCTCCCAATCACAGCAGAGCTCCAGGAGCCAAGCTGGGTAAGTCGGCATCAGCCACCACTCTGGATCTGGGGGTTTCCCCCCAGAATGTCTGCACTTGTCAGAGCCAGAGCCCCCAGTTGAAGCCCAGATGCTAAACTGGCTCCGTGTATTTTGTTTCTTACTAAACATGGCACTGCGTCAGCATGTTGACATGTGGCCACTCACGTAACCGTATACAACCTGGAGGTAGTTACTTGTTGTACCCATTTTTACAGGTGAGAAAACAGAGGCCCAGAGGGGTGGACTTGTTTGCCCCAAGCTGTCATAGCTAGTAAGTGGTGGTGCAGGGGGACTCCAGTCTCTCAGCTCCAGCCACTCATGAGCCTCCCCCAGGGCCTCCCAAGATGCCAGACTGAGATGGGACCCAGCACTCCCACAACCTTCCTTGAACTCGGCAGGTAGAGCTGCATTACATGTGAGCTTCAGCTGCCTTAAATTCTTTCTGGAATGAGGTGGGATATAAAAACACAAACCATGAAATTATGTGCTAAGTGAACCTGCTAACTACATATTTTCAAAATGCCATCGAGCTCCAGGAAGATTGCCAGGATAAAGGGACTCTGTGTTGGATGGATTCTTTAAAATAATGGAAAACATCCACCCCAGCATCAGTGAAGTTAAAAAGGTGAGCAGCCAGCAGAACACTGTGGCTTGTGCTGGGCGTTCAATAACAGTCTGCAGCTGTGATTGGGTAAAGGCTGTGGAAGAAATTAGACAAAGATGCTTCCTGGAAGAGGCCAGAGCCCGGAGTTACCTCCATGACCAAGAAGGGGGCACAGCCAGCCTTCGGGGCTCTTTACAATTAACTGGAAGCTTTCTGGTTGAAATAATCTTAATGCTTTCGTCCCTGGCTGAAATAGTCCATATGTTAACAAAATAAGTGCTCATAAATCTAACTGTATGCCAAATTGCAAGAACTTGGGGAGTCTTTGGGTTTGGATGAGCAAGCTGCCCCTGGGTGAGGTTTGGGGAGACAGAGGTCGTGCCCAGCTCTCTGCACAAAGCGCTTGGCTGCACAACTAATGATTTACTATGGCTTCGGCCCACACCGCCACCTCATGGAGGTTGGTGCCATGACTTCCTCTTTACAGATGAAGAAACTGAGGCTCAGGCAGATTGAGAAATGTACCTGAGAACACAGAGCTAATAAATAGCTAGACTGGGACCCCCACACCAAGCACTGCCAGACCCCAAAATGTACCCTCCTAACCCACTCAGTTATACCTGGGTATAACTGAGTGGAGCTAACATAACTTGTTACCAACATGGTCACATACTATTGTGCAAAGTACCATTGGTTTATTTAGAAAATTATCTTGGGGGGGGGAGCTGAGAGACCCAGACAGAGGCAGGTAGAGGCAGCTGGGACAGAGGGGCTGATGCCACACTGAGGTGGTGCTAGAACCAGGAACCAGGAACCAGAACACCTGGTGCCTTCCGGTCAGGGCTTCTCTGTCCCTGGAGGGAAGCACACCCTAGCCAAGATGTGCAGAAAAGTAAGCTTCTCTGGTTTCCTTTGTATGAAATAACAAATGAGGAGAAATCAAGAAGCCAAGGAGCTTTCTTTGAAGTGATCCTCTGCCATAGTAGTAAAAGATGAAAGATTTTATTTGGAGAAGTCTGTGGGGACTCTGCAGCCTGGAGTTCCCTGCTGTAACTTCAAGAGGAAGTGCTTCCACCGGCCCAGCAGGTAGGTGGTGGGGGGAGGGTTACCTGGCAGCCTCAGCCCCCATCTGCCTGGGTGGGGCGGCATGGAAGTAAGGAGCATTGTTCAGGCCAGATGCCTATCCACCTCTGCCACCTGTGGTTGTGACTCTGGGGTCTTGCCTCTCTGAGCTCATCTCACCTGCAGGCTGAGATGACACCTGCCCAACCTAACTCAAAGAACAAGCATGCTGCCCTGCAAGGATGAAGGGAGTATGACCAGAGTGATGATAATGGTGATGGGACCACCAGGGCCTCCTGCCCAGGACTGCTTAGGCTTCGGGTCAGGGCAGGGAATGGCCATGGAGGAGACCTCATCCATCTGGAGGGAGGCTGGCCGGGGTCTTAAATACTGAATGTGACTACACGGCAGAGTGGCCCCTCAGCCCTGGAGGCTCCTGTCTTTCACATCTCAGGCTTGGAGGAGCCATGAGGCCACACAGTAGCAGGATAGACCAAGGCCATGTAGGCTGTGGGAACGTGGCCCCCACTCAGTGCTGGTGGGAGATGACAATAACCCCAAGGACGACAGCCTACCACATCTCTCAGAATTACATCTGCTCACCTCCTGACTTAGCAGTGCCTGACACCTACAATCACTCCTGGACACATCCTTCCGAACAGCAAACACACAAGGGGACGCTAGACAGCCACCAAAGAGAAGTGTCCTTTGTAATGAAACAAGCTGAGCCCCCTTTTAAGAGAAGAATTGGAGGGTGTATATACTGGGCCTTCTGCTGTGAGGAGGCTCTGTGTTCCCTCCACACTTTCTCAATTTGGAGCATGTGATATGCTGTGCGGTCAAGAAACTGATTTGTGTGCATGCATCACCTCCTCACTCCCCAATCAGAACCGGGGGTCTGCAGGGACAGAGCTTGCAGTCAGAAAACCTGTGTGTCGTAGAGCAAATTACTGACTCTCTGAGCCTCCTCTTATAAAACCGGACTTCACCCACCATACAGGTTACTGTAAAGATTAAACAAAAACACACCGAGTCTGGCATCTAGTAAGCTATCAATAAATGCTTGTTCCATCATCAGGAAACCAATTTTACAACTTAAAATTAAGTAACACCCTAGACCAAGCACTGGTCTCCAGAAATGAGCTGGTGAAGGAAGAGAGGGAAGATACCTGCTCGAAACCATGAAACTAGTGTGTTTGTTTAGCAAACAGAGAGTTCTGTGGGTTAGAGGCGTCTGCGTGTTTGTGGTGTGGCTGCCGTCCCCCACTTCACTTCCGCCAGTGCCTCAGGGTGGGTGAGATCAACAAGCTTTGCCAGGAACTCACACGTCACTCACAACGTTTCCTCCCTGCAAGAAGAAACCAGGACCACCAGGAACCAAGCCTGCTCAGTGGAGACCGAGGCAGGGAGGTATGTGTTGGCCAGAGAGCTGCCCCACAGCCCAAGCAAGACACACTCAGTCTCTGCATCTTCACAGAATGCTGTGCCTCTGCTCCAACACCCTCTGCCCCAAGCCCTGCCAGTGTGTCTTGGGGACAACCCCAGGGAGACCTCACCCCCAAGGGTCACAGCAGACAGGCAGCAGCCCAGAAAGTGATGCATTACGTTCCAATGGACTGTTCTTCTCAGCTAGTGAGGGCCGACCTGAGCGTCCTGAATGTTTTTCAGGGACTCTCTCCTTTAGCTCTTGTTGTGGGCCCACAGTGCAGCCCAGAGAGGGTGAGGACTTGCCCAAGGTCACCTGGCTGAGATTCAACCCTGGATAGCCTGGCTCTCTAGACCATGACTTGTCCCCCTCGCTGGCCATCTGAGTCATCCTGGTACTGGAGGTGTTTTGGCAATGGCTGGGGGACCCATGCATAGCCTAGCGGTCCCAGAGAGGGTCCGCGGACCGGCGGCATCAGCATCAGCGGGAACTTGTCAGAAATGTGTATTCTCAGGCCCACTCCAGACTTGGGCGGAACTGGACACTCTGGGGTGGCCCTACGATCTGTATATCTGTGTTTAGCATGCCCAAATATTTGAAAACCGTCCCCAGAAAGTGTTGTTACTGTAACTCCAGACCCATGTGCTGCTGATGGCAGGAAGTGCCCATCCCCTCCATGGTAGGCACAATACTGGCCCCAGCCTGTCCACATCCCAATCCCAGGACCTGTGCACACATCCTGTTACACTGCAGGGGACTTGGAATAGCCTATGAAGTAGGAATAGCCTATGAAGCGAAGTTGCTAATCATCTGACCTTAAGGCAGAGATTATCCTAGATTTCTGACCTCTGACTGTAAGAGAATGAATCTGTTGTTTTAAGTAGTAAATTTGTGTAATTTGTTACCAAAACCAGAGGAAAACTCATATACCCTGCTCTTAAACTGTCCATCTCCCACTGTCCAATCCTGGGGAGAGGCTGCAATGCCAATGCCCTCGAATGGAGACAGATGTGCCAACACTGAATGGACGGGGTGCCAGACAGAGCTGAAGACAGTGAGGGGCACTTCCTCCACGTGCCCTGGGCTCACCTCAAGCTGGTTTGCCTGATTATCGGGACACTAATTCCAGGTAGCCTTCCTGGAGGCCAAATTCACTCTGAGGAGTCTTAACAGGATCCGAGTAAAACCCTTGTGTCTTGCTGCGATTGATACCCACTGGCATATTTGCTTAAATGCCCACATCCCTGGGCCAGATCAAGCAGTGCTACAGTGCTGCCTTTGTGGGGCCACTATACCTGGGGGGGAGGACCAGGGCCCTGATGTGGTAGAGGGGCTGGAGCCAAATCTCCAGGGTGCACAGGGACCCCAGGGACCCCTTCTCAGGAGTTGACTCCTGTCCTGAAAGCACAGGGCAGAATTTGCATGCGGCAGGTGGGCTGGTGGGCCAGCTGACGCGGCCACATAGGCTAAGCCTCTCCTGGGATGGACTGTGCCCAGGCAGTTTCATGGATGTCTCCATAGAGAACACCGCTTGCCAGGAACTACCTTCCTGTGAGGTCATGCTCGCTCAGAGGTGAGACTAAACCGGGAATGCTATCTGCAAACACACCCAGCTCAGTCACACCCAGACTGGCGCCCTTCCCAGAGCCTGCACCCTCCCACACACACAGTGGCAGGGACTCACCATGCCCGCTGCCCCACACAGCACCTTTGGCCTCTGTACCTCATTCTTTGAAGGGGAGCGTGGGGTGTCCCCTGGATGGAGGACGTTTTACATCATCAAAAATCATGTATGGGGGACAGCAACCCATCCTGGTCAGGGCTTGTGTGCATGAACCTGCACCTGTGTAAGTGCATGTGCGTATCTATCTCTTTGTGTGTACCCATGAATGTGTCTGTGTATGCATATGTCTGTATTGGTGTGTGCATGTTTGTTTGTGCGTGCACACATGTGGCTGTATCTGTGTGTGCCTGTGACTGTGTGTGCACACGTGTCTGTGTGTATCTCTGTGACTGTGCATGTGTCTGTGTCTGTGAGCATGCACACATGTGCTTCCTGGGTCCAGGGTGGATGTAGGCTCCCTACTGATGGTCCCTCCTGAGTCCTCCCCCCAGGTACATGTCACCATCACCCCAGTTTATGGAGGAATGGGGGTACCAGTGAGATGCCGAGCCTGCTCTTCAGCACTGCCCTGCTTCTAGACACTGGGCTGGAGGTAAAGAGGTGGGAAGAGAACTCTCAGCCCCATAGTGCTCATGACACAGGGATGCCAATTCAGTACAGGACAGACTGAGTTTCTGTGTTTGGAAAGCCTTGAGCCCACAGGGAGCTGCCTGCAGCTTTGCCCTGGAGACTGCAGTGCTTGAGGGTCAACTGCCTCAAGTCTACAGGCAGAGAGGAAGGAGCAGGAGGGGCCTAGAGGGGCAGGTGTGACCGGGCGGACAGGTCACGTGAAGCACTCAAGTGTCTGAAGAGTGGGGCTCAGGAAAAGTTTTAGCATCAAAACTGACAAGAAAAACCCCCAGAAAAGTAGGGCAGCATGTAAGTTAGCAGAAGAACAGAGAAGTGGGAGGATAAGGGAAAAGGGACAAGGGACAGAGCTCACCCATGTCAATGCCCGCCCCCAGCTGTGGAGAGCCCGTGCCTGGAGAGGACAGCTCACCAGCAGATGCAGGCCAGGAAGGTGGGGGTCTCTCCACCATGGTGACAGCCAAGTCCTGCACCAGGTGGACAAATGCCACTGAAAGCATCCCAGGGCCACCTGATCACTGACCAGAGCAGCATTTAAGAACTGAACTTTGCCTTGGGCAATGGCTTAGCACAGCACTGCTCAGGATGCCTGATGAGTTTCCTGCCCCCCCTTAAAAAAGAAAAAAAGAAAGCCTTTCCCAGGAGGCTCAATAATGGCTTCTTAAAAATCACTTCACATGTTAATGTGTTTTCCACTTTTAAAAAAAGGGGCTTCGCAGCAGTTATGAAGAAGTCTTCAGATTAGAGATCAGGAAGCTGCCCTGGCCCGTTTTGCTCAGTGGTTAGAGGGTCAGCCTGTGGACTGAAGAGTCCGGGTTTGGTTCTGGCCAGGGGCACGTGCCTCAGTTGCAGGCTCAATCCTTGGCCCTGGTCAGGGTGTGGGGGGGAGGCAACCAATCGATGTGTCTCTCTCACATCGATGTTTCTCTCTCTCTCTCCCTTCCACTCTCTCTGAAAAGCAATGGAAAAAATATTCTCTGGTGAGGGTTAAAAAAAAACAAAGCAGCTGATTCTCATTGGCTCTCCCCACGCAGCTGGGGGGAGAAGGGTCCCCACTGGCATGCTAAGATACTATTATTCATTCCCCCAAGGATGGTTGAGTTTTATGGTTGATTTCTTAAAAGTTATTATAAACATTTACTTATCCTGAGAATGTTTTCCTGATTGCTATTTACTTTGAGAAATAACCATGCAGCTTCCAGTGTGTAGACTAATCATCACACAGGCCCCACAGAACGCTGGCGGACAGCTGGTCTAAAGTTCCAGCTGATTCACGAGAGGTCAGCGAGGACAGAAAAGAAAGTTCAGGTGATCCATTTTCCTTAATCTTGAAAAGGCAGAGAGTCATTAACCTCATCCGCCTTTATGAGACATGTTTATGAAAAGAAACCAAAGATCATATCGACTGGAAAATGAAATTGGGTTCCTCCACGGCACAGGCTGGTACCTCCCCATAAAGGTCAACATAGGGTGGCTACATGCGAGCTTTGAACCCCAGCCCAGATTTCCAGTTGAGCTGTGAGTGTGGAGACAGCAGGAAATGCTATTGGGTCTGCAACAACTAGGAAGAAGGGGCTGGTACATTCCTGGGGGCTGGAGAGATGGACAGTCCCTGACCACTGCCCTCCAGGAGCCCTCTCAGCACACTTTAGAGCGTATCAGTAAGAAACATGGTGTAATTCCCTCACCGTTGGAGGGATGCAGGGTGCACCTCTGTTCTAACTAGTTGCTATGATTGCTGGCAAACTACTTACTACGCCGTGCCTCAGTTTCCCCGTTATTAAAGTCAGGGGGTCAGACCAAGCAGGCCCCTACAGTCCTGTCCTATGGTGCCAGGAGCCAGACCCTGGGTTATATTATCTCCAGGAGTGGGGAGGGGCACAGGGATGATGTTTTAATAAGAAAAATACAGCTTCAGGAAAAACAATCTTTGTGACTAAGTAACCACGGGCCCCGCAGGCGAGAGGAGGCCATGGTACACAGGGCTCCTAGGCCGACCTAGCACAGGGCTGAACCCAAGCCCTGCTGCTTTCTGTGCGACTCTGGGTGAGCCTGAGCCTCAGCTCCCCACCAGTAAAATGGGAATACCACTGGAATGCTAACTCTTACCATTTTCACCTGTGAAATGTATCAGTGCTTTCTGTGCAAAATAAAGCAGCTCACTAGTGTCCCATAGCAGAGGGAGACGGAAGCAGGGCACAGAGATGAGGAGAAGCAGCCATAGCCCCTGGGGGGCCCCGCAGACCCCTCCCTGTTCCCAAGGCAGCTGCCTCTTCCATCCAGCGCCCCCGGTCCTGCCCAGTCCTCCACGGTGCCCGCCCGCAAGGATCTCTGCAAACCCACAGCTCTCAGGGCTGGAGAGGGTCCAGCCTCCTCCAGCACACACAGCGGCCTTTGTGTTTCCCCACAGGGTATCAGCGTTAGGGGAATATCATCGTATACTCCATGCCAGCACTGGTTTCCCAGGAAAGAAAACAACTTTTTCCTTAAAGAGGTAAAAAGTCACCTAAACTCGCCATTCTGAATAGACTTCGAATACCTTTCAAGGGCTTAATTGTTGGTTCTTATTGATGATTAAGAGCAGAAAAACTAAGCAAGTTGTCTCCCAAGTGGTACACCTTCTCCCTGCTCTCTAATGAACCCAGAAAATGGGTGGACATTCAGCAGGGAGTCCCGGGAGGCATGGCCCCTCCTCCTCTCGCCCTCTTACCAATAAAAAAAGACCCCAGGGCCCGGCCGCCTGGCTCAGCGGCTGAGCACCGACCTGGGGTCGGAGAGAACGCGGTTCGATTCCCGGTCAGGGCGCAGGCGGGGGCCTGCAGGAGGCAGCCGGTCAGTGGTGACTCTCACCATTGATGTTTCTCGCTCTCTCCCTCTCCTTTCCTCTCTCTGAAATCAATATACATTTTTTAAAAATGACCCCAAGGAAGACATTTGTTCCTTTCCTGTCCCAGGCACCAGTGCCACACGGATTCCACACCAGAACCACGGAGGACGAGACGGGAGCCTGGGCACTGCAGACGCGGCAGGAGGCCCGGCCCGCGGAGAGCAGCCCCGCGGAGGCGCCGGCATCAGGCCGCGCTCCCCTCCGCCGAGCCCAGCGCGCCCGGCGGAGAGCGCCCCTCGGGCCCGGCGCCCACCGAGGGCGCCCCTCGGGCCCGGCGCCCACGCCAGCAGAGGGGCAGCAGGCTGGGGGAGGGGCCCGCGAAAGGGAGGGTACCCCAGGCTGGGGGAGGCTCTCAGGCGGAGGGAGGGACGCGTGGGGAGGAGACTCCAGGTCCCGCGGAGAGGGGCGCGGCGGAGGGGCCAGGCCCGGCGGCCCGGCCCAGCAGTTAGGGGTGGGGGCTCCCAGCCGGACAAAGAAGGGCCTTCCGGGCCCGCAGAGAGAGGTGGAGCGGCCCCGCATCCAGCGGAGAGAGGGGTCGAAAAGGGGCGCGGGTCCAGCAGAGAGGGTGGGCAAAGGGGGAGCCAGAACCTAGCGGAGGGGCTGACGGGTCGCGCGCGCCCCAGGACGCCGCCGGCCCAGCCCTCAGAGCCGCCCGCCCCGCGCGCCCACCGGGCGCCCGCCACGCCCCCGCCGGCCTCACCTGCGGCGCCGCGCTCCGGCCGCGCGCAGACCGAGCCGTCCCCGCGCAGGAGGATGTCCGCCGTGTCCCGGATGCGCCGCCGGGCGCCCGGCGCGCCCCGCAGCCCGCGGCAGCCCTGGAAGCACACGGCCCACGCCTGCTCCTCGTTGATGGGCTGCTCGTACGCCTTCAGCACCTCCTCCAGGGACAGCTCCCAGGGCTCGGGGCGCCCGCCGCCCGCCGCCCGCTCCCCCGCCGCGGCCCCGCTGGCGCTGCCGGCCCGGGCCATGGCCGCCCCATCATCGCCTCCCGCGCGCCCGGCCGGTTTCCATAACAGCCGAGCCCGGCGGCGACGCACCCTCGGAGCGCGGGGGGCGGATCCCGCGCCTCCAGCCGCTGCTTTGTCATCCTCGGCGGCCCCGCCCCGAGCGCGCGGCGCAGGTGAGGGCGGGGAGGCAGGGGCGGGGCCGGCGCGCCGCGGGCCGGGAGGCTGTGGGTGCGGAGCCGGGCGGGGGCCGCGCACCCCGACGCCGTGCTCCCCGCCCGGCGCTCGGAGGAAAGCCAGACGCACCTACGCGCCCGCCAGGCTCTCAGTCGCCTACTTAGTCCCGCATCCGGCCCAAAACACACTGCAGTGATTGCGGGGCCTGGGGCGCTGGAATGCGGGAGAGCCGGGAGGATGTGCATCACCGCCCCCCCGGGCGCGCTTACACACACACACACACACACACACACACACACACACACACGCGATGCCCGCTGTGCCTCTGTGGAGGGCCTGCTGGCAAGGTGACCTCAGAAGGTTACTACAGGGTGATGAGAGAAGGGAGACCTCACGGTATGAAGCAATAAATGGTCCCTTCCAGGAGATGAGTCTGCGTTAAATGCTCTACTGTCTCCAGGAAAAATAGTCTCTTAGATGGAGACTGTGCTTTCATTCCCCACCAGCTCACTCACCCGTGGAAGGGTGACACCCAAGTAGCTTTATCCAGGCTAATCCTGAGACCTCTGCAGCCATAGTTTTACATGGCCAGAGTAACCGCCAAAATGCAACTGGGGCATAAATGACAGTAAGGCAGCGAGTAACAGCCTGGATCTCTGGGGAGCAAACGAAATACCGGTTCCTGGAGATTTCTCCCCAGCTAGGGTGAAACGGGATTCTGAAGTCCCTGGTGAATCTGAGCAGTCACAGCAATGCTGCAGTTTCGCCTCATTTGAAGGAGACTTGGGGTGGGGGTCGGCTGTCATGTGGGGCCCTACCATCAGATAATGCCATTTGGATTTTTAGTCTTCAAACAAAAAGGAGTTTGATAAAAGCAGATTGTGCCCAAAGTTTCTAAATCAGTAGCTGGGTAACTTTCAGTTCTCTAAGATTATGCAGCTGAAAACTGTTAGCATTTGGAGATGGGGCAGGTGAAACATATGCTACCTCCTGAATAAATGGCGCAAAGAACCTGGGACTCAGCTTAATCTTCCTGCCTAACGTACACACACACACAGTTACCAACAGAGGGAAGGGAGAAACTTCAAGTTCTGCCTTAGAACAGCAGCAACAGAACCTTCAGTGTCTGCACAGTGGTTTAAGGAAAGTCAATCCTAATTCACAGTGTCAGGCGTGTGTGATCTTCGGAGCTGTCCTCCCCTAACACGGGGAGCCTGCCCCTGATGGGCCCATGCAACAGGTGGTTTCTGCTTTTAGACTCCGTGGGAATAAAGACTTCCATCTGCAATGCCTTTGGTAGAGGAGGCGATGCCCCCATGGCAGGCCGGCCACCTCTCCCCTTCCTGGGTGTCTGCAGCACCTCAGGCTAGCAATCCTGCCACAGTACAGTGACTGGACATAGAAGATGGTAATTACCCTGATTAGAAGCTGGTTGGGTCCTAGCAAGAAGTACCTCCCTTTGGTCCCACGTTTTGGCACCACACGCAAAAAAGTGCCTTCCCTGTTCATCAAAGGGCCTCACATTTCCCTAAGTGATCACTGGCCTTGGGATCTCATTTGATGAGCAGGGGCCTTGTTAAGAACCTAGTGACAACTCACACCTGGCTCACCCAGAGGCCCTTGAGGGCACCTGTGTGAGGGGGGTACCCTTTCTAATCTGGTGTTGATCATTTTTGGGGGGATCCTTATACACATTGCAAGACATCAGCCAGCAAGATTTAGAACACGGGTTTTAATAAAAGTTTTTAGAAATTAAGTTTTGCTTACTTACCTCTTGGTATCTGAAAGTTTTCCCCCCTGGCCATTACCAAAGTGAGGAAGCAGATGCATCAGTCAGCTCCCTGAATGCTCCTAGAAACCATATATTTTCTTCCCAGATTATTTACCCACACATCTCCCCGGAAAATACCACATGAGACCTAGAAATAGACCTAAGTTGAGAAGTAAGCCCGACATGGCCTAAGGGTGGTAGTGGCAGTGAGAGGGATTCCAACCTTGTAAACTGGACTCCACTGGAAGAGAAAACTGGTCATACTGGCCCATGGCTGTGGCAACTAGATGTACCTGGGTTCTGCCTGGTTGGTGGGAGCTTTGAGTAAAGTGGTAAGTTCATAAAGTGAAAATAATGATTTCCTTCCTGTGGCTGGGTCCCAAGCACTGCTCACATCTTTTATTATTCAGACTGAGGGCTCTACCATGAGGAACTTATATGGGTAACCTGATAGTTGCCTGGGCTGCACACCAAGGGAAGTGCCAATGCCAGCTTCTTACCCTTGAGCATGGCATAGGTGCCTGGTAGGGAAGGAAATGGGTTTATCCCCATCGAAAGTGGCACTGGGGTTAAAACATTGAGCTATCTGTCCACGAAGTATGCTCAGAATCAGAGATATGTTAGTTCTTCCATAATTCAAACTTGCTACTTGGATTTTAGAAATAAATAATGTGTTTCCGGCTGTTACTGAGAAGCATGGTAGAATTGATTGAGGTCAATTATTAACTCATCTTGGAAAGCTTTGGAGCAAGGTCATTTCTACAGTTATGGGATCACCTGCAGCCTGCTCCTAAAAACATGTTCTTCATACTTAATTTCCAGTACATGAGGAAATCCCAGGGGTGGGACTTTACCCGTCACTGTGGGCTGTGCTTGGGGACGGAATAGAAATGTTTAGTGCTGGGAATTGGAGAATCATTTTTATCAAGTTATCACATTAGCAGAGACACTCCCCAGATATTCACCTTATGGTGTAGGATGTCCATTCACACATACTTGCTGAGCTCTGGGCACTGATGTCTTATGCCTGGGAAAGATCAATGAAAACCCAAACAGCCCCCCCGCATTCGTAGGGAGAATCAGCACACAGAGCACCCTCCCTACATGTGGGTGAGGGCTACAGGTGCTTGATGTGAAGGGAACCCCACTGGTTGTTTTTCCTATGCTCTGTGTCTGGTATTTTGAGGGAGCTGTGATGGTCCACACCATGGCAATGCAATCAGAGGGGTGGGTGGCTCATGACTGCAATTGGCCATAGATTAAAAAGCTCTAGGAACTATACCTCAGCATCTTTGCAGACACAGAAGCTAGAGGATCCTAATTTTAGACTCCTGGAGGCCAAAACAATAAATTGGGGCTGGATCCTCAGGTGTGCTATGGACCAGCAGTTACATGATTCTAGGAGGAAACTGCAGGGTTCTAGCTAGGACACTATGTGTACTGAGACAAGGTCAGAGTGAGTCAGGTACATTGGCATTTGGGTTTAAGATCAAAGACAATTTGCCCTAGCCTGTTTGGCTCAGTGGTTAGAGCGTCAGTCCATGGACTGAAGGGTCTTGGGTTCGATTCTGACCAAGGGCATGTACCTCGGTTGCAGGCTCAATCCCCAGCCCTGGTAGGGGCGTGTGCAGGAGGCAACCAGTCGATGTCTCTCTCTCTCTCTCCCTCCCCCCTTCCACTCTCTCTGAAAAAGCAATGGAAAATATATCCTCGAGTGAGGATTAAAAAAAAAATCAAAGACAATTTGAGATGAACAGCCCATGGACACAGGCAGACTGTCTCAGCTGTGGAGAGTGGGGTGCTGAGGCTCTCTGGTGCCCACACTGATTCTACTTCAGATCGAAAAAACAGGTCGGCTTCCCCCAAGGGATCCGGGCACACAGTGCGCAATGAGAAGCCAGGCCCCTGTTGCCATGACTCAGAGGCCCCTGAATGCCCTCTTTGTCCAGCTCCTTGCAGCCAGGCAGGGCTCAGGAAAAGCTGAAATGTGAGAGGTGGTGGTTTTGTGCTTTAGGTTTATTTTGGGATAATGATAAAGACCATGAATCCCAGGGGATGCCAATAGAGCCAGGCCATGCTTGGTGTCTGAATGGGAGCCCAGAACAACTCCCTGGGAAGGTTTCCAGGCTGGTGTGGAGAAGGTGAGGCAGAAGGGATACAGAGCACAGGGCAGAACACAGGTGCCAGAGCAGGCCAGGGTGACGGGGGGGAAACCCCAGGCAGCCACCACAGACAGGGCTGTCCTGCGGGGCGGGACTGGGAGAGGGAGGCTTAGGGGGGTTGCTCACCCTGGAATTCCTGATCGGGAGTCGAGAAAATACTGAGGACACAGTTTGCTTCCCATTGAAGACACTGGAGGTCACTTACAAAACCTGAGGGTGTGATTTGAATGGAAGGCAGGGTGGCTGACAGTGAGAGGAGCACTTCCCAAGGGCATTGCCCACGCACTGGCTGTGAGCACCTGTCTGTGCCTTCCTCACAGCCGGTGCGATCCAGTTTACATCACGGCTGACGTCTCTGTACAATTAGAGAAATCACCACCAATCTGTTGGCCAATTTGATATAGTTTGATGTTCACACACTGGCCCCAGACACAGTCCCTGTCACTGGCCTTTTGTTTCGGGAAACGTGGTCTACTTACTACAAACTCACAGGTCCCCCCCTTTTAAAAAAAAAAAAAAAAAAAAAAAATATATATATATATATATATATATATATATATATATATATATATCTTTATTGATTTCAGAGAGAGGAAGGGAGAGGGAGAGAGAGAGAGAAACATCAATGATGAGAGAATCACTGATCGGCTGCCTCCTATATGCCCCCTTCTGGGGATCGAGCCCGCAACCCGGGCATGTGCCCTGACCAGGAATCAAACCTCAGTCCCCTGGATCCTAGGTCGATGCTCCACCACTGAGCCACGCCCAGCCGGGCACAGGCCCCCTTTTTACAGGGAGGGCTGCACGCTGTCCACCCTGTCTTGTGCTCTGCTCTGTCACTCATGGGGGGGGCAGTGCTTGGTATCAGTTGTGGAGCTTCTGTGTCCTACTGGTGGACATGTATGTAGCTTAAGTTCCCCAAGGACAGGGTCTTGTTGGCCTACTGGCTGCTGCTCCAAGCATCATGGACCCTGTAAGAGAAGCATTGATACTGGTCCTCTAACAGGTGTGAAGTGCAGATTCTAAGAAATAGACTTGCTGGGTCCAAGGGTATATGAACTTATTATTTCAATAAACATTTTCAAATGGCCTTCCATAGGGGCTGTGCCAATCGACACTGCCACAGCTCTTTTTGTTACTCCTCCTCAACGATACTTCTTCCATTGATTTTTAGAGAGAGTGGAAGGGAGGGAAGGGGAGAGGGAGAGGGAGAGGGAGAGGGAGAGGGAGAGGGAGAGGGAGAGGGAGAGGGAGAGGGAGAGGGAGAGGGAGAGGGAGAGGGAGAGGGAGAGGGAGAGGGAGAGGGAGAGGGAGAGGGAGAGGGAGAGGGAGGGAGGGAAGGAGGGAGAGAGAGAGATAAATCAATGTGAGACACATGGTTACCTCCCTCATGCGCCCAGACAGGGCCCAGATTCAAACCTGCAACCCAGGTATGTGTCCTTGACTGGTATCCGAACCTATGACCCTTTGGTGCCTGGGTCAACGCTCTAGTCACTGAGCAAACTGGCTGGGGCTGTGGAGCTGTTTGATGATTTTTTATTTTTAAACTTCCTGTTTTTCAGTTTGGGTAATTCCTCTTTTGCTCAGCCTACTGATGAAAGTATTTGAGTGTGTGTGTGTGTGTGTGTGTGTATGCATCCTCACCTGAGGGTATTTTTTTCCATTGATTTTTCAGAGAGTGGAAAGGAAGGAGGGAGAGAGAGAGAAATATTGATATGAGAGAGACACACTGGTTGCCTCCCGCACATGCCCCAATCAGGGTCAGGGAACAGGTAGTGCCCTTGACCAGGTATCAAACCCGAGACCCTTTGGTGCATGGGCTGATGCTCTAACCACTGAGAAACATTGGCAAGGGCTGATGAAGGTGTTCCTTATCTCTGTTACCATGTTCTTGTCTCTCATAGTTTTCATCTGTCTGTGTGGTGCCTTTTCCACCAGAGACATCAGCATATTGGTCATAGTTCTTTTAAACTTCCTGATAGTTCCAACATCTGGGGCTGGTTCTGTTACTTGCCTTGTCTTTTAAGAGTGGGCTGATATTTTTTCTTGCATTTTTTTGTCTCAAAAATTTTAAAAAATTTATTGTTGAAAGTATTACAGATGTCCCCCTTTTCCCCCCTCACTGATCCCCTCCACCCTGCATTTACCCCACTCCCAGACTTTCCCCATAACATTGTCTGTGTCCATGGGTTATACACTCATGCATGTAAGTTCTTTGATGAATCTCTCCCCAACCACTCTCCCACCCCACTTTCCCTCCAAGATTCAAGATTCATCATTTTGTTTCATGCTTCTATGTCTCTGGATCTATTTTGTTAACCAGTTTATTTTGTTCATTATATTCCATATATGAGTGAGATCATGTGATACTTGTCTTTCTCTGGTCTCTCTCATAATTTTTGATTGAATGTGAAATGTGTGTGGGCCAGAGGAGTCTGAAATAAATTATGTTTATGCCTCTTGTATGGAGAGTGCTTCCTGCCCCTGTCCTGGTGGCAAGAGACCTAGGTAGCCTGGCCGGTGTTGCTCAGCGGTTGAGCATCGACCTAGGATCCAGGCGATCTGGGTTCGATTCCCAGTCAGGGCACATGCCCCGGTGGTGGGCTAGATCAATGACTCTCTCATCATTGATGTTTCTATCTCTCTCTCTCCCTCTCCTGAAATCTCTTCTTCTCTCTGAAATCAATAAAGACATATTTTTTTAAAAAGTTTTTTTTTTTTTTAAAAAAGAGACCTAGGTAGTCTGGGCAGATGGGTTTCTTCCCATCCCCCAAGGGTAGATAGATGGCTTTTCCTGTACCCTCCCCCAGCACAATGGTTTTCACTTTTGCCCTGAGGGCTGCCCACCCTGTGTTAAGGCTTTGGCTTCCCAGGAGAGAAGGATCTCCCTTGGGCTGGTGCCTTTCTGGTGGAGGGGACTGCTCCCCATTTCCAGAGTTGATTGCTGGGGGAGACTCTCATGAGTCCCTGGTGGAGTGTGGTGAGAACCTGCAAGTGGGTGTGGGCTCCTTGTGTTGGAGGCTCCTGGGGTTCTGTCCTCTCACACTAGCCCACGTATGGCTGTCAGCAATTTCTGAAAACATGTCACCTGAATTCTAACTAAATGTCTCTTTGAAGTGCAAAACGGTCCCTCAGCTACCAGAGACTGACCGTGGTCCCACTATATAGGCGGGTGGGGTGAGCTGACTCTGGTCTCTAAGTGCTCAAGGTCAATCTGGGCCTCGGGTCCCTCTTGAGGCAGTTGCTTTGATAAGACGAGGAAAGGAAGGGAGAGAGAAGGCCCAGTCTCCTCTCCTAGCTCAGCCCCCATTTGCCTCAGCTTTATTCAGAGACCCTGTCAAGCCTTTCCTGAGCTCTCGGCCTCCTCCCAGGGGCAGCCAGCGTTTTCATATCCCTGCTTCTCCTTGTCTGCCTCTGCCATTGACAGGTGACTTTGCTGGGAGGAGCAGAGATCCGTGGGATTTAAGTGAATTGTGTGTGTTCCTTTGTGCTCGTGTGTGCGTGGGGCACACACGCCCACACATGCTGAGTTTTGTGGTGTGGCTTTCTCTAATTGGGATTTGTAGCAGCAACTACACAAAGATGTCAGCACAAACTCCCCACTCCTCTCTGCACCCTTCTCTCGTTCTCCCACCGCCTCCACCTCCATTGCATAAACTGTGCTCCAGGAATTGGATCAACCCATGTTGTGCCTCAGAGATCAGTCCTAGGAAGTGTGCCTGGAAGCACAGATGTGAGCTGTTGCCAAACAGCAGGGAAGGAGTATTTTGGGTGAAGGGGGTTTCTGCATGATTGCATCACCTCGGTGGGTCTCAGCCACCCTCACCTCCAGGTTAAACATTCTTTACTGTGGACACGGTACTCTGGACTTTCACACACACTTCCCTGGGAAACTTGCTGGCATCTGCAGGCTGGTTTTACAAGTGGAGAAACTGACGCTGAAAGGTTTTCTTTTTCTTGTTTTCCTTTCTGACCAGTCTGGGTACTTACAGGAGAGGGTTTCACGGACTCTACCTCTGCAACTTTAATGCCTTCACTTCCTGATTAGGAGGTCACACTGCAGCACAAAGCACCTTTGGCTATCTTTTCCTACAACACAACCTCTAAGGGTAGAAATGTGGAACATTGGTGCTCTCATAGGAAACTGAAGTGGGCATTGATGCCATACACATGCCCTGCCTGCACAGCTGCAGATGGCTGTGGCCACAACATGCACTTGAGAAGACACAGCCAGGGTGGTGCGTGGCCTGGGGTCTGCACACTGCCTGTGAGTTTCTGAGCACAGCATCCCTCCAAGCTGCCAGCTGTACACAGCTCCCCTGTGCTGGTGAGTTTTATAAAGCTCTTTTATAACTTCACTTGGTTAGAGAAACTTGTTCAGTGGTTTCTAAGAATATGGACCTATTGTGTCTACACTTTGGAATTTGGCAAGCTTTAGGAGAATGCAGGTCTGATTTTATTGCTAATTAAAGTAATTAAAATGTTTTTTATTTATATTTTCAGAGAGAGAAGAAGGGAGAGGGCTAGGGAGAGAAACATCAATGAGAGAGAAACATGGGTCCACTGCCCTCTGCTTACCCCCTACTGGGGATCGAGCCTGCAACCTGGGCATGTGCCCTGACTGGAATCGAACCAGTGAATTCCTGGTTCATAGGGCGACACTCAACCACTGAGCCACACCGGCCAGGCAGCTGCTGCCTTTTTTTGAGCCCATCTGTTCCTTGAGGTTTCCTAGTCATCGTAATTCACAGAGTGTGAGGCCATGAGAGAATCCTTGTGGGGACTTCACGGGTTCTGAGTTAGTGTTCCTGTCCCATACCTGGCCCCATTCTGTGTCTCAGTCATGAAGAAGAGCGTGGTTGTGCTGAATGGGACCTGAGCAGCACAGCCCGAGGGCAGGCAGATGGTCCAAAGGGGGCTTCAGTTTCAGGCAGAGAAGGGGCATGAACCAGGGACAGAACAGCCATCACAGAGGGCAGACCCCTTAGTGCTCTGAGCTGCTGGGGGTTGGGGGTGCATGTGGAGCCACCTAATGGCCTCTCCTGCCCCCTTCGCTTTGAAAATCATCCCCAAGTCACCTGCTTTTATGGATTTTCAGATATAAAAGCCTTTCAATCATTTCCCACCTGCTAGGCAACCCCGTGTGCTGGGCAGAAGTGTAAGAGATGAGGAGCAGGTGAGGCAAAGGCGGGAGGAAAACATGGACACTGAGCCAGAGTTGAAAGGTGACTTCTTTCAACCCTTTGTGAGATAATAGAAATATATATTCCTGGCACAGAGCTCCCAAAACCCTTGTAAATTCCTAGGTGGTAAGAACACCAGGACCATCTTTTGTTCTAACCAGGCAACTCTGGGTGGCTCTGGATGGCTTCTGGATGGAGACTGGTCACCAGAGAGACCCAGCCATGATTAGAAGCTATGGATATGAGGCCCATCCCCATTCCCCAGGAAGGATTGGGGAGGCTAGAAACTGAGTTAGTTATGGATCATGCCCACAGGAGGAAGCCTCTATAAAATCCCAAATGTACGGGGTTGGGAGAGCTTCCATTTTGGCCAGCACTTTCACCTGGGAGGGTAATGCACCCCAGCTCCATGGGGACAGAAGCTCCAGTAGTTGGGACCCTCCAAGACCTCTACCTGTGTATCTTCATCTGGCCAGTCACCTGTATCCTTTATCATATCCTTTAAAAAATTGGGCCCCACTGGTGTGGCTCAGTGGTTGAGCGTTAACCCATGAACCAAGAGTTCACCGGTTCAATTCCCAGTCAGGGCACATGCCTGGGTTGTGGGCTCGATCACCAGTAGGGGTGTGCAGGAGGCAGCTGATCAATGTTACTCTCTCACTGATGTTTCTATCTCCCTCTCCCTTCCTCTCTCTAAAAATCAATAAAATTTTTTTTAAATAAAAAAACATGTAAACATGTTTCCTTGAATTCTGTGAGCCACTCTAGCAAATTAATTGAACCTGAGGAAGGGGTCATGGGACTCCCAAATTTGTTGCCAAATCACGCAGAAGTTGTGGGTAATCTGGGGACATACGACTTAGAATTGGTGTCTGAAGTGGGAGCCGTCTTGTGGGACTGAGGACTTAACTAGTGGGATCTGTCTCCACGTAGACAGTGTCAGAATTGAGTTAAATTGTAGAATACCCAGATGGTGTCAGAATTGCTTGTTATGGGGAAATACCTCCCCATATTTGGTGACCAGAAGTGTCAGAAATGAAGTGTTCTGTATGAAAGTTTAGGAGACACAGGAGAAAGACTCACATAGGCGGGAAGAACTCGGATTTTTCCTACTCAGTAAGCTGGATTGTTCTTCTAACTCACCAGTCAGAAGGGCCAGAGGACTCAGGACGCCTTCAACACAGCTTTCACCTGTTTTTTCATGTATGCATAAAACTTGTAACTGGTAAAATCTGTCAAAACAAATCTAAAAAGCTCTTTCCATTTGAAGTGATAAGAAAGCCTGTGTCATTATCTGATGGGCCTTCTACAGTTTATTCTCAGCCGGAGTGAGCCAGTCAGCCTGCTCCCCTTGCCCAGTGGTTTCAGTGAAGTCCTGTGGCCCTCAGTCCACTGCTGGATTCCTCAGCCCCAGGCAGGGCATAAACTGGGCTTGGAGGCCTCAACCCTTCTAACCCTAAGATGCCCCTATTTTAACCTTTAAAATGTTTTGTATACTCTTATGAGATGGTCACAAGAGGCTCAGGAAGAAAAAGTTTATTATGTTAATGAGTCTTAGAGCCACGTGGGGCAGCACCAGGGTGGCAAGGAGGCAGAAGACCAGAACAAGGGGGAAGGTATAGGTCATTGCCTTTATTGGGGTTTCCACTGGAAAGGCAAGGCTGGGCACGGTGAACAGCCAGGATTGGATAGTTTGAATAATTTCAGCGGCTTTGGGCTGTAGC
Organism: Miniopterus schreibersii; assembly: GCF_964146895.1. Lineage (NCBI taxonomy): Eukaryota > Metazoa > Chordata > Mammalia > Chiroptera > Miniopteridae > Miniopterus > Miniopterus schreibersii. The sequence continues at coordinate 40,358,011 of NC_138121.1, read as the reverse complement.
AGTAGTTCCAAGATGCCTGGCACCTGCCCGTGCAATGATTAGGGCAGAGGACTGTCGCCTCCAGGGTCTGGGGCTAAATGGAGCAGGTCTGGCACTGGACGGGCCAGTTTGCAGATCATGGGCGTGCTCCCCAGGCCTTTGCTGTCTCTAAGAATTGGCTAGCTTGGGATGGGTAGTCTCTTCCCAGCCAGAAAAGCTTTTTTAAGATGTCAAAACATTGTAATATCCAGAAAATAAAACATACGCATATAAAAATATTAAATACAAACTATTCATACAGTGGAATACTACACAGCCAGGAACACGAGTGACCGTCAGCTCTGTACACCGCCGATGGGAAAGGCACCACCGCTACAGGCGACAACGGGAGCCCCACCTGGATGGGCCCCCTTACTGTGGCGTTTTGACCCGTGTTTGCGGCTACAGGATGGCGCTGTGCTATCCACTGGGGGAACGGAAACGTGCGGTCCCTGAAATTTAGAGTCCAGTGACATTAAACATTTAGTCCCTTGGTGTCACCAGCTGCCTCACGGACTACCGCCTTGGGGGGAGGGCACAGACCGTGTCTGTCACTGAGGCGCACAGGCAGCCCGCGGGCTAGTTCCGGGTTTGCACCCACGTTCTGCAGGACGCTGTCCGAGGATTTGGGGTTTGAGTCTGTCAGGTTGTTTCTTCATGACCAGCTGTGCGTCACTGTCGGCAGGAAGAACGCTCTAGGGATGCTGCCGTTTTCTCGCAGGTGATGCCGTCTTGAATCCGCCCTGGCAACCACCGACTCCAAACCAGCGCCACCTTGCCCAGGCGTCGGGCCACCCCTCGCTCCGGCCACCACCAAGATGGCTGCTGCGCGGTGCCCGCGCTCAGGGGATGGGTGGGACCGGGCAGCTGCCAGCCAATGGGAGGGCAGCGCGGGCTGCCAGCCAATGGGAGGGCAGCGCGGGCTGCCAGCCAATGGGAACACAGCGCGGGCCGGACGTACGGAGCTGCCGCCGGCTGCCCAGTTCTCGCCATGTCAGACCCTGGCGCTCCGGAGGCCGCCTTAGGCCCGGGGCCCCGGGGCCGCAGGAGGACGTGGGCCGAGCTGCTGGGTGAGTGGACTCGGGGGACGCGGGCGTGGGTGGTGCCGCGTCCGAGCCCCGTTCTCGCCCGAGCCCCCGCCGGCCCTCCCCGGGAGGCCTGGGCCTTCTGAGCGCGCGGGCTGCCTTCAGCCCTCTCGGGTCCCGACCCCTGGCCCTCCTTGTGACCCTGAGCCCCCTAATCCGGCCCCCAGGCCTCCTGCCCTCTCAGTCCCCTCCCGGGTCGCCCTGTGTCAGACGTGGCGTCGGGGAAGGCGGGTGTGGGAAGGGGATGCGTTCCCCACGCGAGCCCAGGAGCGCCCGTGACAGTGGCGTGTGGCTCTCGGGCGTCGGCCGCTTGTTGCCGGTGGGACCAGGGTCAGGCCCGGGTCCCCCGGTCGGCGGGGTCACAGACTGGTGCTCCCGTTGTCTGAACCGGGTACCGCAGCGGGAAGGGTCAGGAGGCCGAAGCCCGGCCGTGAGCGCGGACAGCAGGTCCAGGCGGCCGCCGCGCAGCTCCTGAGGCGCCATCTGAACCTGGGACAGCTCCTGCTCGAGGTGAGGGCGCTGGGCCGACCCCGCGGCGGGCCGGGCGTTCTCCGCCGAGGCTGCTGGGACGCCCCACTCTGCTGACAGGGGAGGAGACAATGGGGAGCGTTTATCTTCTCAGAGGTGAACTTAGTAATTCTGAAGAGGTTTCAGTAAGTTTCACTTCTTCAAACGAAACACCTGAGCCCCTGGCAGGAGGCAGGCGTTCCTCGCGCACGGGTGGTTGGTTGTCTGCACGCACTGCCAGCTTTTGTGCCGGGTTCCAGGTGGAAGGCCCGCCGGCGAAGCTGCCTCTCAGCAGGTGGATGGACCGCGGCAGCCCCGGGGCGCTCATCGGTGAGTTGGGGCTTCCTCCCCTCCGCGCCTCATCAGGTGGTCGGAGCGCTGTAAAGTCACCGGGGCGTGCTCACCGGGAGTGGAGATGCGGATCCCCGGACAGTCAGGTGTTTGTGACTTGTTTGGGGAACGTTATCAGCTATTACTTTAAAACAGGGTTTGAGTCACCATGGGCAGAAGCAGTGGGAAGCACCTGTCCCTTGGAAAGGTGGACAGTGGTGTACATTTAGGGAGCGGTGGGAGGTTGGGGGGTAGGAAGCCAGAGATGTTAACTAATTGACTTGTTTTAGATTTCTATTGAAATAACCTCACACAGTAAGCTTGGTAAAATAGATTGATTTTCACTGCCATATTGTATTTGATTTCACAAGTTATGCATCATTCCAGGGAGCCGAGCTCAGGCACACATTCTTGTATGGACTTTAGATCAAGGAATAAGAACTTACATAAGAAGCTCTTAACTTTGACCACAGAAATATAAAGAGACCCTTAACTCATGAACTTTTTTAGTTTTTCCTGCTGAAGATAGTGACTACCATACTAAAATAACTTTCCTATGGAGACACACTGGAAGTAAATGGCTAGAAATGAGCATTTTCTATCTTTTTACTGTGAATTATTTCTTCACCACAGTAGTTGATAGTTTCTAACACTGTCATTTGGAACCTTTATAACTACTGAGTGTTTTCACTTACATATTGGAATGTCATACATCTTCCTATTTAAAAAAATTAGCTATGGCCTGGCCGGGCGTGGCTCAGTGGTTGAGCATTGACCTAGGATCCAGGCGATCGGGGTTCGATTCCCGGTCAGGGCACATGCCCGGATTGTGGGCTCAATCAGTGACTCTCTCATCATTGATGTTTCTATCTCTCTCTCTCCCTCTCCTTTCCTCTCTCTGAAATCAATAAAGATATATTAAAAAAAAAATTAGCTATGGAACTCAAATAATTTAGAAAACAATGTACTCATAGGCACCATGTTTTCAGACTGCTTAGCATTTCTTTTTTTTTTTTTTAAATATATCTTTATTGATTACAGAGAGAGGAAAGGAGAGGGAGAGAGAGAGAGATAGAAACATCAGTGATGAGAGAGTCATTGATCGGCTGCCTCCTGCACGCCCCCGACCGGGGATCGAGCCCGCAACCTGGGCATGTGCCCTGACCAGGAATCAAACCCCGATCGCCTGGATCCTAGGTCGCCGCTCAACTGCTGAGCCACTCCCTGCTGGGCTGCCTAGCATTTCTTGCTTATTGAGTGCAGACCAGAGGCTGGTGGTGGCTGCCTGTGGGCCCAGCACCCATGTCCCCTTGGCAGCCCCAGAACTGAGCATACCTGTCCCTCAGCTGCCCACAGGTGTGAGGCACAGCATTGGGAAAGCAGACTCACTTTGCACTCAGACATCATTGTACCGTTGGCAAGACCCGATCTGTCTTTGACACTGAAATAATTAGGAAAAAGGGAATTCATTAAAAGAGCCTACTGTAGTTGTCAATTTATTGTGCTCCTTTGGAAAAGTTGATAAAATTCTTAACCAGAATATATCTGCCAAACTCCCTCATTTGTGTCCCACAAAACACAAGTATGTATATGCAACTATGGGCTTCGGGTGCTGCCCTGATTGATTGTGAGCTGCTTCAGTCATGAAAGTATCTTCACTTGATACCTTGTGTTTTCCCTGGAGATCTTTTCTACCCTTCAAAAGACAATTTTCTGTGGTGCTACAGCTTAAAATAGTGCATTTTAAACTCTAAGTCTTCTGTTTTAGATTTTGTAATGTTTCTGTCATGTTTTGTGTTTTCTTAAGGCTCCGCTTTACGAGATCAAGCCTCGCGGCTGGGGCTTCCAGTGGCGGTCCTGTCCAGCCAGACGGTGGCCTCCGCCTTTGTGCAGATCTGTGAGGTGCACGCTGAGCCCTCTCGTGGGGTGCTGCTGGATCCGGAGCAAAGAGTAAGGCACAGCATGATGTGGAAACTGTACTGCTCTTACTTTTTAGCTATTGGGGAAAATGGGACATTTCTTTAATGTTGTTTCAGGTATTTGCCCATTTTAAAAAAAGACTTAACCTCTCTTTTCAGAAGAAATTGTCTTCCTTGTTAGAGATCGCTGGGCATTTATTAGCACACAGTATGTTCTCCCGTCTCTCCTTCTGTGAAGAATTGTGGAAAGTACAGGTAAAACTGAGATTATAACTCTGATTCCAGGGGTTTTCCAAGCAGTGTTCTGTCGTTTGGGTGGAGTCAACAGAACCCCTACATTTCTTTTGGAATCCCACCAAGAATCTCATTAGTTGCAGAGTAGGGAAAACTGTTCAGCAAGTGCCTCTGGATAGGAACGAAGTGTCTGCAAACACTGTGTGTGTTAGTGTTCACAGGGTGCAGAGAAGAGTGGGCGACTATTTGGATGGTTGGCAAAGCCTTCCTAGAAGATCTGGGAGGTGCGCAGAGTGACTGAGGACGGTGTGTGTCCCTGCTGCTGGAGGGAGGGCCTCACTGAGAGGGGACAGAAGAGAGAGATGGGGCCAGATCACAAGGGGCTGTGCTATGTTGAGTGAACTTTATCTTGAAAGCCATGAAGAGCCACAAAGGATTCTAAAAAGATACTGGCATGCCCCTTTATATTTTGGAATCTTGGGTTGGCAACAGTGGAGACAGGTCAAGAAGTGGGTGAAATTAGAGACTGGGTAGGGTCCTATCTGAGCCTGCAGGACATGTGGTGGTGGAGACGGGCAGGAGGACGGGAAGGATGGCAGTGTGCATGTCTGAAGGTTTGGTGAGTTTTAAAATCGTAGTGGATAAAACATTTTAGGCTATGCTGTTGTTCCACTTGGGTTTTAACATCATTGATGTCATTGATGTTTCTATCTCTCTCTCTCTCTCTCTTCCTCCTTTCCTCTCTCTGAAATCAATAAAGATATATGTAAAAAAGAAAAAAAAAGAAAATGCATCATGAAAGACTCAACAGTGATGTTATTTTTTTCAGGATTCTTTGTTGCTGGAAGCTGTGTGGCATCTTCATACACAAAACATTGTGAGCCTTCAAGAACTGCTGGAAAGGTGATGATAATATAATATGACCTTAATTCACATGATTTATTTTTTGTAATCTAGTGTTGTATGTCTCATGTATCAAAGCCAAAAATTGCCTAGAGAAACTATTACAGCTGACCTTTGAACAACATGGGTTTAAACTGCATAGGCCCACTTATACATGGATTTTTTTCCGGTAAATACAGCCTTCCCTCTCTATGCATGGGTTTTGCATCTGCAGATTCAACCAACTGGGAGGTTCAAAAACGGTATTTTCAACCTTCAGCTGGGAATCTGCAGATGCAGAGGGCCAGCTATCTGCATTTTTCTATGCCATTTTACATACTGGACTTGAGCATCTGCAGATTTTGGTATTGGTGTGGGGTCCTGGAACCAGTCCCCCACAGATACTAAGGGACAAGGACTGTATTAAGTTTGGGGGGAGTCCAGTTGTATGTGGATTTTTGACCCCTGTGGTGTTCAAGGGTTTACTGTAATTTATTATTTAAAAGGGAACATTTTTTGCAATTGAAGTCTTATCATTCACAGCTTGATAACGTTTTCTTTGTATAAGGTATATGATAAAATATTTTTTAAAACTAAAAAGATGTTCAGATAAACATGGTTAATATAACGTGTGCAAGTGCTTTTATTCCCTCCTGAAAGCCCACCAAGACTCAGGGATTTTTTAAAAAGGCACACAACCCATGAAGATGGGACGGTGTGGGAGAGGACGTAACAGGAACAGAGTTTGAAGCAGGAGGCAGATGGACCAGTGGTAGACAACTGAGCAAACTTGAAATGGGCCTGTGCTAAGCCAGCAATGTGGAAAGAAGGGAACCAATCCAGTTTCTTCTTTCTTCCCAAAAGACTCAGGGATGAATGGCCCCAGGTGCCTCTGGGTATAGGGGAGAAGAAGAGAGACTTGGTAATTAAAAGCGGGCGCCAGAAGCACTTGGAACCTTAGATGGTTGCTTCCTCGCTCTTGGCAGCCAGGCAGTTGCTCCTCCCTCGCTGAGGGGGAGGCAGGGGTCTGCATGTTTGTTCTCTGGTTGGGAAAACAGCTCTCTTTTGGGGGATCGTCAGACAGAGTAGAAGATACTGTGTTGAAACTGGTGGTGGTACACGCAGGCCACATCTGGATTTTAAGTTGGGTTTTTATGCTAAAAACATTTTTGATGAACCAAAGAAGTAAAAAAAAAGAAATATAAAAGTACTAGAGGGAATCTTAGAAGGATATTTTTATAATCTTGAAGTGGGGGATGCCTTACTACTCCAATAAAAAATGCACAAAGGATTTCAGTAGCCAATTCCCCTGAGATGTACAGATGGCCAAGCACATAAAGATGCTCAACATGATTATCAGGGAGATGCACATGGGATAGGCTGGCAGGTGAGGGCTCTCCCATCAGGGCTTTGCAGACCACACAATTGTCACAGATTGTCCTGCATGACTGATCCCCTTGGTGACAACCTACAGCCTGTAATTGCTGCTGTCTGTTTTATTTGTATGATTATGTTATTACCAAACTTTCTACCCACCCCTTCCCAACAATAGTAAGCTATTCCAAATAAATAAACTACTTGAAAAAGACTTTTTTTAAATCCTCACCTGAGGAGGATATTTTTTCCATTGCTTTTCAGAGAGAATGGAAGGGGGAGGGAAGAGGGAGAGAGAAACATTGATGTGAGAGAGACATATCGATTGGTTGCTTCCCACCTGCGCCCTGACTGGGGCTGGGGATGGAGCCTGCAACTGAGGTACGTGCCCTTGGCCAGGATTGAACCTGATATCCTTCAGTCCGAGGGCCAACACTCTAACCACTGAGCCAAACCGTCTAGGGTTGAAAATTATCATTATTATTATTTTTAAATTTTTAAAAAATGTATCTTTATTGATTTCATAGAGAGGAAAAGAGAGGGATAGAGAGAGAGATAGAAACATCAATGATGAGTCATTGATTGGCTGCTTCCTGCACACTCCCGATTGGGGATCGAGCCTGGAATCCGGGCATGTGCACTGACCAGAAATTGAACTGTGATCTCCTGGATCCTAGGTCGATGCTCAACTGCTGAGGCACACCTGGCTGGGCTGAAAATGATTATTTTTTTTATATATATATATTTTTATATATACCTTTTTGATTTCAGAGAGAGGAAAGGAGAGGGAGAGAGAGACCGAAACATCAATGATGAGAGACCATTGATCGAGCCCACGACCTGGGCATGTGCCCTGACCTGGAATCAAACCCCGATCGCCTGGATCCTAGGTCAATGCTCAACTGCCGAGCCACGCCTGGCCGCGCTGAAAATGATTATTTTTGATGTTAGTAGCAGGTGTCCCTGATTTGGTGCGGAAAGCTCAGGTGGTTGCTAGCTTATCTCAGTGACCTAAGCTTCCTAGTGAAATGAGTGGGAGGAAAATGGCCTGGTGGCTGTGGAGCAGTGAAACCAGGTAAGCTCTCTGCTTGTTTCCAGCCATTTGGACGTGCAGGTGGTGGTAGCATGGCTCTTCAGGAACCTGCGTTGTCTGTGTGAGCAGACAGAAGAGTCCTGTCAGCACATCGACATCAGTAGGTCTATGCTTTCTGGTAAGTTCATCATGGAGGCGGCTTCTTGGGTAAAACTCATTTAGGTCAGCTTTCTTCTATGAGGATCTGTGAGAAGCAGAACAGGCCCCCACACCCATCACATGCATGTCTAGCATGAAGTCATCTTGGGCCATACCTGTCGTGCTGTGTTTGCATTTAACTTGTATTGTGTGGAAATTTTGGGAGGTCAGCCTGTTAACCTATTATATCAGAGGCCTGTAGCTTATGTGTTAAGTTAAAAATGTGGATTATGACCCACTTGGAGGAGGGCTGTGCTGATTGAGGTGCAGTTTCACCCCCACAGAGGATGTGTTATAGGAGACAGACCAGAGCAGGAGCACCTCTTACTTACAAGGTGGTTAGGTACAGAGGCCACTAACTTTTTGTGGGCGCAATTCTAATTTATTTTAAAAGGTGCCTCAGGAAAGGCCAAGTGGGAACTTGGGGTGGGAATTCTAAGCTCAGTACTTACGTAAGTCCAGACTGGGTATGAGCTCATCACCCATGTTTTTCTGGGCATCTCTCTCTTGGAGTGGGCCCTCTCTTGCTGCTCTCACAACCAGTAATCCCCAAGGAGTGAATTCTACATACAATTTTCTAAAATTTTCTGTGATTCTTGAATCCTTATTCTGTCCCCAGACAGTTTAAGTTTAAACTGAAGATTAGATAGAAAATTTTTAATTTTAGCCCTCTTGACTCTAACCTTTTCAGAAGGATTGGGTTCCTTTCCTGCCTCATTCCCCAGAGTGTATAATGTTTCTGGGTTCTTCTATAAAGGTTCTTGTGTTGGTGTAGAACAGAGGTGGGGAGTGTCCGGCCCACAGGCTGTATAGGGCCTGTGAAATCATTTGGTCTGGCCCTGCCAAGGCAACCGCAGGCGGGACTCAAAATTCAGTAAGTCTAGGAGCTTTTTTCGTAGCTAATTTTTTTTAAAATCCTCACCTGAGGATATTTTTTCCGTTGCTTTGAGAGAGAGAGAAGGAGAGAGAAGGAGAGAGAAGGAGAGAGAAAGAAACATCAACTTGAGAGAGACACATTGATTGTTTGCCTCCCATACACGCCCCGACCAGGCTTGGGGATCGAACCTGCAACCAAGGTACATACCCTTGGTCAGAATCGAACCCGGGACCCTTCAGTCCATAGGCTGACGCTCTAACCACTGAGCAAAGCCAGCTAGGGCCGTAGCTAATTCTTAGGTTGATAATTTTGTATGGCCCATGAATGATGTTATAAATATCCAAATGGCCCTTCGCAGGAAAAAGGTTCCCTCCCACCCCTGGTGTAGGAGATGGGCTGAGAGAGTCCTCAAGAAACCCTTGGAAGCTACTTTACAAGAAAATTCCTTACTTGTAAACTTGATTCATTATAAATACAATTGACCCTTGAATAATGTGGAGGTTAGGGGCACCAATACCTCACGTTAAAAATCTGAAAACTTAAGTTGGTCCTGTGCATATGCAGGTTCCCAACCTCGGATTTGATCTGAGATAGGTTGACTCTGGATGCCAACTGTGTTTATTGGAAAAAAAAAAAAGGTCGATAAGTGAACCCACGCAGTGTAAACCTATGTTGTTGAAGGGTCAGCTATGTTTCCCTATCAAATAGAATAGCAAGGAGAAGAGTCTGGTTTGGTCAGAGATTTGCTAGGTTGGGTTTAATGAATACTGTGTGTGGCGTCTGGTGGGTAGTGACCTGCAGGGCTCCCAGGGACCAGGAGCAGAGTGTCTTCTCAGCTCCCTGTGGGTCTCGCCCTCCTAGCCCTGAAGAGGGTGGTCTGTGTGACTCCTGGCTGCTTGGGGACCACAGTGTATGTAAATACTCTGCTTTTGTGGTTTTCAGATTTTGTGCAAATGTTTGTTTTGAGGGGATTTCAGAAAATCTCAGGTCTGAGAAGAAATGTGGAGGCTGAACGAATGCCCCAGGTAGGAGGAAAAGCAAAAGGAAGCATTACAGGGTTGCTGAATAAACCTCCTACACCCGCCATGGTGTCCTTCCTTGGACATCCCTGGACCAGTGGCTGACCTTGCTGTGATCATGAGATGCCCCCATAGTGTTCCTCTCTTGTCCAGTAGGTGTGGGAAGTGGGAACAGGCCATGATTTCCCTGCATGTCTTCTGGTTTCCAAAGTTCTTGAGGGCGAAGGTATTCCCCATGGCCCAGAACCTGGGCCTGTGCTTTCAGATGAGGGAAGAGGGTGCTCTTTACCGGCTACAGTTGAGACAACCTCAGCAGGACTTTTCTGCGCAGACAACATGTGGATAGTCCAGACGTGGGAAGCGGGCTGGGGCCAGTGGGATGTGGCCAGGGCCTGGGCATTCTGGGGTATCATGAAGGACAATTCCAGAAAGTCTGCCTTTCACTCTGTCTGGTCTCCTCAATGTTGGGATAATATGTAGACCTAATTGGAAATCTTAAGTGTACCTCTTTGAAAAGTCAATTTTGTATTTGACTCCAGAGTAACAACTAGCTTTCTTGTGTAGTGCACCGATGTGACTGAGTAATAGTAACTTCATTCTGTGTTCACAGATTGCTGCGGCTGTATTGCAGAAAATGCTGCTCTGTGAGTTCACTGCTGTATGCCTCAGACTGTAAATGGCTGTTTGCATACCAGGAATTTCCTCAGTTTTCTGCCTTTCTGTTTCAAGTATTTTACCTGTTTGCATATTTCTCCCTAGAGAGCCCTTGTACCAGAAAACCCCTTTTTTGGTTGTAATGTGGCATAAACTTAGCTTCTACTTTTTCTCCTGGCTCAGTTCCTCCAGAGCTGGGAACACTTAATTGTCTACATATTTTGATTGGTTTTAAAGGCTTTATTATACACTTGGAAACCCGAATGCCTTGGGCCATCTGAGGGGTTTAGGTGGCCTGGGAAGTCTGTAACTTGGAAGTGAGGGGCTCTTACAAAAGATGAAATTCCTGCCTCGCCCAGAAACACTGAGTTGGGTTGTTTTTGATGAACTGTGATGACGTGCTGTCTGTTTTCTGTTTCCACATTCTGGCATCAGTTGCACTTGAAACCTTGGCTGCCGGCAGCGTGCAGGAGGAGTCCTCAGCACACAAGGCAGTGAGATGCTGGTAGGTTTCTGGGGCATCCTGGGGGCGGTTTCCCCTAGGTTAGAGGTCCTAGGTATTTTAGATACTTTGAAATACCAACAGGGCTCACGAGCACACTTCCTCTGTCAGTGTCAGAAGAGATGACAGCTGAGAAGCACTGGAAACCCCCTGGTCCCAGTGATCCCTCTGAAATGAGGCAGGAGGCTGGGTTCCCCATCTCTGGGCCCCTCATTCCTCTAGGCCCAGACTCCTGCCCATCGTGGTGTACCCCTCTTCCCACCCAGGTGACTGTCTCATTGTTGTGCTCTTTCCCTTGTGCCTGCCGTCTCAGGCCTTCTGCAGGGCTTTCTGGAGCACACAGCTAGCAGTTGGCTTCCACCTGCTCCAGGGCTCCCACTGAGACCCACAGTGATCCTGGCTTTGCCACGTTGGCTTTGTCTCTCTGTGACTCTAGAACTGCACGTGGACATGCTGGATTGGATGTTGGGGTGTTGGGGTTCATTTCAGAGTTACATGGGCAAGGCCAACTTGGGAGTTGGCTCTCTCCTAGGAAACCCAGAGGATTTCCCAGCATCTCTCTACTTTTTAATTATTTTGCTCTGTCACTCCATAAATACTTCATAGTTCTCAACTGTGCTGTATAATTCAGTACTTTATTTAAACAATTGAAAACACTGCTTTGTTCTCTAAATTTTATGCATTTTTGTAATATGCCTATGTTGCTCAGACTCATGTCCCAAGAATCAGATAATGATAATCAATCTGTTTCTTTTTAAATTAGTTGCCAATACTTAACAATGAAGTCAGATATTCCCTAAAAGTCTGGGTGGCACACTGGGACCCCACTCCTCAAGAAGCAGCAGTGCCCGTGGACTCCTGTGTCCTCCCTCTGCCCAACATGCCCTCATTATATATGTGACCGTGGGGCAGTGCTGGGACCCTTGGTTTTCTCCCACCAGGAATCAGTAGGGCTGACCCTGGCACATTCCCCCCTTCAGCCCTGGTCACCCTTCGTCCCTCCTGACCTGTCAGTGATGTCCTGCTTCCTCTAAGGGGTGGCTCTTCCTCCTCCCCTCCTGCTGTCATTGGGCATTGTTGGTTTTAGGAACAGTTGCTGAGTTTGAGCCACCTGCGTGTGCCAGACACTCTGCACAAGGGTTGGCATAACCCTGCTGTCTGATTCCCGTCTCACAGACGGGGAAACCAAGGCTTTGCAGAGTTGGCCATTTGCTGGGCCCTGGCCCTCCATTGGGTCCAGGTCACTGATTTCTGAGCCTTCACCCCACCGTGGTTCTGCAAGCCCAGCCCTTGCTGATCTCTGTTTGACCTCCTCCCTCTTCTTGGCTTGATGGGCATCTGTGTTTCCTGCTTATGGTTTTCTCTCTTGTTGAAACTACACTTCCTTGGATTCTGTTTCAAACCTGTGGCATGGTGGCCTGGCAGAGAGAGTTTCAGGGTTATGGAAGGTGCAAGCCTGTGAGCTCCTGGGCTGGGAGTTGGGGGCCTCACGGTCCAGGGCTGCTTTGCTCAACAGAATGTCTTTGAGCTGTCAGCTGGTGTGGTGACATTTGGAACTTGGTGAGCATCTTTTTTTCTGAGATCCTCATTCTGCTCCATTTGCAGGTTCAGTGGATTCAGTGGGCACGCGCTCCGCAGTATAATTTCAACAGATTCTCCGAAGAGGTTTTTCAGGCACACACTGACTCAGATACTCACTTATCAGCCTGTGCTGAAAGGTGGGTTCCAGGCCCCAGTTTGTTTGGGGACTGTTGCATCCCTTGACGGGAGCTTGAGCCCCATGTTAACACTTGGAGATCATGAAGGACACTTTATCATTAACCATCCTTTCATTTGAAAGTAATACATTCTCATATAATTTAGAAGTGTGACAAGAAAAACTATCACTTTTCTCATCACCAAAGTAGAAATATCTTTAACACAAAATTTTCTCATTTTTTCTAAAGAGATTTTTGAAAACGTAGTTACACTTTTAAATTCCAAGGTTCTATTTCATTATATCATTTAACTTATGCATTTTCTTACTTAGTTACATGGTTTTCTTAAGTGTTTAATACTCATGTTATCTTTTACTAATGAGTGACCTTTGGCTGCTGTCACAATCAATGACAGACTGCCTGCATGTGTTCACAATTACTAATGGCCTGAAATGCACACCCTGCCACTGTGCTGGCTCTGTGCTGAGGTCCATCCCCAGGAGGGTCCTTGAGTAGAACACGGACATTCCCAACAGAGGCTGTTGTCCTTCCCCCGAGGACCTGTGCCAGCCCCCCTCCTTTCAACAGCATTGCCTATTGACAGTTTAAAAGCAGCCAAACTCAACTGTAATTGATAGAACATATTTATAGCAAATATGATAAAGGATCACCAGCAGGTAACTGGGCCAAAGAGAGACATAACACAGAAATGGTTAACAAACAGGGAAATGGTGAACTTCACTGATAGAAAAAATGCAAGATAGTTCTTTGACATTGCAACTTTAAATTTTTTTGCTTGTTTTGTTAATCCTCACCAGAGGATATTTTTTTCCATTGCTTTTAGAGAGAGTGGAAGGGAGGGGGAGGGGGAGAGAAAGAGAAAGACATCAATATGAGAGAGAGACATCGATTGGTTCCCTCCCTCACACTGCCCAACTGGGGCAGGAGATTGAACCTGCAACCAAGGTATGTGCCCTTGACGAGAATGGAACCTGGGACCCTCCGGTGTATGGGCTGATGCTGTAACTACTGAGCCACACTGGCCAGGGCCATTGCAGCTTTAAAACTCAGCTTTTTGATGATTGCTGACTTGACATTTTTGTCTGTTCTTCTTCCTGGTGAAGTCTCCGATGCTGTTCAAATGCAGAGGGACTGGAGCTTCTCCAGGACCCACCCTCTGCTCACCGGCCTGTACCGCAGGGTGAGTCTCGGGGGCAGGCACCAGGACCATGGAAGATCTTCCACAGAGCCCTGTGGTCCCAGTCCTTGTAAAGTGAGGCTTGAACTCTCCATACACAGCCATCAGCCAGTACTGACCACTACAGAGAGGAGAGACGCAGAAGTGTCCTGTTTTAACTTAGTGTTGTATCTTGCAGGAAGTGGGAGGGGTGAGGTCCAGCTCCTGCCTGGCAGTGGTTTGCTCTAACAGCCCAGGGCACTTTGTTTCAGCTCTTTGTGCTCCTGAGTCCAGAGGAGCTGGTCAACCACTTACAAGAAGTGCTGGAGACGCACGAGGTGAACTGGCAGCATGTGCTGTCCTGTGTGTCCACATTGGTGGTCTGCTTCCCTGGAGCACAGCAGCTGGTGACCGGTGCGCTTTGGTGGGCGTCCTGGGGTGTGCAAGTGTGCATGTGTTTGTGCACAATATGCGTATTGTCAGCAAAACCACAGCGTTTGGGGTGATCCCATGGGCGGAATCATAGTGTCTACCTCAGTGAGGATGCCCAGAGATGCCCTGCATCCTGCAGGCTCTGCCTGCCCCTGCTTGCTCATCAACCTTACGTAGTTGTTTGGCTTCCTCTGATCAGTTTTCCAGTCTCTGGAAATTGGTATTGGGCATGAAGTCGTAAGGGGAACACTTGCTCCCCAACAGAACATACGCATTTTACTTCTACTACTTATTCTTGCCTAGATTGGGTTGCCCATTTGCTGACCCGTGCGTTTGAGAACTTCGACCTGGACAGCATGGTCACTGTGTTCCTGGTTGTACGTCAGGCTGCGCTGGAGGGCCCCTCCGTGTTCCCATCCTATGCAGACTGGTTCCAGGTGCGTTACCTTTGCTGACCGCCTGGTGCCCCCAGTAGGTAGTAGGCATGTCTTCCGACTTGCTTTCATAAGAATGAACATGCTCTGGGGGTCAGCTCTGTAGAGATGGCCTCGGACAAACCCACACACACTTTGACCTCCTGCCTGGGGCTCTGTGCTCTCCCGCCCAGGGCCTGGCTCCTTTCCAGGTTGCTGCCTCCTGCCTGATCTCTCAGGAAGGAGTGAAAACATGTGACTGCTGCCTTTGCAGAGTGTCGTGACTCAGTTGTTTTCTAGTTAGTCTGGGAAGGTGCTCTTTAAGGTCTTCCTGTCCGTTTCACACCTGTGGAACTCAGGCTTCTGAGTGCCCTGGGAAAGCATGGGCTGATCCTGGGTGTGAGGGGGCATCTTTTGGACATCAGCTCAGAAAGTCCAGGAGGTGTAAGTCTTGTAGAAGCTTTGGGTGGAGTATGTGTGAGTTTCTGTGCTCCTGAGTCCAGAGGAGCTGTTTGGCCATTTACAGTAAGTTCTGTGGAGAGCTCACCTGCCTGCAGTTTCCAAGGGCAGCCGCCCCACAGGGCCCAGTGGGAGGCTGGCTGCTCGCTGTCTGGTGTGTTGGTAGAGGATGGGTCTCATGGTGTTCTTTCTTCATTGTTTTATTTGTTGAAGTTCCTTATCAACTTGTTCACCCAGCTCTGGGAAGTTGGCCCAGGGGCTCCCAGGGATGTGCATGCGGTTGATGGCAGTGTCCTCAGGGTGCAGAAGGAGTTTCTCCAGAACCCCCAGCACTTTTCTGTGTTTGCACGTCTTCATCTGCCGAGAGCTCTGCCCAGGTGATTTGGTCACAGCCAGGTGTCCCCAGGCCTTAACGCTTAGTCAGTTCTCAAGCCAGTACAAAGCAGGAGAGGAATACTGCAGTGCTGTGTCAAGGGTATTTTTTTGGTTTTGTTTTTCCTTTTACCTTTTAAATTCTACTTTATTGAGGTATAGTTTATATAAAGTAAAATGTACCCAATTTCAGTTGATGGTTGGATGTGTTTTGACAGGTGTTTATGCGTATGTTTGCATTTGAAGACCCAGTTTAATCTTTATTTTCAAGAATGTCAACATAAATAGGCCAATGTGATTGCACATTTGAGCCTCTTAGCTCATCACAGTATGTACCTGGATGTAATTTTTTTAATGATGAGAACTCCCTTTTTCCTGGAGTGACTCTAAATACTGCTATTACCCCAGTCTGGGAGTGTGTGTATTACTTTGCATAAAGTCTTTCAGTGAACTGTGGATCTGCTATGGCGTTCATTTCTATTCCTGTCTTCTGTGTATTATCGAGGCTCCATCTCAATTGAGGGGGTGTTGCCAAGACTCAGGAACCCTTCTGTGTGGAAGATTTAATGGAGGGGAATGACTTCCCCCTTAAACTTCGCCGGGAGGGTATAAGGTGGGAGCAGAATGGCTATGTGGGTGTGTCCCCTTTTTTTTTTAACTATGTCTTCATTGATTTCAGAGAGAAGAAGGGAGAGGGAGAGAGAGAGATAGAAACATCAGTGGTGAAAGAATCATTGATCGGCTGCCTCTTGCATGTCCCCTTCATGCCCCCTTCTGGGAATTGAGCCTACAACCCAGCACGTGCCCTGACTGGGAATCGAACCGCGATCTCCTGGATCATAGGTCCATGCTCAACTGCTGAGCCACTCCGGCTGGGCGGGGCATCTCCTTTTTATCTAATGGCTTCTCCATCTGTCCACCCCATCAAAATGTTCAAAAGAATCACATTTTTTAGAGAAGAGCTGCAGCAGGGGTCTTCTGATGACTAAATAGCAACTCACAGTGTTTGAGGGGCTGTGACAGGGCTGGGCTGTGGTGCAGGCCTGGCTGCAGGATCTGGGTTGTTTGGGGCAAGGTGTCTGGTTCTCTTTCCTCATTTGCAACGTGTTCAGGGCCAATGCCTGTTAAGAATCTCCCTCACCCCAGTCATCCCAGGCGCGCTCAGTTCCTGGTAGGCCCACTTGTTGTGCTGTGATCAGGGCTCTCAGTGACCTGAGGGACCGCTGCCTCCCCTATGGTGATCTGTCCATGCAGACGAGTTTGGAAGTAGAGTTCATAACTGTTGAGAAGTGGCTTCATTGCGTGGAAGGAGTGTATTTGCCGAGAAGAATCCTTGTTAGGCAGTAATTGTGCCTCTGATGTTCACAAGACACCATAGTTACTCTTTCAGCCCACTGTTTTAGTCAAGGCTTCACTGTGATATTTGGAAATTGTATGAACCAAATGGCTTTATGGTTTCTCTTTTTCCTGTAGCAGTTTCCTGTTTTTGAGGCTCTGTGTTGACAGGTCCGTGTGTGGACAGCAGGGCGCCTGCTGCCCATGCCTCATGCCCGTCTCCCTCTAGGCCTCCTTTGGGAGTGCAAGGGGTCACCACTGCAGTAGCAAGAAGGCGCTAGTCTTCCTCTTCAAGTTCCTGTCCGACCTCGTGCCCTTTGAGGCTCCCCGGTACCTGCAGGTGAGAAGCTAGCTGCCGGTACCTTTGCTCACACCCTCCTCAGTCCAAGAATCGTCTTCCTGAGCAGGTGCTGGTTAAACGCCCTAAACCAAACAACCAGGGGTGTAGGCGTGCCCTCGGTGAAAGCTTTGGTGATAGTAAAAAACCAGCCTCTTGTCTGTCCCTGGGTAGTGGCTGTTTAGGGAGCTATCCTAGCCCTTCCATGAAGCACCTCTGAGAGCTGATGCAGGAAGAGAACATGAGTGTTGTATAATCCCACTTTTTTTTTTTTTAATATATGTTTATTGATTTTTTAGAGAGAGAGGAAGGGAGAGGGAGAGAGAGATAGAAACCTCAATGATGAGAGAGTCATTGATCGGCTGCAGCCCACAATCCGGGCATGTGCCCTGACCGGGAATCGAACCCCAATCTCCTGGATCCTAGGTCGATGCTCAACTGCTGAGCCACATCCGGCTGGGCCCCACTTTTGATATTCAAGAATGATATATTTTTATAGTGAAGGAGAAGAACCTGGAAGGATATACCCCAAACTACCAGTGGTTATTACTTCTGGGTGTGGGAAACTCTATTTTTTATAACAAGTCTGTATTAATCTCACAATTAAAATATGTTTATTTCTTTAAGCCTTCTTTAGATAACTGTATGCAGTTTTTCTTTTGTGGGGTAGGGCACCTGATTCTCACCTTTTTGTGTGTTTTTTTAAACATATCTTTATTGATTTCAGAGAGAGGAAAGGAGGGGGAGAGAGAGAGAAACATCAATGATGAGAGTCATTGATCAGCTGCCTGAAACCCAGTCATGTGCCCTGACCAGGAATCGAACCCCGATCTGCTGGATCCTAGGTCAATGTTCAACTGCTGAGCCACGCCCGGCCGGCTCTCACCTTTTTTTAATTAAGAAATTTGCATTACATTTCAAAAAAATCCAAGTGAAATAATAGGTAGAAGAACAAATCAAGCTGTGTACCCATTACGGGTGGAGCCCAGAGTGCTGCTCACAGCTCTTGGGCCTCTTCCACCTCCCTAAATGCTTGACCCCTCACCTCTCTGGGCACTGCCTCCTCGGGGACCCCATGTGAAGGCTTAGCTGGCAGCCTTTAAGATGGAAAGGTGCCTGGTGATTAGAGGCTTGAATACCAGGGGCAGCGGTGGTGCCCTCCATCTGAGGAGAGAGGTATGGAGAGGAGTGGCTAGGGTCTTCTCGTAGGACCTTGCCTGCCCACTTCTGAAGGGGCACCCACAGATGCATGTGGAAACCTTCACCAGGATTCCATCCATCTCACCTCCAGCTTTTGCCCTCGTAGTCTCTGACTTGCCTGCCATTAATATGCATGTCTCCCTGAAAGTCTGGAACAGCTGATAGACTGATGTCCTGCTATGTCGTCTGCTGTAGGTGCATATTCTCCACCCACCCCTGGTCCCCAGCAAGTACCGCTCCCTCCTCACAGACTACGTCTCGCTGGCTAAGACACGGCTGGCTGACCTGAAGGTGAGTCATGGCCTCCCCTCAACCTTCAGCCACCCACACCTATCTGGTCATCATGTTCTCCCTCACATCTTCTCTGCAGGTTTCTGTGGAAAACATGGGGCTCTATGAGGATTTGTCTACAGTTGAGGATGTCATAGAGGTAACTCACCATGGTGCTGCTGCCTCAGGAGTGTTCCTGTGCTCACCAAACACAGCCTCGTTTCCTGTGACTCTGAGTTGAGCTTTAGAGCCTTTTTCTGTCTGGGGCCTGGTATGTCTAGTGCAGGTGGAACAAGATAGTTACCCCAACGTGCTTGTTCAGTAATATCACACTGTTCAGATCAGCAGCAGTACAGTCACTATGTATGGGAAGGGTTGTCTTTTAGGAGATCTTCGTCCACGTGGGTTTGAGTGGACGAGGTGGTCTGTAAAACTTTGGGGAGGTTCACTTTTTTTTAAGAATTAGAGAAAAAGGGGGAGGAAAACAAGATGGCGGCGTAGGTAACAGCTGAACCCGCTGCCTCCCGCAACCACATCAAAATTACAACTAAAATACAGAACCACCATCACTCAGAGCCTCCTGAAATCTGGCTGAACAGAAGCCCCACAACCAGGGACCTGAAGAAGCACTGAGACTGATAGGAGGGGCGCAGACGCGGGCGGATCGGGGCTGAATCACGGAGACGTGCTGGGAGCCCACACCCGGTGCCACAGTTGAAACCCGGAAGGGAATCTCAGCGGCGGAGTTTTCCCGAAGGATGGAGGGGTCCCAGCCCCACAGCAGGCCCCCAGCCCAGGGCTCCAGGCTGGAAACAGACGAACCCACAACTCTGAGCTGTGAAACCAGCGGGGACTGTCCCAGAGGGTTGTGGAGGCTGCGGGAGCCCCAGCAGCTCCTCTTAAAGGGCCCGTGCATAGACTTAGACGCGCTCCCTCTGAGCCCAGCACAGGGCAGCCGCCTGAAAGGGCCTGGGACACTTGGGGAGGAACTAACCTGCCTGAAGTTGGGGAGAGAGGTGGAGGGGCCGCTTTCTCCCCGGCAGAGGAGCTGGCAGAGGCCGTTGCTCCTTTGGCGAGTCCTCCGTGCACACAGCCGGCAGGCAGGCGCCGTATTTGAATCACCAGCCCCTGAATCACACCTTTGGCTCATCCAGGCCATTTCCAGGGGCTTTTCTATGCAAGTGGCCTCTCAAGCCTCATGCTTAGGACTTTCCTAAAATCTCTCAAACAAGCAACAGCGTGCCCCATACAGCTTGATAAGTGGCCCCAGGCCTGGCACTAGCGGCAGCCTGCATTGGCTCATAGCTTGGCCTCTCCTGGACACCTCCGACCCCAGCACAAGTAGCAGCCAACTACGGTTTGCTGTGTAGTCAAAGCACTGGCATAGGCTGACTTTGTACCTCCCGGTAGGCCCCAGACACAGTGCACCTGGTGATCAGACTCTACCACGCTGGACTACAACCCTACCACATCCACGAGTGACACACTCAAGGGGCGCACTTGGTGAACACCAAAGCTCCACTGAAGTAAAACCTGCTCCATAGGGGTGTCTCCAGCACAGCAGCTCTCTGGCTGTAGTTGCAGCTGGTCCTCACAGCTCATTGGCCTGGGGGTCAATTCCTCCCAGCAACCAAGGCTCAACTACAACAGGACAGTGCACACAGCCCACACAGGGGAGCACCTAGAAGGCCCAGCTCAGGTGACTGGGGAGGCTGAGCCGCTGGCTCCTACAGGACACCTACTACACAAAGCGACTCTACCAATTCCAGGAGACATAGCAGCTCTACCTACTACATAGAAACAAACACCTGAAAGCAGCCAAAATGTGGAGGCAAAGAAAGATGTCACAAAGGAAAGAACAGAAGAAATCTCTAGAAGAGGAACTAAATGAAATAGATCCAAGCAAGCTAACAGATAGAGAGTTCAGAATTTTGTTTATAAGGATGTTTAAACAGACTGTTAGGGAAATAACTGAGAAAATTGATAACATAATAAAGTACCAATTTGAAATGAAGGCTACAGGAACTGAAATGAAGAATAATTTACAGGAAATCAACAGCAGAGTAGAGGACGCTGAGAATCAAATCAGCAATTTGGAACATGAGGAAACAAAAAACACCCAACTAGAAGAGCAAAAAGAAAAAAGAATCCAGAAATATGAAGATAGTATAAGGAGCCTCTGGGACAACTTCAAGAGGCCCAACATTCGTATTATTGGGGTGCCAGGAGAAGAAAGAGACCAAGGAATTGAAAACCTATTTGAAAAAATAATTATAGAAAACTTCCCCTACCTGGGGAAAGAAATAGACTTACAAGTCCAGGAAGCACAGAGGGTCCCAAAGAAGAGGAACCCAAAGAGGCCCACAGCAAGACACATCATAATTAAAATGCCAAAGGTTAAAGACAAAGACAGAATCTTAAAAGCAGCAAGAGAAAAGCAGTTAGTTACATACAAGGGAGCACCCATATGACTGTCAGCTTATTTCCCAACAGAAACTTTGCAGGCCAGAAGGGAGTGGCAAGAAATATTCAAAGTGATGAAAAACATGGAACTACATGGATGACTCTACCCAGCAAAACTATCATTTAGAGCCGAAGGTCAGATAAAGAGCTTCACAGATAAGAAAAAGCTGAAGGAGTTCATCACCACCAAACCAGCAGTATAGGAAATGTTGAAGGGTCTTCTTTAAGAAGCTAATGAACAAAAGAGTCTGACGAACTAAATAGATCCAGAGACATTGACGCATGCAACAAACGATCATATTTCAGAGGGAAGAGGGAAGGGGGTTGGAGAGTGGGAAGAGATTAACCAAAGAAGTTATATGTATAACCCATGGACACAGTTAATAACGGGGTGAAGGCTTGGGAAGGGGGTGGGAGGGAAGTGGAGGGGATCAATTGGGGGGGAAAATGGGATACCTGTAATACTCTCAACAATAAAGATAAATTTAAAAATTAAAATAAATAAATTTTAAAAAAGAATTAGAGAAAAAGGGGTTTAACTATGTTTAATGTAAACCAAATGTCATGTGGTATAGGTATCTTTTTTAAAACCCTTTTACTTAAAAGTTGTGAGTTGCTGGAAGGTTGTTACAAATGCTGTTAAAGTGAGTATTATAAGACACTTAGTGCATTTTTCCATTTAAGGTTTATTACTGTACTTTTAAAAAAATATCAAATTTAGTCTGTACTGCTTCTTACCTGAAAATCTTTAATTGGAGCCCTAGAGGGACAGCAGAGAGGAGAGGTAGAAAAGATGCAGGGAGGCAGGAGGGTGGCAGTGGCTTCCAACAGGGTTTGAGCTGTTGCCAGGCTGTTCATTGGTCTCACTTGCTGAGGGCAGAAAGAAAGCTGTTGATGCCTTTCTGTGGTTCTGAATTCCCAGTGTGCCATGCATCGAGCTCAGTGCCTTTTACCTCAAAATGACAAGCCTTCTCCTAAGTCTTCTGTTCTTTTCCCTTCCTCCCTCAATGGATTCAGCCTCATAGCCAGGCATTCCAGGATGTGGAGAAAGCTATCCAGGTGTTTGAACACACAGGGAAAATTCCCGTTGCTGTCATGGAGGCCAGGTAAGGTCATGCTATTGGAGTTGTCCCCTCATCTGTTCTCAGAGCCAGGGCAGTCGTGTTTGTAGGGAGACCCAGGAGTCAGTGTAAGTGTCCCAGCAACGGTCCTGCGGCTGGCTGGTGTGGAGCCCTTGGTGTGCCATGCATTTTCTTTAGAAAAGCAAGGGGCACCCCCAAAACAGCCAACAGGTGGAGCTAAGCAGAGCCCACATTGTTCAGAGGGATAATGATTTTTATTAATGCTTCATTGGTGACCACTGTGAAGCCAGTATAGGGAGCCAAATACCAAAATTATGTTGAATTTGATATAATCCCAAAACTTGTTAAATTCTGGTTGATACCAGTATGAGGTAGCTTTATTAAGGTATTGTTTCTGAGAAATGTCCAACTCTGGGATTTCTAGATGCGCTCCAAGGAGAATGCCCACATTGACCTGAAGTGACCCATGTGGCCTTGGATTGACTCAAATCCATGGTCATATCAGGGGCCAGAGTATTGTCCAAATTCCCTAGGACACAGGTTGCCACCAGCACAGACTACCCTTTGCATGAACTGGTACTTAAAAAATGTGATCTAACATCACAGCTATGAAATGAGACGACCCACCTGGTGCCTCTCTCTGAGTGGAAACTGACATTTTGTTGTATTCACGGAGGTGCCCTGACGCTTCTCTTGTATGAGCCTGCTCTTGTGTTTTGCAGCATTTTCAGGAGGCCCTACTATGTCTCTCACTTTCTGCCTGCCCTGCTCACGCCTCGAGTGGTCAGTACTCATCTTCACGAACTTGGGACCGAGGCAGCAGAGAGCAAAGATGTTCCTGTCTGCATCTCACCGGAGTCTCGTGTTTCCTCTCACAGATCCCGAGTGCCCCTGATTCCCGAGCAGCCTTTATAGAGTCCCTGAAGAGGTGTGCAAGGACAGTCTGTTTCTAGTAGGGCTTTTGACAATGCAGAGAATTCTGGCTCTAGTCTTTATTTCCAGTCTTAAAAAATGTTTTGTTGCCCTAGCCAGTTTGGCTCAGAAGTTAGAGTGTCGGTCCATGGAATAAAGGGTCTTGTGTTCAATTCCGGTCAAGGGCACTTACTTCAGTTGCAAGCTTGATTCCCAGCCCTGGTCAGGGTGCGTGTGGGAGGCAACCAGTTGATGTGTCTCTCTCACATTGATGTTTCTCTCTATCTCTCTCCCCCTTCCACTCTGAAAAGTAATGGAAACAATATCGCCAGGTGAGGATTAAAAAAAAAGTTAAAGTTAAATATGGATGTAGAAAAAAGAATCATAGTTCTATGAAATTTAAGGAGAACAGCCACCACGCACCCTTCCCTGCCACTTCTTTCTCTCTGGAGGCAACTATTTTCAACTCTTCGCTGATTTCATTTCTCTCCATATCTCTAAATAGCATTTTTATTTTGCTGCTTATCATTTTGTATATTTTTAGGAAATATCAATTGATTTTCCACTGTGGAAGAAAGCCAGGTCTTCACCCTCCATCAACACAAGTAGCTGTCCTTTGTATAGTAGTTTTTAAAGCTCAGTATTTATTTTTGAAGGCTCTCTATATGAACACTGTTCAGAGTTGACATTAGGGATCTGGTGGTTTTTCTTTTGTTCTCATTGGAGTTCATAATTATCTTTGTTTTATCTTAGTTTTCCTTGTACATATCATGATGCATCTGAAAACTCTGCCAGTTGTCTAGATTCCTCTCATTCAAAGTCAGGTAGTGTTGCTCTGGCTTTTGCCGATTTTTCTCTTTTTTGTGTCTGGGATCATCCTAGTGGTTTGCTCCTTTGTTTTGGTGGAACACATCCTGTTGATGTGGTTTTTTCTTAAGAAAGAATGGATGGGAGGCAAAAAATTTTTGAAACCTTATTGAGCCCTCAAATTTAACAGGTAGTTTGGTTGAGTATAGAAATCTAGGTTGGAAGTTGTTTTCCCTAAAGTTTTGGAAAATATTACTCCATTGACTTTGAGCTTCCATTGTTGTTGTTGAGATGTTATAAACTTATGATTTCTGGTTCTTTGCCCTGTCTTTTTCTTTCTGGAGGCCTGTAGTGTCTTGTTTTTTCACTGTGTTCTGAAATTTTATGGCAATGTGCATTGCTGTGGGTCTGATTTCATTTCTTGGCTGGGCAGATGGTGGGCCTTTTAATCTGGAAATTCGTGTCATTCAGTGCTAAGAAATTTAGTCTTTTTTAAAACCTTTGTTATGAAAAATTTAAGGTAGAAAGGTACAGAGAATAGTATCTATCACCCAGCTTTTTTTTTTTAATATATGTTTATTGATTTCAGAGAGAGGAAGGGAGAGGGAGAGAGAAAAGCATCAATGATGAGAGTCATTGATCAGCTGCCTCCTGCACGTCCTACACTGGGGGTTGTGCCCACAACTTGGGCATGTGCCCTGACCAGGAATCCAACTGCAACCTCCTGGATCATAGGTTGATGGTCAACTGCTGAGCCACACCCAGCCGGGCTCTTACCCAGCTTTAATAATTGTCAACAAATGGCCAGTCTTGTTTTATCTGTAGTCCTCAATTCACCCACCTACTCACCATTCTGGGTTATTTTGAAGCAAATCCAAACACTAATTATTCCATCTTATTTCATTGCAGGCTTCCTCCCCTCTATGTTTTTTTCTTCTTGGAGCTCCTGTTTTTTCAGATATTAGACTTCTTGGGTTGTCTTCTGATGTTTGTTTCTCTTCTGCTGTATTTTAATACATCAGAGTGTTAATGATAGTGGTGCCTGAGGTTTTCTGTGTATTTCTCCACTTTATTTGCATCTGTTTCTCTCTCTCTCTCTTTTTTTTTTGTCGTTAATCCTCACCCAAGGTTATTTTTTCCATTAATTTCTAGAGAGAGTGGAAAGGGAGTGGGGGAAGGGGGAAAGAGAGAGAAACATTGATGTGAGGGAGACAGATCAATTGGTTGCCTCCTGCACTCACCCTGACCTGGGCTGGGGATGGAGCCTGCAACCCAGGTATGTGCCTGTGACTGGGAATTGAACCTGCAACCCTTTGGTCTGTGGGCCAACGCTCTATACCAGCCAGAGCTGGTCTCTATTTTTAAGCCAGTGACCAGTTGGTTAGTGGTCCCTCTGGATTCCTACTCTCCAGGCTGTGTTCCCTGCCTCACTTCCAGTCTCCTGACGGGACCTCACTCTGGAGCTCAGCTGTGCCTTCCTTCTGTCTGTATTGTCAAGATTTGCAGCACCGGCGGGCCAGGTGCCCTCCTGCCTCACAGCTCATGTGAAGGCTTCTTATCCTGCAGGCCATGGCACTGTCCATGCATCCCATACCTGGGTTGCCACTTGTGACTCCTCCTCTGAGGGTGACTCCATGGCTCTTGTCCTTGGACTTGTCACTGTGCCCTGAGACAGTGTCAACAGGGGGTCAGTACTTTGTAAATGCCCCATGTCCTTATCACAGGACTTACTCTATAATTCTTTGTATTTGTAATCACATTTGGGTGTTTTTGTTAGTATTATTTATTAAAAGTTGTGTAACTTTCCTTTTAAAAATTGAAAATTATTGAAACTTGAATGAGAGAAGTAAAAACCATTTGTAATCTCTGTGTCCAGTGAAACCACTGCTGGGAAATGTGGACACATGACATTGTAGACCAGTGAGGACCGTTTACATGTACAGTGGCGTTTCTAAAATGGGGTCATAATGTGCAGTGCTGAGTAATTACATTTACTGTGCCACATATTTTTTTGTTTTGTGATAGTTTTTGGAATTGTAAGCTTGAGAATTAGCTTGAGTTATATTGATCTGATTTTTAATGCTTTGTTCTGATCTAGAGCAGATAAAATACCCCCGTCTCTGTATTCCACTTACCACCAAGCCTGCTCTGCTGCTGAAGAGAAGAGACCAGCAAGTAAGGGTAACGGGTTCTCAGTCATGAGATGTGTCCGTGATGCCTTAGTCAGTGCTGTCTGGTTAGGTTATGCTGGGTCTGGCCAGGGTTCTGGGTTCAGAGCCTGCCCAACACTGGCCTCAGTTGTGTACCAGGAGGGCTGGATGTGATGCCATCATCTCACAGGCTCTGAGCCTGGAGGTGCTAACGTTACCTGAAGGAGCATGTTCCTAAAGCAGTGTGTGCCATACAAAAGTCATTCTGCTGTTTGAGTGCCCCACTGGGGGGTGATGTAGTTTCTGCTTGCCTGTCCTGAGTCTAAGCTTTAAATCCAGGTAACCTCTCAGACTCAGCAGCTGGGCTCCAGGCCAGGCATGTTGTTTCTGAAGCCTGTCACCAGGGCTGGTCTGCGACAGCTTTCTGACCATTTATACAGTTGCATTCTTTTGTGGTGGGTTTGGGGGGGTCTTTCTGCTTCTAGGGAACGACATGGACCTGGGTCACTTCTGAAAGGATGTAGAGGTGAGACAGCTGTGCTTGGAGCAGCTGGGCAGACTCGTTGGTATGTTTCTGCCAACCCTACCTGGCCACTGACAAGGCGGCTATCAGCAGTGCCATTAGGCTGGGTGCTCAGCACTCACTGGACAAGGGGCAGGAGGTGCGCTACTGAAGCAGCTTGTATTTGCTGGTTTTAACCCTCTGATGTCTGCAGGGCCGCGTAGGCTCACAGGGCTTCTGTGTGCCAGAACCCCCCTTTCACTAGCCTGGATAACTCATAACAGATGGAGACCCAAAACCCCTGAGCTGGCAAAGAATGAAGGTCCCAGATCTCACAAGTGTTAGGTCCAGTGTTGAGATGGCAGCTTTGCTGAGGGTGCTGTGTGTAGCCTTGGTCCTCCTCACTCAGTCCCAGGTCCTACTTTTCAGAGCTTTTAAAACTCTTCTGCTGCAGAACTTTATGTGATGGGGCTCATCAACAGAAGCCTTAGGTTTTGGTTCCTGGTGTCACTGTGGAGACCAGTGTAAGGCTTGCTGCACACACAAGTGTCTTCTCCAGTGACACCAGAATTGAACTTGCTTTGCATTTAAAAAACTGATTCTGTTTTTTTTCTTTATTTTTTTTAACATCCTATGGTAAACAACAGTATAATGATGTTACTTAGAAGTTTGAGAAACAGGGAGTAAGCCATTCATGATTCTGTCTCCTGCCCAACCTCCCTCGTTTTGCTCCTCATCTTTTTTCTTCAGGCACATGCTTTTCGCACTTATGGCAATGGGGTGGGTAGACCATGCTTGTTCTTAAACTTGTTTATAAATGTCTTGATTTCTGATATGATAACATCATGCCTCAGGATGGTTTCATGTTCCCTCTTGTGGACAGAGAACCCATGGGAATGAGCAGGTCCACATTCTGCTGTGGGTGTGTTTTCTTTCTGGTTTGTTAAAATCACCCTTCCCGGTCTCTCAGATGCAGCCCTGGGACTGAAGGTGGAGGTGGAACCCAGCTGTGCAGAAGGCTCCCTGGGACTGTTGACAGCTGCACTTCTAGAGCTCAGGGCCGCCATGACAGACCCTGCCCAGTACGATGGTGAGGATGAGCAGTGGGCAGGGGTCAGTAGCAGTGTGCGACCATGGATGGGGCTCAGTGGCTGGTCTACTCCCTCAAGGTGGTAGTGGCTGGTATTTATTCCTGCTGCTCTGTGAGTTGTTTCCCTGGAGTAGGAGCCCTGACTGTTCAGACCCCGCAGTGGTGCACAGCAGTCCATGAAACAAAATACTAACTTCCAGCACTTTCAGACTCTTGTTATGGGAAATGTAGAATCCAAAATAATAGGCCATATTTTTACCTAGTAACTGTAACAGATTTATTATGAATTCATTTTTTTATCCTTACTGAGGATATGTTCATTGATTTTTAGAGAGAGGAAGGGGGAGAGAGAGAAACATTGATCAGTTGTTTCCCATATGCGCCCCGACCTGGAATCGAACCTGCAGTCTTTTGGTGCACAGGATGATGCTACAACCAGCCGAACCACCTGGCCCGGACTGTTATGCATTCATTTTATTCCAGCTGGGAAAGACTATCCCGAGAGAGCCTCTTGGAGGAAATACTAACAAAACCACCTTAGTTCTGCTGCTTGCTGAGTGCCTCCAGGGCCTTAGCTGTGATCCTGCTGAGTGCTGAGTGCATGATGGGCTGGTAGCATGGCCTTTCAGAGCTGTGCCTCTGCAGAACGTGGTGTCGGATCCCAGGGCCGGGGCCCCAGAGCTGCAGCAAAGTGGCTGAAAGGTCAGGTCAGCTTTGTTTCCAAAGGCAGCAGAATGGTAGCAGCTGGGATGGGAGCCTCCAGCAGATGTTACAGTGTGGGGAGAGTTGGCATGTGATTCAGATGAATTCGAATAAGCGGTGAGGTTTGTGAGGGTGACAATGCATCAGACCTCATGTGAAGTACAGGTGTGAACAGTGACTGCTGTGCCATCCTCTCCACAGTCTAGTCATTGCAACCTGCAGTGAGTTGGCCCTGGGGTGTAGTCAGGATGGTGTTGGGTAGTTTCTACACCCCCTATCAGCTCCTCTGTGCACCTCCTCCTCATACCACTGCTCACCTGACTAAGCTCTTCCATTTGCAGTTTTGTCTGCTCAGATTGCGTTGGTTTCTGAAAGGCTGAGCTCTGCCCTGGGCCTCAGCGAGGACGATAGCAGCTCTGAGGTCTCAAAGATCCAGCTCAGTGTTCTTGCTCCCAAGCTGGAGCAGCGGGAGCAGCAGGTGCGTGTGTGATGCTAGAGAGCTCTGCTGGGTTGTGCTAAAGAACTGAAAGCCCTTTTCTTTACTCTTGTTCTACTACATAAAGTATATACATGGAGCCAAGACAGTCAGGGCGCTCCATACCAGGGTCAGCCAGCCCCACCTGTGTGTGCAAAGCACATGCAGCAGAGGCAGTTTGTGTCCCCAAAGCCTAAAACATTTGTTCTCCAGCCCTGCTTTCTGCTGTAAAATTTCATAACAGGAGACTGTGTGACAACACGTGGCCTGTCATGTTCCCAGGATTTGGGAGTGGGGATTCTTTTACCAGTTTGCTTTGGAGTTTCCGAATGCAAGCCTGTCAAATTGTGTAAACAATACAAGATCTGGCTCACAGATGTTCCCCTCTGGGTCGTCTTTTCTCTCAGGTCGTGGATCTACTGCTGACATCCTTCTGTCAGAACCTAATGGCAGCCTCCAGCTTTGCCCCACCAGACAGGTAATCTGGGCAGTTTTTCTGGGTAGCTTGAGCTGTCCTGGGGGTGGCCTGCTGCTCTAAGTGAGCTCCCCTTGTGGAGCAGAGCCTCTCTCCGTGTTCCATGATGACAGTGCCCATCAGTTCCTAGTCCTCTGGCCTCCTGTTGGACTGCTGGTGGAGGGGCCATGCTGACTTTTATCCAGTGGGGATGTGGCAGGAGTTGAGCATTGCCACAGGAGATGCCGCTGTTTGGGGAACCACCTGGTTCTTGCTGAGGCCTCCTGTGCTCGAGTGCTCGTACCCC
The DNA here is from genome assembly GCF_964146895.1 of Miniopterus schreibersii. Classification (NCBI taxonomy): domain Eukaryota; kingdom Metazoa; phylum Chordata; class Mammalia; order Chiroptera; family Miniopteridae; genus Miniopterus; species Miniopterus schreibersii. The sequence continues at coordinate 40,328,743 of NC_138121.1, read as the reverse complement.
AGACTCTGGGAGGGCTGTGCAGGACTGGGACTGGCATTGTCTCTGCAGGCAGGGCTCTTGGGCCACCCGCTTTGTGACGGCCACATGTGGATGCACGCTCCTCCCTGCTGTGCTCTCCAGGCTCTGCCAGCTTATCCATCAGGTAGGGCTGCTGCCTCCCTCCAATTGGGAAGTGGGCTTTGCACACTCCCTCCTGCAGAACCCATTTTCTGTTTCATTTTAGGGCCCGAGCCTGAGTGCCTCACATGTGCTAGGGTTGGCTGCCCTGGTCATCCACCTCTGCGAGTCCACGCCTGTGCTCCTGGAGGTTCATGTGGGCCCTCCTCCCCCTGCCAGGGGCCTCTCCATCCCCGAATTCTTCAACAGCCTCCTGGCGTGCACGTCCAAGGAGTCCTTGCTCTTCTGCCTCAAGTGAGCTCCTCCCCCTGATTTTTTAGTCACTTGTGTCCTCTGTTGATAAAAGTAACAGATGTACCCCTCAGATAATTACTGGTTAACGTTTTGGTGTCTCATTTTTTCCCCCCCAGTTGACCCCCTCCACCTCGCTCCCACCCCTTCCCCAGGCCTTCACTCCATCATTGTCTGTATCCATGGGTTATGCATATATACATATAACTTTTTTTTTTTTTTTAAATATATCTTTATTGATTTCAGAGAGAGGAAAGGAGAGGGAAAGAGAGAGATAGAAATGTCAATGATGAGAAAGTCATTGATCGAGCCCGCAACCCAGGCATGTGCCTGACTGGGGATCGAACCCCGATTGCTGGATCCTAGGTCGACGCTCAACCGCTGAGCCACGCCCGGCCGGGCTGCATATAACTTCTTTGGTTAATCTCTTCCCACTCTCCAACCCCCTTCCCTCTTTCTTCTGAAATATGATCGTCTGTTAACATGCATCAGTGTCTCTGGATGTATTTAGTTCATCAGATTCTTTTGTTCATTAGCTTCTTGTTAAAGAAGACACTTCAACATTTCCTGTAGTGCTGGTTTGGTGGTGATGAACGCCCTTAGCTTTTCCTTGTCTGAGAAGCTCTTTATTTGACCTTCAATTCTAAATGATAGCTTTGCTGGGTAGAGTCATCCATGTAGTTCCATGTTTTTCATCACTTTGAATATTTCTTGCCACTCCCTTCTGGCCTGCAAAGTTTCTGTTGGGAAATAAGCTGACAGTCATATGGGTGCTCCCTTGTATGTAACTAACTGCTTTTCTCTTGCTGCTTTTAAGATTCTGTCTTTGTCTTTAACCTTTGGCATTTTAATTATGATGTGTTTTGGTGTGGGCCTCTTTGGGTTCCTCTTCTTTGGGACCCTCTGTGCTTCCTGGACTTGTAAGTCTATTTCTTTCCCCAGGTAGGGGAAGTTTTCTATAATTATTTTTTCAAATAGGTTTTCAATTCCTTGGTCTCTTTCTTCTCCTGGCACCCCAATAATACGAATGTTGGGCCTCTTGAAGTTGTCCCAGAGGCTCCTTATACTATCTTCATATTTCTGGATTCTTTTTTCTTTTTGCTCTTCTAGTTGGGTGTTTTTTGTTTCCTCATGTTCCAAATTGCTGATTTGATTCTCAGCGTCCTCTACTCTGCTGTTGATTTCCTGTAAATTATTCTTCATTTCAGTTCCTGTAGCCTTCATTTCAAATTGGTACTTTATTATGTTATCAATTTTCTCAGTTATTTCCCTAACAGTCTGTTTAAACATCCTTATAAACAAAATTCTGAACTCTCTATCTGTTAGCTTGCTTGGATCTATTTCATTTAGTTCCTCTTCTAGAGATTTCTTCTGTTCTTTCCTTTGTGACATCTTTCTTTGCCTCCACATTTTGGCTGCTTTCAGGTGTTTGTTTCTATGTAGTAGGTAGAGCTGCTATGTCTCCTGGAATTGGTAGAGTCGCTTTGTGTAGTAGGTGTCCTGTAGGAGCCAGCGGCTCAGCCTCCCCAGTCACCTGAGCTGGGCCTTCTAGGTGCTCCCCTGTGTGGGCTGTGTGCACTGTCCTGTTGTAGTTGAGCCTTGGTTGCTGGGAGGAATTGACCCCCAGGCCAATGAGCTGTGAGGACCAGCTGCAACTACAGCCAGAGAGCTGCTGTGCTGGAGACACCCCTATGGAGCAGGTTTTACTTCAGTGGAGCTTTGGTGTTCACCAAGTGCGCCCCTTGAGTGTGTCACTCGTGGATGTGGTAGGGTTGTAGTCCAGCGTGGTAGAGTCTGATCACCAGGTGCACTGTGTCTGGGGCCTACCGGGAGGTACAAAGTCAGCCTATGCCAGTGCTTTGACTACACAGCAAACCGTAGTTGGCTGCTACTTGTGCTGGGGTCGGAGGTGTCCAGGAGAGGCCAAGCTATGAGCCAATGCAGGCTGCCGCTAGTGCCAGGCCTGGGGCCACTTATCAAGCTGTATGGGGCACGCTGTTGCTTGTTTGAGAGATTTTAGGAAAGTCCTAAGCATGAGGCTTGAGAGGCCACTTGCACAGAAAAACCCCTGGAAATGGCCTCGATGAGCTTGTGGTTAGGTAGGGGCGGGGCCTCCGGGAATCACGGGGCGGTCTAAAGGTGTGATTCAGGGCCTGGTGATTCAAATATGGCGCCTGCCTGCTGGCTTTGTGCGGGGGAGGGTTCACCAAAGGAGCAATGGCCTCTTCTGCCTGGGTGAAAGCTGCCCCTCCACTTTTTGCCCCGATTTCAGGCAGGTTAGTTCCTCCCCAGGTGTCCCAGGTTCCTTTCAAGCTGCTGCTGGGCGCTTAGGCTCAGAAGGAGCGTCTGAGTGAGTCCGAGAGCTGGCCCTTTAAGAGTAAAGCCTGGGGCTCCCGCAGCCTCCGTGACCCTCAGTGACAGTCCCCTCTGGTTTCACAGCCTGGAGTTGTGGGGACATCTCTTCCCGGCCCTGGAGCCCTGGGCTGGGGGGCCTGATATGGGGCTGTAACCCCTCACTCCTCCAGGAAACCCCATCTCTGAGATTCCCTCCCGGGTTTCAACCACAGCACCAGGTGTGGGCCAGCAGCCGCGTCTCTGTGATTCAGCCCCGATCCCCCTCATCTCCGCCCCTCCTACCGCTCTCAATGCTTCTTCAGTTCCCTGGTTGTAGGGCTTCTCTTCAGCCAGATTTCTGGAGGTTCTGAGTGATGGTAGTTCTGTATTTTAGCTGTAATTTTGATGTGGTGTTGGGAGGCGGTGGGTACAGCTGTTACCTACGCTGCCATCTTGTTTTCCTCCCCCCTTGTGAGCTTTTGACAATACTGAACAGTCCCCATTGGGAGTCAGTCCTCTAGGTGCCCCAGTGTCCCACTTTCTTCCTCACCACCTTCCTGACTTTTCTGGGCCCGGGGTCAATCTTCTTCTGAGTCTCTGCCGGCAGCATGGACAGAGCTCAGACCTGACAGGTATGACAGGGGCCACTTCCCCAGTGCTCAGGAGCTAAAGCCGATTGAGGACTGACGCTCAGGACCTCTGGCTTCGAAGGCACTTGGTTCACTTTGTGAGACTGACACCTCTCTCTCATCCCTGTTTTTCTTTTTTTAAAAAATTTTTAAATATATTTTTATTGATTTCAGAGAGAGGAAAGGAGAGAGAGAGAGAGACATCAATGATGAGAGAGTCATTGATCAGCTGCCTCCTGCACGCCCCCCGCTGGGGATGGAACCTGAAACCTCGGTATGTGCCTTGACTGGGAATTGAACCACGATTTCCTGGATCCTAGGTTGATGCTCAACCGCTGAGCCATGCTGGCTGGGCTCATCCCTTATTTTCATGGATCACATTTCTGTTACAATTTCCGTTTTCTATTTTCAGATTTTGTACCGCAGCAATTTCTTACTCTTTGTGTAAGTTTTCTTCCCAGTCATGTGATGCTTGGTACAGCTGTTTATCTCCAGGCCTTATAAAAAAGGTGGGTCTTTTAGATTCCTTTTTTCCGTTCTCCTGAGTCTGGTTTTTATCCAAGAGTCCACTGCCCATGCTCCCTTGTTTATCAGGCTGTCTGCTTGGGCTGGACGCTGCCTTTCCCTCCTGTTCTAAGTTAAAAGGAGGGGTGTAAGAATCTTCCCAAAGAATTGCATTTCCTTAAAAAGTTCAGTCATCTTGTGAGTGCTTGTTAGACTTGTTAGGAGATGAGAAATTTAAAGCATGTTAGAAGACTTAAGTGTCAGCCATGCAGGTGAGGTTGCTGCTCCTTTTGCAGAGATTTAAGGAACCTCCCTTGTGAGGTTTAAACCTGATTCTCAGTCCAGGCTCCACATTAGGATCAATTGAGAAGCTCTAAAAGCCCAGCCTCTTAGGCCTTACAGGTGTTGGGAGCAGCTGGGAGGCCCTGTCATTGATGTTGAGGAGCTTAGTCCCAGCTGCCAAAGTTTAAAATATGGAATGAAGAGCAGGAGGAGTCACCCCAACAAGGAAGTCCCCAGTCACACTGATTCCCCCATATGGTCCAGCCTACACAAGAAACACAGGAAACAGCTGACTTCCTAAGGTGCAAAGGGCTACAAATTAACACATTCCTAATAGAATTTGCTTATCCAATGCACACTTCCTGAAGACACCAGTGCTGGCCAGGGCCTGGGAAGATGACACCACCCTGTGGAGGGCAGGTCAGACCCAGCCATTTAGCTTCTAGGCATCAGCCCAGAGAAACCATCCTGTGTGTACAAAGGTTTATGTACAGGGCTGCTCACAGAGATGCCATCTGTAACTGGTCACTGGGTGCCCAGCGTGCTCCACAAGGGGAGAGTGAGGCCATTGCAGGTGACGCAGGGTCTTCACTGCCCTGCTGTATGTGGCCAGGTTACATGAGCATTTTCTGAACCTCACAGACACATTGCTGTCTCTTTTCAGTTTCAGTTCATTGTGCTCAGATTGTTCTCAGAAGCCCGAGACGCTCTCTCTGTGGAGGACACAGCCAGCCTTCCCTGGAGACCCTTGTGTCTGCTGCCTGCAGACTGGCAGCGAGCCTCCCTCTGTCTATGGAGACAGAGGGCCTTCCAGGAACTGTTGAAGAAGATGGAATTTCATGTAGGTCCCACTGTCCCTCCCCTTGTTTCCCACTTCATCCTAACTCCCGGGTTTGAAGGTACAGATCTGGGGCCTGAGGATGTGTTGGGTGGGCAGGTGGGCCTGACATGGCGACGTCCGAGCAGCACAGGCGTGGCTTTGGTTGAAATTGTTATTGGGATGATGGTAGATTCCCACACAGGTGTAAGAAACCAGACTGACAGATGCCTTCTACTCTTTGCCCAGTTTCCCCAACAGGAACATTTTGCAGAGAATTTTAAGAGTGGATGAAAATGTATTTTAAACATCTGCCAGGCTCCAGTTTGGGGCCAGGCTTCTCGGAGCACAGTCCCTGGGAGCCTTTCCCACTTGGCCAGTGTGCCCGCTCCTCATCTCTGCTTCCTTTTCATAACTTGCATTTATTCTGGGTTGTTTACTTGTTTGTTTTGGTCTTTAAAGAAAGAATTCCCAGTTGCTATATTTATTTTTTCAATTCTTTTATTGTTAGCTATATCATTTATACAAGAGGAGACCTGATGGTCTGTGTAATGTAAGGAGCAATGACTCTGGGAATAGCTGTGCCCCCCAGCAGCTTAGTAGGTGCCTCACCTGCACTTCAGGGTCGCTGTCCAGGCCCTGGGTCATCGCAGCCCTGCCCCAGGTTCTACAATATTCCTGAACACCGCATTGCTGCATTGCCCAGCTGTGGCCCTCACTGTTGGAGTGTGTGGTACTCGTTTATGTGATGTGCTGTTTTACACCCAGTGTGAAATTCTGAAAATAGTCCGGGTTGATGTGTGAACTTGTTCCAAGAATTTGAAAACAAGAAATATGCTACCGTGAATATTTTCTGAATGTTACTATATCAAGTTTATTCTTTTGTTACTTGCCCAGCTCCCGGAACTAGAGAGTAACTTCTTTCCCTGGGCTGCTGAGCAGTAATCTGAGAGGTTTGCAGATTCCACGGGTCATTGTTCAAACCTGCAGGGTGCTGGAGAATTCAATTTTTAAAAAGTTCAGGTTTACCCTTTTTAGTCAGGTTCACATTCACAGTTAAAGTAAGCAATAGATCAGTTCTTCATCAGGGCTTGGGGCCAACACCTCGGTCCCACAGTGGGAGATGGTATGAGTAGAGGTTACTCTGATCACATGAGGGTTCTGGCCTATGGGACTGTTGGGTAAACTGGACCTGTGGTTCCTGGGTTTCATCCTCGCCATGGCACCCAGCTGGTCCTTCTCTCAGTTAACTTACAGAGACTGGGTACAGCTGGAACTGGAAATTCACCCTGAAGTGGATTCTCTTTCAGACATAGAAAGGTAAGTGTTTAAAGGGTTCCGCTCCTCAAAATGTTATATGGTTTTCTACATTGTCTTAAAGTCTTGAGTTTTATCGTTATATCCTTAACTTAGTGTTCAGTTTAACATACCTATGAGCACAATTTCATTCACTCCTTTATTCAAGAAACATTGAGCTGTTTGCTAGACACTTTTAGAATGTTCTAGCAGCTGGGGATGCCTTATCAATGTGACACGCGTGCCTATGTGGCACCTTGACTCCTGACACTCCTAATGGGTCAGTCTGGCCCAGGAACTGCACAGAGCTGACACCTGTGTGGGCCTGGGGACAAGCATGTAGACAGAGTAGATTAGACGTAGGGACGTGTTCTCTAAAGGCACCAGGCAGGGCTATGAGAGCTAGTGCCCAGAAAAGGCGCAGCGGGAGCAGCAAACACAAGTTTCCCAAGGTGGGGACAGAGCAGTTGCATGTGGTGAGGAGCCCTGGTGGGGGCTGACCAAGCATGTTCTCAGCTGGTGTCTGCTGATCCTACGTCCACCTTCCATGTGAGAAGAGCACATGCAGCCCACTGAGGAGTCAGAGGGCTGGGCATGTGGCCCGTGGAGCACCGGCTGTAAGGGGGTGGCTCCAGGAGTGGATCAATCAAGGTCTGAATTATTGAGACCACCTGGAGGTCTGGAGTGCTGTTCTGGCCATGCAAGTGGGGTGCTGATAGGGCCCGTGGGTTTGGGGGCACAGAGGTCAGGGAGGGCACGGGAGCCCAAGGGAGCAGCTGAGGGCAACAGGGTCCTGGAGCCCCATTGTGCTTTGTTAAGTCAGAGACCCTTCCTAGTCACATGGGGTGCTGTCTGTCTCCACCCTTGTCTTGTGGTGTCAGATTCTGGACAATGAGAAAAGAAAAAGGCTGTGACAATGAAAAGAGCAACTACTTTTTTCAACAAAATGGATTTTTGTTTCCTTGCGTCAGGCCAGCTTTGGGAGGGCTTTGCACACATGCTCACGTGCCCTGGCATCTCTGCCCTTCCTGAACTCCTCTTTCTAGCAGGAAGAAAAGGGTTAGTTTTCTGGCATGAGGGTCTGTGACCACTCAACTCACCCTGAGCCCACTGCATGTGGACACTGTTTGCACCTGTCCTGGGATTTCCTTCCTCAGATGGGTCTGCACAGTTTTCAGATGGGGAAAGCACAAGATGATCACCAAGGCTCCTTGCCTGCTCGTGCTTCTGTTTGGCGCCTTCACAGATGGCAGTGCCGCTGGCTCTGCTGTGTTTGCAGTGTCCTCAGACTTTACTGTGGGCAGCTGTCCATGTCTGCACACCTGTGCTGTGGACCTGGGGCAGCTCACAGGCACCCTGGGAGGAGTCCTTAGCCTCTGTACCCAGCTCAGCAGGTGTGGGTGGCCCTTGAGGGGTTCATCAGTGGTCAAGGGCCTTCCTTCAACTCCAGGCCCCGGATCCCACCCCTGCGATGCTGTGCCCCTCACTGGGGTCTCAATTCTTACTATGTGAGCTTTTGTTTATAGCTGTTAAAGCACAGATTTGGCATTTATTGTGCAGGCGGGACTTCCACCAGTGGGCCATCTATGAGCATTTCCTCCCTGCACCCTCCACTGCAGGGGGCCTCAGTGGAGACCTGGAGACAGCGTGCACCATCCTTGTCAATGTGCTGATGGACTTCTGCCAAAGGTCAGGAATGCTGATGCCAAAAAGCATCTTACTTTTAATATCCTTTTCTAAGGATATTTTTATTTCGCTCAGTTCAATTTGTATTAACCAAAGCACAACTGAACATATTTTGATAGTAAGTCCGGGTCTATTAGAAATAAAGGTAAGCTTCCTGAACCAGTTTCCTTTGTGTACCTTTGCCATTGGCAACGACTCTATGTTTGCTACCCAGAATTGAGGGTCAGCAAGTGTGAAAAGTGGAACAAGTGCTCTAGCAAGTGGCGAGTACTACGTCTCACCACCTGAGATGCATGAAGCAATAATGTGGCCCTACTACCACAAAAAACAGGTTCCCTGTGTCGCCTAGGCTATGCTGGTTGTGCTTCTGCCAAGGGGGTCTGTTTTTGTCTTTTCATCCTCATGATTGCTGTGTAAGGGGTGAGGTGAGATTCCTTGCTCCACATTTTAGGTGATACAGCATGTTACATCAACCATAAGAAAAAAATCCTGTTGTGACATAGGCAGTGGTTACTGAAGACACAACACATTGTTCCTCTGCCCATGAGAATCTGTAGATAGTCTCCGTCAGCACAACTCTTTACACACTCATGTCCTTTCAATACAAACAGCTTCACGTTTTCCTACCAGCACATAGTGGCCAGGAGCAACTCAGGCAGACTAAAGTTGGGGTGGTGCTCTTGGCCTCCAGCTTTCCTGTGTGCTCCTGAGCACAGCTCAGCAGGGTGGACATGTATGTTCTGTTTATGGATTTGTCTGTTCTGGACATTTCATATAAGTGGAATCACACAATACATGTCCTTTGTGTCTCACTCAGAATGTTGTCAAGGTTCACGTAGCGTGCATCAGAATTTCGTTCCCATTTATGACTGTCCATCCCGTTGAAGGATGTACCGTGTTTTGTTTATCCATCATCAGGTGATGGGCATTTGGGTTTTCACTTTTTGGCTTTTGTGAAGAATTCTGTGAATATTTTTGTGCAGGTCTTGTGTGGTCCAGTGTTATTTTTCTTGGACGTATGCAAGGAATGGAATTTGTGGGTCATACTCTATGTTTAACTTTTCAAGGAACTACCAGGCTTTTCCCCAAAACTATACCATTTTACATTCCCATTAGCAGTGTGGAAGTGTTCCAGTTTCCCCCATTATCACCAACGTTGTTATCTGGGTTTTTGATAATTATCCCTGTGGGTATATAGATGTATATTTCATTATGGTTTTGTTTGTTTGTTTTAAAAATATGTCTTTATTGATTTCAGAGAGAGGAAGGGAAAGAAAGAGAGAGAGAGAGAGAGAGAGAAACATCAATGGTAAGGGTCATCATTGATCAGCTGCCTCCTGTACGCCCCCCACTGGGGATTGAGCCCACAACCTGGGCATGTGCCCTGACTTGGAATTGAACCATGATCTGGAACCTAGATTGATGCTCAACCACTGAGTCACGTCCAGCTGGGCTCATTATGGTTTTGATTTTCTTTTCTTTTTTTAAATATATCTTTATTGATTTCAGAGAGAGGAAAGGAGAGGGGGAGAGAGAGAGAGAGAGAGAGAGAGAGAGAGAGAGAAACATCAATGATGAGAGAGTCATTAATCAGCTGCCTCCTGCACGCCCCCCACTGGGGATTGAGCCCACAACCTGGGCATGTGCCCTGATTGGGAATCGAAACCCAATTACCTGGATCCTAGTCAATGCTCAACTGCTGAGCCACGCCCAGCCGGGCTGATTTGCTTTTTCTTGATGGTTAATGACTGAGCATCTTTTCATTACTTGTCGACCATTCGTGTATCTTCTTTGGAGAAATGTCTTTTCAGATCCTTTGCCCATTTTATTTTATTTACTTTATTATTTTTAAACTATTTATTGATTTTACAGTTTATTTCATTTTTAATTTTTTCAATCCTCACCCGAGGATATTTTTTCCATTGCTTTTCAGAGAGAGTGGAAGGGGAGAGAGAGAATACATCGATGTGAGAGAGACACATTGATTGGTTGCCTTCCGCTCATGCACATATCAGGGCTGGGGATCGAGCCTAAAATAGAGGTATGTGCCCTTGACCAGAATCAAACCCGGGGCCCTTCAGTCCGTGATCCAGCGCTCTAACCATTCCGCCAAACTGGCTAGGGTGATCCTTTGCCCATTTTAAAATTGGCTTATTTTATTGGGTTGTGAGGGTTCTTCATATATTCTTGATACTAGATCCTTATCAGACCTTTGAATTGAACATATTTTCTCCCATTCTGTAAGTCATCTTTTCACTCCATCAATGGATACTTTGATGCATAAATGTTTTAAGTTTTTATGAAGCCCAATTCATCTATTTCTAGTTTTAGCTCTTATATTTAGGCCTTTGATCAATTTGAGTTAATTTTTGTACGTGGTGTGTGTTAGGGATCCAACTTTATTCTTCTGCTTGTGGATGTCCAGTTTCCTACCACCTTTGCTAGGGAGACTGTCCCTTCCCCATTGAATGGTCTTGGTACCCTTGTCAAAAATCAGTTGATTGTACATGTGAGGGTTTATTTCTGTTGATCTACAGGTTCATCCTTAGCCAGCCTCACACTGTTTTGATTACTGTAGCTTTGTACCAAGTTTTAAGTTGGGAACTGTGGGTCCTCCAACTTTGTTCTTTTTATTTTCTAAATAATATAAACCAAGCCACTTTATTATTATTATTTATCCTCACCTGAGAACACATTCATTGCTCTTCAGAGAGAGAGAGGAAGTGGGGGAGAGAAAGAGAGAAACATCATCAGTGGACTGCCTCCCATAGGTGTCCCGCCTGGGATTGAACCTGCAACCTAGGTATGTGCCCTGACTGGGAATTGAACCTGCAACCCTTCTGTGTATGGAATGGCGCCCCAACCAACGAAGCCACACTGGTCAGGGACAACTTTATTCTTTTTTAAGGTTCTTTTTGCTATTCTGGGTCCTTTGCAATTCCATCTGAGTTTTTGCATCAGCTTGCCATTTTCTACAAAATCAGATAGGATTCTGATAGGGATTGCATTGTCTTTGTAGATGAATTTGGGGAGTATTGACATCTTTTTTTTCTTTTTTACTGAATTTATTAGGGTGACATTGGTTTTAATAAAATTATATAGGTTTCGGGGGTACAGTTCTATAATACACCTCTGTATATTGTATTGTATGTTCACCACCCCAAGTCAAATCTCCTTCCATCACCATTTATTCCCCCTTTACCCACCTATGCCTCCCCCCAGAGTACTGTCATCTTAACAACACTGATCTTCCTGTCTATGAACATGGGATATCTTATATTTATTTATGTCTTCTTTAATTTTTTCAACATGTGTTAAAGTTTTCAGCATACAAGTCTTATACCTCCTTGGTTAAATTTATCCTTAAGTATTTTATTCTTTTTAACACCATTGTAAATGGAATTATTGTTTTCATTTTATTTTTGATTATTCTTTGCAAGTGTATTGAAATACAACTGTTTTTTGTATATACATTTCCTATCCTGCAACTTTGCTGGACTCATTTATTTGCTCTAATAGTTTATATTGTAGATTCTTTAGGATCATCTATATATAAGATCATGTCATCTGTGAATAGAGATGGTTTAACTTTTTCCTTCCTACCTGGACACCTTTTACTTCTCTTTCTGGCTGAACTGTCCTGGCTAGAACTTCTGTTGTGTTGAGTGGAAGCAGTGAGAGGGGACATCTTAGTCTTGTTCCTGATCTTAGGAGGAAAGCTTTCAATTTTTCATCATTCATTGTGAGGTTAGCTGTGTGTTTTTCATAAATGTTCTTTATCAGGTTGAGGAAGTTCCTTTCTCCTGGCTTGAGTGTTTTTAATCTTGAAAAGGTATTGAATTTTGTCTGTTGCTTTATCTGCATCTATAGAGATGATCAGATGGTTTTTGTTTTTCTATAGATATGCGTATTATATTAATGGATTTCTGAATGTTGAACCAACCTTGCATTCTTGGGAAAGTCCCAGTAGATCACAGTACATAATTGTTTTTATATGTTGCTGAATGTGGGTTGCTGGTATTTTGCTGCAGAAGGTTTTGTTGTTTGTTGATTCCTGTGGCCACGCGCCACTCTGGAGGCAGGAGAAGCAGGAACTCCAGCACAGTTAGTGCTCAGGAGGCTTTTACTTTGTTTTCGTTTCAGCTCAAGGAGTTGCGACCACTCAGAGAATTCTGATTTGGTTCTTGGTGGCTCCAAGGGAAATCGGGATATTTTTTCAAGATTGCAAGTAAGTTAAAAGGTGCAAATCTCAGTGTGTTCACTGCATTAAGCCATGTATTATTAAGATATTTATTATGAATATCCATAATGGGTCCTAAGGCAACTGAGCAGAATGAAAACTCGCATCACACACACTGGCCGAGACCGATGACAGGTGCTCTGTGAACCTGGTCAGTGCACATCATAGAAACACAGAAACCAAAGCTGTAATGCTGGAATCATCTATAGGCTTTGGGATATTTCTGAAAATAGAGGCAATTAAGAAAATACCAACTTTGGTAATAAAACTGTTGCTACCCCACTATTTTCTGCTTTACTCTTGGCTGTCCATTTGGATGTTGGGCTCTGAGAAGTGATGTCAGTGACTCCACCTGGCAGAGGATCTACAGTTCATGGAGTGTCACTGGGTTGGCTGGCACCTCCCCAGGCAGCCAGGCTCTTTCACCCGTGTGGGAGCACTCAGAGAGCAAGAGAGGGGTGCAGTCAGCATGCCTGCTCTCCTCAGACCTTCCCAGGGCATAAAGGTCAGGCTCTGAGCCCCACCTGCCTCTGTCCACATATACATGGGAACCTACCTTTGGAAATGCACAGCAGTTCTGTTTTATAGGGTTCTGTGTGTGGATTTCGTGCTTCCTGGTGGCATTCCTGCTGCCTCTCAGTGCCTGGATTTAGGAAATGTGGGGAATGGAAGGGACACCATGGAGATTGTGGTTTGGAGCACGGGGGAAATTCACTTAAAAATGAGTGAAAATCCCACCAAAAAGAGACCTGATTCCCTTGACCCCTCATCTTGACCTGTTCTCCACATCCATCATGACTGATGTGGAAGCAGTGACTGGAGAGAAGGGCAGGCACAGCAGAGTCACATGTGTTGAGCAGGGCAGTGTGGCTGCTTCTCTGCTGGCACCTGAGCTTGTCAAGGACACTGTGTGTGCGCACTTAGGCATTTATCAAGTGCCTGCTGTGTACGGTCCTTACCTGCGTAATTCACCCTAACGTGTGCACCCTCACATGTGCATACTCACACTGTACGTGTAGGGTACAAGCAAATGATAAATGGTATAAAACATTAGCTGTGGGTGAGTCTGGTAAAGGTGTTCTTTGTGCTATTCTTATTTTTGCAAAGTTTTGCAACTTTCTAATTTCAAGTAAAAAGGCTTATCTCACTTATCTTTCAAGCCCCTGTGGAGACCTCTCCCCCAGGCTCATTTCAGGCTCCTGATTGGGGCAGACAGGAATTCCTAAGGACTTTTGTGCTTCACATATGGCAACAGAGAACCACGTGGAACCAGAGATGAAAGTGTGTGAGCATCTCGGCCTTGATTTTTTCCAGGAGATGGCTGCTGACCTGGAACAGGGCTCAGCGATAGTGCCCCGTGGCCGCGCTCCATCTCAGGGACACTTCCTCTTCAGGGTTTTCCGCAGCCGGCTCCAGGCTCTGGCAGGCGGATGGGATGTGGCCTCTCGCCTTCAGAGACAGCGGGAGCTACTCCTGTACAAATGGTAACAGCACCAGAGTCTGTCATTCATTTCAGTCCCCCTGCTCCCCAGCCTGTGATAGCATCCTCTTGGGGTCCCATGGAGAGCAGGGCCCAGAGGTATGGAAAGCACTTGGGAGTAAAGCTTCCTGCTCAGACTCAGGGTCCCTCTGCTGAAAGATGTAGCTGAAAAGAACTCATGTCAAAATAAGGAAGACCATGTGTGCTCAGACAGTGTTTATAATCATGTGACATGCTGGAATCCTCCAGTTACAGGCACTGCTTAGTTAGACTGGTGCCCTGCTACTTACGCAACTTACATTCTGGTTTTGGGTCACACATGTTGAGTGTCTACTGTGAGATCCAGGTGCTCAGTGAGCCCCAGGCTGGGGACAATGGGGACTGCAGACCAGACACATTGGTTCCAAGAGCAAGTTGGGAAGGTCCTTGCAGCCCCGAGATCTGAGTTTTCGAGAAGCAAAGTTAGGCCTTGCCTCCACCTTTGACGCGCTGCCTCCTCTCCAAGGATTCTCCTAGGCCTTCCTCCATCTGTCCTCATCGGCAGCCCCCAGGCAAAACAGCCAGCCCCTGACTTCGCCGAGTTCTTCCACTTGGTCAACTCTGAGCTGGTATGTGACCTTGGGATGTGGGAATGACACATGATCTGGTCACTGAGGGCTGGCTCCTGAATTCATGACTGCATCTGTGGTCACTTAGAGCTAATTGCCTTGTTGTGGGTCCTGACCATGTGGGATGTGGAGCTGTGTTGGCTGGAGCTGGGTGTACAGCCCTCCTCACCTACCGCCAACACGAGCCAGTGAGTTGCAGACACGGGCTTGCTCCCTCCTCCACAGGACTGCCCTTGGCCTTAATAGTTTGGACCCATGAAGGTTGCAGACCATTGGCTCACCATGCACCTCTTTCCATTTTGACTCTGGGTGATGCTGTGACCACACCGTTATCCACCTGGCCGTGTTCTCTTCCATTTTGCAGGTGGCTCAGTGTTGGGGGCTCTGATCTTACCAAGAGGGATCAGTAAGGTGACAAACGCACCCCCTGCTCACTTCAGGGAACAGCTTCTACCTCGGAGATAGTTTTCTAATTTTTGGAGAAGCACAGCTATGACTAGAGATTGAACTAAGGTTCCATCCAGTACACAGAGCTGCTCCCCTGCCTCACTGGGTGCCTGGGTGCCTGGAGCCCCCCGTGTTAGTTCTGGCAGGCTGGGGATCCTGTTGCTCAGAGGAGATGTGTGGAGAGGCAGTGAGCAGGGAATGTTCTGGGACAACATGCTGGTGTGTCAAGGCCGACCTCCAGGGTCCATGGTGGTGCTGTGAATGGGCAGCTATCTTCACAGCTCTACCCTGTCAGATGCCCATCCTTGTCCTCCCACCATTGGGTCCTCTCTCACTGGCCTACACTATTTTGCAGAGAAACTTCTGTTCCCATGGAGGTGCCCTGACACATGACATCACCATCCACTTCTTCAGGGTAATTCCCTTTCCCTCTACCTCCCACCTGGGCTGGATCCTCGTGTCTGGTGCTGCTTGGAAGCCATATCGTCTTTCAGGGCCTGGGTTCACGTGCAGACTGCTAAACTTCTGGCACATTCTCTCTACAGGGGCTGCTCTATGCCTGCTCACGAAGCAGAGATCCCACCCTGACTGCTGACCTGACCCTGACCGCCTGCCAAACCGAGTGCCCCTTGGTTCTGACCTCCGCTCTGGTAGACTCAGCTCTCCTCTCAGGGGTGTTGTCTATTTCCCGCTAAAATTTCATCCCAGTTACTGTAATTCAAGAGAAAAACTTTGAGAGAAGTGGGTGTAAGGAAAACATGTCAGTACACAAGTGGGATGACAGGTCCCCCTATCTGCCATCCTGCACCTGCCTTGGGCAGCATGGAAACCTGCAAATGTGAAAGGAGTAGGCTCTTGCAGCCATGTATCGGGGCATTGGTTCATAACCTGTCCATTCTGCGTTGGCTGAGGTTGGACGGTAGCAGCCTGTGCTCTCCTGTGGGTGTAATTTCGTGTTTACTATATCTGCCCTCTTGGCTGCTGCATCAGGACAGAGAACAGAGGCTACCTCAGCCCTTGCCAGCAGCCTTGGTGGGACGTTGGGATGTCTTTGCTGGCTTTCTTAGCACCCTGACAACACAGCTTTCTTGCTCTCTTCCCCATCTCACTGGTGAGATTCTAACACTAACTACATGGGACTTGAGCTACTTCCCAGGGCAGTGGTGGTGTTTGACCTGTAGCTCAGTGGGTGACCTATCCTGTGTTTCAAACACCAGCTCTCAGCAGGGATGTTGGGGGACCCTGCCAAGCTCTTGGGCAGTGTGGCCGATGCCACATACAGGCACTGCTTAGGCAAGGCCTCTGGTCTCCATCCCATGTCCTTGGCACAGGAGGATGAGGGTGCCTCACGGAACGGCTCTGAGCCTTCCTGAAATGGGGTATGCAAGATCCTACCCTTGACCTTATGAAGTGTTAGATAAATGTGAGCCAGGCTAGCAGGGGTGTTGGCCAGCAGGTGGACATCTCTTGCCCCAACCTCAGTGGTCACAAAACAGTTGCCCTGATCTGTTTACTTGTGATCTCTCTCCGGCAGTTGTGGTGGCCGCGCCTGGAGCCCGAGCTTCACTGTCGGTGGAAGTGCTTCCAGAGCCCACTGCCCCAGGAGCTGCAGAGGCTGCGGGAGGCCTGGCAGTTTGCCAGCAGGTAGATGCTGGCAGTGGGGCATAGGGAGAAAGCGTGGGTGTTTTTTAGGACCTGCTCTGTGTTATCTCTATAAGATGCCTTGAGGTGCTTGAGGGGTGCCATATGGGCAGGCTCTGCAGGACCCGTGTGAAAGGGAAGCAGCAGAACTTACCTGACAGGTCTCTGAGGGAGAAGTTCCAGAACGTTTTGGGAAAGACTGATTTCAGCCCAAGTGATCAATTAAAGCCTGCTTAGGTTTCTGGGCCTTGGCCAGCAATCTGGTCAACTCACCCTCCTGGGGCTGCTGGGCGGATGGTTTTCAGTATCCTGTTGGATGTGGGGGTGCTGTGAGGTCATCAGAAGGAATCACTAGCCCCCATCCAGCCGCCTGACATCTCTGTGATGAGTTTTTAACCCTGATGTGCATGTGTATCTCCCTGCAGGGCCGAGTGCTTGAAATTGCTTAGAAAACGGAAAGCAAATCCTCCACACCGCCAAATTCTACAGAGCAGATCATTAAAGTTTCTTAAATCAGTGAATTATATCCCATTAATTGCCAGCCTGTTTTTAACCTGCTGCAGAACCTTTCTGAGCAGCACTGCACTCAGAGCAGTCTGCTAATGGCAGACTGTGGGCCATGAGCCTCAGTGTCCCACGACCTCCTTTCAGAGGTCAGGCAACTGGGGGCAGGTGCCCTGGTCAGGTCCTACTGCTCCTCGTGTCCAGGGCACAGGCATGCTGAAACGAGAAACTGGACCCTAAACCAGGGAAAAGCCTGTCACAGGCTTGGGCTCTGCATACTCCGTTTCTGTCAACTCTGAGCCCCTCGTTGCTCGTCTCAGGAAGGCAGGCTCCGCACTGTAACAGTTTTGGGAACAAGGACCTTACGTTTTCAGTGGTGACTTGGTTTGCCAGGCTTTTGTGATGACACATGTATGTCTCTTTTCCAGCCTCCTGTCCCCCGACACAGTGTCCCCCGCCCCAAGCCCGGCCTGGGTCTCGGCCGCGGCACTGTACTTTGCGATTCAACAAGCTGGGAAAGGGAGCCTGAGGAGAAGCCTGGAGAGGCTGCACTGCCCTGGGGAGGAGGCAAGGACAGCTCTTCTCTTACCTTTCGTTTCCCAGTGGCTCGTTGTCAGTGTTCCGGTCAGTGGTGTTCGTGAGCTTGCCTAATGAATTGAGCTTTCCCAAGCACAGACAGGAAGTTTGCAGATTCTGACACTTTAATAAGACTTTGACTCTCAGGTTTATTAGTAAAAAGAATACTTTTCACTTTTTTTTTTAATTTATATATCTTTATTGATTTCAGAGAGAGGAAATGAGAGGGGGAGAGAGAGATCGAAACATCAATGATGAGTCATTGATTGGCTGCCTCCTGCATGCCCCCGACGGGATTGAGCCCGAAACCCGGGCATGTGCCCCTGACCGGCAATCGAACCCTGATCGCCTGGATCCTAGGTCGATGCTCAACCGCTGAGCCATGCCCGGCCGGGCCCTTTTTTCACTTTTGAAGTTCTTTCACTTATCTTTTTCTTACCCACACTACAATTCAGGGCAGGTTCCATTGTCCAGTGGAACCTTGTGTCTGCTCCTACAGCCTTGGTTCACGTGCATCACAGTCAGGCACTGCCAAGAGATGGCATGGGTAGAGGGAAGGTACTCTACATTCCAAGCTGGTGCCTTGAAACATCCCAACTGGGAGCCCTGGGACCTGTCTATACCCAGAGCGCCCACTCACTTAAGTTAGCGGAGAGCCAGGGTCCATCTGTCAGCTCAGCATGTGCCCACCTGCTTGGAAACTAAGTCAATTACTGAGCCAAGGTAATTTTGGTAATTACAATGTAAAGTAAAAAAACCTACAAATAAGATTATTCCATGATTACTTTTAGGTTGCTCTGTTGGAAGGGATTTGAGTGGCTCCAAAGCCTTCAGGCCTGGTGTATCAAAGGGATAGGGTTCAGAGAGACCCCACCAAGCCTGAGTGCTCCCCTGGGGTCAGGGTTGGGAGAGGCAGGATGGAGCCTGTGGGTTACCTCTAGGGTTTTACAAACACTTCTGGACAGGAAGCCGGGGGAAGCAAGGCTGAGCTGGTAGCTCACTGCACAGGTGAGGTATCTGTGGCAGGAACACTCCTACCCCAGGGAGACCCCTGGCAATGCCTGGTTTAAAGACAAGTATAAAGATGACCTAGTCAGTAATAATTTAATGCAATTAACTTCTCTGTTTATAAGTGATTCGAAATTTTTCTTTCTGAGAAGACCCACAAAGAGGAGGAGCTTGTGCCCTGGACCAGTAAATGGTGGTGAGGAATGTGTGTGCGCCACTTAGAACTGCTCTGCAGGAACAGCATGGGTGACTTCACGTTGCAAGTGTCCCTTTTTGTATTTGCAGCTGCTGGTTGTCCTGTTTTTCTTTTCCCTGCTGGGCTTGCTGTCGTCACATCTGACCCCACACGTACGTGATCGCTCATCAGCTAAGGAGGCTCTTCCCCAGGGTGCTTGAAACTGCAGGTCCCCAGGTGCCCCCAGCCCTATTGAGTCAGGTTGGAGGGGCGGTTCTGGAACCTTCCCCAGGTTTCTCAGGAGAGTCCTGTGCTCACTGAAGTGGAAACCCCTCAGCCATGGGCCTTTGTTTTGATGTTTTACTTCAATACTTGGGTGCCCAGTCTCTGGCCGCCACCTCCTGGTTGAGCTTCCATCAGAGGTCGCTGGGTGACACTCTGTAACAGGGAAAGTCTCCCTTCTGTGAAGAGGGTGGTCCCACTTCCCCACATGCCCAGCTCTAGACCCAGCAAGAAACGTCAGCTGTATAGCCACTGCCACCTGAGTAATTCTCCTGCTTCTGTGGGTCACAGGCTGTCGACTCCCTGAGGGCTTTGGACATTTGTGCCGAGATCTTGAGGTGTTTGGAGAAGAGGAAAGTGTCCTGGCTGCCACTCTTTCAGTTGACAGAGACAGGTAAGAAATCCACTGAGACCTCATAGTGAATGGGTGGGTGGCCTGTGTCTCCTAGTCACCCGCCATCAGCTAGGAGTGCAGTTGACCCAGTAGGGTCAGACTGTGACCTCTGACATTTGAGTCTCTTCAGAAGCAACTTTCAAATGGTTATCTTCTTGCAAAGCACATAAACCCCTAAATTTTCATCAGGACAAAAGCAGTATAGTATAAGCTTGTTTAAGGAAAAGAATTTAGTGGAACACTAAGGACCCCAAAGTGGCAGTGGGCTGTCATGTGGGGGGTCCACCTGCCTGGCCCCCAGAGGTACACATAGTCCTCTGAAGACACTGGTCTCCTGGAGGGAGACATCCAGGGCTGACTGAGCCCTTTGGGTTGCAGATGCTGGCCTGGGACACGTCCTCCTCCACCTGGCCCCGGAACAGCATGTCAAGCTGCTGCCAGTCGCCTTCTACAGGTAACTCCCCTCTGTTCTGGTCAGGCCACAGTGCTGTCCCTCTCAAAAGGAGCTCACACGCATGGGGCCTTCCCTGACCACTGTGGGTCTCCCTCCAGATGGGAGAGGTGGCCCGTCCGTAACTTCCTGTGCTGACGGCATTTATCTCTGGGAGGTCTTGGTGTTAACTGACATGTAGTCTTACCTTCAGCCTCCTCTCCTACTTTGATGAAGACACCCTCATCCAGGATGACGCCTTCCTGCATGTTGCTGTGGACATGTACCTGAAGCTGCTTTGCCTCTTTGTAGCCGGGGAGACAGGTGTACTCTTGACTGCAGGCGGCAGGAGCCAGGAGCTCCAGGGCCAGGCAGGTGCAAGGGTGGGCTGTGTCCAGGCAGATGGCACATCCTACAGGCCCACATGGCAAGCTCTCTCTGGTGATGGCCCTTTCTGGCACACGTGTGGGCACCCTGACTGTGGCTCTGCCTGTCCTCTCTAGGGCGGCCCTGTTGGCCTGATAACAAAAGCTCGTCTTTTCCTGCTACAATCAATACCTCGGTGCCCCAGAAAGAGCTTCTCAAACATGGCAGAGGTAACACCCAGATGTTCACCTCGGTGGGTTCCCCCCCCCTTGGTGCTTGTTTTAAAATTCAAATCACTGTAAGCATGAGGGATGCGGAAGTCCACACTTGGTCACTTTCTGGTCGGCTGTGGTCACCAGTTTCCCTCCCTGTGTCCTTGGTTTGGGTCTGTGCTACCCTGAGCATGGTGTTTTCTTACAGCTGCTGGCTACTCGTGGAGACAGTGACCCAGAAATGAGTGCCGCCCTCCTGAGCAGGCAGCAGGCTATGCAGGACACTGGCTTCTCCCAGGAGCCCCACCTCTTCTGACTGCACCCCCACATGCACCACTCCTTTGTAAATAATTTATTACGAGCATGACATGGAGCTCTTGTTGCACTAAAAAGTGGAATACAAATCTCCTTTTGCTTTAGTAGGGAACAGGAATCAATTATTTAAAGTTTGTATCTGGCCCCAAGTCAGTGTTCATAGGAAAGTAAAATGCTGGTCCCAGAGTGGACACAGAAAGGCTACCTGGTCCCTGCACCGAGCCACCCACCTTCCAGCAAAGGGGTGGGGTTTAGCATGGGGGCTTTCTAGAGTGAGCAAAGCTGTGCCTTCAAGGTCTCGTGTGAGGAACTATGAAAGTCATCCTTCAACCCCATCTACCACCTGCTGAGTTCAGGTGCTGGAGCACCTTCAGGTGGGCTCGGGCTTCACAGCCTGACCCTCCGTGGTCCTGGGTGGTGGTGGCTCCAGGGGCAGGGCCTTGTCCTGGGTCTGCGTCAGAGGGTGGACCATCGACATGTGCACATTGAGGTTGTGAGCCTTCTCAAACCGCCGGCCACACTGGTCACAGGCAAAATCCAGTTCAGTTTCAGCCTTGTGTTTGGTCATGTGGTACTTGAGGGATGCCCGCTGCCGGCACTGGAACCCACAGACTTCACACCTGGGGGACAAAGGGAAGTGAGCAAGGATTTGGGTGCCAGTGTGGCACAAGGAGGCACTGGCGCACACTTACTGCAGAGGCTTGGCTCCCGAGTGCCGCATCTGGTGGACGAGGAGGTGTTTCCGCTGCTTGAAGGTCTGTCCACACTCGTCACAGATGTAGTTCCGCACCTCTGAGGAGAGACAGGTGAGCACAGGCCCCAGAAAGGCCCACCTTCCTACACTCAGTGCCTAAGCAGGGACCTTGCTGACTTAATTTTACTTAGATGAAGGACAATATTCATACAAATGGTTAATGGAGCCCTCCAACCCATGGCTGGAGCTTCCTCTAAATCGGGTGGGGGACATATGAAATGAAATCATGGTCTGGCCCTGCCAAGGCTTCACCAAAGAGAAGCAGTTCCAGTCACCACATTAGGGGTGAGCTAACTGAATGACCAAATATAGAAGGCTAATTTTTAAGTTAATAATTTTGTATGGCCCACAAATGATGTTATAAATATCCAAATGGCCCTTGGCAGAAAAAAGGTTCCCCACCCTGGATCTAAATCCACTGCACATTTGAAGCCAGTTTTTTTAAACATCTTAGAAGGTCCTCTATTTACCTAAGCACAAATTCTTAGAGGAAGCCACATCTTAAGTCTCAGCTATTGCTACTCCAGAAATCACCCCACATCGGACCCACCATGGGGGCACCCACTTTAGGAAACAATATCTTACACTTTTGAGCAAAATTAAACGGTCAAACTGTACACCACTGATTCCATTCGTGGATGTGCACCTGGGCAGCAGCCACACGCTTCTACCCAAGCATCACGTCCCACCTGCTCACCTACAAATAGCCTTAGGCTTCTCCCTGCCTAGGTGCAACCCACCCTGAAAGACTATGGTCTGTCTACTATTGTGCCTTTTAAAATAGCTAATGGTTGAGACTAGTGTCTGGACTGAGACAAACTTTGAAGACCCAACCTTAGGGAATGATTGTGTCAGGAACTCAACATGTGCAAGAACGCTTAGAGCAAAAACCACAGGGAAATGGTGTCACTGAAACTAAAGTATAGCACTCCCATTTTCTACCCTTACAATCACTACTTTGAAGATAAGCAACAGCAACAAAATTTGGTAGAAAACAATGACCTCTTCCCCTCCCCTGGCTCTTTGTAAAAGATTTCCGCCCACAAAATTCCAGGGAATAGCTAACCGAAGAAGGTTAATTAGCGCTTAGCGTCTGTGTGCTGCTTTGCTAGTCCCCCACCTGCCCCCCTTAGCCAAATAGAATGTGGTTTTTGCCTTTATACTCTCCCTGCAAAAACTTCGGGGCTGCAAGCTTGTTTAGGGCAGCAGCCCGCTTGCAGTTACCTGCTAATAAATCTCCAAATGGTCAATTCGGTCTCTGTTAGTATCGCATAAGATGTGTATAACATCTGGAGGCCCCAGTGAGATCTAATTCTAAAATTTCTCCATGCTGCCGGGCCTCTGCAACTGGCCCACCAGGGACCTCCTCTTTGAGGAGGGGAGGGTTTCCCCCTGAAGAAGTTCCAGGGCCCCGAGACGAGGACTTTTCCCCTACAGGTCAAAAGCTGATGCCCTATAGCCATCTATCTGTTTGGAGTCCCTCAGGACGCCTCTGGGGGTAAGGAGTAATTTTAAATTATTTCCTGGTTAGACTAGTCTCTGAGTTCTTGCCAACTGGGGCCAAACATGGCTGATCCGATTGTGTGGGGTCCCTCCTTGGGTCAGGACGCCGATGGAGGGATTTACCTGGTTCTGAAAATCTGCTCAAGGGGGAGATTGATCACCTCCCCAGACCTATAGAGGTCCCAGTCAGGTTTTGTTGGGTGGGAATGTCATAACCTCTGAATGAATGTCGAGTGAATGTGTCTGTAGTCCCACAGCTTTCGCTACGGGATCTGAATGGGCCCCAATCCACCTCTGTAGTCGGCCGCAACAACAACGATGACTCAGCTTTGGCCGACCAGGCCCGGGGTTTATATGGGTGCACCTTAGTCAAGGCCAAACTTATTGCCGCGAGGCAGCGGACAGACGGACATCTGAGAGGGTCCCTTTGGGGGCCTCCCCTCTCCTTTGTCTCCGACACTGTGCACAGAAAGATCTGGGTTCAAGGAATACATAGAATTTATAAATTGGTTCAGTTTCTCTTATTTCACTTAGTCTACATATATTAGTTCTCCTGTGTTACAGTTTCATTTCTCTTGTCTCCGATATCGCAGAGGATCTTTCTAGATTGAGTCCTGTCCCGTTCCCTTTGGCAATCAGCTCTCTCCAAAGATCACGGACCTAGTCTTCCGAGGCAGCCTCTGACTATATTCTTCACCCGAGACTCTTTTCCATTCCTTCTCCGTCTTATGCCACCTGTCTCCTAATCTGTTTTCCCATCATCACGGGACGACGAGACTCAGCCTTTGCTTCCTTCTGGAAGACATCAGGAATCTTTCTCATTCTTTTTCCCTTGGCGGCACTAATTGTTTTCATTAGTTTCACTATGGGCGGGGGTAGCTCAAAAATCAGAACTCCGTTCCAGTGTATGCTCGACCACTGGGAAGAGGCTGGTTTTGGCACGGGGGCTATGGGGAGCCCCTCTGAGCCCCTAGGCATTGGCACTGTCCAGTGGTGACCCAGCCTGCGGCTGCACTTCACCACCCGCCCCTCAGCTCTGACTGCTTTGGCCAAGTGCTGCCACCAACTGGGACCAGCTACCCCTGTGCCCACAGTTTGGGGTTTGTCTAGCACGCTGTTCTCCAGGTCATTTCAAAGCACCTCCCTTACCAACACAGCCGGGTGCAAATTCTCTTGGTTCGGCACCCTTCCTTCCCACCTCTACCTCCATCAACCGCACCCCCCTGTCCCGTCCCCCCCCTCCATGCCTCCCTCACTCTTCTCCCCTCCTCAGACCAGCAGTTCTACCTTAAGGGCCATACAGGAGGCACTGTGCTGTTCTCCCCGTGAGAGGCCCCGCTGGCGCTGGCAGACGGGGACTCAAGGGGAAGATCCCCTTTTCTTGTATATGTTCCTTTCTCATCTAGCGACCGATACAACTGGAAAGCCCAGAATCTCCCTTTCTGGGAAAAACCGCAGTTCCTTACAGGGCTACTAGAGTCTGTGTTTCACCCCCATTGCCCCACATGGGACAATTGTCAGCAACTCATGGTTACCCTGTTCACTTCTGAGGAAAGTGAAAGAATTAAAAAGGAAGCCCGTAAGGCAGTCTTGGGCCCAGGGGGGATTCCTTAGAAGAGAGAGAGAATTGAACAATCTTTTCCCACAAATTGGCCGGAGTAGGACCCCAACACCTCCGCAGGAAGGGATGCATTGAACAATTTTCACCGATATCTCCTAGCAGGCCTGAAAAGGGGTCGCCCAAAAACCAGTCAATCTGTCCAAAGTCACTGCAGTTTCCCAAGGCCCTCAGGAATCACCTACAGCTTTCCTGGAAAGGTTGCAGAAAGCCTAGCAAGTCTGTACTCCCATAGACCCAGCTGCCCCGGAAAACAGCAGGGCGATCAACCCAGCCTTTGTCACTCAATCGGCCCCTGACATTAGGAGGAGACTACAGAAATTAGAAGGGTTCCAAGGAATGAACTTACCCCAACTAGTAAAAGTAGCTCAAAAAGATTTTGACAACTAAGATAGTCCTTCTGAAAAACAAGAAAAAGGCTGGCAAGAGTAGTAGTAGCAGCAGCCCTAAAGGAGTCCAGTAATCAACAACCAAGAGGAACCAGGGGTAAGGGAGGACAAGGGCCCTCACAAGCCAGCATAAAAACCCAAAAAACCACCTGCAGCCAGGGGAGACCACCCCTAGGAAAGAACCAACGCGCATACTGCAAGCTTCGAGCTACCCCAGTCCACAGTGCCCACTAGACTTTGCCCCCAGATGCTGGGCTTTCCTTATGCATGGGATGACCTATCTCTGTGGAGCATCCCCGGGGCTCAGGGGGACACTACCTTCCCAGAATAGTGTTCAGGCTGTGCCACAGCCCAGTGCCTTCCAGCGAGCATGCCAGCCTTTGCTGCCAGTCAGCCGTGCGCAGAGCCTGTAAGGCCTATAGAGAAGCTGGTGCAGGATACTGAGAAGACTATACGGCTGCCCAGCTGCAGGAAAGAGCAGCTCCAGCCCCAGCTCAATGAACATCCGGGGCACCCACTGTTATTGGAGATTACCTAGTTCCCTGCACCCCACCTACACTCCCACCCTGCGCCCAAGAGCACTGGTCTATTCTACAGAACCAGGGTGCACAATGCCCCCTGCCTCTCCACCCATGCCCATTATTGACAATGTCTTCAGCCTGGCCACCTACTGTGACTATCTGGATGTGCAGACACCCGAGGCCACACCTGAGCCTGATCCAGCCCCAGTCCCCAAGGACAGCTATGACAAAGACTCCAGGGGAACCTTGTCTACCCAGGAGGCCCCTTTGAGGGTGCATTGCTCACTTAGGGAGGAGGTGGCACTGCACTTGAATGTAAAGAAACCCATGGCAGAGGCTCCTCTTATCAAGGTCCCTAGTCCTGTGGTGCACTCCAAGCTCCCTGTAGCTGTGGGGGTGCCTGATGCAGGGAGCACAGTCTCAGAGCTGCCTGCGGTGCCAGTGACCACAGAGACCACCCCAAAGACCAACTTCCACAGCTCTGTGGACTTCATGTTCCGAAAATTCAAGATCCTCAGGCAGGCACCCTTGTCTGCAGCTATGGCCCCATCTGTGCCCGCCTCAGTCCCTTCCTCTGACCAGCCTGCACCCACCCCTACATCTGTGCCCACTGGACTACAGATTTTCAAACAGCCCTTGCCCATGGCCTGCTTTGATCTGGCACTGCCCAGTTCTCCAGGTGTATTCGTGGCCACCCCAGCACCTACTCTGCCTCCATCACCTGCTTCAGCCCAGGCTCCGACTCCAGCTTCTACCTGTCACAGTGGATTCCCCAGAGCAACACTTTGCAGGACTGCACGAATCCCTGTGTAGTGCCATCTCGGGCTCAGTGGCCCACTCCCCACCTGAGAAGCTGTGAATGGATTGAGATGGCTGGGCCTTGGGGCCGGGCAGCACGGCAGGATGGCCAGGCAGTGCAGGGGCTGTTGGGCAAGCTGCTGTCTTGGTTGCAGCGCTTTGTGTGCACCTGGCAGTGCCCCTTCCCCCACGTGGTGTGGGCCGGCACCATCTTTGTGTCCATGTACCTGGTAAAGGAGCAGCTCTTCCCGAGGCAGCCACCTGCTTCTGTGGACCACGTGCTGCAGGAGCACCGCGTGGAGCTCCGGCCCACCGCATTGTCAGAGGAGAAGGCACTGCGGGAGCGAGCCCTGCGTAGCTGCACCTCACGCATGCTGAAGTTGTTGGCACTGCGCCAGCTGCCTGACATACCCTGACCTGCTGGGCCCGCAGTGGCGTGACTGTGGACGCCGCCAGCTGAAACCCATCCTGGCCAGAGATGAGCCAGGGAGCCTATCTCTGGCTCAGAAGACTCCCATCTCCAAGGCCAGGAAGCCAGGGAGGAAGCTACCAACTCCTGGTCAGAGAAAGCAGAGGCAACTGCCAGGGGAGGGTCCTGCTGTGCCTCACCCGCCCCCGATGCCAGTGCCAGCCCACCCGGCCACACACTGAGGGCCCGCTGCCGAAGCCTGCTGGAAACCGCCGGCTTAGTGGCCTGGCACCGCCCACTGAGGGCCACAAGGCCTCAGGAGCAGCCCGGCCCTCACCCTGCCCACAGCTGTTAGGTGGCCAGAGCCATCTCCTGGAGCATTGGTGGCTGGAGCTGTTTGATAGCTACTGCCCGGTAATCTCTCTCTGCCCCTCCATTCTGCCAGCCCAGCTGCCCGTCCAGGAGACGTGCCCTTGGAGTCTCTGGTTCTCACCCTGCCCCCCACCCCCAGCTGGGCTGAGTCCTTGAGTGTATAACTTGAGGTCCCTTATTAGAAAGGACTGATTTCTGTTTCATCCTGAGAGAAGACATGTGGGCTTTGGAGCCCCACTGGCTTGGGGTCAGACCCTGGCTCCTATGTTTCTTGCTGTGTAATTGGGCAAGTCCCTTCCTCTCGAGCCCTGGTTTACCCATTTGTAAAGCAGGACAACACAGCCTACCTCGCAGGGTGGGTGTGGGGGTGACGCCTGACACACACCAGTTATAGTTCGCTCTCTGCTCCCTCCGCAGGACAGGGGCCCAGCTCCCAGCCAGTGCCCGGAGTCTGAGGCTGAGGCAAACAGAACCTCCAGAAAGTCTTAATACGTCCTAGGACTCGGTTCTCTTGGTTTGATACAGCGTACAGTGTATACGACTCCCATACGCTTCAGAGCCGCCCCCAGGAACGCCTGGGCTGCAGCCCCAGTGTTTGGGGCTGGGCCCTAAGCCTCAGCCCTGGGGGAGCCTGCCCTTCCCCTCTGCCTCACACTCGCCCTTAGTGCCGCCCCGTCTCCTTACCTGCCTGACCCCCTTCATTAGAGATAGAATTCACTCTGTAAAACGAACCCCCCTCAGAACTGAGGATCATCTTCTGCCCTTCGCAGGAGAATCAAGGACTTCACTCTCATCACCTTTACAAACGGCAGTGGGGATGAAGGCGAGCACATGGCGCACCCCATCTCAGCACTCCCGTCTCCTACCCTGACAGCCGCTACTTTGAAGATGAGCAAGAGCAACAGAATCTATTGTGTAGGAACAATGACCTCTCCCCTGCTCCTGGCTCTTTGTGAAAGATTTCCACCCACGAAATTCCAGGGAACAGCCACCCGAAGAAGGTTGATTAACGCTTGTCTTAGCTTCTGTCTGCCGCTTCACTAGTCCCCCGCCTGCTCCCCCTCCCCAACCAAGATGTGTTTTTTGCCTTTATATTCCCCCTGCAAAGACTGTTTGGGGCTGCGAGTCTGTTTAGGGCAGAAGCCCGGTCATAGCCGCCCGCTAATCTCCAAACGGTCAGTTTGGTCTCTGTGTGAATCAGTCTCGCGTAAGACGGGTATAACAAAACCAACAAATAAATGCGACCCAACAACAAAGTGGACAAATCTGAATGAAGTATAAATCACATAAGACTTTCTATAGTATATCATTCTTAAAAAATTCAAAACCAAGCACAACTATTAATAAATACCTATGTAAGGAATCGATCTTTTAAGGAGATAGTGCTGATTCAGGAACTGCCTTCTGGGCAGAAGCAGCCATGAGGCAATTGGGTCTGTGTGTGGCTCTTGTGTTTCCAGACACATGGGTGGTGTGCGTCATACCACAAAACTGACAAATCTATGAGCCCAGGTTGTAACAAAGAGAAGTGGCCCTTGTCAGCTGGGCATGGCTCAGCGGTTGAGCATCGACCTAGGATCCAGGAGAAGTGGCCCTCAAGTGCTAAGAGTGGCAGCTGTGCCTGAGCTTTTATTTCTCACCATTTCTACAATGCATATGGCTTCCTCCTATCCCAAAAGCATGCCTTTTTTTTAATTGTTAATTTAAATTAAAAAACTCACCACAATAAATGCACAGAAAGACACTGGGATTTCTTTGCTACCAATTCTACACACTGACCAACTGAACTGACCTGACAAAACTGCAGCCCAGGGACACACAGCCCACAAGGCCAAGACGACCCTGGGGGCTGTTCCCGTGAAGGGGACAAGGCATGCACCTGTGTGGATGAGCTTCACGTGCCGCTGCAGGTAGCGGTCGATCATGAACACCTTGTTGCACCCAGGGTGGGGACAGGGCCTCTCTCGGACCTCCTCGTGGTGCTCCTTTATGTGCTTCTGTAGGGGGACAACAGCTTACCGGTCACACAGCACCTGCTGCCTCCTATGAGCCCAGCACCCTCAAAGGAACAGATCCAACCATTCCTCACTCAAGATGGGTGCTTTCCCAAGAACAAAGGCTGGCGCATCCTCCCCCATGGAGCATAGCAATGGTGGGACTGCTTCGTGTCTCTATTTCCCCAGGCTCACAGGCACCTTTGGGTGAGTCTATACCTGGTACCTCCCCCAGGCTCCCGCCCTGGCTCCAAGAGCAACCATCCTCACCTTCATGCCATCAGCCCCTCGGTACACAGCTGTGCAACCCTGGTACGGGCACTTGTAGATGGTGGGCAGCTCCTCCCTGCAACACAGCACACCATGGAGCTGCCGCCCTGGCCGCACACCCAGCAGTGCAGCCCACACCTGGCCTCACCTTTCACAGCGGAGCTTGTTCTTCCAGCCTGGCTTTGGTCCAGGCTTTTTTCGGATTTTTGGTTCTTCAGGCTTCTTGGCTTCTTTGCTTCCATTCTTCTTACCAGAGACCCTGAAAAAAAAAAAAGGAATCAGGTGCACTGATGTGTCTGACCTCCGTACACGGTTCTCATTTTCCTTCACACTCTCTCCAATGTGATTCAAGCTCCAGGGCTAACCTGCTTCAGTCTCTGTGCTTACTGGGGGCCTGGCCCTGAAACGGACCCTGAGCCACCAAAGCCAGAACAACTCAGGAGGCAAATGCCCAGTTTCTCTAGCATGGGAGGGCCAAGCTCAGGGACGATGACCACAGCAACTATGGGAATGGGCTTTCAGGGCTGAAGTCTTACCCTTATTCTAAACATCAAAACCAGACACTGTTTGGAGATACCATAAAAAATAGTAGGGAAGCTTTAGGGGTCAGTCCCTTCACCAGAAGAACCATTAAGCTGGAAAAAAGATCAGAATAACAATTGTTGAACTCTGGACCCTGATGGAGACTCACAGCAACCAGGGAAGTTCTTGAGGGGCAAGCGCAGTCTCTGGGAAGAGTGCTACGTGCTCCACCAGCTGCCACCCCCCATTCTTCAGCCCTGCTGCTGGGGCCAGAGTAGGTCATGGGGACCTTGTAAATGGGGGACCAGCACAGGTGCAATAACTTCCCCCTGTAGGGTCGATCGAAAGTTTAGACACACACACACTTGTTTTCTTTTTTGGACCCAGACATTTAAGGAACTCTGTCAGAAATCAAAGGGAGCCCTGGCTGGTGTGGCTCAGTTGGTTGGGTATCACCACATGCACCAAAAAGGTTGCTG
Organism: Miniopterus schreibersii; assembly: GCF_964146895.1. Classification (NCBI taxonomy): domain Eukaryota; kingdom Metazoa; phylum Chordata; class Mammalia; order Chiroptera; family Miniopteridae; genus Miniopterus; species Miniopterus schreibersii. The sequence goes on along the minus strand of NC_138121.1, from coordinate 40,298,480 downwards.
GTTCAATTCTCGGTCAGGGCCCAGGTTGTAGGCTTGATCCCTGGTAATGGGTGTGCAGGAGGCAGCTGATCAGTGTTTTGCTCTCAAATTGATGTTTCTCTCCCTCTCCCTCTAAAAACCAGTAAAAATACATAGAAGCATAGAACAGACTTAGGGATCTCAGCGGGAAGGTGGGGGTGGGGGAGTGGGTGAGGAGAGAGTAATCAAAGAACTTATATGCTTATAAGCATAACCTATGGACACAGACATTGGTACGGGGAAGGCCTGGGGGAAGGATGCAGGGTGGAGGGGATCAATGGGGGAATAAAAAGAGGACATCTGTAATACTTTAAACAATAAAGATAAATTTAAATAAATAAAAATCAATAAAAATAATCTTAGAAGCGAGCATCTGGGGCTACATGTGACAAGCCACAGTTGACATCATCCTCAATGGTTAGAGACTGAAAGGTTCCCTCTGAGATCAAGATTGAGAAAATAGTCCTGGATACCCCAGCCAGAGAGATTAGGCAAGAAAAAAAATCAAAGCCATCTAAATTAGAAAGGAAGGAAATTTCCACTATTCACAGATCACATGATCTTATATGTAAAAACCCTAAAGAATCCACATACAAAATAAAGTTGCAGGGTACAAAATCAACACACAAATGCCAGTCCTATTTCTATATGCAGACAGTGAACAACCCAAAAAGGAAATAAAGAAAATTCATTTACAATATCATAAAAAAGAATAAAGTAGTAGTAAATTTTAACCAAGAAGTTGAAAGATTTGTACATTGAAAACTACAAAACACTGATGAAAGAAATTAAAGACCTAAATAAATGGAAAGACATCCCACGTTCACGGATTAGGACACTTACTATTAAGATGGCAATGCTTCCCCCAAAGCTATTTACAGATTCAATTCCTATCAAAATCCCAATGGTGTTTTTAGCAGAAACAGAAAAAAAGTCCTAAATTTCACATTGAATTTCAAGGGACACTGAATATCCAATCTCAAAAAACAATGCTGGAGGACTCACACTTCCTGAATCCAAAATTTATTATAAAGCTACAATAATCAAAACAGTATGGTACTGGCATAAAGACAGACATGAAGACCAATTGAATAGAATTGAGAGAACAGCCTGGCTGGGCATGGCTCAGCAGTTGAGCATCAGCCTAGGATTCAGGAGATCGCGGTTCAATTCCTGGTCAGAGAACATGCCCGAGTTGCAAGCGGGATCATGCAGGAGGCAGCCAATCATCAATGAGAACTCTCTCATTGGTGTTTCAACTCTCTCTCTCCCTCTCCCTTCCTCTCTCTGAAATCAATAAAGGTATATTTAAAAAACTAAAAAACAGAACAAAAAACAAACCCAAAAATTGAGAGAACAGAAATAAGGCCTCAGAAAGTACAATCAACTATTTTTGACAAGAGTGCCAAGAATATTCAATGGGGAAAGGACAGTCTCACCAACAAAGGTGCTGGGAAATGATATCCACACACAGAAAGAAGTTGGACCCCTAATGTACACTACATACGAAAATTAACTCAAATGGATCACGGGCCTGAATATGAGCTAAAACAATAAAGCTCTTAGAAGAGAACAGGGGTAATCTTCATGATCTTGGGTTTGGCAATGGTCTCTTAAATATGACACAAAAGCACAGGCAATGAAAGTAAAAAGAGGTAAATTGGACTTCAAAATTAAAACTTTACACCCTGGCCAGTTTGTCTCAGTGGTCAGAGTGTCAGCTGCGGACTGAAGGGTCCCAGGTTTGATTCCAGCCTAGGGCATGGACCTTGGTTGCGGGCTCAATCCCTGGCCCCAGTCAGGGCCTGTGCCAGAGGCAATCAGTCCATGTGTCTCACACCGATGTTTCTCTTTCTCCCTTCCACTCTCTGAAAAGCAATGGAAAAAATATCCTTGAGGCAGGGGAGGGAATTTTAAAAAAGAAAACTTTTGTGCACCAAATGACACTACCAAGAGCGTGAAAAAGATAACCCACTGAATAGGAGAAACTATCCCATAACTCAATAGCAAAATGACAAAAACCCAATTAAAATATGGGCAAAGGTCTTAAATAGACATTTCTCCAAAGAAGATATAAGCACATGGCCCTGGCTGGTAGTTCAGCTGGTTAGAGAGTCATCCCGATATGCCAAGGTTGTGGGTTCGAAATCTGGTCAGGGCACATACAAGAACCAACCAATGAATGTATAAATAAGTGGAACAACAAACTGATGTTTCTTTCTCTCTAAAATCAATAATTAAAAAAATAACCAGTTTTCTCCAAAATGGTGGAAGACTGGGTGGAAGCTACAGTGACACTCTCCTAGAACCAAACTGAATTACAACTAAACTATAGAAAAACCATCCTGAATAATCAACTGCAACTGAAGACGAGCTGGAGAGCACCCTCATAACCAAGGAGGAAAAGGGGAGACTGCAGAGACGGGTAGGAACTGCGGAGGCACGAGAGGACTGGCTGGGTGCCCACAGGCAGCAGCTGAAGGTCCAGAGGGATATGTGGGGGGTTCCCACTGAGGACTCTGGGGTCTAAACCCCAGGCTGGGCTCCCGTCAAGAGCACCAGAACTGAGAAAGGTGCCCACATAACATCTGGCTTTGAAAAGCAGCTGGGCTCCTGTCAGCCAGGGAGAGACAGCTGGAAATGCAGGTACCCACTTAAAGACACAACACACAAAGTTTCGTGTGCAGCCACTCACCTTGGGCTCCAGCAGAGGGAGGGTAGAGTGGACTGGAGCTGTGTGAGGACAGTCTGGGATTGCTGGCTTGGGTGAGTAGAGATCAGAGGGCAGCCATCTGGATCCCTGTGCTGAGTCATTACCCCATATGGCAAAGGACATCTTTCCAAGGCAGATATTTACCTTCCAAGCAGCTTTTGCCTGGGGGGAATGAATTGCCCCACTCTGCTGGAAAACCTCTGGACCTGCCCCACCAAGTGCAGTTTCTACTGCCTGAGGCTCCTTAAGAGACTGAATAACAGCCTCTGGGTGCTTTGCCTGATTTGCTTCTGGATCCAGAACTTGGAAAAACAGACCCTGGTGCACGTCATGGTCCTGTCCAAACACACTCAGTCCCAGCAGAGGAAACCATGAGCTGTGGAGCACGGTAAGCTTCTAACAGGGGTATTCAAGACTAGTCACAAACAGCATCTGACAGTGGCCTGCACCAGAGGCGCCATCCAAAAAAATAGAGTCCTAGCCGATCTACCTAATTCATAGAAACAAATCCAAACAGGGAGCCAAAATGGGGAGACAAATAAAAACAAGCCCCAAATGAAAGAACAAGAGAAGTCTCCAGAAAAAGAACTAAGTGAAATGGAGATAAACAATCTCTCAGATAAAGAGTTCAGAATACTGATTGTAAGGATGCTCAACAGCATAAAAAAAGATATGGAAACTATGAAAAATGACCAGTCAGAAATGAAGAATGACATAGCAGAAATAAAGAATACATTGGGAGGAATAAACAGCAGATTAGGGGAAGCTGAGGATCAGATCAGCGAATTAGAAGACAGTAGAAAAAAATCATTCAATTAGAGAACCAAAAAGAAAAAACAAAAGAGGACAATCTAAGGGAGCTGTGGACAACACGAAACATAACAATATTTGCATCACAGGAGCTTCTTAGAAGTGTCAGAGGAGGTAGAAAGTAAGCAAGATTAGAGAACCTGTTTGAAGAAATAATGGCAGAAAACTTCCCTAACCTGGTCAAGGAAAAAGTCACACAAGTTCAGGAGGCACAGAGAGTCCCAAGCAAGGAGAACCCAAAGAGGTGCACACCCAGACACATCATAATTAAAATCTTAAAAATCCAAGACAAAGAGAATCTTAAAGGCAGCAAGGAAAAAGCAAGTGGTTACCTACAAAGGAGCTCCCATAAGGCTGTCAGCTGATTTCTCATCAGAAACTCTACAGGCCAGAAGGGAATGGCATGAAGTATTCCAGGTAATGCAAAGCAAGGATCTTAAACCAAGACTCCTCTATCCAGCAAGGCTATCATTCAAAATAGGTGGTGAAATAAAGAGCTTCCCAGACAAAAAAACAACAACAAAACAGGCTAAAGGAGTTTATCACTACCAAACCAGCATTGCAAGAAATGTTACAGGGACTGCTGTAATTAGAAGTTGAAATAAAAACAGGCATAAAGAAATAAAATGGCAATAGATAAGTACCTATCAATAATAACCTTTACAAATATATGAAGTAAAAAAATAAAAATAAAAATAAAAATAATAATAACCTTAAATGTAAATGGATTAAATGCGCCAAAGGACATAGGGTAGGTGAATGGATAAGAAAACAAGACCCAAATATATGCTGTCTAGAGGAGACCCACCTCAGAACAAAAGACTCTCACAGGCTGGGGAAAAAAACCAAAAAAAATCTTCTGGAGGACTTTAAAGGAGAGATTGACAGCAATACAATCATAGTAGGGGGCTTGAACACCCCACTGATTTTACTGGAAAGATCTCCCAGACAAAAAATCAACAAGGAAACAGACTCTAAATTGCATGCTAGATCAGATGGATTTAATTGAATTTACAGAACATTTCACCCTAAAGCTGCAGAATATACATTCTCCTCAAGTGCACATGGAACATTCTCAAAGATAGACCACAGGTTAGGACACAAAACAAGTCTCTACAAGTTCAAGAAGACTGAAATCATGTCAAGCATCTTCTAGGACGTCACACAATGGAATACTATGCAGTTGTAAAAAAGAAGGGTCCCTTACCCTTTGAGACAGCATGCTGGGACCTGGAGAGTATTATGCTAAGTGAAACAAGCCAGTCAGAGAAAGGTAAGTGTCACATGATCTTACTCATATGTGGACTCTAATGAACAAAACAAACCAATGAACAAAACGGATCTAGAGACAAAGAAGTATGGAACATGCTGACAAATCTCAGAGGGAAGGCAGGGGTGGGTGGGTGGGGAGAGATTAACCTAAGAACTTATATGCATATATGCATAACCCATTGGACACAGACAATAGTGTGGTAAAGTCCTGAGGGGAGGGGTGTAGGATGGAGGGGATCAATGGGGGAAAAAGGGTGATATTTGTAATACTTTCAACAATAAAGATAAATTAAAAAAAAAAAGAAAAAAGGTAAGCATGTGAAGAGATGCCCAGCATCACCAGTTGTAGAGAAATGCAAAGCAAACGATGAGGCACCACTTCCCACACAGTATTAGGATGACTATTAAAAAAAAAGAAAATAATGTTTCAAGGATGTGGAGAAACTTGAACCTTGTGCACTGTTTCTGGGAATATAAAATGGTGCAGCTGCTGTGGAAAAGTGGATGGCAGTTCCTCAAAAAGTTAAACGTGGAATTAGCATATGATCCAGCAGCTCTACTTCTGGGTATATACCCAAAGACCTCAAAACAGGGACTTGGACAGACACTTGTGCACCAATGTTCAGAGCATTAGTTTCAATAACCAAAAGGTAAAAACAGCCCAAAATGTGGTGAAGTTCTGACAGAGGCCACAACACGGTGAATCTTGAAAACATTATGCTAAGTGAAAGAAGCCAGTCACAAAAGGGCAAATATTACCTAATTCTATGAGGTCCCTAGAATCACCACCTAGGTTAGAGGTTGTCAGGGCCTGGGGAGAGGATGGGGAGTCACTGCTTAATGGGCACAGAGTTTCTGTTCAGGGCAATGAAAAGTTTGGGAACAGTGGTGACTGTTGCCCAACATTGTGAATGCACCTAATGCCACAAAACTTAAAAATGGTAAACTTTGTTATGTGTATTTTACCACAATTTTTAAAAAAGGGTTATATATAATTGTCCTCCTCCTTAAAGAGTATATTGAGAGAACCTTTTTGATTACTGTACAGGCTTCTCCTTTCCTTGTCTCTAATAACTGTTCTTTGAACCTGGCTGCATGCCCCTGCTAACTGGCCTTTACCCTCTTCTGAGTGGCATGGGCACCTGTCAGAGCTGCACTGTGACCAGTGATTTGCCATTTCCCTCCCACCTTGCACCACATGTTTGTTGAGAGCAGGAGGCTTCAGGGGACCTGTGAGTTTCACAGGTGGGTGCCTGCAGACATGGGAGGGCTGTGTGTGGGGCTCAGTGCTGCATGCTCACTGATCTCTCTCCAGAGCTGACTACTGTCCTGTTTCTCCATAACCTGTGTTAGAACTTAAACGAAAAGAAGTCATGATTGCTTCGAAATGCTGAAGGACAGTGCCCATGTCAGGCATCGACAGCTGCAGGGGTTTGGGGTGTTCCTGAGCACAGGGTTGGGAGGAAAGTAACAGTAAAAATCATCCCTTCGTGCTAGGATGCTACATTCTACCTGCAGAGACAACACAAGTCCTTGAAAAGAGAAGATCAAGACAAGGTCACAGAAGTGACTCATCAAGGAAGTGGCATAGAAATCAGTGCCAGAGGCTCTGGCCGCTGTGGCTCAGTGGCTAGAGTGTCGGCCTGTGGACTAAAGGGTCTCCGGTTTGATTCCAGCCAAGGGCATGCACATTGGTTGCAGGTTCGATCCCCAGCCCGTTGGGGCGCGTGCGGGAGGCAACCAATCGATGTGTCTCTCTCACATCGATGTTCCTCTCTCTCTCTTATTCTCCCCCTCCCTTCCACTCTCTCTGGAAAAAAAATATATATATATCAGTGCCAGAGGCAGAGCTGAGAACAACTGCAGGGCTGAGTCCAAGCCCTGGGGTTCAGCACCAAGAGCAGGAAGAAAGCAGGAATCAGAAGTTGGCAGGGTAGACACCAGTTGGTGTGGCTGTGAGCAGGACTGGCACAGGGAAGGCAAGGAGCTCCAAAATGAGGCTGGGTCATGCCCACGGGGCTCCTGCCACTCTTATGTGGCTGTTGGTTGCCTCACAAGTGACACTGAGGCCAGGTCCCAGAGTTGAACTGGGAAAGGCCTCAGCTCACTCAGAAGCCACACTGTACTAGGCTTGGCAGGTTGACAAAACAAACTGTGCTGAGGGAGCACAGATGCGGCATCCAGGTCACCCACTGGACACCACACTCCAGCCCCAGGCTCTTGCACCAAGACTGTCCCACTTACTTTTCTGGGTAAGGCTCGAAGGACTCGTCTGAGGACTGGGTATTCTGCTTCTTGTCATTGTTGTCTTCACTCAGGAAGTCCCTAGGACAGAGAGAGAGAACCTTTAGCAAAGCCCTGGGGTGGGTGACAGATCCCATGCAACTTCCTGTCTAAAGATACCACAGGGATCCCCACATTCCGTGTTTTAATTCTCCTGAAAAGGTCTTAAGAAACCTAGAATCTCCAAATCTCTGATCACATCTCCTAATGGAATGCTCTCCTCACACCGGGACCCCAAATTCAGAAGGAGCCTCTCCATGGGCGCCCCAGGTGGGTGTGAAGACCCTCACAGGCAGTGGGATTCTGAGTAACTGGATGCTCAGAACATCACCTCATCCTACAACTGAGCACCTGTCAAGCCTACAGGTCAGCTGTCAGTCATTTCAAAGGTCACAAAAGCTAGAAAAGGCTCTGTACTGTATAACCTTCACCCTGAAGTATGAATCACTATTCACTCTCTGTTGGCGCACCCTGGACTTCCCCTGGGGTGCCACCCGTCAGACAGAGAATGGCTCGAGGCTGGCTGGTGACCTGCAAGACAGCCCTCGATCACTCCTGGTCCCAGGGATGTTTCTAGTACACACGGGTTCTTCCTGAACCTTGGTTATTGGCACCCCACTGGAGTTGCACTAAAAACTATCCCACTCTATGGATGGTGCATCTGCCCTCTGTTCCAGCCACAGCTTGTGGGGGTAGGGCAGAGAGGTGTGAGTGGTTTCTGGCTTAGCGGCAGAGAGTAGCCCAGGCACGGACAGCCCCAAGTCACACTCATGTCATGACAAAGGGCCAGAAGCTGACTTCCTTTGCTCTAGGACCATGTGGGGTCAGCATAGAACTAAGGCCTTGAAGGAGGAGACAAGCGGCAGCAGCAGAGGATGCCCACGAGACCCTCCCAGGAGCTCCACACCCAGGTCCTGCTGCCTGGTAGCTGCATCAGAGCGGGGGATCCTCTGGGACCTAGGAAGCCCCAATCAGGACTGAGAAGCCTGGAAGCACCCCTGGCCAGGACATGGGCAGCAAGCCCCTAGGATGGTAGAGTTTGGCTTTCCAAGGAGAAATTTTAGGCTGTTTAAACCCACTCTTCTCTCACCCCTCAGAAAGGTCACTGAACTCGTCTTTTACCCGATCATCCGAGGTTGAAGATGGAAACTGCTTCTCACCCAACTGCCCTGAGAAACAAAGAACAAAGCTCCTGTTACCAATGCAACGTGTAGGCAGGGCTCCCGGCAAGGAGCCCTTCCTTGTGGGGGAGCCTGGGGTCCTCCAGCCTCAAATTCTACCCACCACTCAACTCTATCCCCTGCAAGGTCCAGCACTGCTGAGCCCACTGGGCTACCCATGTCCAGCATAGGCACAGGCAGTGCTGAGTACCAGAAAGTCAGCTGAAAGTCAGCCTCAGCTGCCCAGCCCCTCCCCAGAGGTTCAGATCCAGTCGTTTCAGGGTGGGACGACTCACACTTCATGGATGTTTCAGGACATTTAAAAAAATCATTGTTGCCCTAGCCGGTTTTGCTCAGTGGTTAGAGCATCGGCCCACAAACTGAAGGGTCCCGGGTTTGATTCTGGCCAGGGCACATGCCAGGGCACATGCCTTGGTTGCAGGCTCCATCCCTGGCCCAAGTACGGCACGTGGGGGAGGCAACCAATCGATGTCTCTTTCACATCGATGTTTCTCTATCTCTCTCTCCCTTCCATTCTCTCTGAAAAGCAATGGAAAAAATATCCTCAGGTGAGGATTAAAAATAAATAAATAAATAAATAAATAAATAAATACATCATTGTTATCAAAGTACTGCATGCACAGTTTAAGAAGCCATGCAGCTTAAGGACCCTGGGACACAGTCCCCGCTCCCTCCCAGCTTCTCAGCACCTCCACCTCTCCTGGCCACCTTGGGAGCTGCACGTTCTGAAAGTGCCACAGAGGGCTGGCTCCCAGGAGCGCAGAGTCCACATGCAGAGCGTGCACGTGGCAGCCGACAGGCCCTCCCAACATGACGTGCGTGAACAGCTGCTCCATACCCATGGCGCTCAAACCAGGGCCTGAGTTTCCCTCACCACTCAGCAAAGGAGCCTGTCCACACTAGTCCCACTGAGGCATCACTAGGGCTCTGGCTGAGGCCCAGGAAGTGACCCGAAACAGCCTCAGAGGCCCCAACCGTCCCCTCCCCCCATGTCCCACAAGTGCCCTGTTCTCTCCCTTGGCCCGAGTGAGCAAGCCCTCCAGACACTGCTGGCACGGGGTTCTCAGCCCTCCTTGCTGCCAGGTGCCCACACGACACCACCACCACTTTCCACACGTGCAGACTTCCACTTCCTGCTGAGGGCCCTGCTGGCTCAGGAGTAGGAATCCTGGTCTAACAGCCCAAAGAAGCTTCCTACCTGGAGCTCTACTTGGGGGGAGGCTTGACTGAGGCAGGGGGCTCGGCCCAGGTCCCACAGGGTTGCCATCTGAACGAGGCTGGGCCAGGTCTGTGCTGGGCAGTGTCTCTGTCTCGGCCCAGGCCGTGGTCGCTCTGCCCTGGGAGCTCAGAGGGGCAGCCCCAGTGGGGTTGGACCTCCGATGCTGGGTGAGCTGTGGGGCCATCTCCTTGTCCCACGTCCACTTGACTGCCAATGCACTGTCCAGCAAGAGAGCCCCGCAGCTAGAGTTGGCATCCATGGTATAGTCGTGGCCTTGGTCGCAGCTCCACACAGCCTGGATGACACCACAATACTCGGAGGACAGCGTCCTCTGGAGGCTGGGCAGGGCTCCACAGCTGGCCGCGTGTCCATGTACCCACCCCACCAAGCCGCGCAGACTTTCGGGGCTCAATGTGATCAGGTCCACTGAGGAAAGGCACATAGACAGCAGCCCTGTGGCTGGTCAGCACCAACCCCACAGGAAGCCCACCCACACAACACACACCACATACAGGGGCACTCACCCAGACACGCTCCCTCCTCCGCCTCTTTCGGGGGCTGGGCACCCACCCTGCGAAGGATCAGCATGGCCATGAGTAGGGTACTGCAGCAAGCAGGGGGCAGGCTTGCTCCCTTCACTGGCCTTCTCCCACATGCGGGCTGCCCCTGCCCCTCCCTTCATGGGTGTCTCCTTACACTCAGAGCCATCGTGGCCCTCACCTCCCACACCATTTGCACTGGGGCTTGTACACATCTGCTGTACCCGCACCATGGCCTCCCTCCCCACTGCACAGGTTCCCACCAGGCACTTCCTGTGCAGAGAACAGCACAGCACACGGGGCTTAACCTGAGCACCCCCAAATGAACGAAGGAGGGAGCACCTACTGTGTGCAGGGCTTCCGGGGGCCCATCGGGGACACGTTGACTCTCTGCAGGAAGGACTTGAGGAGGCCATGGCACTGATAGAACTGGGCATGGCAGTTCTTGCAGACAAACTGAGACAAAGCTGGATCCTGGTGGATGGCCACCCCCAGGAGGTGCTGGAAGTCCCTGATGAAAACACGCTCCCCTGAGGGTGGTCTCTCTGAGCTCTGCCCAGGTGCCCGGCCAGAGATGCTGCGGAGACTCCGTGCAGAGAATCTCCCGTGGCAGAGGCGGCAGTGACCCATGGAGAGAGCCCGGCCTGTTCCTGGGCAAGCACAGGAGATCTTAGGTCAGTCAGCGAGGCTGCCTGCTGCACAGGACATGCAAGACACAAGCTCCAGGTGGAGCCATGTGGCCCCAGGGGAGGTGAGGCCCATGCTCTGCCAGCCTCCCAGCTCCTCAAGTGGACAAGAACACTCCATGGGGCCGCCCTAGACACACCCCTAAAACAAGCCCGTGTCTGGGCCAAAGGCTGGGCTCTGGCTCTGGGCTCCCAGCTGAACATATGGCCTTTGGGAAGATCTGGTCAGTGGAAGACTTTCTGGTCCAGAGAACCTTTCAAAGAATTCTAAATGCCTCCACAACAAGGCCAGCACTGCAGTGAGACCAAAGTCAGACAAGGACAAAGGTACCTACCGGCCAACACCCTTTGTGAACACAGACGCAGAAGCCCTCACAGAGCACGAGCAAACCAAATTCCACAAGACATGAAAGGGTCACACACCATGACCCAGTGGGATTAATTCCAGGGATGCAATGACAGTTCAGCATCCACAGGCCAATGTGATCCACCACACTAACAAAACAAAGGATAAAGCACATGCAATCATTTTGGCAGGTGCAGAAAATGTATCTGAGAAAGTTCAACATCCATTCGTGATTAAAAAACAACCCTCTCATCAAAGTGAGCATGGAGGAAACATACCTCGACATAATAAAGGCCATACATGACAAACCCAGAGCTAACATCATACTCAACAGTGAAAAGCCGAAAACTTTCCTCTCAGATCAAGGACAAGACAAAGACGTCCCCTCTTCACAACTTCTATTCAACCTAATATTGTAAATACTAACCAGAGCAATTAGGCAAGAAAAACAAATAAAAGGCATCCAAATTGGAAAGAAAGCAAAACTGTCTGTATTTACAGACATCATATTATATACAGGAAACCCTAAAGGCGTCTCACACACACACACAAATACTTGTTAGAACTAATAAACAAATTCAGTAAAGTCACAAGATACAAAATCAATATGTAAAGTCAGTTGTAACAAACTATCAGAAAGAGAAATTAAGAAAACAACCCTATTTTCAATTACATCAAAAAGAATAAAATACCTAGGAATAAATTTAACTCAGCTGGTGAAAGACCTGTACACTGGAAACTGTAAGACGATGATGGAAGAAACAGAAGACACAAATAAAAAAAAAGTTCTATGAATTTGAAGAATTCACATTGTTAAAATGTCCACAATACCCAAAGCCATCTAAAATTCAATATTATCCTTATCAAAATTAAAATAGCATTTTAAAAATCGATTTTTAAAATGCTATTTGGGGGGGAGGGGAAAGAAACGTCCATTTATTGTTCCACTTATTTATACATTCGTTGGTTGATTCTTTTTTTTTAATCCTCACCTGAGGACGTTTTTCACTGATTCTAGGGAGAGAAACATCAACGTGAGAGAGAAATATCGATCAGTTACCTTCCCTATGCACCCTGACTGGGAATCGAACCTGTGACCCTTCAGTGTTCAGGACAATGCTCTAACCAACTGAGCCACAACGGCCAGGACTGGTTGATTCTTGTATGTGCCCTTACAGGGGATTGAACCCATAACCCCGCTGTACTGGGACAACGCTCTAACCAACTGAGCTACCCAGCCAGGTCCAATAACATTTTTTGAAATATGTTTTTATTGATTTTAGAGAGAGGAAGGGAGAGGGACAGAGAGATAGAAACATCAATGAGAGAGAAACATGGATCAGCTGCCTCCTGCACGCCCTCCACTAGGAATCGTGCCCTGACCGGGAATCAAATCGGTAACCTCTTGGTTCGTGGATCAATGTTCAACCACTGACCTACACTGGCAAGGCTCCAACAGCATTTTTAACTAAATAGAACTAACAATCTTATAATTTATATGGAACCACAAAAGATCCCAAATAGCCAAAGCAACCTTGAGAAAGAAAAACAAAGCTGGAGGCATCACAATTCCTTATTTCAAACTTTATTACAAAGCTAAAGTAATCAAAACAGTATAGCATTGACATAAAAATAGACACATAATGGAAGAATAGAGGGCCCAGAAAAAAACCCACGCATACATGGTCAATTAATCTATGACAAAGGAGCCAAGAATATATAATGGGGAAAGGACCGTCTCTTCAATAAATGGTGTTGGGAAAACTGGAAAGCCACATGCAAAAAAATAAAACTAGACCACTGTCTTATCCCATACACAAAAGTCAACTCAACACTGCTTAAAGACTTGAAAAGCCTGACACCATAAGATGACTAGAAAAAAACATAGGCAGTGAAGTCCTCGACATTTATCTTGGTGATGATTTTTTGGGTTTGACACCAAAGCAAAGGCAACAAAAGCAAAATTAAGAGGAACTGCATCAAACTAAAAAGCTTCTGCACAGCAAGAAAACTATCAACTAAATGAAAAGGCAACCTACTGATTGGAGAAATTATTTACCAATCATATACCTAAGGGTTAATATCCAAAACATACAAAGAACTCATACAACTCAATAGCAAAAAACACATACAACCTGATTTTAAAATGTACAGAGGATCTGAATCAACATTTTTCCAAACAAGACATACAGATGGCCAACAGGTACAGTAAGTCCTCACTTAATGTTGTCCTCAGGCTCTTGGAACTGTGGTGAAACAACATACAAGGAAACCAGTTTTACAAAAAGCTAAATGATATAAACACGAGTTAAGTTCCTATGGTATCTTGTCGAATTTGTAACAAAACTATGCTGATGAAACAATGTTATTCAAGAACCTGCTGTATATGAAAAAGTGCCCAACATCACTAATTATCAGGGAAACGCAAATTAAAACCACAATGAGATCCCACCTCATACCTGTCAGAATGGCTATCATCAAAAAGAGAACAAATATGCCCAGCCAGCATGGCTGAGCATCGACCTAGGATCCAGAAGATCGTTGTTCAATTCCCGGTCAGGGCACATGCCCGGGTTGCAAGCTTGATCCCCAGCAGGGGGCGTGCAGGAGGCAGCCCATCAATGACTCTCATCATTGATGTTTCTCTCTCTCTCTCCCTCTTCTTTCCTGTCTTTGAAATCAATAAAAACATATTAAAAAAAGAGAACAAACAGCAAGTGTTGGCAAGCATGTAGAAAAAGGGAACCCATGTGCACTGTTGGTGGGAATGTAGATTGGTACAGCCATTATAGAAAACAATATGGAGGGTCTTAAAAAAATTAAAGATTTAACTGCTTTATGACCCAGTGATTACTTCTGGATACATAGCCAAAGGAAACAAAAACACTACCTATAAAAAAATATATGCACCCCCATGTTCACTGCAGCATTATTTACAGTAGCCAAGACCTAAAAACCACCCAAGTGTTGCCCTGGCTGGTGTGGCTCAGTTGGTTGGAGCATTGCCTGGTACACCTAAAGGTGGCAGGTTCAATTCCTGATCAGGGGACATACCCAGCTGTGGGTTTGACCCCTGGTTGGGGTGCTTGAGAAGCAACTGATGGATGTTTCTCTCTCCCTTCCTCTCTCTAAAATCACCTAAAAAAAATCTTTAAAAAAACACAGTAATCTAAGTGTCCATCAATGTGTGAATGGCTAAAGATGTGATATACAAAGATATCTACATATATACATATACAATGAAATGGTATTCAGCCATAAAGAAATCAATCCTGCCATTTGTGGCAATGTGGATGGACCTTAATGGCCTTATACTAAGTGAAATAAATCAGAGAAAGACTAATACCATATGATCTTACTCATATGTGGGAATTAAAGAAAGAAAAAAACCTGAACTCATAGACAGAACAGACTGGCGGTGGCCAGGGCGGGAGGAGGTGCTGGTGAGTTGGGTGAAGGCGGTCTAAAAGTACAAACTTGCGCCGACAGGAGTCAGTCCTGGGGAGGCATGTTCAACACGGAGGCTAGTTAGCAACGCTGTACTGTGCATGTGGAAGTTGCTGAGAGAGTAGATCTTAGAAGTTCTCATAAAAAAAAGTTGTAACTGTGCGATGATCGATGTTAACTAGACACTGGTGATCACTTCACAATATTTACAAATACCGAAATATTACGCTGTACATCTGAAACTAATGTTACATGTCAATAGCTCAGTAAAAATTTTTTCAAAGAAAACTCTAAAAAATATGTTTTAAATAAATGCCTCCACAACTGTGTAAGTTCATAAAGGAAGCTGGAAACTTCATTCCCTCGCGCCGCCGGCCTGAGACCCCACGTGAGGGGCGGCGCCCGGCGCCCGCCTCGGGGACCCGCGGGCCGCGGGTGGGCGCAGCCGCCAGGGCGGCCCTCGGCCCGCGTTAGAGCAGCGGCGGGAGCCGCGGGGAGGACGCGCAGCCGCCCGCGGGGCGGGGCGGGAGGCTCAGCGCCGACTCGGGGCGCAGGCCGGCGGCTGCAGACGCGCCGTGACTACCGAGCCGCGTCGGCAGGAAGGGTCAGTGTCTTGCGAAACATCACCCCGCGCGGGCGCCAGGGCGGCCCCGCCTGCCTCCCGGCCGCCCAAGGACGGCGGGGAGAGGCCCGGGGGCCGTGGTCCCCGGGCGGGACGCGGTCACTGGCGGCTGGCCGGACCCACCTGCCTCGTCCGCGCCGTCCTCGCCCCCGTCCCCGCAGGCCCGCGCGGGCCCCCAACCCAGTCGCGAAGCCACCAAGGCCGCCGCGTCGTCCACGCTCGGCCCGCTGCGGGAGGGGCGGCCCCGGGTCGGGCCGCCGCCCGAGCCCCCGCACTGCCCCGCAGCCCCAGGCGACAGGAAGCGGCCGAGCCGGTCCCGTTTCATGGCGGCCGCCCGGCGCCCCGCCCCGCGCGGCTCCGCTCGGCCCGGCTCGGCTCTCGGCTCGGCTGCGCTCGGCGCGCGCGGCTCGCCGGGCTGGGTGGCGTGGCCCCTGGGTCCCGCTCGGGCCGAGCTGTCGCCTGCTCGGCGGGGCTGCGCTCGGGCTCGCCCGTTCCCGCCGGACGCCGCCGCTGGGCTCCGCTCAGCTCCCTGGAAGCGGGGCGGGCGGGCCGGCCGAGCAGGGAGGGGCGGCGTGACCAGGGCGAGGGGCGGGGCGAGGGGCGGGGCCGCGCAGAGCGCGTGTGGCTGAAGTGGCGTGAAGGGGTCGGCTGCGGAACGCGCACGCTCGCGGCAACCGCGTGAAGAGGGATCGGAGAGCTCCGCCCTTCCGCCCTCGCGGTGGGGGCGGGGCAGCCGGAAGTGCGCTCGCCCGGGTCCGGCGTGTTCGGGGCTCGGGTGGTGCCCGCTCCCGAGCATTCTTTGTTCCGGTCTTCTGGCCGTTCGCCCCGCCCCTCGAGCCCCGCGCCGCCTCCCCCGCCCGGCGCCATGGCCGCTGCGGCCGGGGACGGCGCGGTGAAGCCGCTGCAGTGCGCCATGAAGCTAGCCAACGGGGCCATCGAGCTGGACACCGGCAACCGGCCCCGGGTGAGGCGAGGCGGCGCGAGGCGCGGCGGGGACGGCCCGCACGCGAGGCCGGCTCAGTGGGCGTGGGCGAGGGCGGGGCCGCGGGGTGGGCGCCCGCCGGGACCCCGGCGGCTGCGGGGCGCGGGTGCGGGCTCCTGACCTTGGACAGCTCCCAGGCCGGTCCGCCGGGGTCCGCGTGCGCTCACCTGGTCGGGAGTCGGAGCCGCGCTTCATGAGTAAAGGGGCTGCGTCGGGGTTCGCGAGGCGGCCCGAGGGAGACCCGCAGCCCGCGAGTGTCCCTCTCCGGGCGGACGCTGTCGGTTTGATCCGATTCCCACAGGGTCGGCGTCCGTAGAAGGTGAACCGACTCCTCCGCGCTGTGCGCTCCGGGAGCCTCAGCCTCAGCGGGAGGCCGTGCGCGTCCCGAGAGCCGGTGCGATCCAGGGCGGCCGCCGGGGGAGAAGCCGGCCGCGGGGGGGGGGCCCGCACCGCGCTGCGGGGGGAGGGCTGCGCGGAGGGAGAGGGGTGCGCGGGGGGGAGGGCTGCGCGGGGGGAGAGGGATACGCGGGGGGGAGGGCTGCGCGGGGGGAGAGGGGTGCGCGGGGGGGAGGGCTGCGCGGGGGGAGAGGGCTGCGCGGGGGGAGAGGGGTGCGCGGGGGGGGCGAGAGGGGTGCGCGGGGGGAGAGGGATACGCGGGGGGAGAGGGGTGCGCGGGGGGGAGGGCTGCGCGGGGGGAGAGGGATACGCGGGGGGGAGGGCTGCGCGGGGGGAGAGGGGTGCGCGGGGGGGAGGGCTGCGCGGGGGGAGAGGGATACGCGGGGGGGAGGGCTGCGCGGGGGGAGAGGGGTGCGCGGGGGGGAGGGCTGCGCGGGGGGAGAGGGGTGCGCGGGGGGGCGAGAGGGGTGCGCGGGGGGAGAGGGATACGCGGGGGGCGAGAGGGGTGCGCGGGGGGAGAGGGATACGCGGAGGGGGGGAGGGCTGCGCGAGGGGAGAGGGGTGCGCGCGCCTGGGGCACGTATACCGGCCCCCAATCCGCTGCTGTCCCCAAGTTGTCCCTGTTTCTAGGGAAGCAGGTGTCCCCACAAGTAAGAAATCCTTCCCGAAATACACTTTATTCTAATCTCTGAGGTGTAGACTTAAACATGAGTAATTTGAAAACCGGGATGCAATAAACAAAAAAATCCAACCATGCTGAGTTCCAAACGCCCTGCCCGTGCTCTGTCCAGGTAGCCCCAACAGAATGCTCACGCCCTTGGAACTGGTGATATTCTAGTGTTCTAGAATCCCATGTACCCCGGCAGCGAGCGGGGTTCAGGAAAGGGATTTCCCAGAACCCAAGCCAGAAAATGATTCTAAGGTTTGCAGCATCACTCCCTCCCTCATTAACCTCCCAGGAAAAATAATGTAAAAGCCACTGAATGAACAGCATAGAAAGGAAACTTGTTGCGTAGAGTGGAAAATGACGGCAACTCTCAAAGTTGCTTCCCTTGGCCACTGAGGGAGAATCTCAGTTCCTTCCTGTGCCAGAAAGGCAGTGCGAGAAGGGATGGCTACCCTGCTGGGCATCTTTTCCTTCAAGTCTGGAGAACTGGGATACTATCTGTGTCCCAGGCAGACCAACTAATCAGCTAACCACCTCAGGCTAGATGCTCAGGTGTATCTCAGAGATAAGCAGACACCACTGTTCCTGTGTTTCCCACAAGGGCAGCAGGCAGGCATGATGGAATCCTTTGCCTCTACTGCCTGACCCTGCCATTTCTCTTCCCTGGGCACAGGAGGCATATACGGAATACCTGAGGAGCATCCACTATATCTCCCAGGTGCTGCTGGAAGAAGTGGAAACCACCAAAGGTACAGCTCTCAACCTGACTGCGGCTCCTAGGCTGGTCAGTTTTTGAACACCTAAGCCCTTGGTGTGTTTCAGGCCTGGGGGTGTCCTGTCCTACCCACTTGGTCATTGGGAGAAGGTGAATGGGTGGGCACTCAGTAAGCATGAGCTTTCATTGTGCGACGTGGGAGCGGGAAGGGATGGATGCCTTGAGGGGAGTAGTGGGGTAGGACGTGACCAGGGAGGAGTGAGCTGAGCAAAGGCTTGGGGCAGCATTCCCAGTAGAGGGGTGTACAAAAGTCCTGAGCTGAGAGTGGGTGCTGGGTATGAGGAAAGGCAGGCAGGCTGGAAAGGGTTAAGTGCATAGGGGCAGGCAAGGCTTTGGGTGGAACTGCGGCCATTCTCATGTGAGGGTTAGCTCATGGAGGCTCTGTGCAGAGAGGCCAGCATGAGAGCAGAGCCTCCAGGAGGTTCCCATAGTGAGGACAGCAGTGGTGAGACCTCCTGGAGGTAGAAGGGCTTGGGGATGTTCTTTAAAGGTGGACCTAACCAGATTTGCTAGAGGGGGAGATGGTGAGCTGCTATGGAGGAACCATGAGATGGGGGTACAGGAGCAGACTTGTGAGGGAGGAACATAGCGTTCCACCACGAGCACATTCTACCTGAAGTGTCCAGCAGTCCAGTGCACAAAGGCACCGTGGTCAGGGAGAGGTAGGAGTCACCACAATCGGAGCTGCCCTAGGAAGCAGTGAGTTTAGCAGAACTCTGGCCACTCCAGGATTGAGGACTGGGAGGAGGTTGGTGGTAGTAGCCCCAGGGGGTGTTCCAGAGGAAAGAGACCCTGAGAGGTTGGGGAGCACTTGGAAATAGGGCAGATGTGGAGGGTGAGGGCAATTTTAATTGGAGTGTGTTGAGGGGCTGGCTGTGAAGGGAGCAGGAGGTGGGTCAGGAGCTGGGCTGGTAGTGTCCAGGGGTTTTTGGGTAGCAGCAACTACAGTAAGTACCTGCTGATAAGAGTAATCTACAGAATGGAAGCCCTGGGGAGGTGCCAGGGTGGGTTGAGCACAGCCATAGGCCAGGAAATGGGTGATGAAATTGTCTCTGTGAAATGGCCCATGAATGGTGGCCCACCTGGAGGAGGGGCTGTAGGTACAAGTGAAGTCCTCAGGAGAAAAGGCCCTGTTAGGTAGAGAGAGGGCTCTGATGGTCCACCTGAGACAATGGAACAGTTAGTCAGATGCTGGGCTGGCCAAGCTCAGAGCCCTAGGGCACATGGTCAGAGAAGAGGTGTGGATGGGCTGGCCCAGGAGTCAGAGGTTAGGAGATAGCAAACTTGCCCTTGTTTTTATCTCAGCAAGAATCTGATTGATTAGTGACTGAGGTGATGGTAACCAGTCTTCTTGTCCCTTACTCCCCAGAAGCTGGGGAAACTGTGCCCTTGGATACCTTGAAGATGCTGAAGCTGGCAGAGCAGTGTCTGGAGAGGGCCCAGTTGACAGCTGCCAAGCTTGGTGGGTCTCCAGCAGAAGGTTTTCCTGGAGCATTCCCCCCAAGTCTGGCTCCTCTGGAATGTGGGGCTCTATGCTGACTCATGGCTGTGTGTGTCTTGCAGGGAAAGCATGCTTGAAGCCAGCCATGCCCGTGACTGCTCCTGTCCCCTCACCTGCCAACC
The DNA here is from genome assembly GCF_964146895.1 of Miniopterus schreibersii. Lineage (NCBI taxonomy): Eukaryota > Metazoa > Chordata > Mammalia > Chiroptera > Miniopteridae > Miniopterus > Miniopterus schreibersii. Next base: position 40,278,901 of record NC_138121.1, on the reverse strand, counting down.
GACACCGCCGGGTGTACTCAGACGAAGGGGGGAAGCTCCTCCCGTTTCTGCCACCTGAGATGTTCCAGAGGCTTCAGGTGGTGGAGTCGCAAAGCTCTAAGAAGTAAGATGGGGCAAAATGGAAGGTGGGCTGAGTCTGGGTTTGGAGGCCAGGCAAAGGGAGCTAACCATGGTGAGTTCAGTTAAAATGGGTCCCAGAACGGAAATCTTGCCTCACAGAAACAAGTACAAATTGTCTTTGGAGAAAAGCACCTTCAATTTCCATAAAATAAGTGGCACAAAGTCTAAGATAACCAAACACAAAAAGAATTAAGAAACAGAAGTAATGACAGCAAAATGAAGACCTGTAAAGTCTTCAAATAGAGTTATCATCAGACACAGCTTATAATACAATCATGCTCTCTATATTTAGAAAAATAAAAAGCAAGTATGAAAATACCTACAGGGTACTCTGGCCGGTGTGGCTCAGTTGGTTGGGCATCATGCCATGCACTGAGAGGCTGCAGGTTCAATTCCTGGTCAGGGCACATGCCCAGGTTTTGGGCTTGATCCCTGGTAGGGGGCGTGCAGGAGGCAGCCGATATATGTTTCTCTCTCATTGATGTTTCTGTTTTTCTCTCCCTTTCCCTTCCTCTCTAAATTCAATAAAAACATTTTAAAAAAAAGAAAAAGAAAAGAAAAGAGAAATTACCTGCAGGGAACAAGAAACTAAATCTGACCTAGCAAATAAAAAACCAAGTAGAAATAAAATGAAAAATATAACACCAACATTATTGTTAAAAACTAAGTGGTAATAGTAACAACAAGTTACAGTTGATCCTTGAATAATGGGGATTGGAGGCACTAACACCCATGCCGTTGAAAACCCGAGCTTAACTTAAGTTGGCTTCTGAATACATGATTCCCAACAACAGATTGAAAATACTGTTGACCCTTAAACAACGTGGGCTTGAACTGTGCACCATTTATACAAGCATTTTAAGTAAATTTTTAATTTTAAGTAAAGTGTGCATATAAGTGTACCTGTGCACTTGAGACATGTGTTATTCAATGATCAACTGCATACCCTCCAGTAAACACCGACACGTGAACAAAATGACAAGTATATAACTGTAGCATAGACACAACTAAAGAGAGAATTTGTAAATTGGATAAGAAGGCAAAGGGTAGCCAGAATGACTCACAGAAAGAAAAAAACTCCAGAAAATTTGAAAGATAGAAGGTCTAACAGAAGCTTCCTGGAGTCCTAGAAAAAGGGGAGAAAAAGACAGGAGAGGTGTGTTATTTGAAGACATGGTGGCAATTTTCTAGAACCGATGAAAAAAATCAAGACACAGATACCAGCATCCTAAGTAGGATAAACAAGGATGACCAACTCCTCCAGCCCCACTGCTGCCAGGCCTCGGGCCACCGCTGCTCAGGAGGTTCCAGGCCCTCGTTTCTCCATGTGCAGCTCTGGGGCAGGGCCAGGCACAGGACTTCCATTCTAGGACAGACTTCCTTTCCCTCCCCCACCCATGAAAGCAGGAAGAGGTGGGACGAAGCTTTGCTGTGGGTGGCTGTTGCTGCTATCCAGGAGACATAGTTCTCCCTTTCGTGGGTTGCAAACTATCTTTTTGGCTCACATGGTGCCTTAAGAGTTTCATGTTGTTGCCAAACACACATGACTGAATTGCATCAAAGTCTGATGTCCAGCTTCCAGTGAAAAGTCAGCAGTCCTGGCAACAGGGCACCCACATTTCAGTGGGCTGTGGTCCAGTCCACCCAGACATCGTCTTTCCTTTACACTTCCTACTGGACCCCATCACTACTTCCTCATGTTCTGGTCTCAGGGCTGGGTCAGGAAGGGTCCTCAGGTCACCAGAACATTGCTGAGCTTCCTGGGGCCTGGATAGCAGTTTGTCATCATTTCTAGGGATCTGACACCCCTGGAGGAGGCCTCCCTGCAGAATCAGAAGCTGAAGGCCACTTATGAGGCCAGGATGGCCCGTCTGAACCCCAGTCAGGCCCTGCAGAAGACATCGCTGGTGAGCGGGGTCCCAGGGAGGTTCTGTGTTGCTGGGGGAGGGAAGCAGACCTTACTCCCTCCTCCCCTTCTAGACCCTGTCCCTTCAGCGGCAGATGATGGAGAACCTGGTGATCGCCAAAGCCCGAGAGGAGACTGTATCCTTTCTATCCAGCCATCCTTGGTGTCCAGGGATGAAAATTCAGAATGTGACCTTGAGCTGAGAGAGGAAGTGGAGGGAGTAAAGGTGACAGAGTTGGGGTGTGGGATCAGAATTCTTCCAGCTTTGGGAGAGGCATGTGCTCAGGGAATGGTCTCCCGTCCCTGGCCTTTGCAAAGACAGTCCTGGCCGCCCCCTGCCCAGCACCCATGGACTCCTCTCCATCCTTCAAGTCACCTAGGACTTGCCTTCCCTCCCTAAGTGAGTGCTGGTCCTCCAACTCCCGCCAGGCTGGATGAAGGGCCGAGGTAGCACCCCTGCTCACTGGACCCAGTGTTGGGCTTGGTGCTGGGATGCCCGGGCTCAGCACAGGAGTGCAGAGGCCATCAAATGCGGCCTTGACTCTGACGCCAGCTGCAGAGGAAGATGGAGGAACGCCGGCTGCGGCTCCAGGAGGCCACGAACAGGTGTGTCCCCTTCTGTTGGTCTCGGCCTCAGGGCAGCTGGGAGGACCGGTGGGGCTCACACCCAACAGCCTGAGGCCCTCAGCCTGCACCTTCCTCCCCAGGAGGTTCTGCAGTCAGGCCGCTATCACCCCAGAGGAGCAGGAACAGCGGGACCTCTATGCTGCCATCCTTGAGTATGAGCAAGACCACGTGAGTCCTGCAGGGCAGGGTCCTGGGCCAGGCCACATGCAGTGGCTCAGGAGGGGCGAGGGATCTGTGTTCTCAGGGTTGGGCATTGGTCCTGTGTTGTGGTTCCCGGGGCAGGGGTGTGGGGGTCCCATGGGCCTGATGGCATTGGATCTTCACCCCAGGTAGGGTTTCAATGGTGAGGCCTGGTCTTTTGGGGTGCAGCCCTGGCAGGGGGCAGGGAGGAAGGAGGGGCATCTCTTCATGGGGGTCCCCGTGCTCTGTGGGCCAAGGTCTCCCATCCTGCAGGACTGGCCGAAGCACTGGAGGGCCAAGCTCAAGAGGAACCCTGGGGACCTGTCGCTGGTGACCAGCCTGGTGTCCCACTTGCTCAGGTACCAGGATCCTCAGGTCCCCTTCCTCTCCCTTCTGGCTGGAGGGACTGGAAGGGGAAGAGTGAATGAGGAGGCCTGGAGCCGGTGCTGCCCAGGCCCCCGTCTGGCTGCCCAAGGGCTCTGGCCCCTTTGCCTTGATGGTCTTTCATTGGCCTTTCTCTGCTTTCTCCAAGGGGTGGGTCAGCCCTAATTTGCAACCTTCCCTCTTGAAGAAAGAATACAATAGGAGGTGCTTCTCTGGACAAGGGGATGTGGGGGCAGGGCCAGCTTGCTCAGGCCTCAGGTCAGAGGCCAGCAAGGGGACTGCAGCCCCTCCACCCTGTGGTCTCTCTGGGCTGCTCCCACATGCAGCCTCCACTTGTGCTCGCAGTGTTCCTGACCACCCCATCTCGCAGCTCCTGAAGAAGCTCCAGTGTGCGGTGTACCGGGCGCTGTACCCCGTTGTGAGCAGGGGTGTTGCAACTGCCTCAGCCCCCGGCTGCTGTTCCCTGCCCCCTGACACCGACGGGCTGCTGGCTCCTGGAAGCCGGCGCCTCAGGCCCTCACAGAGTCTCTACTGCATGCTGTCCCCCCCAGAGCCCAGCCCAGCCCCGCATCCCCCTGATGGCCCCCCTGCTCACCCCTCCACACACCCACTCCAGCCCGGGGCCCCCGAAAGAGGGGTGGACAGCAGCCCTAAGGGGCTTTCCTCACCCCTGGCCGGCAAGGACAGCTCCTTCGAGGACCTGGAACAGTTCTTGGCCACTTCTGAGAGGTGGGGCCAGGGCCCTGGGGGGTGGACTGAGCCTCAGACCTCAGGGGTGAAGGAGGAGCCACTGCTGGAGCAGCTGAGGAGCACCGTGAAGGACATACACAGTGCTATCGGTGAGGGCAGCGCTCCACAGGGCAGGCGGGTGGGTGGAGAGCTGCTCTGACTCTGAAGCAGGCCAGCAGCTGGGATATGCTCTGGAGGCGGGGCCTTCTCTGGATAGCGGCCAGGCCAGCCCTGACCTGCAGAGCCCTCCCCTCGGTCCTCCTCTGTAGCCAAACATCCTGCTGAACAGACAGGCGCCCACCCTGCCTCCAGAGCAGCTGGGGCTGGCTGTGGGCCCGGTTTCCCTCAGTCCCTGGCTGTCCTCACTGGGCTGCACGGCAAGACACAGCCTGGTCCATTGCAGTCTTGTGGTTGGGGAATGTCCACCCCAGAGCCTCTGGCAGCCAGGTGGTCCTGGCTGTCTCATCGGGTTGCACTCAGCATCCTTCCAAAACCAAGGACTGTCGGATGTGTGCAGCCTGGTGGTGATGATGGGCCCTTCCCCCAGCTTTTTCCATTTTGCAAATAGTGTGCGGGTTCCCTAAGGGTGGGCCAGTGACTTCCAAGTCCCTCCAAGGAGGAAGGCTTTCAGGGTTTCCTGAGAACCAGCAACTGAAGCCTGATACTCAGGGGCCTTGTTCTCACTGTGGGGCCCACGCTCTCCAAGAGACCTGGGGCAGGTCTCCTCAGGCAGGTCCCTCTCCTCCCTGAGTGGGTTTCCCATCTTGAGCAGGTCTACCTCATCCCCAGGAGGGTACCCTATCTCTCTAGGCCTCAAGTTTCTTGTCCTTGAATATGCTTCTGAAGTTTCTCTGGTTCCTGCAGTTTGGGGTACAAATACTTTGCAGAAAGAGCCTGTTCTCTGCTCTCCTTCCCAGGCCTGCCTCCTTGGCCCTCAGGGGAGCTGGGTATGACCCTGTGAGCACCCAGGGATGAAGGCCCAGACTCCCACTCTAACCCTAGGCTGCATGGACTCAGGAGGGGGTGATGTGAAGGGGAGTGGAGGGGGGGCCCGACAGATCTCCCTCCCCACTGAGCCAGGATGCTGACTGTGGCCCCAGGCACACTGAGGCTGGCTCTGGGAGGGCAGGGAGAAGGTGGTGGGTGGGGGCTCATCTGGGTAATGTCCAGGGGCTGCCAGCTGGCCCACAGCGCCATGTGCCGGCTCTGTCCTGGCAGACAGGCTGCTCTCGCTGACGCTCCTGGCTTTCGAAGGCCTGAGCACGGCCGTGTCCCGGGACTGCTGCCTTTCCTGCCTGGAGGAGCCCTTCTTCTCGCCGCTGTGGCCCCCGCTGCTGGCCCTGTACAGGTGCTGTCTCAGCTCCAGCCCCCGTCCCCCAGTGTCACTGCCCCCTCCATCCTGGGTCACACCTGTGACTGCTTCCCCTAGAGCTTTACTCTGAGGTGCGCTCAGCTGTCCTGGTTTGCCTGCACATCCCCCCTCCTGTGACCTGGGGCATGGCCAGCTCCCCCCACCCTGCCTGTCTCCGGGGCAGGGTCCCTTGGGCAGCTCTGCCTGGCCTTTCTTGGCCCAGGAGTGTGTACCGCCCCCGGGAGGCTGCCCTGAGCAGGAGCATGGAGCTCTACCGGAACACACCCCCGGCAGCCCTCGGCATCCCCTCCAAGCTGCTCCCTCGGGACCCTGAAGCCTCGGAAGCCAGTGCCTACCCCTACTGTGCGGCAGCCCAGGAGCTGAGGCTGCTGGTCCTGGAGAGCTGCCCCCAGAAGAAGCTGGAGTGCATTGGTGAGGAGTGCGTTGGGAGGAGGGCGAGGGGAACACGGTCAGACAAGCCATCGTCCCACCCCAGGGGGTGACCTAGGGCCCCTGTGCCGTGTCTCTTAGCTGCAGGTCCTCCTCTTGCACCTCAAATGGAGTGTGTCCCATGAGATGAATGGTGTGAGAGTGATGTTCACGGGAGGGATCATCCACATGGCGGGTGTGGGGGCAGTGCTGGGGTGCTGGGAGCAGTTCTGGCTTCTGGGCTGCCCTGGGATGGGCTCCCCCTTCCCCTTACCCAAAACCTCACTTTTGTGCTACAGTGCGGGCCCTGCGGATCATCTGTGCCTGTGCTGAGGGCTACTACCGGGCCCAGGAGCCTGCACCCGAGGCTAGACCACAGCTTGGCATGGCTGCCATGTGAGTCCTGGGAGGGCATGGCCTGGGGTGGACACTGGGCACATGAGGGGTTGCCCTTAGATGCCAGGGGAAGAGAGAATCTTCCCACTCTGCCCTGGCCACCAGGGCCACAACCTTGTTTTGTTTTGTTTTTAACCTTCACCTGAGGATTTTTTTCCATGCTTTTCAGAGAGAGTGGAAGGAAGAGAGAGGGAGAAACATAGATGTGAGAGAGACACATCGATTGGTTGCCTCCTGCATGGGGCCAGGCATTGAGCCTGCAACCAAGGCACATGCCCTTGGCCGGAATCAAACCCGGGACCCCTCAGTCCACAGGCCGATGCTCTAACCACTGAGCCAAACCGGCCAGGGCCAGGGCCAGGGCCAGTTTTTTGCCCCCCAGCAGCTGCTCATACAGGAGAGCACAAGGACCCCAGACTCCAGCCCCATGGACGATGCATTCCTGCTCCTCTGGGCAGAGCTTCTTAGGGTCAGGGATCCTCTGGCTAATCTGATGAAACTTAGGGTTGCTCACCCCAGAAGCACATGCTTGGTTCCTCCATTGCACACCTGGGGGAAGCTGCCCTAGCTTAGTGAAGAGCCTGCTTCCTACACTGAGCCCCCAGCCCTGGGCTCCTGCACCGTCCCTGCCCCACCCTCCACAAGTGGGGTAGGGGTCTTTCCCACTTGGGTGCAGCAGCCTAGGGCTCTGTTGCCTGGTCCTGCCTCAGTTTCACCTGGACCTGCCTGTGGCCTGCAGCCTCCTGCCCTGGTGCCCACCTGGAGCTGATGTTCCCAAAGCCCCTGCAGGGGCTCTGCCTCCTGCCACCCTGCCCCTGGGACCAGGGTCATCCTGAAGGCACCTATCATTGCAGCCTGGTGGGTGGGCTGTGGCACCTACCCACACCCTTGAACCTACAGGTGATGGAAAGGTAGAAATCAGAGCTGAATGTGAGGTTGGCAGAGAGGAGCTCCACCCAAGGTGTGGGAGACAGATGCCACCCCCAGCCACCCGAGAGCCAGGGTACTGGGTCTCAGTGCAGGGTCGGGCAGGGGTTCCAGCCTGGCTTCCACGGGTCCCCTTCACTAGTTTGTCATCTGGCTTCCAAGTGAGTCTCTGCAGGTGGCACAGTTCTAGGACTGGAAGTGTCTTCTAGTCTGGCTGCAGCCCTCACTCGCTCCCTCTTTTGGGCATCTGTCCATGTCCCTGCAGCTTTGCAGTGCCCCCATGTCCTGCAGGAGCTCATGGTGTGAGAGGCCTACCCAATCAGACTCAAGCCACAGTCTGCCCCTGTGCTCTCCCCAGGGAGCACTGGTCATGGGGCCCTTGGGTTGGGGTTCTGGGGACCCCTCAGGGCCTCACTCCCCACTCAGCTCACTTAGATGCCTTCTTACAGGGGGTCTGGGGTGCCTGTCATGCTGAGATGAGTGATACCTGATTTTAGGAGTGAGTTGGCTGCCCAGGACCTGGGCCATCCCCTCCATCATCCTGTTCCCCAGACTCGGGCAAGCTTATGAGTTTGAAGCTACCCCTACCTGTCCACAACGGGAGCCTGTTCGGGGATGGCCCGGCTGTTCCTAGGTGCTCTGTGTGGATGGTGCAGAGAGGGCAGCAGCAAACCCAGAACCACTGCAGGGGCTGAGCTGGGCCTTCGGGATTTGGGGATTGAGCAGCCTCAATGGCCCCGGAGCCTCCTGCCAGAGTGCCTCTGTCCAACAGTGGTGCTGACGACCTCCTGCCCATCCTGTCCTTCGTGGTCCTGAGAAGTGGCCTCCCCCAGCTGGTGTCGGAGTGCGCTGCTCTGGAGGAATTCATCCATGAAGGGTAGGAACCCCCAGGCTGGGGAGCCCAGCATGCATCCCAGGTTGGGATCCCCCTGTACACATGGCCCACTATCCCTCTTCCCGGCCCCTTTCTACCACCCCTTGCTCAGCACACTGCCTGTCTGGGGGTGGGGGGGAGCAGTGGGGGCAAGCCCTGGGCAGCATCTGCCTGGGGAGTGGGCTTTCCTCCTTCCCAGCCTCCCTGACGGCCCCCTGTGGGACCTCAGCATCCAGGTGCTGCCCCCCCCCCCCAGGCAGGTGCCCCTGCTAGAGCACCAGGGCTTCCTTGGACCCCCTTCAGTGACAGGTGCTATTTCCACACAGGTATCTGATTGGAGAGGGGGGCTACTGTCTGACGTCACTACAGAGTGCCCTGAGCTATGTGGAGCTGCTGCCCCGAGGCGCCCTGGGCAAGTAGAGGAGAATGTGCTAAGGACTGTGCAGGAGCCACCTATACCAGGGGCTCTGCAGTTTTCACCCACACCCTAACCCTACATCTGCCCCGAGGAGCTGCTCCTAACAGGATGGGGATAAGCTGAACCAGGCCCTTCTCTTTCCTGTTCCAGCCTCCAAGAGGCCTTGTGCAGGGAACTGGAGCTGCAGGCTCCCCTAGGGGGGCACAGGGGCAGAGCAAGGGCGTGGGCCTTCTGTCCTTTGTGACAGTCAGCTCCCTGAGCCAATTTCTTGTTAGAATCAAGAAGAGATCTTGTCAGCCCTCTGCCCCTGGAGGCCTGGGGCCCAGGTGGTTTGAGACTGCAGTTTATTTATTGAGCATTGACCACTCCACTCTCCCCTGGAGGCCCAGGCGTCCCTGAGGGACCCACCTGTGTCTGAGGACTCTGAGCCACATTCCCACCCTTGGCAGTGGGCATCGAACACCCCCTGGCAAGTTCCTACCCTTGCATATCCCCTTCTGGGTGAGTGTGAACCTGAGGGTCAGCACCTGCACTGCCTGCTCTGACTCTACATGCCCCCGGCAGCCACTGGCCTGGCTGAAAATAAAGAGGTCACTGATGTCTCACTCCGTGTAGCTTGCTTGCTTGCTTCCCACTCACTGGCTGGGCAGAGGCCAAGGCAGGACAGCCACACCCTCTACTGACCAGCAAGAGCCAGACTCCCAGAGACCACCGAGGTCCACCACACCAGGCCTGCCCCCCAGGCCCTCTCCGTAGGAGTGGGATAGCCCTGGGGTGGCCCCCTAGGACAGGATGTTATGCAGGGCCTAGTGAGTTGGTAGGGTTGGAGGTCATACCTGGGTAGAACTTGAGCCCAGAGAACTCAGCCTGAGGCTCTCAGGAGTTGGTTTTGTACTCCAGATGGTGAACACACATAGACACCCTGAGCGGTGGTACCTGTGACTCCGGGAGAGCAGGGAGCAGGTGGCTGGACCACAGCCATGGGCAGCACCTGCCAGGGACAGAGGGACCCCCCCCCCCAGCAACCTGGATGGCCACAGAGGTGGGTAACATGGGCCCAACCACAGCGGTGCTGGTCCTGGGAGCAGTGCTCAGGTTCTTGGGGAAAGGCTCTTACAACACAGCAACAGTTGGCATTTATTGGGCCACACAGTGTTCCAGGCCTTCTGCAGGTTTGCCCCTCACAAGGCCCCACGAGGTTAACCGCCTCAAGGGGAGGTGAAGCAGCCCACATCTCATGGTGAGGGACCTGGGTTTGAGCACAGCAGGCCAACTTTGGAGGCCATTGGGCACCCGGGGCCGCTGTCCTCCTTAGGATTCTTTGTGGGCTGGAGTCACCTGCCCACTAACGCCGCAGAAAGGGACAGGCCAGCACCCACCCACTTACCCTGCCAATAAGGTGGAGGGTCCCGCCCCGGAGCCAGCTCCCAGCCTCTGCTCCCGCTTCCTCCGCGGGCGGGCGCTCCAGAGGGCCTGGCCTGCGAACGGCCCGGCCGCGCGGACCCGGTGCCCGCCTCGGCGGGACCTGCCGCTGGGCTGCACCCCTGGGAGTGCCCGCCCCGCCTGCAGCGCCCGGCAGGGGGATCGGCCGTGAACCGCACCGGTGCTGGGCGGACGGGCGGGCGCGCAGGGGCCGGACCGCGGCGGGACTCGGGCCCTCACCGGCGACAGGCCCCGCCCCGCCGTTAGCGGAGCCGCGGTGCGGGATTCAAGTCCCGCCCCGAGCGTCACGGCCGAGGCCGGGGCGGAGCCGGCTCCCGGCGGAAGGGCCCGGCTGGTAGAGGCCCGAACTGAGCGGTGGGCGCTTGGGGACCGCCGGGGCCGCCTGCCGGGCTCACGGAAGGAGAGGTCCTCTTTCGGGCGGGCGGGTCTCCAGGAGGGGGTGCTGTAAGTTCCTGGCGAGGACGGGTCACCAGGCTGCCGCGGGACCTGTGGCTGCCGGGTGGGGCCCCGGGCGCTCAGCTGGCCGGAGGCATCGCTAGTCCCTCGGGCGCGGCCCCGCCCGCCGGCATGGGCAGCAGCTCGCTGTCCGAGGACTACCGCCTGTGCCTGGAGCGCGAGCTGCGGCGCGGCCGCGCGGGCGTGTGCGGGGACCCGTCCCTGCGCGCGGTGCTCTGGCAGATCCTGGTCGAAGACTTCGACCTGCACGGAGCCCTGCAGGACGACGCCCTGGCGCTGCTCACCGACGGGCTCTGGGGCCGCGCGGACCTGGCCCCCGCGCTGCGCGGCCTGGCCCGCGCCTTCGAGCTGCTGGAGCTGGCCGCCGTGCACCTCTACCTGCTGCCCTGGAGGAAGGAGTTCACCACCATCAGGGTAGGGCGTCGGCCGAGGGGGTCTTCCTTGACCAGGCGTCGGGGATGAGGGATTTCAGGTGTCCTTAGCCCGGCGGCCTCGGCACAGAGCACGCTGAGGGGTCCTGCGTGTGGAGGCAGCTCTGGGTCAGGTCCCCGTGGGCACTCCCAGCGCTAAGAATATGGGGTGGGTGGAGGCCACCCCCGCCGAGGGTGCCTGCCTCCTGGGGGGTTCCTGCCCCTTAAAGCTTCCCTCACTGCCCTCCTCAAAGTGGCCTTGAGGCCCCAGTTGCCGTAAAAATCTTAGGACAGGCACATGGGAGGGCCTTGAGTTTCCATGGTCACCCTAATTCCCCCAGGATGTGGGCTGATCCCATTTATAGAGAATGAAGCCAGGTTGGTGTACCCCTATGAAGCAGGCAGGGCCGGGGGGGGGGGGGGGGGCAGGCTAGACAGAATCTAGTTCACCCATTGGCCCAGGTATGGAGGTGGTTTTCAGGGCTGGCCTGGCCCCTATAGGTGAGCTGTCCGCCAGCTGGAGGGGGCAGGCCGCCTGTGCTTAATTTGGAAGAGTAGGGAGGTGATGATGTCACTGGACACGTGGGCGAGCTGCCTCTGCTGTTGCCATAGCAGCAGTGGCCTTTCTGGGGAGGTGAGCTCTGCAGCCCACTGCTTACAGAGGAAACAAGCTGGTCCAAGGTTCTAGGACTTTTATTCATCCATTCAGAGGGCAAGGGGTGGAGGGTGGGGCTCATTCAGGGTCAGCCCCATGGGGGGCTGGAAGCCAAAAACAGGCCTACCCTTGAGGTGCTCCTGGGCTTTGGTGTTGGGCAGACCTGGATGAGGTCTGGTTCTGCCTCCTCTTAGCTGTGTGACTTTGGGCAAGTTCCCTAATCTCTCTGAACTCATTTCCCAAATGGACTCAAGAAGAGTCCAGTTTAAGGTCCATTTGTTGTGAGGGAAAGGCAGAGCCCCCAGTACTATGGTTGCATGCAGTGGAGCTGTCAGAGCTGACAGGGAGGTACCGTCATGAGCTGTGAGCAGAGAGTCGTGGGATTTTAGAGCAGGGAGAGACACATGGTCACCATCCTAACAAGTCTTCTAGCTGCCCACACAACTTTGCAGTCCGTAAAGCACTTACCATCTGTAACCCAGAGGCAGTGAGATTTCTCATTGTAGGAGCTCTTCTGTTGTGACTTGGAGCCAGGAGAACGTATGCGTTTCTTAGTTTCTTAAACTGTGATGATGGGGGCTGCCTCAGGGGGTGGTGCCCTGAGTGTCAGCACAGCCAGGCACTGCCATCTGGAGTGAGGGTGGTGGTCCCTGAAGCTGGCCAAGGGCAAGTATGGAGGCTGGGCTGCTGCTGATTGGGCCCCTCCTTCACAGATGTTCTCAGGAGGCTATGTGCACGTGCTGAAGGGTGCACTGTCGGAGGACCTCCTCATCCAGAGCTTCCAGAAGATGGGCTACATGCCCAGGGACAACCACTGCCTCATGGTGACCGCCCCGCCTCCCACCTGCCAGCTGGTGCAGGTGGCCCTGGGCTGCTTTGCCCTGCGGCTGGAGTGTGAGATTCTGAGTGAGGTGCTGGCACAGCTGGGCACAAGTGTGTTGCCAGCTGAGGAGCTACTGCAGGCGCGTCGAGCCAGCGGAGACGTGGCCTCCTGTGTGGCGTGGCTACAGCAGCGGCTGGCCCAGGAAGAGGAGCCACCACCCCTGCCCCCCCGGGGCTCCCCAGCTGTGTTCCAGGCCCAGCTGGACCTGTACCAGGACCTGCAAGAGGATGAGGGCTCAGAAGAGGCCAGCCTATATGGAGGGCCCTCCCCAGGCCCAGGCTCACCCTCCTTGGAGCCCGCCTACCGGCCTCTGCTCTGGGAGCAGAGTGCCAAACTGTGGGGTGCTGGGAGTGAGGCCTGGGAGCCCCTGGAGGAGACTGAGGTGTTGCAGCAAGCCAGCAGTCTGCCCTACGTGGCCTTGGAGGAAGAACTGGAGCCCAAGGCCTTCTCCTTCCTTTCCCTGCGCCGAGAGCTGCTGAGTCGGCCTGGGGACCTGGCTGCTTCCAAAGCCCCCAGTAGCCCTGGGCAAGCCAGCCCTCAGCGCGTGCACAGGCCCATCCCCGAGTCCCCCGCCTACCAGGCTCACAGCTGCCTGGCCCCCGGTGCCCTGCCCACCCTCTGCTGCGACACGTGTCACCAGCTGCACACTGCCCACTGTGCTGCCCTACCAGCCTGCCGTCTGGGTCATGAGCTGCGCACGCTGTTTGGGGACACCCAGCGGCGCTTGTGGCTGCAGCATACAGAGGTGGATACCCTGCTCTACGACAGCCCCGGGGCGCGGTCTTAGGCCCAGGCAGGCCCCTGGTCAAGGGCTTCTCAGTGTTTCCGCGGTGCTGTTTTGGCCCTTGTCCCTTCTCAGGCCTAGGCCACTGCTGCCCTGGACAGAGGAAGAGTCCCGGGCTCAGTGAGAGGGCGTGGAGAGCCCAGGCTCCACAGGCAGGCGTGGGGCCTTCCCTTCCATGCAAAGTTCCTGTCTCATCCAGCCACCTCTCCCTTGACTTCAGACCCATGCCCAAACGTGCAGGGTGGGTTTAGCCTGTGTCCATGTCAAGGCACCTAAGCCTGTCCCCATGGACCCCCACCCTCCTCTTTTATCTCCCCCTCCCCACTGTAGGGGCCCAGTGGTCAGCCTGGAGCCCTCAATCTGCTCCCTGCAGGTTGTGATTTGGGACATGTTGCCTCTTTCCAAGTGTCTGGGGTACTCCCCACACAGAAGTGTCCAGAGGGACCTGGAGACGGCACTATGAGCCTGAGTTCTGCTAGGCCCAGTCTGAGGGCTCTGCCAGATGCATGGCTGACCTGGCTGTGGAGACCTGGACCCTTGCCATGGGTGTCACAGGCCAACACTGAGTACTGGCTGGACGCTGGTCCCAAATGTCCCAGTCCAGCTGTGCAGGGAAGCTGGGTCCATGGATGGAGGAGAAATTATTTGATCTTAAACAAGAGAGAGCAGGTGCCTGAGCTCTGGAGAACAGGCAGCAGAAGGCAGGTGCTGAGGGAGCCTGGACTGGCTTTGCATCCACTTACGGGCACCAGCACCCAGGCTTCCCATGAAGCTCACCCCAGGTCCAATGGTAAAAATCTGGCCGAGCTACAAACAGCTGCTCCTGAGGCAGACTCCAAGGCCAAGGTGGGCAGGTGCAGCCCCTTTTCCAAGTCCTGGGAACCGCTAGCTCCCAGGCCTGGAGGGTGGTCTGCCTGCCACAGCCTTTGGCTGTGCAACCTCTCCTCGCCAGCACCCCACCTCCCTCCTTCCTGGCACTGGTCCTGTCATAGGACAGGATGTCAAGTACATTAAAGACACGGAACCACCTGCATCTGTCAGGAAAGCTTTCATCTCTGAGTTCCTGCAGCACCAATCCCAACAGGGCTCTTCCTCTGGGGTCTCAGAGTGGTCATGGCCCAGACCCCAGTAAACCACATCCAATCCCTCCTTCCTACAGAGTCCCACCACAGCTTCTCCCTGCCCTGGGCAGGCCTGGGTGACCGAGAGGACACAGCAACCATGAGAGGCCTGCACACCCCAAGCTGCAATATCCACTGAGATGGGCCCAGTGGGCGCTTCCTGAGTTTCTAGGAGCCAAGTGGGCAGGACCCGCATGGCCACCAGAGGGCGCCATCACAGCATAGGTGGGGACAGCCTCAGGGCGCACCCACCCGCATCACCCCATATCTACACCCTGCTGTTCTGGGGCAGTGGTAGGTGGAGGCGGCAGGAATCCGTGCAGTCAGCCGAAGCAGCTGGTGAGTCTTAGCCAAGGGTCAAGATGGATCTCAGGAGCCTGTCAGCCTGGCTGGCAGGGGCCTCAGGCAGTCAGGGCCTGCAGCGCTTGCTGTGGCTCTCAGACGCGGCTGGGGCGGCCCGCTTGTTGCGGTGGTGGGGGAAGGTGGGCATGAGCTCCGGCTCACAGGCTGCGGGGAGGGGGCCGTCAGCATTGGGTTGGGGCCTAAGCCAGGCCTCTGGGGCCACCCCACACCTCCCTCCACTCCCCTGCTATGACCTGCAGACAGTGTGTGTGGCCAGAGTGTCCAGCTGCTGCCTACACAGGGCCAACACACCACCTGGATAGGCCTAGGCTGGGAGTCCCCCACACCACACATCACGGGCTAGGGCCTTGAGGAGCTCTGTGAAGCTGTCCCAACATTCCCACCCTGGAGATAAAGGCCACTAGCCAAGAGTTCCACAGACCATGCTTGAGGGGTCTTGGGGACTCACGCAGGGGCTTCTCCTTGAAGTACGAGCTCTCCAGGCAGTCCCCAGCCGTCGCCCTGCAGGACAGTCTGCCTTCAACATGACCCTGAGGCCCATCTCCCTCACACCCTACCCGACTTGCCAGCCCCTGGTTCCAATTTCCCAAGGGTGGGTGGGAAGAAGGGGTCTGGGGCTCAGAAACTGATGGGAACCTCAGAGTGGGCTCCTTGACCTGAGTGGACAAGACCACAAGACTGGGCACTTGGCCTGCTGTGCATGTGTCTGGGGAGTGGCCACCTTGGTGGCAGCACGGCCTGTGTTCTGAGAAACCCTCTTTAGAGGGCTCAGGTTGAAAGTGTCATCCTGCCTGTGGGTCAGCACCTTTTCTTCGGGTCGTACATGAAGAGCAGGTTCAGTAGACGCAAGCCGGCCTCTGAGAGCCACGGGAACCTGTGCTTCAGGTTGTTGTAAGGCTGCTTCCTCAGGCTGTACTGGCTGACCAGTGGCAGCTTGGAGAAGCCCTGTGGGAGGCGGGAGCTAGAGCTGCAGGGGCAGGCCCGGCGCAGGTGGGTGAGGCTGGAGGCTGGATACTTACTGGCCAGATGTTCTCACTGGGTGTCCCCAGCAGCTGTACGATCAGGTCAACCTGGTGGATCTCAGATGTGCCGGGGAGAAGGGGCTTGTGGGCCAACAGCTCAGCCAGGACACAGCCCATGGCCCTGCAGAGCAGAGGGCCTCACCTCACCACCTGTAACTGCTGCTCTGACGTGACCCTTGGAGAGCAAGCCCTGCCCTAGGTCTCCCGTGGGCCGGGGTCAGAGGACAGGAGTGCAGATCCAGAGGAAGTCACATGGAGCGGCCACATGACTGAGTCCCTGCAGGTCTCTCTGGGTGACCAGGAGGGCAGGGCTGCCTTCTGTGGACTTCAGCGCCAGGGGCCCATGAGTACGATGTTCTTACACTTCCTTTTGGGACCCAGGCTTAGGCCCACCTCCCTGGGAGCTAGGACAAAGATGCCAGCCCTGTCCCCCTTACCACATGTCAATGCTGGTGGTCTGTGTGGTGGTTCCCAGCAGCAGTTCAGGGGCTCGGTACCTGCAAACGGAAGCACCTACCTCACATCTGGCAGTCCCTGGGCTTCCAACAGGGCATAGTGAATCTGTGCGTCCCACCCACTGGCACCAGCCTTCCTGGGAGCCCAAGATGGCCTGGACAGCAGGAGTGCTGTCGCTGCCTGGACTGCCCCTTCCTGTGAAGCTCTGCCCATGTGAGCAGCATCACAGTAATACCTGCCATCATCACAGACAACATTGGGTCCTCAGCTGGGCCTACTGTGAGCCCATTTTATGGATGGGGCTGAGTGATACATGGCAGGTGGCACCTGATTCCTGTTCTCCCCTTAACCATGACCTTGACCTGCCTTGGAAATATACTGAGCAATTACAGTAAGCCACGTGGACCACCCCACCCTTCAGGTAGGGTAGCAACCTCCCCTTCTTGAGACAGGTCAGAGCCAGGCTGGGTGTCCTGCTGCCAGGAAGCTGCCCCAGACTCAGCCTCCCCGAGGGTGTGCAGCTCAAATACCTGCAGTGACACCCCAACACTTCCCTCCACCAGGCACGCCTGGTCCCGAGGGACTCACCACAGAGTGACCACCTTGGGTGTCATTGGTTTCACTGGGATGCCATAGGCCCGGGCCAGGCCAAAATCCGCTGTGACAGAGACAGACAGACAAGAGGGAGGATGTGTCACCCAGCAAGGGGCCAGCTCTTAGCTTTCACAGTGTTTGTAAGGACAGATCTGCCCACTCCCACCCCAGCAAGGTGGCACACATAGAGACACCTACCTCAGAGCCAGCACCTATACCTACCTGTCTTCACACAGCCCTTATCAGTCATGAGCAAGTTGGAAACCTTCAGGTCCCTGAGATAGAAAGGGAATATCAGGGGTAGTCTTGCTGTCACCATCACCGTGACACTCAGAACCCTTTCCCACACATCTCCTCCTGTTTGAACTTTTTAAAAAAAGGAGGGCAGGCAGTGTAAGGCATGTGGCAGCTGGGACCCCAGAGCTCTCAGTACCTTTCTGAGGAAGTAGCAGAGCCAAGCCTCAAGCCCACGTCTAACTTCCAGTCTTGCCTGAGCTCCCCACCCAGGGCAACACAAACCCCCAGGGCACAGTCCTGCTCTGAGCTCAGAAGGTCCCTCTCTATCCCCACCATCCAAGTCTCTGCCCTTCTTGGCCTGTGTCACAAGACTCCAGGCAGGCTCTCCACTGCAGGACTTCTCAGAGCCTTGACTACAACCATACCACCAGCTCCCCAGAGTGGAAGACAGGTATTATTTGGTCCTGGGCCTTTCCTCAGGAGCATCAGGAGAACCTCTACTGCACTGAAGCTGTGTCTGCTCCTGCTCCTCTCCTGGACCCTGGGCAATGATGCACTGGAAGCAAGGGGTCAGTACTGGTGGTGACCCTTCCCCATGTCAAGAACCAGCACAAATGCCCAAGGCTGTACCCTCTTCCAGGCTGATGCCATCCCAGCACCCTGAGGCCCTGCCCCCATCCAGACCCAGCACCTCTGGTCCTCCACAGCCCCCACCTGTGGATGATGAAGTTCTGGTGTAGATACTGGAGGCCCCGGAGCACCTGCAGCACAATGCACTTGACCTGTGAAGAGGACCCAGTCAGTCAGGGCAAGCCCTGTTTGGCACAAATGTACTGGACAAGAGCCCATGATGTTCCTGTCAGGGCCCAGCCTCGCACCTGGGCCTCAGAGAAGGGCGTTGGCATATTCTCCAGAAGGCTGGCCAGGTCTTGCTCACAGTAACCCATCACCAGAAAGATGCTGGAAAGAAAGGGGAGACACATGCCCTTCATACCGCCTCACCAGTGGGGGCTGGGCAGGGTGGAGGGCCAGACTGCTCACCTCTCCAAGTGGTTCCCCACAACTACCTCCTTCAGCTCCACAATATTTGGATGGCGAAGGCGGAGGAGCAGTGTGATCTCACGAAGGCTGCTGATGGGGACCCCTGCAAATGGACACGCCCCAGCAAGCCCACCCCTGCAGACAGATCCCTGCACCCAGACACCTTAGCAAGCCCCCTACTATGCCCACATCAGCCCTCAGGGACCCCACCATGCACTGTCAGGGCCCTGCCTGGTAACTCAGGGAGAATCCAGGCTGTGCCAACAAGCACCTGAGACCCTCCTTCCTTCCTGCATCAAATGCAAGGCAGCAGCTCTGCACTGACGAGAACTGGCTCACAGTGAGCTTGGCAGAGCCCTGCCCACACCAGCCAAGGAGGTGCCGGGTGGTGAGCAGGGTGCATGGAGCACATGGGGGCTGCCTGCTAGGTCTTGGGAGAGGAAGGCCCTGTGGGGCATGAGAGCTGAGAAAGTAGATGAGGGAGACAGAGAAGGGCTGCAGCCTAGACAGTGGGAGTGACAAGCCGAAGCCCTCAGAGACCAGCCCGCATCAACCACCACAAAGACTCTCTTGGGAGGGCAGCCACACGCTCAGTATGGTCCAGTCCTAAGGGAGCCTCAGTCAACCTGTACCTTTCTGCCCCTTCCCACTTTGAGCTGGAAGTGATCCAGCACCCCCACCCTGCTCACCATCCTTCTCCTTGTCCATCCGTACTTTCTTCAGGGCAACAATCTCGTCGGTCTGGGTGTCCCGAGCCCGATCTGGGATGCAAACTCATCTGTGATGGAATCCAACCTGCTCCCCAACTGCACACCCTTGTGCCACACAGGGCTTCTTCCTGACATCTGGGGTTCCCTTTTTCTTCTTTGACAACCAGGTGCCCAGTGACACTTGGTCCTTACCCTGTGCAACCCAACACCTGTGGCCCCACTAGACACACGCTCCTGGGGAGTCCTTGTTTGCCCTGGGTACAGGGTGCCTAGTTATAACAAGCTTCCTCTAAGTTTCCCTTCGAGTTAGTATGCAGATCACTACTTGGTGTTCTGTTGTTACTATGTTCTAGCACCAAATCAGGTACTTTATCTAAAAAAAAAAAAAAAGAACACTTATTTTGCACAAAGATGGCTCCCCAAAACATTGTGCTGATTTGTGAAACTTCCAAATACTTAGCAGGGGGATGCACACCAATGTTGCAGCTGCTGCAAGCTACAGCTCTGGCTGCTTTTGGGAGTTTTGCACTTTACTGCTGAAACAGTTATGGCCACTCACAGTTACACACTAGAAATCTTATGGTTATTCAGACAGGTAATCACTTGTACAGGCTTTTGCCCTGGCACCTTCCAGCCCTAACACAGCTACTGTGGGCCTTTCCTAAGCTCCTGGCCTCCCATCTCAACCACTCACAAACGATGCCGTAGGTGCCTTCCCCAATGCGGTTCAGCTTCTCAAACTCCTTCACGCTCCGGCACCGTCCCAGCTGAAAGAGATGCTGGAAGTGAGGATTTGGCAGCTAATGGAACAACTGAAGATGGATATTTCAGTTTGTACCACTTATGTCTCACTCACCAAACAGAAAGGTAACCATGCACTTGGGCTTTTCAGATGAGAAAAGGGGGATGATGATACTGGGCCAGACACTTTCAATGATAGCCTAACCACGCCCTTTCAATCCCATGGCCCAGATGTACACTGTCTAAAAAACTAACCACCAGCTAACTGTGGTTAAAAATGAAAGTTCACTTCCTAACCTGCACTAGCTACATGTGAAGTGTTCAATGGCCCCTGTGGCTCACGGTGACCATACTGGATGATTCAGAAAAGAGAAGTTTCTTCATCATCATAGAAAGTCTACTGAGCAGCACTGGTCTAAATTATGCTCTGCAGATGGCAAAAGCTTCAAGATGAAATATCTACCAAACAGAGCAGAAATGTTTCTGTGGCAGAGACGAACTGTCCCTACCATGCAGACAATACTTCTTCCCTTGAGCTATGAAACACTGCCCAATGGCACGCGGCCACACAGTTTGTGGCCATTTTCCCCAGCCGCCCTGGGAGCTAGGTATTACCATGTGAGTAAATTCTGGCCAACAAGAGACAATCTGAGTGCTTGGCCCACCCTGTGGAAAATAGCTGCCTCTCTGGAAGGTTAGGGGAGAGACAAGTTAAGTCCTGTAGGTAAGCCACTCTATTTTGGGGTCTCTCTGTCCTAGGAGAGAGCTTGTATCCTAATACACTTTCATAATGTGGTACATTCACAGGTAGACTTCTCCTTGAGGCTAAGGTTATAAATGAATTCTAAAGCCCCTCTCTGGCCTCTGTCTCTATTCTCTTACTAACCCCTGCCATCCAACTCATTGCTTTCTAACACCTAGGGAGCCAAGTGGCCAGGACTGAAAAAGCCCTTCAGGATCTCACCTCACCCTCCCTTTCCCATCTAATTCCCCTTCTCACATTCTCTTCTCTGGGACTTTGCTCCTGCCACTGCCTAAGTCTGGCCTCCTAATTTCTCAGTGTCCAAATTCAAGTAGCACTTCACGGCCCAGCGAAATGCCACCCCTTCCACAATTTCTTCCTGGCCCCAAATAATTCTTTCTCTGAAATGCCGGCAGTTTTGTCTTGAAGCACCTACTAGTATTGTGCACTTTGCACTGTCCTCGTCGGGGTCCCCTCTGAGACAGGGTGCGGAGCACTCGGTGCACCGGGCAGCTACGCGCCGGCACCCGGGGCGTGCTGAGTGGTACCGCCGGCTGGCGCCCGCTCCGCCAGTCTGCTCATGATGCTTCCTGGACACGGCCTGGCCTTTCAGAGCACCGCCAGGCAGTTAAAACACAATCCAGGCGCCAGGGTTCAGACCTGGCCCTGCACGAGCTGCCGACCTCGGTAAACTCATTCAGCGCCCCTGACCTTCACCTTCCCCGTCTCTACAAAGGGGCAGTAACGGGCCGAGGCCGCGCACGGGGCAAGGCACAGGTGGAAGCGGCGGGTCTCGGCGGCCCGGCCCGGCCCGGCCCCCTCAGCGCGCAGGGGGCGACCTCGCCCCAAAGCTTCCCGCGCGGGCGCTCCTCCGACACGAGGTGTTTCTGGGTCTGCAAAGCCAGCCCCGGGCGCAAAAACCTAAGAAACGCCCGTGGGGAAGCCTGGAGCCCGCCCTTCCCGAGGAGGCCCGCGCCCGCCGCCAGGAAGCCCGGGGCCGGCGCCCCGTCCGCGCCGGAGCCCTCGGCGCTCAGCACGACAGAGGGCCCGGGCCCTTGCGGGCCGCCCTGCCGCCGGCGAAGGCGGAGCTCCTCGAGCGACCCGCATCGCACCCTGTGTTCCGGAGGCACCGTGAAGAAGCCGTCCTTACGGATACACTTCAGACGGATCTGCTCCGACTCCGGCTCCGCGTCCCCCATGCCGAGTAGGGCATCCGCTTCCCGGGTGCGCAGGCGCAGACAGGATTCGTCAGCGCAGGCGCGTTGCCTCCTTCCGGGGCGTTCCGTCTTTGGCAACGGTTACCAAGGGATCTGAGGGCCTCCGAGGAACCCCGAGGACCTCCGAAGACTTCCGAGGGCCTCCGAGGGCCTCCGAGGGCCTCCGAGGGCCTCCGAGGACCTCAGCTCCTCCGTCGCTCTCCGACTCCGAGGTTCGCCGGGTGTTTCTGTTTTAAACACCGCCCCAGGCCGGGCGGGGGCGCTGAGTGGCGGCCGCCGCAGGGGGAGGGCCGCGGGCCCGGCTCGGGGCTCGGAGCTCGGGAGGGCGCCTGGCCCCCGGAGGGACGGCTTGGGCAGGCCTGCGGGGGAGAAACGGGCCGCACCGGGCGGCGGCGGACCGGGGGCCCGGACGCGTGTGCGCTGAGCACCTCGGCCGGGCCCTGCTGCGCCTGGGGGCTCACAGCGGGGCTGGGGGGCGGGGGGCGGGGGCGGGCCGGGGGCCTCCGGACGGGGGCGGGGGCCGGGGGCGAGCCGGGGGCCTCCGGCCGGGGGCGGGGCCGGGGGCGGGCCGGGGGCCTCCGGGCGGGGCTGCGCCTCGGTGCTGAAGTGCAGTCGGCGTCAGGCTCGGACGCTGCAGTCCATCAAGTTAATGCGTGGAAGTCACTAGTTCCTGTGAAAACTCGTCGTTGGTTCGGGCCTTTAGGACTTGGTGTCTGTATTGGCTGCGGGTTCCGCCCCCGCCGCGCCGCGCTCAGTTCCCGCGGCTGTTCTGTAACTGCCAAGTTGTGTTTTTTAAACAGCATTTCTGTTTATTTTGACTAAATCCAAACATCTAACATAACATTTGTATGACACTCGGGCTCACGCTAGGGAAGAACTTTCTAACCCTACCCTCGAAAGGAAGGAAATCCCGGACGCCCCTAGACACTGTCTTGCAGAAGTGCGGCGGGGTCCGGAGGCGCCCCGCTCGGCCCGGCGGGCGGGCGGGCGCCGGGGACGCGGTCCCGCGGCTGCGTGTCTGCCCGGCTCCCGGAGGCCCGGGCGCGGCCGCGTTCCTATGGGCTCCGCTCTTCTGTGTATTGGGTGGTGGCAGTCAGAACGCATAAATAAGTATATTGAATAAGTATAGCGATACTAATGATGTGTCACTAACAACGTCAATATGGGATTTATTGTTTCTCAGGTTATACCGAACTAATTGGTTGGAAGTCAGTTGTACTATTTTTTTTATTTACTTTTAATCCTCGCCCGGGGTATTTTCCCCACGGGTTTTCAGAGCGTGGAAGGGGGGAGACGTCGCTGCCTCCTGCCCGCCTGCTGACTGGGATGGAGCCTGCAACCAAGGGGCGCGCCCCTAGCCCGAATCAAACCTGGGACCGGTCAACCTGCAGGTCGACACTCTAACCGCTGAGCCGAACTGCCCAGGGCCAGTTGCACTATTTAATACTAAAGTAACAATCCTCATCGACAGAGAAATCGGAACTGTGTGTAGGGCCTGCCGCCACCCTAGGAACTAAGGAAGCTAAGTGTCACCAGACTGAACGTGAGACTGGCCGCGGCGGGCATTCTCTGCAGCTTGACCTGAGCACTGCTGGCGACGGTGGAGCACTTGAGGAGTCCCCTGCACGGCCTCTCGCCATAGGGAGCCCTCATTCACAGCCCGAAAGACAGGAAGTGTGAGTTCAGCTCCTCTTCCCAGGGCAGCTGTGACAAGGCCATTTCCAAAGTTCTAAGTGCGTGGCTGTCCCCAGTCCCCTGCCATTCCATGTTAATACCCTGGATCAGGTAACAGTCAGGCTAGGAGCCCTTAGGCCCCTGCGGAACATGACACCTTTAAGTGCTTAGAGCCCTACCTTCTTTCCAAGTGTGGGGGACATCTCACTCACCACAACCACCCAGGACTCACCCCACACTCCTTCAGAGTGGGTGGGAAGGCCTTGAACAGAAGTGAGAGGTGCCGCCTACTGTCCATCACTCTGCGCAGCTAGCCAGTTTCATCAGGGGGAAATGATTTATTCATTTAAACTCATTTAAGAGTTACTCTTGCCCTCAGCCAAGCTGCCAGCAGCTCTGGGGAAGGTGAGCATGGTGGTCATGGGGTGTTTGTCTCCTGAAGGGGTACCTGCAGCTTCCCACGGGGCAGGGTGGCCCTTCTGCCATCACGGCTGAGACTCAGAGCACAGTGAGCAAGGACAGCTACTCAGATGGTTGTTTAGTCTGTAAAGCATAGGCGTCTACTGTACTGGGGTTCCTGTGTCGGGCATAGGGGCCCCATTCTGTCTGCTCCCGAATGGTTCTCTGCTCTTCGTTTCCGATGGAACTGTAGCTGATTAGGGTCTCGTTTGAGGCCCTAGTGATGATGATCTGTGGAATGACAACTTCCTTCTTGTTCAACTTTACCTTTGCCACAGGTGTCTCTAAAAGGAAGGAAACATCCAGGTATTTAGTAAGTCTATGGGATTGCAGACAACATCTGTATTAGGGCCAAAGCACAAGGACTAGATTTGTGGTTCAGGAAAAAGAAACAGGCGAGGCTGAAAGCAGTCAAAACTGCATGAACATTCCAAAGCTTAAACTAGACACCCTCTTTCTAGGACAAAAACAGGAGTTTTCTGCCACCCACCATGGAGACTCTGAGCTGCCAAGGCTCAGGTAATAGACCTCAAAAAGGCAGGTGTACCTTAGAGGTGAAGGTTCATGTGTACAATTTCCAAAGGATTCTAAATCTGGTAACAGCTCTTTGTACAGAACTTTATCAGTCAGAATGCTGTACAAATGGACATTTCTGACGTTGACCACATTTTCTTAAACTTGTTAAGGTTACAAGGAATACAGAGAACCTGTGAAATGCCTTGTCTGTCAGATGTTACAAAATACAAAAGCAGAAAGGCTCTTTACTGACTCCACCCCTGGAGGTTACAGTTTGAGGCACATCCCTTCAGGCCTCTGTTCAAGTGCTACAGAGAGGTCTCTCTGCGCATATACATGTACATAAATAGTCAGACTACGTCATCACATACTTGTACCAAGACGGCTTTGCAGCGTGCTTTGTTCCCCACTTAACTCATGGACCAGCCACATTGGTCCATGAGTTGCCTACTCTGAGCCCTAGAGTAACAAATGTGAATGACGACCCACAACAAGCTTCTGAAGTAGGTCCTCTTATCACCTACGTTTTACAGATGAAGGAACTGAGGCACAGAAAGTTTCAGTCACCTGCCCAAGGCTGGTGGCAGAGGGAGATGCTGGAGCCTGGGTATCAGGTCTAGAGCCCCCTTGAACTTCAGTGCTCCACAGCCTTGATTATTTTAACTGTTGCCAAGTGACCATAGCCTGCACTGGTCACTTTCATATCATTGTGTTCTCCATTTAATTTCACTTGGGGAGTTTATTTTTTTTACATTGACTTATACAAGTTTTTTGTATTAAAACTACTTAAAAGGTTATGAATATTTAATTTGTGTGATTAAAAATTGCATATGGAATGATTCTTCTCCTTGCAGGACATGCTAGGTGGCCATTCACAGGGCTGCTGATGCTGGCTTCTGCTTGACACGTGGTGGCCTCTGGCTGGAAGGCTCAGAGATGAGGACAGCTGACTGTAGCACCTTCCCCAGGAGGCAGCTTGAGGCTCCAAGCCCCAGCCAGTGTTCCAGGGAGCCTGTCCTGGCCCAGCCTCAGAAGTCACTTCTGCCACATTCTATTGGTTACAAGAGAGGGTTGAACCTACAGCGATTTAGGGAGGGGGGGTCAAGACCACGTCCAGGTGGGAAGAGCATCAAAGACATTCCATGGAACATATGGCAGGCGACTTGGGCTTGTCTTTGGGAAACACCCAGCAGCCACGCATACACTTTCACTTTGCAGCAAACCTCAGACACCATGTCCATCTGTCACATACATAGATTTAAGAAAGCTGGGTGCAGCTCTCAAAGACAAGGACTCACCTATATTCCACGCTTTTTTGAGGCATAATCCACACAAGATAAAATGCACAGTTCTTAAGTGCTCAGCTGGGTGAGTTTTCACAATTGTATACACCAGTGTAACCACCCAAACACGATGCACAATGGTCTGTCACCCCACAAAGTTCCCACAGGCCCGTTTCCGGTCAGCAGCACCCCAGTCCAGTCCAGCAGTCTCTTTGGTTTCTTTCTTTTTTTTAATCCTCACTGGAGGATATTTTTTCCATGCTTTTCAGAGAGTGGGAGAGAAACATTGATGTGAGAGAGACACATCGATTGGCTGTCTCTTGCATGCGCACTGGTCGGCTGGGGATCGAGCCTGCAACCAAGGTATGTGCCCTTGGCTGGAATCAAACCCGGGACCCTTCAGTCTGAGGGTTGACACTCCAACGGCTGAGCTAAACTGGCCAGGGCAGTCCCTTTGGTTTCTATCCCATAGTAGTCAGGCTTACTTTCAATACTTGGATAATACACAGATTTCTTGAGTTGTTGGAACTCTCCAATTCCATGAAGCTGTTGTGGTATTAGGTTAATTAAAGAAACTCAGACTTCCAAAGGACCTCAACTTTTCCAAATCTAATAGGGAAATTCCTGAGCTTTAAAATAGATGTAAAAGCAGAAGCTCGCATCCTGGTTTTGATGTTCTTCGTGGTGCACTGTCTTCACTTGATTCCTGGATACTGCTCTCTGCCAGGCCACCAAGACTAGCTATTCACCTCATTCCATGAAGCTTGTCTGGCTTTAGTCAATCTCTGTGCAGCATTTAACAGATGACTAATTTTCCTTTCTTTAAAAAATATTCTTTTTTTGTTAATCCGCACTGGAGGATATTTTTTCCATTGATTTTTAAGAGAATGGAAGGGAGGGAGGGGCAGAGAGAAAAAGAAACATCACTGTGAGAAAGACACATTGATTGGTTTCCTGCCCAAGCTCCTACTGGGGCCGGGGACCGAACCTGCAACCCTTCGGTGCTTGGGCTGACATTCTATCCACTAAGCCACACTGGCCAGAGCTTTCCTTTCTTTTTTAACAGCTTTATTGCAGTGTAATTTACGTATCATAAAATTCACCTATTTAAAGCACACAGTTCAGTGATCTTTAGAAATTTTCAGAGGTGGGCAACTGTCGATCCAGTTTTAAGACCACTTGCTCCCATTTGCAGTTAGTCCCATTCTCGCCCTCAGCCCGGCTTCGCCTCTATACATTTGCCTTTTCTGGACGTTTCCCATTCATGGAATAGTAATGTATGTGGTCTTTACATGGGGCTCCTTTCATGCTGTGCTAGCTGTGGAGACTCCCTCGTGGGGTAGCGTGTCGGCAGCGTGTCCCTCGTTGCTGAGGTGTCCCACTGTAGGAGAAGCCACACTCTTCACCTTCTTTCTCGAAACTCCATCCTCACTTTAAAAAAAAATTAATCCTCACCCAAAGATATGTTTGCTGATTATTTTTTAGAGAGAGAGACATCGATGTGAGAGAGAAACATTGACCAGTTGCCTCCCTTACTGGAGATCAAACCCACAACCTAGGTGTGCCCCGGCCGAGAATCAAATCCGAACCCTTCTGGTGCACAGGATGACGCTCCAGCCTGCAGCCACACCACCAGGGTGTCCAGCCCCTTTCTTGCTCTCTGACCTTTCCCCTCTATATCCACACTCTCTCCACTCCTCCGAAACGATGTGTGACAGACACTGCTGGTGCCTTTCCAACAGGCAGTTCCCTGCCGACATCTTCCCTTGCAGGCAGATGAGCCCCTCCTGGAGGTGCCAGGCAGGTGAGGCCCACCGGGGAAAGGTTCTCCTTGCTATTAGGACACAAGGAGAAATGCCTGTCATGGACTAGACACGTCCGGTTTGTGTGTGATACCTGGAGCTGTCCAGCAATCTGGGGCCCACAGATCCCAAGGGTGGTGAAGTGTAGGGGCACACAGTCCTGCTGTTTTCATCTGCTGTGCTGCTGAGCAAACTACCCTGACTGCCCTGCCTGTGACCCTTTGTTTACATGGGAGACATCAAACCCCTTGGCAGTAAAGCCACGTCTGGTTGGGTTTTCTGCGACTTGCAGCCAAAAGTCTCCTGGCTTGGTAGCATTCTCCAAACCTCCTTTGGACTCTGGCCCCTCCTGCGGTCTTCCGCCTTCAAATGAGGGTTCCTAAATTGGTATTTGAAGTCCAGGCTGTGCTCTCAAGCCCAACACCCTCATGTCAAACTGCTTCCTGCCCTTCCTGACTATACAGATGCTTCAATTTGAACTTGCCTGAGCCCAGCTCCTCCTGACCCAGCAACTACTCAATCTCATGGTCACTGCCTCCCACCCTCCTGGCTCCCATCTTCCCAACATCTCATCATACAACAGGTTCCACTGGTTCTACCTCCTGGATCCTTTGTAATTCCCACTGCCACTGCTTCATTAGCTCCTACCTAATAGCAGCAGTGGGCCTGTAACAGGTCTCCTCCTCACTGCCCCAAATAGCCTTTATTCTGGAGACAGATTTTTCCAGGGTACAAACCCATCACATATCCCTTGTTTTAATGAACAGTTCCATTAACACAACCCACACAATAGAACTGATGGACTTCACCTTCTGGCTGCTTCTGTGGCCTAATCCCGCCCCACCCCCCCCCACACATATGGAAAGGTCTGGCCACACTGGGCTGTGAAATGAATAAATTTGCCAAACTGTTGCAGCCCTTTGTCCCACAGAGGTTCTGCTTCCTCCATCCTTTCTCACACGTGACTGTGCCCCAGCCTGGGGCAGCGTCCCAAGCTTTTGTTCCAGTCTTGAGTGTTGAAGGACAGTGTGTCTACCCTCTGGGACAAGAGCGGTGTGCGCTGTGTCTGTGCACTAACCCTCTTGACTGTTACGCATGTATCACTTGGCAACTTCCCTCAACCTTGCTCCCTCCTATATAAAGGTCCTAAACCCTCCCACCCTTGCTGTCAGGATCCCTCACCTCGGCTCCTGTTTACCCCACCTCCAAACTCCTTGAAGCTGCAACCTTGGGCTGTCCCCTTCTGGGTGGGCCCTACCTTCGAATTCAGGTGACCGCCACTGCTGCTTGGCTGCCCCTTTCTTCCAAGAGAAGCCCTCTGCAGGCTTAGTGTCTAGAGGCTTTTCAGAGTCCTGGGAATGCCTGTCCATCGACCTTTCCTTAGGCTTTGGGCCTGAACAGGGGCACCCCTTTTGCTCCTCACCTGGAATGTATGGATAATTAATTAGACCTATGATTTACTACATCTAGGGCAATGGATTCATTCTTCTTCAGTTGCCTTCTTTGGTTCAGGGTGACATAGGTAGCTTGAAAGACTTGGGTCACTCCATTTCCCTAAACTGGATATTTCCACGGCGGAAAAGGTTCCCGAGGCATGGTCGTCAGGGAGGACTCGGGCGTAGGAGGGGCGGGCGCCCAGCACCCACGCCCCGCGGGTGTGGGCTGCTCCAGGGATTCGGCGGGCTGGCGGCCCTTTACCTTTCCCGGGCTTGTGTTTGCTTCTGCAAAGCCCCATAGTGAGCCCGCGCCCCGCAGGCACAGCCGGGCACCGGCACCTCGGCGGGCGCAGAGCCGGTGACTCACAGAAGCCGCGGCCCCGCGGGGTTGCGCGGTCGCCACGGCAACGCCTCCGTCGCGGGACTGGCCGCCGTCCTCTCGCGAGAGGGGCGGACGCCGGAAGTGGGGAGCAACCCGGAAGTTCACACGGCCGCTGGACACCCCCAGGAGATACAGTCCCACCGCCTTGGAGGGCTGCCGCTGCGGGACGGGCCATGGACGGTAAGCGGCCGCCACCCTTCGGGGCGCGGGCGGGCCTCTGGCGGGCGCCCCAGGCCTCGCCCCCGGCCCTCGACCCCCGGCGCCCCGATCCCCGGCCCCAGGCTCGCGATCGCCCGTCCCCACGCGTGCTCCGATTCCCAGCCCTCCTGGCGGCCGGCGCACCCCCCACCAACTCCGGCGCCAGCGGGGGGCGTCGGCATTTGGGGCCCTGGGATATCAGGTCAGAGGGCACCGGAAAAGGAAACAGTTGCGGCGCTGCCCCAGAACCCCCGAGGAGGAGGGGAGCTCGGCCCGGGCGGGGCCTCGGCACCGCTCCGGCGCCGCGGCGCGGGGAGGGTCGGCGACCGCGCGGAGCCGCCCGCGCTTGCTGGGTGCCGAAGGGCTGGCGCGATAGGGAGGTTTTTGAAAATCACTTTGTGACACGTGAAAAGCCACACAGCCTTGTCCTTTTTGTGAAGGAAATTCTGCACAAACGGCTTTGGGAGAGTGAGCATCGCCCCCCAGGTGCTGGCGGTCACTCCGCAGTTCCGTCAGCTCTCAGGGAGTGTCTTGCCCTATCGCCTTCTTCGGGGCGAGGTTTCGCCTTACCAAAGTTTTGGTCTTTCAGAGTCTGCTCCTCCCACTCAAGCCTCGATGCAGGGCCGTTGCGAGGGGGGGTGCTTCAGGGTGTGGGCCACACCGGCCGCCCTGCCTCCCCCAGGCGCGCTGCCGGCCCGCGCCAGGTCGGCTGCGGTTTTTAGAGGCACAGCTGACGTGGCCTGGACCGGGCCCGCACTGAGCGAAACCCCACTGAGCTTGTGCTGGGGACACCCAACCCCATTCTGGTTACAGGACTGGGTGTCTTCCTTCTGAGCTAGTGTGGTAAACCCTTTCAGGAATCCTTCTCCAAACCGAGACATTGAATCAGTTGAGATAGTTTTAAGATGTACCCGAATCACCCAAGAATCACCTGGCCCTTGAGTATTGGTGAGTAAGTAGCAAGTTCAGTCATCAAGGGGTTGACCAGCAACACACTCAAACCTCCCTGGCTCCTCAGTGTGGGTGGTGAGGACCTCAGCCTGACTGGAGGCTCTGCTCTATGATGACCCTGCGATTTTCATCCATTTACTTTTGGGGGAGAAAGAGTATATAAAATACAGGCTGTCAAGTACTCAGCTAGAAACCTTTGTAAAGTTGCTTTAATTACAAACCACCACCTTGAGTTTTCACTGTGGGCCACGTGCTGTCCACACACTTTTTTTTTAAAAAGTATATCTTTATTTCAGAGAGAGGAAAGGAGAGGGGGAGAGAGAGACAGAAAGAAACATCAATGATGAGTCATTGGGAATTAATCCCACAGCCGGGGCATGTGCCCCTGACCAGGAATCGAACCCTGATCGCCTGGATCCGGGCCACACACTCACTCTTGAGGTCAGCTGGTGCTGTCCTGGTGTTACCGGTGAGGGGCCAGAGGTTCAGGAGACCTTGCGGTTGCCCAGGCCCTGTGGCCAACAAGGGAGCAGAGCTGTGTGCCAGCCCATCTTCCTGAGGCCCCTCCAGTGCCTGGTCACTCCTGGGCTCTGTTCCAGCTCTGCATGTCGAGAGGGTCTCAGTGACCCAATCTACTTGGAAGTTTTGGTTGTCACAGATTGTTTGTTTTTTAACCCTCACCCAAGGATATTTTTCCCCATTACTTTTCAGAGAGAGTGGAAAGGGGGGAGAAAGGGAGAGAGCGATAGAAACATTGATGTGAGAGAGATACATGAACTGGTCGCCTCCCACTCGTGCGCCAACTGACCAGGGCCAGGGATTGAGCCTGCAACCAAGGTATGTTGTGCCCTTGGCTGGAATCAAACCCGGGACCCTTTAGTTCAGGGCCGATGCTCTTAACTACTGAGCCAAACTGGCTAGGGTGGGTGTCACATTTCGTAAAATCCTCAAACCATGTCCTCTCTTTGCAGATACCCTGTTCCAATTGAAGGTATGTACTGAATGACTATTTGCCCCAACCCCATCCTGCTGGTTGGTAAATGGGGACTGTGTTATAAGTCGCACTCAGAGGGATGGATTGTACATTGGTTGACCACTGCACAGTGCTCAGCCAGACTGATGGCAAAGGGGATTACTGAGCTACTTGATGGCATGTTAATTCTTTTCTTGTCTAGGGCTGAGGGGAAGGGTCTCTTGGGCTCATCTGTAAAAGAGCAGGTTTGTTAGCTTTAAGAAACACAACTTGGGCATGAGACTTCTCCCTTGATGTTCCACTAAGCTTTTAAAACTGTGACTTCAGGTCCTTTAAAATCCCATTGAAGGCAGCTCTTGTGGGCATCTGAGTGTCCCTCCTGTCTGGGTGCTGTCTGCACTTCTGGTGAATCCAGGGCAAGCTTCTGTCACTCTTTTTTCTTTTTCTTTTTTGCCACTCTTTTCTTTTTTTAAAAAAATATATCTTTATTGATTTCAAAGAGAGGAAAGGAGAGGGAGAGAGAGAGAGATAGAAACGTCAATGATGAGAGAGCCATTAATCGAGCCCACAACCCGGGCATGTGCCCTGACCAGGAATCAAACCCCGATTGCCTGGATCCTAGGTCGATGCTCAACTGCTGAGCGACGCCCGGTCGGGCTCCACTCTTTTCTTAAATGCCCCCAGTTAACTGTCTTGGTTAGTTCTGCATGACTGGGCCAGAGTGCTTTGCCACGGATGGGGAAGGCTAGGGCGTGGGCACTTTGTTCACATGCACTCGTGTAGAAGGCACCATGTGAGGTGGTCAGGGCCAGATTCTCAGGGCAGGAAAATCTGGATTTTTTTTTTCCCCCTTAAGGAATGTAGGTGTGTGAGGTAGGCAGACAGACCCTTTCTCTGTGACAGAAAGTTCCAAGTACCAAGTGCATGGGGGAAACCCAGGGCCATGGGAGGGTCTGAGGGGCTGGTGGGTCCTCCCAGGTGGGTGGGTGTTGCAGGCTGAGGGCATACCACTAGCAGGGCCAGTGTTAGGAGACTGTGGGCCTTGGGTCACCTGAGCATGCTGCTGTGCCAGCTTTCTGGTCAAGTGAGGCCTGTTTTGGGGCTGTTTGGGGGCTGTCGAGGAGGAGGGGGTGGGACGGGACTAGAGGCAGGTAGACTGTGAGAACCTTTTGGTGGCCAGGCAGGCGGGGAGTGAGGCAAGGGTGGATGTGGCAGGGGTGAGGATAGTCAGCCACTGAACTTTTGAAGTAAAGGGTACAGGGCTTGGTGAGGAGGAGGAAGAAAGCTTGGGTGTCTCGCTTGGGCAGGTGGGGGTGCTGACTGGAATGTCCCATGTGAATGGGTAGCCCCAGTTCAGCAGAGCAATGAGGACACAGGGCTGCAGACACTGGCAGAGCCAGGAGTGGGAGTGTCCATCTGCCATGTGCAGTGAGGGCTCTTAGAGGCACACTGCCTGTCACCAGCCGCATCGAGCACTTGGACTTAGTTCCATGTGACTGCTGTTTGGGCTGGTGGGCTTAAAAAGTTTGGAGAAAGAAAGAACGGTTGGAGTGTCAGACGATGATTTAGAAGCACTGAGGAATGAGCTGGGTGGTTAGGAACTGGTGGGTGACCTTTGAGAGAAGGCCCTGTGCCCCTGAGAGCCCTCAGGCTGGGGGTGGCTTTGCCAGTGTGACCCTTGCCTCTGCTTAGTTCACAGCGAAGCAGCTGGAGAAACTGGCCAAGAAGGCGGAGAAGGACTCTAAGGCGGAGCAGGCCAAGGTGAAGAAGGTGAGGCAGCCGCTGCCACTGTCCTTGCTCCTGGTGTCTTCTTTTTGTGGCTTTGCTTCCACACAGGGAAGGGGAAGGACCCGCCAAGGCCTGCAGTGGCTCCTTCTCTGCCTCCCCACCCCAGGCACTGCCTGTGCTTTCTCCCTGTGTGTCTGTGCCTTTTACTCATTTCCAACATTCTGAACTTAATGTTTTTCCACAGACTGTGTAGGAAGTGCCCTTTTGGTGGTCCCTCTCTGACCCACCACTCTGAGCCCTCTTTTTCCCGTGAAGCTTGGGCATCAAAGCCTGGGCAGAGGGGAGGCAATCCTTCTGTGGGTTAGGGGCAGGGCTCCCAGGGTCCTCGAGTCTAGCGAGGCCTCTCCAGGGAGGGACAGAAGGAGAGGCTGGAAGGGGTGTGGCTGCTCTCCATGGGGCCTCTGTTATAACTGTTGAATAGGAGTGTTGGATTTGGGAACTTCTCACCCAAACATTGGCTTCCAGGAGCCCCCTGGGGGTCTGAGTCCTCATCTTCAACGGCTGTGATTCCTTTGGAATCAGCGTTGCCCACTCTGGGTTTGTGTGGGTGGTGGTGTGAGAGCCTCAGGAGGGAGCTGAAGAGATCTAGTGAGTCAGGAGAGTGGAGTGGTGGGGACAAGTGGCCATGTTTCCAGGGCTTTCTCTTCTAACCCCCACTGTGGGCTGCTCTGGTGGCCTTGCCCTGGACACCCTGGCTGCTGAGCAGCCTTAGGGCCTAGGTGTCTGCATTTTCATGAAACCCCTGCACAGGGTTGTGAAAGGGGCACACCAGCAGACACACCAGCCCCAGGACAGGCCAGGACAGGCTCTTGAGCAGGGCTGGCATTGCCCATAATTTTAGGCCCTGCAGCAGAAGAACGTAGAGTGTGCCCGTGTGTATGCGGAGAATGCCATTCGCAAGAAGAATGAAGGTGTGAACTGGCTCCGCATGGCGTCTCGTGTGGACGCAGTGGCCTCCAAGGTGCAGACAGCTGTGACCATGAAGGGGGTGAGTTCCTGGCCCAGGCCTCATGTGCGTGCCAAGTCCAGGTTGGAAGGAGGGGGTTACATCAGAGTCCTTTGGGTCTCAGGTATGGGGGTTTCCCTCCACACAGCAAGTGCATGCCAAAGAGAACACATAGCCCCAGAGAGCTCCAGTGTCCTTGGGCTCTCCTAAGTGCTGCAGCCTGGTCTCCTTGTGTCTGTTGTTTGGTGATGGCCTTTTCCCGGGACCTGGGAAGGCAGGGCCTATGGGTCCTGAGAGGCTTAGCCTGCCTGAGCACAGCTTGGCTCAGCCAGGGCTGAATCTTGTTGGCCTAGTAGAGGAGACCTGTCCCTGGTGGGGACGTTCCTTTGTTCAGTCCCATTGTCTCCTCGCTCCCTCCTGTGCCAGGTGACCAAGAACATGGCGCAGGTGACCAAAGCCCTGGATCGAGCGCTGAGCAGCATGGACTTGCAGAAGGTGTCTGCGGTGATGGACAGGTTTGAGCAGCAGGTGCAGAACCTGGACGTGCACACCTCGGTAGGTCAACCCATGTCCAGGCAAGTGGGCAGCGCGTCGGAAAGGTGCCTCGTGGCTGCCACACATTGTTTCCTTCCTAGTGTCAGCCAGTGTCCTCTGTGCTGAGCCCCGGTGGGGCCACCTCCAGGGTACCTGACCCCTTGTTGGGGGCCCTTATAGCACATAGAGCTCGAGCAGAGAAGGACTAGGGCTGGAGTGTCCGCACCTCTCCCGGTGGGGTGGCCAGAAACACTCTCTGCGCAACACCCAGAGGCTAGAGAGAGCTGGACACGTGCTGCAGAGAGAGCAGAGTGAGGAGGCTGGAGTGGAGAGCGAGCAAGAAATGTGGTTAGGTGGTGACCATGTTGGGGGCTGGTGACCCTTGTAAGGCTGCAGTGGGGGCTCCTGGGCTTGGGCCTGACTGCCCAGAACCTGTCACCCCTCCCCTTCAGGTGATGGAGGACTCCATGAGCTCGGCCACCACGCTGACCACGCCGCAGGAGCAGGTGGACAGTCTCATCGTGCAGATTGCAGAGGAGAATGGCCTGGAGGTGCTGGACCAGCTCAGCCAGCTGCCTGAAGGCGCGTCTGCCGTGGGCGAGAGCTCCGTGCGCAGCCAAGAGGACCAGCTGTCACGCAGGTGGGTGGGTCACCCATGCTCTGAGGCTGCTTCTGTGCAAGAGGAAAGCTCTGGGCTGGAGGTGGCTGGAGGACAGCTTGTGACATGCAGCTTCAACCCTGGTCCTCTGGTCCTTCTGACGAGACGCCTGACTCAGCCCCACTCCCATGCTGCTGCACAGTCCAGGTGCCAGCAGGGAGGGTGGTTCTGTGTCGAGGTTCCTAAGTTTAAGTGAAACCCCTTCTGCATCAAGGCCCAGCTGAGCGGCTCTTCCTGCCCCTTGTTCACGTCTGCACTGTGTGTCGAGCGTGTTGCTCACTATTCACAGCTCACTGTAGAAAGGGTTGTAACGGCTGTTTCCACAGCCTTTCACGTATGTTAGCTCAGAGTAGCCCTGAGAAGCTGGACTGTGGAGAGGGTTACAAGAGGGCAGGTAGGCGGCTGACAGGCCCTGCCTTCCCTCATGGCAGCTCTGTTGTGATTTGCAGGTTGGCCGCCCTGAGGAACTAGGAGCCCCTGCAGGGCACTGCCTCCTGGCCCGTGTCCCCCTGCGTCTTGCCTTCGTGCTGACCCTGCAGCAGCCCTCAGCCCTCACTGTTCTCAGCAGCTCTCGCCTGCCAGGCCTAGGACCCTCCTGTCCTCTTAGGCTGGTCGGCGAGTGAGTTTGCACAAACTTCTGACTTCTGTGGGTGATTTCTGTGACTTTGGCCAAGCAGCTGGAGGATTAGCAGGCTCCCTTCTGTGCCCCACTCTGCACGGACACTTGTGATAGCAGGTCTGCTACTGGCTGTCAGCCAGTGGGGGTCGGAGTCCCCTGCTGTCAGGCGGTACCTGGAGCCCTCCCAGCAGTGGGCAGGAGCTCCCCCATCCCCTGGACAGACACAGGCCCAGGTAGTGCCCCAGGATGTGTTGGGCAGACCACTGAGCACCACCCAGCAAACACCCACCCTGCAGCCTTTGCAGAATGTCCTGGGGGTGGAGTCCTGTCCCCTCCAGCCTAGACCTGTGCTCCTGCCAACTGGCTGAGCCCTTGGGAGCCCGGCCCCAAGTCCAGGCATGCCCACTATGGGGGCATGTTCTCAATCCCCTGCTGACTCTGGAGGGCCCCTGGGTGTGTGCGGTGACCTCTCAGAGCCCAGTCTGTGTCAGGCCCTTCCCGGCCAAAGAGCAGGCAGCCACACGGTCCCATCTGGCACTAAACTGTAGTGCCTCCCCATGGACCCTCACACCCTTGACCTTGGAAGACAGAGTGGCTGACAGGAGCCCCCTCAGGGTCAGCTGTGGCCACACGTCCAGGACAGAGCAGCAGGCTTGTCCAGGTGACCTGCTGGGATGGCCTGGAGGCAGCTGCACCTTCTGCTCTTCATGATCCTGAAGTTTACTTCCTTTTCTTGAAGCTGTTTTGTTTTGTTTTGAGGTTCTTTTGTTTTTTGGTGTTTCTTTTTTTGCCAAAATAAGAGCAGAC
The DNA here is from genome assembly GCF_964146895.1 of Miniopterus schreibersii. Taxonomy (NCBI): domain Eukaryota; kingdom Metazoa; phylum Chordata; class Mammalia; order Chiroptera; family Miniopteridae; genus Miniopterus; species Miniopterus schreibersii. The sequence goes on along the minus strand of NC_138121.1, from coordinate 40,242,659 downwards.
AGCAGATGGGGAGCGTTGGGTCTGCGCCCTCCTTGGTTGGAGCTAGTGGGAGCTGTGGTGGGTGCCAGCCAGGCCTGCTCCCTGCACAGCTGACCTCCCTACCAGCCCTTCCCAGAGGCTCTGGCTGTCCAGTCTGTCCCACACCGATGGCTCATGTGGACGGAAATATTGGAGACCTTCACCTTGACTTACGCGTTTGTTTCTTCTTGGACTTGGAAACCCGTGGGTGTTCTGTGCAATGAGGGGTGTTGGTCAGCCTTGGTGGGCCACGGGCTGTGGGGTAAGACCCGAGTGGGGGTGGGGGTGGGGGCGGGGGCAGGGGCACCGTCTGGCTTTTCTTCTACAATACCAACCTCGCCTTACTCCCTGGCCATGGTCCCTCGGGGCATCCTTGTGCTGGGGGTTTAGAAGAGGTTTTTGGGTATCCTGAACCCAGTGGGGGGGGGTGAGGCCGCAACTCATGAAAGGGCAATGGGTGTATGTGCCCTTTTCCTAAAATGCTGTTGTAAGTAAACAAGTTAATCCCTGAGAAATTGCTCCAGGTTTGCTTCAGTGGCTTTGGGGTAGGGGGAGCCATAGGTGGGACCTGCAGTGTGGCAGCCCAGCCCCCCCCACAGGAAACTGAGGGATACCTGGAGGAGGGCAGGCAGGGGCCCAGGGAATGCAGATTCTCAGGCGCACCCAGACGGATAGAATCTGAAGTAAGGTTTACCTTGAAATAATTTTAAACAATGTGGTTGAGACTATTTAAGGATGGGTATTAGAGCCTTTTTCACAGCCCGCAGGCGACCCTTCCCACTGTTGGGCAGCCCCATCAGAAAGAGTCCTGATGCAGTGGGGGCGTTGACAGGGTTCGGCCAGCTCCAGGGAAACCCGTTTGCTTTTTTCCTTCATTACATTAATTTGATCCTAGGTGATCAGCAAATACCCACAAATGTGCCTCCTGGTCACTTTAGATCCTTCTGGAGAGGGTGCCAGCTGGTGGTTAGAGGCAGAGCCCCTGCCCACTGAGGCCCTGCCTGGCTCCCAGGGCCTGGGGAACTCACACGTCATAGAGGAGTCTGAGGGGAACTGATAACAGGAGGGGCTGCCCAGGTCCGCGTGGGCCCTGCAGGGCAGGGGCGCCTGAGCAGGGGAACTCCTGCCTGTCAGGCTGAACCCACGCCCAGTGTTAAAGCCTGCCCTGTCCAGAGGGGGCGTTCTCAGGCATGTTGGGGGTCCCAGGCTGGTTCAGTGACCCATGAGATTATTCATCTCAAGACGTATCTACCAAATGTCCAGCAGGCGGTGCTGTTCCCCTCCTGCCCCCTCAAGCTGTGCCCTGCAGGGTCCGGCAGGATGTAGTTCTTTATATGTGAGGAGACCCTGCAGGTGTGGCTCCCGAGAGGCCTCTTGCTCAACTTTGCTTCTATTCTGTCAACAGGGACTGAGCCAAGGGTGGGTGTGCGTGTGGGTGTATGTAGGTGTGGGGGGGTGCAGGTGTGTAGATGTGTACAAATGCAGGGGCGTGACACGGGAGCCTGGACTGTTTTTAAAGACCCTCCAGCAATGTCTATGTGAAGCCCCCTTCAGACCCTGAGCCTTTCCAAGACTCAGCATCCTGTGCCTGGATGTCCAGCCAGGGGCTATTTCACAGAATTTGCCTTGGGACATGCAGGAGAGTTCCTATAGGATAACACACCCTCAGGGCTCGGGGGTCAGTGCCTTTATTGAGGGTCCACTGTGGGCCTGCCACCTGAGCTCCTTACAGCATGCTGCCCAGGTGAGCCCAGGTGTCTGCTCAGGACAGGACAGTCCTTGTACTCAGGGAGCGCTGTTCCTGGAGCCAGGGGTGCTCTGTTGGCCAGTCTTCCCTGAGCTTCAGGATCCCAAGGGGTTTGTTCCCCAGGGTGTCATAGAAGACACAGGCTGAGGAGGAGGGAGGCAAGGGAGGCCAGCAGGGCCCCCGACGGGTGGCGGAGGCTGGGGGCCTCTGAGTAGCCATACTTCGTCCTGCAGGAATCCCCCAATTCCTTCAGTGGGATGGGCTCCTCCTCAGGGTCCTGGGTGTGGTTGCTGGCCTGGGGACAAACACGGTTGGGCTGCCTGCCTGCCTGCCTGCCTGCCTGCCTGCCTGGGAGAGGGGCAGGCAAGTGGAGAAGCTCTCCTCACCTGCTCCACCGCCTCAAAGACCCTCAGCAGATTATAGGCCAGGGCACCCTTGACCTCCGCCTCCGTCCACTGCCTCCTGAGCAGCTCCGCAATCAGGTCTGGATACTTGGACACATCCTCAAGCCCCAAAGGGAGTCTGAGATGAAGGCAGAGAGGATCAGGCTGTGCATCCCGGGTGTCAGGGGCCTGGGGAGCCGTCCACCTCCCCATCCTGAAGTACTGGGGGTCCAGTGGGGTGGCCCTCAGAGTAGACCGTCCAGTGGGAAGGTCCTCAGGACACACTTCCCTCCTCTAGCCCCTCATGACGGGTTCCTGAGGGTCATGACCCTCCAGCTCACACACGGAACACAGTCTCGGTCCTCACCTTGAAACACCATCAAAGTCCCCACCAAAGCCCACGGCTCCAGCTCCCGCCACCTTCTTGATGTGGTCCAGGTGATCTGCAGGGGAGGTAGCAGGTGTGGGTCCTGTGAGAGGCCTTTCCCTGCGGAGCCACGAGGCTGCTCACACACACCTACCTGCTACTTGAGACAGGTTGGCCTCCTTTTTGCAGGCAACATAGTCATTATAGAAGTTCACCATCACCAGGCTGCCCGTTTGATTCTGCTCAAGATAGAGAGGAGTGTGGGCACGGGGGCAGCCTGGAGCCCCTGATGACCACCCGTGAGGCCCAGGACCCGCCTGGAGCACAGAAATGCCCTCACCACCATCTGGAGCACGTCGTCGGGCACGTTTCGTTGGTGCTTGCACAGCTTATAGGCGGAGGAGTGGCTGAAGATGACGGGGGCCTGGGACTGGTTCAGAGTGGCCTTCATGGTGGCCACAGACACGTGGGCCAAGTCGATAATGACACCCAGCCGATTCAGTTCCCTCACCACGCTCTGAGGGGACATGGAGCTCGGGATGGGGAGAGCCCAACCCTGGTCATGGGGGTGATGGCAGGCCCCCTGGGCCAGGTGGGCTGCACTGTGTACACTTGTGTTGGCACAGCCTCCTGGGGCTCACCGCTGGCCCCTGAGAGATTCAGGCAGGGGGCAGGGCATTTGGGCAGGGGCCCCTTGCTGGCCAGGTGTTATACCCTTCAGTGGCTAGGAGATTGGGGCCACTCTAATGACCAGTGGGTTCCAGCTGAATACCCACTCTGGGATGACCCTGGCCAGCTCTGTTTTGCAAGTGAGGAAACTGAGATCCCAGGAGGCAAGACACTGTGTCCTGGGTCATGTGTCCTTTGAGGATTACTGTGGTCCTTGCCCCTGCCACTCACCTTCCCAAAGGTTGACAGGCCTTGGCTCTGGGCCTTGTCATCCCCTGTGTCCACCAGCCAGTTGTCGGCCCTAGGAAGGAGGAGAGTGGTCGTCCCCGCCCATCTGAGCCCACTTGTGGCATTTCCTCAGGCCTGGGCCTCCCTGGTGTCACTTACCAGGGCGTGTTACAGCTGTGCGTGAGCGTCAGGTACCGCATACCCAGGTGGTAGAGTGCCCGCAGGACACCAAGGCTGCTGTCAATGGAGTGGCCGCCTTCTACGCCAACCAGACTGGCCACCTTACCCTGGTCGAAAGCCTGTCGGATGCCTGTGAGAAGAGCCAGGTTGGGACTGTGGGCACCTGGGCGGCAGGTATGCCTTAGCATCCAGGGGGAGCATAAACCCAAGAAAGGCTGAGCTGCACCAGCACCCTCTGCTCAGGATGAGGGTGGTGTGGGGTCAGGGGGGTGGGCTGGGCCAAACCTACCTTTGCTGCTGGTGACGCACAGGAAGGTCTCCGGGTACATCTGGCACATTCGGTGGATGACGTCAATCTGCTCCAGGGTCCTCCTCACGGCATCTTTGTTCTGGGTCTCGCAGGGTGTGTACGCTGACCAGAACTGGGGGCCACAGGGGCAGGGGCTAGGACCTGAGGCTCCAGGCCCCACCCCCACATGCATATGAATGTCTGGTCCCCCCTTCCCCAGTTTTTGAAGCCATCCCCACAGCCTGAGTGGCTATCAGAGTACCCTCCAAAGGCCTGTGGCCCCAAGGAGATTGGCTGGGGGGGGAGCACCACCAGGGAGGGGCTGCACCTTAGCTAGGACCCCAGGGAGAAAGAAGAGGGACTCGAGCACAGGGCTAGCCAGGCCGTACCTGGCCCCCCACAAAACCAGCCTTCAGCTTGGGGATGTTGGTGTGTGTGCCGGCCAGACTGGTCAGGTTGGCCGTCTCAATCCGAAGCCGATTGTTGAACATGGTCAGCAGTTTCCAGGGTAAGTCATTGTGCCTGGAGGGGGCAGGAGGAGGGATAGGAGGCAGGTCATGGTGGCCACTTGAACTTGGGGTTCCAAGCTCCTTCCCTGGCCTCTATCCCCTCTCCAGTTTCTTCTCACGTGCTCAGGATTAAGGTTGGCCACAAGGGACACAGATTACTCATTGCCTAAACACACCTGAGCCAGGTAACCTGAGCTGAGAGCCCTAAATGGGTATATTGCCTCTCCAAGGGCCTTTCCTCGGTGTCCTAGGTGTGTGTTCAAGCAACACAGGCCCCTGGGAGCTGATTAGAAAGCAGTTTCAGGCCCAGCCAGACCCACCAGTTGAATCTGGGCTTTACCAGTCACTGTGAGCGAGTGCATGCACACACACATGCAGCACACACCACACACAATACACAAATGCACACATGCATCACACACAACACAACACACAAGCACATCCTACACAGAAGTGCACATACCGCACACATGCGCACACAGAGCGCACACATGCACACACACATGCACACACATGGGACATCTAGGAGGTGCCCTCTGGATTCCTAACCTGTTAATGAAGGGACTGTGAGGGCAGTCTGGGCCTGGAGGGGGCTTTGTCTTGGGGACGCCTGGGGCCTTTGGATGCCACTGTGAGGCCCCCCACCATGCCACCCCTTCCTCTGGAAGTGGCCCCTGCTCTCTGGGGAGGGGCAAGAGGTTCTGTGAATTGTGAGATTTGATTGTTATGACAGGGCTGGGATGGGGTCAGGACACCTTTGTTGCCTGAGTGATGGAGAGTGAGCAAAGTCACTAAGATGGGTGGGGGACGTTTGGGCTCTGGCTGATGTCCCTAGGGCAGGGCTGGACAGGGCCTCTGAAGGGGACAGTACTCCTTTCCCAGAGGACCTCCAGCCTATCTGGAAATCCAGCCCCACCCTCCAGCTGCCACCCAGAGGGAGGGGCACGTTGTGTGGTGTCCCCCGGCCCTCAGCCTCTCCACCCACTGCTGGAACCTGAAGTGGGGGAAAGAGGCTGCCTCCACCCCACGTCAGCCCTGCCACTCTGGAGCCTGCTGGCCACCCTCCTTATCTTAGTGGCCTGGGCGTCCTCCTCAGCAGTGGCGAGGCCCACTCAAGAGAAAGGTGAGGCTGCTTAGTGCTGGAAAGCGCCAGACAGCAAACACACTTGGCAGTGGTTGTGGGAGACTCTGCTGGCTGCCATTCTGCTCCTTTTCCCTGTTAACAGCCCCGCCCCCCCATTTCAGCAGGGCACAGGGTCACCCTTGTAGTGCTGGGTGTGGCCATGTAACTAAGTCTGCCTGGTGACAGCTCCCAAAAGTTGTTCCTGACAAACAGCTGTTTTTCACCCTTTTATTTCTGCTGGGTGGCAGGCAGATGTGATGGCTGGAGCTGGGCAGCCACTTTAAACCATGAGGTGACCTGTGGAATGGTGGCCACACCAAGTTCCTGGCACTGTGGAATGCCGTGCCAGGACTCCCTCTGGATTTCTCTACTGTTGAAGCTACTTATTTGGGTTTCTTACCTGCAATAATAGCTAGTACTAACTGATCCCCTATTATTGGTTTTGATTCTGTCAGCCTAGCACTAGCTTTCCAAGTCTTTGGACAACCCTAGCTCCCTGAGTATTCCCAACTGTCTGGCCTCTGAGCCATCTTATTCCACAATGGGCCTCTGCACAGCCCCCAGAACCTGTACTTGAACCCCCTCTTTCAGCTGCCCCGAGTCCCCTGGAATGAAGGAACAACTCCTCTGGCTCCAGCTGTTAGTATCTTCCACCCACCCCTGCCACCCTCCTGCCAGACGGTGGGACTCTAGGGTGGAGTCAAGTGTGCATGAGGAGACCCTCCAACCAGACTGGACACCGAGAGGAGAGCAGAGGGTGCAAGGTCCAGGGAGGAGACGGAGGGGAGGGTGGTGGGGGCAGGTGGATGCGTGCGCCTGACACCCTCCTCTGGAGCCGCCACAACTCCCTGTTTTCTCTGCTTACCTTGCAGAGTTTTTTGTCCAACAAAACCCAGAGGCTTCTGCCAAATAGTGATGACTGCACATTATCGAGCACTTATCATGTGCCAGGAGGGGGGGGGCTCTGCTCACACTGCCAGCCCCCAGAGTGCCAGTGAGTGCAGGTGCCCCTCTGTGAGTTGGGTGCACGGGGACCCAGTTCCTGCTTTCATCCCAGGAGTCGCACTGCAGCAGATAGGCAGGGGTGAGCGCAGGGGTGTGACACATGGGTCAGGAAAGGCCCGCCACTAGGGTGGCCCTGCACACAGCCCTGAAGGGGCTGAGGGCAGAGTATGGGTGCAGGATGAGCAGAGACAGTGTGAGGCGGCTGGGGCACTGGGAGGACCAAGGTCAGCTGGAGCCATGGGGCGGGGTGGGGGTGGGGATTGAGTGGGTAGGACAGAAGCTGAGATTTTGTCTCCAAGACTCCCTCTGGCCGAGGTGCTGAGACCAGACCTTGGCTGGAGGAAGCAGAGGAGAGTCTGACTCATGAGCACTGGGTGGGGGGGTGTGTGCTGGGGCGACAGTCAATGCAGGTGCATTGGGAGGCGGAAGGGGCAGTTGCTGCCAAGTTGGCTGTGACCTCGGAGAAAGAGTGACAGACATCACCAGGGTCTTGGGTGCAGGTGTGGGCGCAGCAGGGACTAGTAGGGAGCATTGAACTGTGGGAGTCCTCTGACCACTGCAGTGAGGTCAAGCTGACCCCACACCTGCTGGGGTCACCCCAGGTAGACAAAGGAGAGGGAGAGCCTTGAGGAAAGGATCTCAAGGAGGAGGGTCGAGAGGCCAAGAGAGGCCTTCCACGCACTCTGAGCTGGGACCTGGCGCCCAGGATGCAGTTGAGCGCACGTTGTAGGGTGGTGCCCCAGGGACTTTGCGACGTGCCTTCTTCTACTCTGTTCCCTACAGGCCCTCATTGGCTGAGGCCTTTGCGGGCCCTGTGAGACCCCCCAAAGAAATAAGGCCAGCAAAGGTCAAGAACCATGTTACAGCTGCAGAAACTGAGTCCAGGCAGAGATAGGGTGGTGCCTGCCTCAAGTCGGGCACGTGGCCTGGCACCTAGCTCCTCAGCCCCAGCCCCCAGCCCCGTCCCAGGAGTGGTTGCTTACCCATCAATGACAGGTGTGCCCTGCATAATTCTCTCTGCCTCTTTCCGAAACTGATCTGCAGTGCAGACGGCCACCAGGGGCCAGAGCCACCAGCTGGTCCACATGATACAGGCCCCGGGGCCGGGCTCCTGCAGCTGCTCCTGACCCGGCTCCTTGTGCAGGGAGGACAAGCTGGCTGGAAGACAGTGCAGGGGACTTTGGTCAGGTAATTGCTGCCAGGAGCTGCCCAGTTTATCAGCAGTCAGCACATTCCTGGTGAGGGTGGGTAGATGGAAGTCCCAGAACCTGTGGCTAGGCATTGCTGTCTGGGTCAGGCTGAAGGGTACTAAGAGGCTGCTGACCACAGGGGCCAGAGTCCAGACAGAAGGACACAGCTCAGGTGGCGGGGGCTGGACAAGGGTGACAGAGCGAGGTACTTGCCTCAAGCACAACTGTCAGATGGGGGCACCAGAAACCTCAGTTATCAAGATGAGTGGTATTTTAATGCAATAGTTTAAAAAAATAAAAATTTGCGCAAATATAATCCACGATGAAGAAAATACACAACTTTTAAGTGAAGAAAGGGCCAGTCTTCTGACTTCCCCTTCTGGCCCAGCTCTGACAGCGCTCCACAGGGCTCCGGTCTCATGGGGACAGTTACGTTCTGTCTCATAGCTTCAGCTGCAGGTGCCTCTTGCGAGTTGGTGGCAGGATGGCATTTCTAGGAGGGACACTGTGGGTGTGACCGTGGTCCTTAGGTGTACTTGGAGAAGACTCAGGCCACTGGGCCACACCATGAGGCGGGCCCCCGAGCACCCTTGTTCAAACCTTACAGGAATTTCAGACGACAGCAGAGCTCACATGGGGGGGCCGTCTGAGTAGGGCCCTGAATGGACCCATCTTGCATCATTTCTTTGTTTGACCTGTACCCTGTGGGGTGGCTGGCGAGTGCTGACTGGGCTTCGGAGTCAGACTGTGCACAAGCAGGTTAGATCTGCAGCCCCATCTGTTAAGTGGAAGCCACCGCAGTCCCTGCTCCACCACAGCCTGCAACTCACATTAGAAGCTGTTTGCTCTGTAGGTTTTTTTTGTTGTTTTTGTTTTTTGTTTTTAACCCTTACCCGAGGATATTTTTTCCATGCTCTTCAGAGAGAGTGGGAGGGAGAGAGAAACATCGATGTGAGAGAAACTCCGATTGGTTGCCTCCTGCACTCGGCCCGACGGGGGCTGGGGATTGAGTCTGCAATGGAGGAATGTGCTTTGGCTGGAATCAAACCCGAGACCCTTCAGTTCACGGGTCGATGCTCTAACCACTGAGCCAAACCGGCGAGGGCTGCTTCGTAGGTTTTCTATTCATTCTGGAGTTGCCGATCGCCTTTGTCTTCTGAGCACTGTGCTTTAGTCCGCGGTTTCTGTGCGGTTTCAGCACACGAGTCTTCCTCCTTTTCAGTTCTTGTGCTTGTTTTGTGGGCGCTGGTGCTGAAATCCCCCCCTGGCTGTGGTGCATGGGGAGCAGGCGTCGGCGCCCAGGAGCTCTCAGAGGCACTTCTGGGCGGTAGACTGTCCCCTCAGAGTCTGACGTCTCCACTTCTGTGCACAGGCTATGATGAGGAGCCCAGCGTCATCCAGGTCCCACTTCTTTGTGGGTGGCAATCGTGAGTTGCTGTGTCATCCTCAGGGCTCTGCAATGTCTCCAAGACGCGCCTGAGCTCCAGGCTGTTGTTCATGCAGCTGGCTCAGCGTTCGGTTCACAGTCCAAGTCTCTGTCTTCGTCAAGAGGAGCATCCCGTCCCTGGGCCTCCCCTGTGTCCTGCTCTCGCCCAGAGGACAGCCCTCCCGCGTTGGCCCTTCTGTCTCCTGTGTTTTCTCTCCTGTTTTAGGTTTCCTTCTGCTTTTTTGTTCCAAGCACATCCACTTAGTATCTTCTCTGGGGAATTCTATGGCTAGTGTCTTAAGAGTGGTTTCTGGTGTTTTGGTGGCTGAGTTCTCTCCTGGCGCCGGCTCTGGTTATGGAAACAATATTGTCTGACGTCAGAGCACTTGTCTTCTGCTGACTGGACTCACTTTCCCAGCTTGTTTGTCCGGACCTGTGGTTTCACTCGCAGCCTCTCCTCGAGCAGCGGGTGGCTTCTTCCCTTTGCATTCAGCATTCAGGGACCCAGCGTGCAGGAGCTGGTGGCACCATGTATGTGGGCTCTGTGCAGAATGGGCGAGTGACCAGCCATAGACGGGCCTGGTGCCAGAGCTGGACTCGAGCACGAGTTCTGCCTGAGCTTCTGTTTCCAGTCTGGACTCCCACCCCTCACACCACCTGTCCTGGTGAGGCTCAGGGAGAGAGCAGGGCCTGGCCCACCCCACGTGTTCTCCTCACGGTGCGACGTTGACCTCCTCTCCAGAGGTGGTGGCCCTCCTAACATCTGTCTACCCCCTGGACCTGTCTCCTGGAAAACCCCCATGGGAACCCGGCATAACTGTCTTCCCAGCAGCCCCAGCTTGGCCCCAACCAGACCTGAGCCTTCAGGTGACCCCAGCCTGCCTTCAACTTTTCCAGCTGAGGCCCAGACCCAGATGAATTTGTAACTCATAGGCTGGTGGCTTCTTCATGTCCTCCAGGAGGTCCTGCCCTGACCCTACTCCCCTGGGGTGACTGTACAGCCTGGCTGGCTTCCCTGTAACCCCCTGGTTTGCACAGTGGCTGGTCCCGCCATTAGGGACACCCCAAGAGGAAGGTGGCTCCAGCCTTATCTCACTGCCTCCCCTACCCCCAAAGCCACCCTCTTACCCCTTGACCTGGCACCAGTGAACTCTGCTCATCCCACTCTCCATCCATTGCCAGAGAACCCCAGATGCCCAGCTTGTGGGGCCTCCCCACGCCCGCCCGTGATGCACTCACCTGTCTGCCTCCCCCTAGTTCAAACTCAGAGGCCTCACTGGGTATACAGCAGGTGCCCACTAACACATGCACTGGCAGGCGCACCCTCACTCAGGTGGCTCCAGTGGTCGGGGATCAGAGCCCAAGCCTGCAGCCCCTCCCAGAGTCCCCAGGCTCCCCAGACTCACCAGAAGAGGGAGATGCCGATGGAGCCTGCCTCACGGCCACTCTGCTCCCCGTCAGGAGCTTGGGGGTTTGTTGCTCTTTTTCTCAAGTTTCATCCCTCCCCTGAGTTTTCAGCCAGCTTCACTTGCACAAAAAAGCCACCTCTTAAAAGGAAAATTTCCCCCAGGGGCCTTAGCCACACCACCAGAGCAGGACAAGGGGCTAATATCTCCCACATGTCAGTGGGTTCTAGTTTCTGCAGATGCAAATGAGGCCTCCGTAGGCTCGGCCCTCTTGGGCTCAGGCTCCCTCTTGATCCACAGGCTGGGCCTCAGGCCCTGGGCAGGAAAGACTGCAGGGACTGTGTTGGTGGCAAGGTCCCCAGGGAATGACATGGGGACTGGCTCAGTGGGAGGGTTGATTTAGGAGATGGGAGGAAGGGGCTTGGTGCTAGGGCTCCTGGAGGGTCCCTGGGTCCGGGGGCCCTGCTGCAGAGCTTACAGTGTCCCCGACAGCAGTCAGCTAAGGATTCAGGGGTTCCAGCCCAGGTACCTTCTCTCGGTGCCCTGACTCCTGCCACTGCCCTTGCTGCCTGGGGCCCCTCTGCCTGATCCAGGAAAAGGTCTGCCTTGAATGACCAGCGGCTGGGGGCTCTGGTTTCCATCATGTAATGGGGAGGGGGGTGAATCTCTTTACATTCCCAGCTACCAAGAATCAAAAGCAGTCACAGTAGGTCGGCTGGAATGCCCTCTGGCAGAGCCACAGGGACTTTCAAAATCTAGGGAAAGTCTGTGTGTGACCAGGCCCAGCTGGGGGCGGGTTCATCAAATAGTTTCAGAATTCTGAGGTTGGGTGGGGACACACCCTGCTGGGCTGTCCTGTCCCCACCCAGGGTACCAGAAGCTGGGTGGGGTCATTGTGTTGGATGCACAGCCCCCACCCTTGCTCACCCTCTGCCAGTCACTGTCTTTAAATGGGGAACAGTCCCCAGCTGGGGTGCTGCCATGAGGGGTTCAAATGCCAGACTTGGAAGGGGGCGTAGTGATGATCCTGGGGCCAGGTGTGGGACTCCCCTCACTTCAGAGCTCAGGGGGGTCGGAGTGAGAAGGGGCTCTGATGGAGGGCGCGTCCAAGTAGAGGATGGCAGAGCTGTGAGGGCCGCCCACCCTGGCTCCCTGACCCTCCCCCCTGGGCAGAGCTGGCTGTGAACGGGACATGGAGAGTGAGGGCCCAGGAGAGGAGCTGAGTGGGTGCCCTGCTCCTGGGGAGGGCAGGACAGAGCTGCATGTGCTCTGGGCATCCAGACTGGGGCCTGGACTGTGGAGCAGCCTCCCCAACTCCACATTCAGGGTGCAGTGCCTGCTGGGCCTGCCCCAGACCGAACAGGGCTAGTGCTCCTCTGGTGGCACCCCCACTTAGGGACAGGCAGGAAGCCTGGGTCTGGTGTTCGCACTGACCTTCGGGGGAAGGGCCAGGTGTTGGGCAGAGATTTCTACTTTCAATGCTATTTTTGCTCTGTTTCACAGTTTCAGCATGTGCACTAAAATGGGAAAACTAAATTAATTACAACAGAAGAAGAGGCTCCTGAGGGCTCATGCAGGCCACCCTATGTTCTGCAGATTTATAGGGGTCCCCACCAAATCTGGGCACCCTGAGCCCTCTGTTTAGGGGCTGCTTGGCTGATTCCCTCACCCTCTCCTCACCCTCACCTTGGGGTCAGGAGTCCTGATGGGACCAGGGACAGAAGGCAAGTGTGGGGACGCAGGGAGGTTGCAGGAGGTGCTTGCCTCATCTGGGGCACCTTACTCTTCCTGCTTTCCCATTTGTGGCCCTGAGTGAGGGAGCAGACCAGCTGCCCTAAGGAGGACAGTGCCACTGGCCCCTGGGGTTGGCCTTTTGGTGAGGCTTCCTGAGGAAGTCAGGGGTCAAGGATTCACACCTCTGAAGTGGTGGCTTCTCCATTCTTCCTGGGGCTGAGGGGCCCTGGGTCCCCCATATGTTCCAGCTCAGAGCCAGCACCTGGGCCCAGTGGAGAAAGCAGGAAGGAAACGACCCCAGAGTGGCTGGTGGGGCCTGAGAAGGGCCACTGGGCTTGTAAGGAAGTCTGATGCGACAGTGGGGCACCCTAGTCTCGTCCCAGCTTCTTCTTTCCGAGACCAATCACCTTTCAGTTGTTAGGATTTCTCACTGCTTTTTTTTTGCCTCCTGGAGGCTCTACCTCACAGGGACTTCACTTGTCTAACTGCCTGTTGTCCCCAGACCAGGCCCAAAGTCCCCGAAGACTGAGGAGCCGCCCCACACTCTGCCCAGCAGGCTTTGCCGACCCCCCGTGGCTCTGATGGGCTCTGGGCTCCCCCGGGGCTGCCCATGGCTGCCTATAGGCTCCTGGACCCAGTGCCAGTGAGAGAGGTTCGGGTATCTGTGGCTTGCTGCTTGGACTTGGTGCCTTTGAGAGTATAGACACCTATAGGTAAATTCAGAGTGCTCTCTGTGTCCTGTCCAGGCTGCTGGTCTGTGTTCTTGGTGGACCTCGTGGGGAATCGGATGTCCCTGGCTGAGTCATCCCTCTGGGGGAGGGGTCTAGTCCTTACCCTGGCAGTTCTGAGATCTGAGGCTCTCACTGCTGCGTCGACAGATGGCTCTCACGATAAGGAAAATGATAACAGGGCTTACCCAGCACAGGGAGTTCCCGGTCACGACCTCGAAAGCCCTGCCTGGCCCTCCCACAGGGCCTCAGGGTTGCTGGGCCCAGCTTTGTTCCCTGGGCTGTGGAATGGGGACACTCTAGATTTGAAGGAGACACACGTGTGAAAATGCTTGGGGACGCTTACGGGCTGTGGGGGGCCTCAGTGTACTGTTTGTGAAATGGGCCAAGAGCCCCAGACTTGGCCTGAGACTAGTGGCTACTCAGGGGCTGGGCCAGGGGTTGGTCCCCCTCAGGGCTGCCCTTCTCCTCAGACCCACACCCCATGGGCATGAGTCCCAGGGGCCTCAACCGCTGGGTGGCTCCTGTGGGTGTGACCCAGAAGGTCACTGCTCTGTGGGGAGCCTGGAGACTGCTGGGGACACTGTTATCCCCCTTCTTCAGCTCTGGAAACCGAGGCACAGACTGCACATGCCCATGCTGCATGGCTCAGAGCTGGATCCTAGCTCAGGTGGCAGGGCTCCAGAGGGTACGAGTTGTGTGTTGACCACTTATTACTTTTTAAAAATGTTTTGAAACACCCAGGACAGCGTGCAGGGAAAAGGGGACACCAGGCCTCCCCTGCCTCCTGTCCCTCCGAGGTTAGGGGGGTCTGTGTTCTACCCTGAGGCCTCTCAGAGCTGCCCCACCCCAGTGGGCAGTCAGAGGCATCCCAATGTCACTACTTGGTCAGAGGGGACCCTCCCGGGCCTGCACTTCCTCCTACAGTCCCCAGAGGGTTGGCACCCATACCCAAGACTCAGCAGTGAATCTGCCCTTCTGTGCACAGGGGACTGAGGCCCAGAGAGTGGCATGTTTTGGGCACCGGACACCCCTCTCATTCATGGCTTCAAACTGCCTCCTTCCTGGGGCTGTACACAGGTCAGCAACCTTCCCCAAATCTCAGGGGAGAATCTCCCCCCATTAAATTATGCTTCTGTATACAAGTGTGGCGGGGGGTTGCCCAGTCCCCCCATCCCATCCCCGTGAGCACGTTAGCTGACTCCTGAAAGGCGGGTGGCCAGGGAGGGACATTCTAGGCAGAGCAGACAGTGAGTTGGGGACGTGGGCAGGAAGGGCTGGCAGGGGCCTCAGCAGCCTCAACAGGCTTGGGCCATTCCCTGGCTCAGAGGGGGCTATTGATTCACAGATGGGTGCAGGGAACAGCACTGAGTTGGATGCACTGTGAACCTCAGTTTACCATCTGTAAACATGGGGCTGGCTGACTACAGCTCTCTCACCTTCTAGAATTCCATCTGTTCCAGTCTCCAGCTGTGCCCCGCTGAACCTGGGCTTCCAGGGGCAGGGACTGTGCTCGGCCACTCCCCTCCAGGCAGCACCTCCCTGGGCAGCAGCACCCCTTGGCCCCTGGCCCACTGAACCCCCAGCCCACTCACCGTGGCCTTGGCCATGCAGGCTTGTCCCCAGCTAGGACTGTCACCAGGACCTAACAGCTGCCCTGGCCCTGGCCTTGCCCCAGCCACCTGTGCTTCTCCCAGGCCTGTCCCCAGGAAGATGAAAATGCCCCATTTCCACCTGCAGAAGCCCTGGTTCTCTGAGTGTGGGGAAGGAGGAGGTGAGAAGGGAGAGGGGGATGGAAAAGAGTGTGTCTGAGAGACAGGGGCTGGGAGGGTAGGAAGGGGTGGGTGGTGGTTGAGCTCAGGGAGATGACAGGAGCTGACAGGGCTGCCTTGTCCAGCTTTCTATTTTTTTAAATTATCTTTATTGTTGAAAGTAATACAAATGTTCCCTTTTTTTCCTCATTGATCCCCTCCACCTTGCACCCCTCGCCCCAAGCTTTCACCACACTATTGTCTGTGTCCCTGGGTTATGCACATACACATATAAGTTCTTAGGTTAATCTCTCCCTGCCCACCCACCCCACCTTCCCTCTGAGATCCCTCAGTCTGTTCCCTGCTTCTATGTCTCTGGGTCTATTTTGTTCATAGGTATATTTTGTTCATTAGATTCCACATATAAGTAAGATCATGTAACACTTGTCTTTCTCTGACTGGCTTATTTCTCTTAGCATAATATTTTCCAGGTCCCTCCATGCTGTCTCAAAGGGTAAGAGATCCTTCTTTTTCACAGCTGCATAGTATTCCATGGTGTAAATGTCCTAGAATATGCTTGATATGATTTCAATCTTCTTGAACTTGTAGAGTCTTGTTTTGTGTCCTAACATGTGGTCTGTGTTTGAGAATGTCCCATGTGCATATTCTGCAGATTTGGGGTGAAATGGTCTGTAAATGTCAAACCCATCTGATTTAGAGTGTCATTTAGAATCACTGTTCCCTTGTTGATTTTGTCAGGAAGACCTACCCAGTAAAGTCAGTGGGGTGTTAAAGTCCCCTAAGATGACTGTATTGCTGCCAACCTCTCCTTTAAAGTCCTCAGAAGTTTTTTTTCCAGCCTGTGTGAGTCTTTGATTCTGAGGTGGGTCAGCATATATTTGGGTCTTGTTTTCTTATCTATTCAGCTACTTATGTCCTTTGATTGGAGCATTTAACCCATTTATATTTAAGGTTATTATTGATAGGTACTTACCTATTGCCATTTTATTTCTTTATGCCTATGTTTCTCTTTCTCTCTATTTCTACTTCTAATTACAGTAGCCCCTGTAATGTTTCCTGCAGTGCTGGTTTGGTGGTGATAAACTCCTTCAGCCTGTTTTTTTTTGTTTGTTTGTTTTTTGCCTGGGAAGGTCTTTATTTCACCACCTATTTTGAATGATAGCCTTGCTGGATAGAGTGGTCTTGGTCTCAGATCCTTGCTTTTCAACCTTGAATATTTCATGCCATTCCCTTCTGGCCTGTAGAGTTTCTGATGTGAAATCATCTGACAGCCTTATGGGAGCTCCTTTGTAGGTAACAGCTTGCTTTTCTCTTGCTGCCTTTAAGATTCTCTCTTTGTCTTGAATTCTTGGCATTTTAATTGTGATGTGTCTGGGTGAGGGCCTCTTTGGGTTCTCCTTGCTTGGGACTCTGTGCCTCCTGAACTTGTGTGACATTTTCCTTGACCAGGTTAGGGAAGTTTTCTGCCATTATTTCTTCAAACAAGTTCTCTAACCCTTGCTTACTTTCTACCTCCTCTGTCATTCTTATAATGCAAATATTGTTATGTTTCATGTTGTCCCACAGCTTCCTTAGACTGTCCTGTTTTTTAATTGTTTTTTCTTTTTGGTTCTCTGATTGAGTGATTTTTTCCTACTGTCTTCTAATTTGCTGATCTGATCCTCAGCTTCCCCTAATCTGCTATTTATTCCTTCCAATGTTTTTTTGTTTTTTTTTAAAATTTCTACTATGTCATTCTTAATTTCCTTCATAGTTTCTATATCTTTTCTCATGCTGTTGAGCATCCTTATGATCAGTATTCTGAACTCTATATCTGATAGATTGTTTATCTCCATTTCATTTAGCTCTTTTTCTGGAGCCTTCTCTTGTTCTTTCATTTGGGGATTTTTTTTTTTTTTTTTTAGAAGGATGGATTTATGAGCCAACTTTTTTTTTTTTTTTTTTAAATATATCTTTATTG
This sequence comes from Miniopterus schreibersii, assembly GCF_964146895.1. NCBI lineage: Eukaryota > Metazoa > Chordata > Mammalia > Chiroptera > Miniopteridae > Miniopterus > Miniopterus schreibersii. Next base: position 40,225,925 of record NC_138121.1, on the reverse strand, counting down.
ATTTCAGAGAGAGGAAGGGAAAGGAAGAGAGAGATAGAAACATCAGTGATGAGAGAGTCGTCACTGATTGGCTATCTCCTACATGCCCCTGACTGGTGATCAAGCTGACAACCCGGGCATGTGCCCTGACTGGGAATCAAACTGCAATCTCCTGGATCCTAGGCCGATGCTCAACTGCTGAGCCATGCCCAGCTGGGCAGGGGCTTGTTTCTTTGTCTCCCCATTTTGACTGCCTGTTTGGATTTGTTTCTCTGTGTTAGGTAGATCTGCTAGGATTCCCAGTCTCTTAGATAGTCTCTAGTGCAGGCCAATGTCAGATGCTGTTTGTGACTGGCCTTGAGTACCCTGTTAGAAGCTTACCACACTCCATAGCTTGTGGTTTCCTCTGCTGGAGCCGAGTATATTTGGACAGGACCATGATGGGCACCAAGGTCTGCTTTTCCAATCCCTGGGTCCAGAAGAAAATCAGGCAAAGACTCAAAGCACCCAGAGGCTGTTATTTAGTCTCTTAATGAGCCTCAGGCTGTAGAAACTCCACAGGGTAGGGCAAGAAGTTTTCCATCAGGGTAGGGCAATGGCTTCCCCCTCAGGCAAAGCTGCTTAGAAGGTAGATGTCTGCCTGTGAAAGATTTCCTCTGCAGTATGGGGGAATGACCTGGAACAGGAATCCAGAGGGGTGCCCTCTGAACTCTGTCTCCAGAACCCACGACCCTGGATCCTCCCCACACAGCTCCAGTCCATTCTCCCCTCCCTCTGCTGGAGCCCAAGGCAAGTGGCTGCACATGAAACTTTGTGCCTTGGCCCTTTAAGAGGGTGCCTACATTTCCAGCCATCTCTTCCTGGCCGACAGAAACCTGGCTGCTTTTCACAGCCAGGTGTTATATGGGCACGTTTCTCAGGTCTGGTGCTCTGGGCTGGGGAGCCCAGCCTGGGGTTTAGGCCCCAGAGTTCTCAGTGGGAACCCCCACAGCTGAGATCTCCCTCTGGACCTTCAGCTGCTGCCTGTGGGAGCCCAGCCAGCCCTCCTGTGCCTCTGTTGTGGAACCTCACACTTTCACCTTATGGAAAGACCAAGCAGCACTCAGAGGCTTAAGGTTCAGGAGGTTTATTTTATGCCATCAGGGTGGGCCCAGAGGAGTCCAGCTCCAAAGCCTGAGCCCTGAGCACAATCGGGCAGGGAGTTATGTACCATCCATGCTTCTGCCCACGTGGCAGCTATGCCTTGGTTAGGGCGGGGAAAAGCCCTTTCTGGTTTGGTGCCCGCGGGAACATAGCAGGATGGCAATAGGGGATGCCCCCCTGGGGGGGGGACTGTTGGCCATCTTAGACAGAGTTTTCTCTTATCACCTCTTCACTTCCTACCTGTCTCTATGTGGTCTCCCCATTTCCTCCTTGGTTATGAGGGTGCCCTCCAGTTTGTCTGCAGTTGACTATTCAGGATGGTTTTTCTGTATTTTAGTTGTAATTCCAGATTGGTCCTGGGAGAGTGTCAATGTAGCTTCCACTCAATGTGCCGCCATCATGGAATCTGTAGAACAAATATTTTTTAATTTTTAAAAAATATATCTTTATTGATTTCAGAGAGAGGAAAGGAGAGGGAGAGAGAGAAAGAGAAACTTCAATGATGACAGAGTCATTGATAGGCTGCAGCCTGCAACCTGGGCATGTGCCCTGACCAGGAATCAAACCCTTATCTCCTGGATCTTAGGTTGATGCTCAACGGCTGAGCCACGCCCGGCTGGGATAGACCAAATATTCTTAAATATGAATTTCCGGCGATGCCATTCCTCCAAGCAGGTCCCAGAAGGGGTGCCTTGTCCAGCTTTCAATACAAATCTTAGAAGCTGCCCCATGTCCATACCTGTAAGCTTTCCATTCTTTTTATAGTACATTTCAGTTGTGAAAATATAATCTATATAAAAACTATGTAAGACTTATCCATCCACAGAGACTTGGACACAAACGTTCACAGCAGCATTACTCACAAAAGCCAAAAAATGGGAATAACCCAAGTGCCCATGAACTGACGATGGGTAAACACAACGTGGTCCCTCCACGTGGCAGAATACCAGGCAGCCAGGAAAACCCGGCACATGCTACAGACTGGGGAAGCCTAAAAACATGCTGCTTAGTGAGAGAAGCCAGATGCATGTGATTCTGTGTATGTGAAATGTCCAGGATGAGCCAATCCATAGAGATGGAGGGCAGAGGAGTGGATGCCAGGGGCTGGGGAGCAAGAAACGGGAGTGACCACCACTGAGCACGAGGTTTCTGAAGTTGATTAGTGGTGATGTTTGCACAACTCCAAATCTACTACAAACCATTGAATTGTATACACTAAAGGGATGGATTTTATAGTGTGTGAATTAAATCTTAATAAAGCTGTTACAAAAAATATCTGTAGTTTAACAACTTATTACCCAAGTCAGGAACTAGACACTTGCCCCCTGGGTCCCTGTGGTCCTATTCTTGACTCCCGCTCTCCTTGTTTCCTGTAGAGTTTACATAGCTGCAATTCTTATTTTCATTGTGTAGTATCCATACCTGACATCCCCTAGAACCCAGACTCTGGTACTGGGCCTTTGGATGTGTGGCAGATGGCATTTGTCCCAAGATGCCACAGCCACATCTCCCTCCATTGAGTCCATGACCCTCTGCCTGGTTTTCAATTTGCTTATAGTCAGTAGGAAGTGGTGGGAGTGGCCCCGAGGGACACCCGAGGCAGGCACTGTGCTCTGGATTGAACGTTGTGTCTCTACAATTCATGTGTTAGAACCTGATGGTACCAGGAGGTGGGGCCTCTGGAGGTGAGTGGGTCATGAAGGGGAACCCTGGTTATGGGGTTAGTGTTTTCTTACGAAGAGACAAGGACAGAGGAGCTGTCTCTTGGCCATGTGAGGACACAGTGAGAAGGTGCCATCTACGAGCCAGAAAGAGGACCCTTGCCAGACACCCATTGCAGGTGGATGTATTAGTGCCCCACTGCATAGCTGGGCTCCCAGATACTCGAGGCCACCCAGCTGATGAGTGAGATGCAGACCGAGGGAATGCAAAGCCCGTCTCTTGGGTACCAAATGACATATGCCTGTTCATGCTGTGGGTCCGCAAAGCAGGCCCTTGCTCTCTGAAGTCACTGGGACAAGCAGAGGGAGAGGTGCCATTGCAGACACCACCCTCCCCTGTGGCAGAGGAAAGAAGGGTCTGCTCAGGCCATTAAATGCTCAACTAGAGGAGCCCATGCCATGTGCCCAGGAGCAGATAGCTGGGCATGTTCAGGACCTCCTCACCTCCCCCCACTGGGGTGAAAGGGGAGATGCCCTCACTCACAGACCCTTGGCACAGACCTGCATGGCCTCGAGCTCCAGGTCCACTGGTCTCTGTCCTTGGCGAGGACACCCCTGAGCTGGGGGAGGTCCCTGGGCTGACAGAGCTGGTCTGCATGGGCATCTTTATTGGGTACCAGGGATGGCACAAAACTTCCATCTGTTGCCAAGTGGCAGGAGGAGTGGGTGGAGGGGAACATTTTGTTTGTTCGATTGTTTTCCTTTTGTTCCCAGGATGCTGCTGTCAGATTTGACCCAGTTTCTGCTCTGGTACCTGAGGACTATGGGAAGGACATACCTGTGGCCTCTGAAGGTGAGGGCTGTGAGTGGGCTGAGTGGGCAGTGTGGCCGCAGACTGTCCCCGCGGGGGTCCTCCGGGGTATTTCTAGGTCCAGAAGGGACTCATATCCATGTGCAGAGGCAGGACCAGGCCCCACTTCCTGCCTGCTGGACTCTTGGCTCTTTCTCTGCTATTTGTCACAGCAGGAGACTCTGTTGCTTGCATTTCCTGCCTCAGAGCCTCCAGTGAGAGCAGCTGGACTGAGTCCCCATAAATGGGGCAGACTGAGGGCAGCTGCCTGCCAGCTGAGCACATTTCAAGGCTGGCACAAACACACTAGCCAAGTTAAAGTGTGGACAGATTTTAATCAGCAATAACGAATGCAGGAGGGAAAAGAATCCAGCTCGAAGGGAACTCGGCAGGTTTGCTCAGAGGTAACGAACAGGATGGGGGCCAAGGACATGAGCAGAGCCTGAAGGGTTGGGAAAGAGAAAGTTACATAAAAGGGGAAGGGCCCCCCAAAACCCATTAGTTGGCAAAAAGCAGGGTAAATGAAGTGTGAAGAAAACTCTGAACTGCTGTTCAAGGTCCCGATTCCTGATGGACCCAGACCCAAGTCAGTGCCGGCTGTCAGCAAGTCCTCACTCTTCTAGAGGGTTCCACAGGAAAGCTCTACACTCAATAGGAACCTTTAAAAATTCATAATTTTGGGCCCTGGCCGGTGTTGCTCAGTGGTTAGAGCGTGGGGACTGTGCACCAAAGGGTGAGGGAGGCAACCAGTTGATGTGTCTCTCTCAAACTGTCTCTCTCCCCCCCTCCCTTCCACTCTCTCTAAAAAAAAAAATCAATGGGAAAAATATCCTCCAGTGAGGATTAACAAAAAAAAATAAAAAGTTATAATTTTGGTCTAGTTTCTTAAGAGGCTCAGAGAAGAAAAATGTGACATTTCTCTTGTTTTGAATATTTTCTGACCTCAGAGCTCAGGCTAGCCGCCCTCCAGTAGATAAGCAGCTTCCTTCCTGGGACAGACGCCACTGAGTCCTGACCCTAGAAGCTGCGGGTGATCAATGTTTTACGTCTAGCAAGTGACTAAAATGTGTTAATAAAAGTTTTACATTGAGATAAGCCAGTCAGAGAAGACAAGTAGCACATGATCTCACTTACATGTGGAATCTTAGGAGCAAAATAAACTAACGAACAAAATGGAAACAGACTCATAGATACAGAGAACAGACTGACAGCTGTCAGAGGGGAGGGGTTAGGGGGCTGGGGGAAGGAGGCGAAGGGATTAAGGAAAAAGAAATCCTCACAGACACAGACAACGTGTGGTGATGACCTGAGGGAAAGGGGGTGGGGAGGTAGAACTGAACAAAGGGGGGACAAATGATGATGGAAGGGGACACTACAATATACAGATGATGTGTTACAGAATTACACACCTGAAGTCTATATAATTTTATTAACTAACATCACCACAATAAATTTAATAAAACATTTAAAAAGTTATCACATTAAAAGGGGGGGCTGGGTCCCTGTGAAACTCATCTGGGTGTGCTAACTGGCCCTGGTCCCAGCCAGGCCCCTGCCCTCCCTTGGGAACGGTCTATCATCAGGTGTGGCTGGGACAGCAGCCAAGTCTCAGGCGGTTGTCACTTCAGAGGGTCTAGAGCCACCTCAGGGATGCTGCTTGAGCTGTTAGAAACCATGGTAGTGTTTGCTCAGGTCTCTACAGACCAAGTTCGAGACCTACTGAGAAGGGAAGAGGGCTCAGGGGCCTGGCTGGGGTCAGGGAGAGAAGCTTGGGGACAGGAGCAACAAGGTGTGCCCCGGTCACTCTGATCCAGTGAAGAATCTGTGTAACATTTACCTCTGGGTCGGGCTAACAGGTCCTTCTCCACTTGTCTCCAGAGGCCTCCGACTCTGCTCCCTGCCGGGGTGGCTGCCAGCACGAGCTAATGGACGAGCTCTGTCCAGGTCACCCGCACACCTGGGAGTCCCTGCAGGACAAGTGGACGGTCTGGTTCCAGGACACAGATGTCCCCTAGGTGACACCCCAAGTCAGGTGAGAGACTGTGGCTTGGCAAGGTGCCCACTGCCATTTACCTGGGCCTCGTTCCCTCCTTGACACTGGGGAGCAGACCCTGAAGCCCTTCTCAGTTTCCCATGGGCTGCCTCCTGTGCCTTGTGACAGCAGGGCCTTTAAGAGAGAACCGAGTCTGTGTTGGGCAATTTCAGGTTCTGGCCAAAACTTTGTGACTCCCCTGAGCCCCCAACAGTCTCCTTGGCAACAAATGACCTCTTATCTGGGCCTTACCACAGCTGCAAATGCCCTCGCCCTTCACCCACTGACAGCCGCCACCCCACCCCCTAAGCCAGGCCCCAGTGTGTCTGTTCGCCCTGGACTTTCATGTGCACATGGTGTTAACCTAACAAGTGTTTATTTCAGATAGAAAAGAATAGCTATTCGGGAAGCACTGATTCAGGCCAAACCCAAGTCATGTTCCTATTAGGGCTGCAGGCAAGGGTTTTTCTGAGCCGGTTAGGGGAACAGAGGGAGGGAACAGGCACAAATGAGCTACATTTTCCGTTAGCTGCACATGATGCTCCTAATCCTAAAGAATGTGTTTAATTTTCAGTCTGGTAGTCAGGTCTGCTTCCCTGCTAGCTTTACAAGCAGTTATTTGAAGTACAAGGCTGGTTTGGCCCAGACCAAGGGTGATTCTGCCCAGTTCAGTTGCTGCTCAGGTTTGTGTGAGGGCAGGTGCCCCAGGGAGCCTGCCCAGTCATGTCTGAAAAGAATGTGTCACTTCCTCACAGCGCACGTGTGTCCCTGCCTGTTGGTAGGAAGAGTGCTGGTGTGGGGTGTGTGTGCACAGGACAGGGCATCGGTCACACCTGTAGTCCTGGTAGGCGTGTGGCCTTCGGGACAAATCCCTGGCTTCCCCTGAGCCACTTTGGGAACAGATGGCACTGAGCTTCCCTCAGCCAAGGGGGTCAGAGGACAGGCTTGTGCAGGCCCATGGGACTGTCTTTCCTTCCTGGAGGCTAGCCTGAGGTCCTGGACAAGGGTGTGGGGGTCCCCTGAGGGGTACAGCAGCCCAGCTCCTGTACAGAGTGGCCATTAAGAGCCAGGGCCCTACCCCTAGGGGTCAGTGGTGAGCCAGGCACTATGCCAGCTGATTGGAGTGACCTAGATGAAGGACACATCTGAGTGGGGTCAAGGCCACCAGTTTAGTGCCTCGCCTTTCCTGGGGCGCAGGGGGTCATGGTGCCTAGGTGTGGGGGACAGGTATGAGCAGGGTGGTGAGCAGAGAAATTACATCGAGGTAAACTAAACACAGATCACCTGCATAAGCTAATATCAATAATAACCACACAGCAACTAAAATTCCTGACAAAAATTGGAAAAGGGTGATCAGACTTAAAATGTCCTAAAGTCTTTGTGTGGGTCAGGGCGGGAGTTAGGGTGTGGATACCTGTCCAACTCTGAAATATGTGTGGTACAAAAGTGTAAAACTTCCAAACCAGGACAGGAAAGCGCAGTGAGGAAACAGCAGGAAAACTCTGTCAACTTAAACAGCAACACAGGAGCCAGGGAGGAGGGAAAGCCCAGAGGAAGCAGATGGTGGGACAGAGCAGAACAGCAGCATTGTTTCCGCTTCACAGCTGAGGACCAGAGGTGACCCAGGGCTGCAGCTGACGAGCCACCAGGTACAGGAGGGACTGGGCCAGGTGTGCAGGTGGGAGCGAGGCCTCCGTTCCTCCAGATGTAACTCACGGACGCGAATGTACACAAGTGTCAGGAGTACGACAGGAAGACCACCCCCACCCCCACACGGCCAGCAGGGCGAGCGCTGTGTCTCCACTACGCCTGCCACTGCCCCCACATCAGTGGAATTCCTTCATGCCTGTGTCTTTGCCAAGTCTCACTGATGGTCTTAAGGGTTCTTTGGCTTAAATGCTGCCCGGGCTCTAGTCAGCTCTCCTGCCGGTGGCTCCGAGGGGCACCCACCTGCCTGCACGCACTTGTGTGCGGGTGTTGGGCAATATGTCAAACGCCCCTGTGTCTGGACCAGGTCTGCGAGCAGCTCTCCAAAGGGGCCGGTCAGGTTTGCCCAGCACCCACTAGAGGTCCTGGCTTCCCCCCTCACCCACCCTCGCCCCACAGGGTGTCAGTCTCTGCTGGAGATTCTCCTGTGTCTGTGCTCTCCCACAGGGCCCTGGGTGCTCTCCCAAGAGGCCCTGGCTATGGTGAGAGGGTGACATGGGGCTGACAACATCCACAGTGGTGCCTTTCCACCCTTGTGCTTCACTTTCTGAAGGAGAACTCACCAGCTCTTGAGGGTGAGCTGAGGCCAGGCCTGGGATCAGCTCACACCTGAGACTCCAGGCTGGGCACCTGGGCAGAGGGTCCACCCCGATGTTTCCTCCCACTTAAAACAAAATGAGGTGTCAGCACTTCCAGGTCCCAGGAGGAGACAGCAGGAGATACGAAGCCACAGGCCGAGGCAAGGCTCAGTGCTCCATCAGACCCTCAGAGCCCCACCTCTCACCCCAGGCCTGTGGTGCTCCAGGCCATCTGGCTTGGTCTGACCCAGGCGTTGGGCAGACATTGGCTCTGGCCAGTTTCCCAGACCAAGTCCCTGAGTCTCGTCTGGGCCACAGGTCCCTAGCCCTGTGGGCCCAGAGCAAGGGAGGGAGGCCTGTGTCCCTGCAAACAGGGAACCCATCCCCTTCCCCCAAGACTGCTCCTCCCAGGGCTGGAAAGGTTTTTCTGGTCTAACATGTGTATCTCATGTTCTCAGGGACGTCAACACTAAGTAGCCCCAGGAAATGTCTGTCCTGGGCAGGACACCGTGGCCATCAGCCCACACAGGGTGGTCTGGCTGACCTCCAGCATCTGAATAGAGAGTGAGCCACACAAAGGGAGGCGATTATGGCCACCCCGAGGTAGTTGGGGGGTGGGAAACAGGCTACAGTAAAGACAAAGGCCCCCACCCCCACCCCACCCCATGTGCACACACACACACATGCATGGCCAAGGTCTGCTAGCTCTGGGCCTTGAGTCCTGGGAATGAACTCAAGACCCTGTCCACCCTCCCTGCCGTGTCCTGTCCTCGGCCAGGTGGCTTCAATTTCTCTGAGCCCAGCTCCCCTCCTGTGAAATGTGCTCACAGTGGGCGGCCACATGGGGTTGTTGTGAGAATTCAATGCAGTGATGTTTGAGCCAAGCCCGGCAAGCGCTCACATGTGGGGGGCTCTGGGTGGGGGGCTGCTGCAGACCTTGATGGGGATGAGGGCCCACTCTGGGCAAGGGTCCTGCTCCCCTCACTCAGGGGCAACGCCAAGGCAGGGGTGGGGGCTGGGGGGCAAGGAGAACAGCTTGTACCCACAGTCTCCCTCCCTGTGCCAGCACTGCTCTGCGTCTGACAGCCCTGCCCCGCACCAATTACAGGCACTTAGTCACAATTTCCTCTGTCCTGCTTCCTCTTGGCAGCAGCAGAAAGAACAGCCTTGATGCAGAGCTGCCCTGTTCCCGCTCCCTCCAACCCACGGCTGACTCAGGATGGCAATGCAGGCCCGGGGGAGGGGACACTGACCCAGAGTCCCTGCTCCCCTGCAGAGTGGGTGTATGTTTACAGTCAAAGAACTCTGGCACAACCATCCTGCGGAACTAGAGAGAAGCCACGCTTTGCAGAAGTGATATTTATTTATCAAACAGGCATTTTGTGCCAGCCCTGTGCATCACCCATTCAGTCCTCGCAAGACTCCTGTGAGGAGGGTGTATTAGTCGTCTGTTGCTTTGTAAAAAGTCAAACCAAAATGTGGTGGCTTAAAGCAACAACAAACACAGTTCCTGTGGGCCAGGAACACAGGGGAGACCCGCTGGGTAGTTCTGGCTTAGGGTCTTCTGAGATTTCTGGAAGGGGTCAGCAGGCTGGAGGTCACAGTGGCACACTCATGTGGCCAGGAATGGGTGCTGGCTGTCAGTGGGGCCTCAGTTTGCCCCTGCCCCCCCCCCCCCCCCCCGCAGCTGCTTGAGCCTCTGGCAGTACGGTCTGGGTCCCAAGAGCCAGTGTCTCAAGTGAGCAGTGCATTTCATGACCAAGCCTCAGAAGTCACATAGGACCCATGTCAGCCTGAATTCAAGGAGAGGGACCATCCACCTCCCCCTCTCTGTGGGACGGGTGGCCAAGGATTTTTGGGCCATGATTTAAAGCTGACAGGCCCCATGTGATAGATGAGGGATGAGGCCCTGACAGAAACCCTTCCCTGGGAAAGGAACTCCCAGCTTCCTTAACAGGAAAGCCTTGGCTCAGGAGCTGGACTCAGGTGTCATTTCTTCCTGATCCACTTCCCCCATGTTGGCTTCATTCTCAGGCAGGCCTGCCCATGTGGTGGCACAGTGGTCACCAGGGCTCCTGGCTCCCAGCGCACCAGCTTAGCAAAGGGAGGAAAAGTTAAAGGTCAACAAAAGTCCCTGGACTGAGTCTCATTGGTCAGCTCAGGTGACATGTCCACCTTGAGCCAATTAGTATGACCAGGGGACAGCATGCTCTCTCATTGGCCAGGCTTGGGTCCAGCGGCCACTAAATACATGGACCTGAGAAGTGATGGGGATCCCCCCAAAAAACTGGGCTGCTGTTAAAAGGAGGTGGGCACCCTCTCAACCCGGGGCTATAACCACTTCCTGTTTCATGTGACTCCAGGCACAGGCAGGCTGCCTTCCCAGGCTGGACATCCTTACAGCAGAGCTGTGGATGCCGACCTGACCCTGCCTCCCGCCAGCTGCCCCTCACACACCTGCACATGCCTAGCCCCACCTGCCCATGGCCAGGCCCCGGGGCCACTGCCCCTATTGTCCTCCCCTGTCCTCCCCTGCTCTGGCCCTGGCGGGGAGGGGGAGAGTGGCATCCTCTGTAGGCTGCCCCCTGGCTGTTCTCTGGGGCTTCAACCCCTGCTCCCTGCCTGCTTCACAGGTCCTGGGCGTGGCTACATCCAACTAAGGCAATAGCTCTGGGAAGTTACCACCCTCCATACCCAACTCCACACCCTGGGCCACCACTGCCTCGTGCTGTGGGTGAACCCTCCCACTCTTCTCAGCTGACCCCTGTGCCCTCTGCCTCCTCCCAGATTTCAACTGATCAACCTCGTGGCTCTGTCCCGAGTGGAGCCCAGGACCTGTCCGAGGCTTCCTGCCGCTGAGATTGAAGTCCCGTCACAAGACCTCAGTGGCTGGAACAGGATGAGACTGACACTTGCCCTCCCACTTCAGGACCCACAACCTCACCCATCCACTCTGCCCAGCTGTCTCCCAGATGTGCACGGTGGGGTGGCTTCTCTGTTGTCCTCTCCACTGCCAAAGAGACCAACATCTGCCCTTCCAAAATTTAGCATAGCCAGGTTACCATGGTGATGCCCATTATCCCTGCTTAACAGGAGATGAATCAGGAGCTAAAAATAGACTCCCAGCGGTTGAGCTTCGACCTAGGATCCAGGCGATCAGGGTTCGATCCCCGGTCAGGGCACATGCCCGGGTTGTGGGCTAGGCAGCAGATCAATGACTCTCTCATCATTGCTGTTCCTATCTCTCTCTCCCTCTCCTTCCCTCTCTCTGAAATCAATAAAGATATATTTAAAAAAAAAAATAGACTCCCAGAGTAGATGGGTGGATGGATGGAGGGGTGGATGGTGGATGGATGGATGGAGGGGTGGATGGTGGATGGATGGATGGATGGATGGATGGATGGATGGATGGAGGGGTGGATGGGTGGATGGAAGGGTGCATGGGTGTATGTATGGAGGGGTGGATGGTGGATGGATGGATGGATGGATGGATGGATGGAGGGGTGGATGGAAGGGTGCATGGGTGTATGTATGGAGGGGTGGATGGTGGATGGATGGATGGATGGATGGATGGATGGATGGAGGGGTGGATGGAAGGGTGCATGGGTGTATGTATGGAGGGGTGGATGGTGGGTGGATGGATGGATGTGTGGAGGGGTGGATGGTGGGTGGATGGATGTGTGGAGGGGTGAATGGTGGATGGATGGATGAAGGGGTGGATGGTGGATGGATGGATGGATGGATGGAGGGGTGGATGGAAGGGTGCATGGGTGTATGTGTGGAGGGGTGGATGGTGGATGGATGGATGTGTGGAGGGGTGGATGGTGGATGGATGGATGTGTGGAGGGGTGGATGGTGGATGGATGGATGAAGGGGTGGATGGTGGATGGATGGATGGATGGATGGAGGGGTGGATGGAAGGGTGCATGGGTGTATGTGTGGAGGGGTGGATGGTGGATGGATGGATGTGTGGAGGGGTGGATGGTGGATGGATGGATGTGTGGAGGGGTGGATGGTGGATGGATGGATGTGTGGAGGGGTGGATGGTGGATGGATGGATGGAGGGGTGGATGGTGGATGGATGGATGGATGGATGGAGGGGTGGATAGATGGATGAGGGGTGAATGGATGAATGGAGGGAGAGGTGGATGGTGGATGGATGGATGGAGGGGTGGATGGGTGGGTGGGTGGTGGATGGATGGGTGGGTGGGTAGAAAATGGATGGATAGATGGGTGTGTGGGTGGTGGGGTGGTGGATGATGGGTGGATGGAGAGATGGAGGAGTGGATAATAGATGGATTGATGATTGGATGGATGATGGACAGATGGATGAGTAGATGGAGGGGTGGATGGTGGATGGATGGGTAGTGGACCTAGACTCAGGGTCAGGACAGTTTTTTTCTCCCAGACAAGATAATTCAGGGAAAATCTCAATCAGAATCCCACCCCTACAGTACTGGGAGGCTCTGGCAGTTGAAGCCCATCCTGACGGTGTGCATGGCCTGCAGTGTGCAGTAGGTCCTCATAGAGCTGAATGCAGCCTGGAGGCCCTGCCTGATACCCTCCCCACCTGAGCCTGGTGGGGGTCACTTGGAGGTTGGGCAGCCATTGCACCCTCTGGCCCTCCCCAGGGTCCAGCCTCCTGACACCCTTGCATGCCTGGGAGGACCCTTCATTCAGTCTAGAAAGGACCCAGTGAGCCCGAGTCTGTCCCAGGGCGAAGGCCAGAAGAGGCCGTTCTCCCGCCAGCCCTCCTGTGCTAGGGCAGTCCCCTGCTGCAGGGGTGGGGTGGAAGGGTGGGGGCAGTAAATGCACAAATAGCTGCCAGGAAAAGATGACACTTTATTGCACCTACACCCCCAGCCACAGGTGCTGAGGTGAGGCAGGGCGATAAAAGCAAGGGGTCAAAGAAGGGGCGGGAAGGGGGCACAAGCTGGGTGAAGACCAATCTGACCACAGCGGGGTCTGGGGGCACCTATTTTCTCAGTGATGGGGATGCTGCCTGCTGGGCCCCCCCATGAAGATAAGATGCAAAGCAGAACCCTCCAGCCCCTCTTGCTTGCTCCTGGGGCAGGATCAGGCATGGGGGTTACCACCAGCCCCCCCCTCTCTTCTGCTTCTGGGTATCCCTGGGCCTGGATTTGTTCTTCCTTCAATCTTGGAGGCCCCAGAGAATGAGGAGTGGGCTTGGGCAGCTGGGAGACAGGAGGCCTCTGGGAGATCAGGGGGAATTTAAGGGACCCCAAGGGTGCTGGAGCAGAAAGCACCCCTGGCTACCCTCCCCTCTCTGGGGTCCTTAATAACGTGGAGCCTGGTTCACTGTCTTGGGTGTGGGTGCCAAGGCCTCAAGGAGGCAGCTCCTTGTGGCTGTAATACTCCACCACCTGCTTGGGCACCTCAGCCAGCACGCACCTGGCCAGCGCTGCAGGGGACACCTATGGGATGGGGACAATGTGCTTACGCTGGCAGCCTTCCTGATCCTCTGCCCCCACCTGGTCACACCCCAGCTTCATCCTCTGGAATGAGCTTAGGGGACCACAATCAGGAATTCACCTGGTGACCAGGTGAGCTTCTGTTAAACATATAGATCCTAAAAGGTAAGGCTGTGATGCTCCTGACGCTGTGAGTGACATCTGATGGGCACCAGGCACTTGTCCTGAGGGCATATGTGCTCACGTGACCCCCCCCCCCCACACACGGGTCAGTGGGCTCCAGCTTGCCTGGCACAGAGAGAATGTGGCTGAGGCGGGAAGGTGAGGTGTCCTCATGGCCCAGTGAAGCCACACATGCGTTCATGTGACATGCTTCTTACTGTGGCACAAAGAGGTCTGAAATCGACTGGGGAAAGCTGCCTGGATTCACAGGCCACATGCAGCTGGCCTGGGTGTAGCCTTGACATGTTGGTAACAGAAAGGTTTCCAGGCTATTGAAAGCGGTTGAGGTCCCCTCACGACTGGGGGCGGGGGTGGCTTGGGCGCCATCCACTTGGCACCTGTCTCTCCCAGCATGCTGCCACAGTCACTGGGCAGGAGCCACCTTGGGGCTGGGCCCTTGACCCCTGGCCTGTCCCTCGCACTCACATTCTTGAGCTCCCGGAAGGGCACAAACTGGACAATGTCCCGGAGGGCGGGCTCACCCCATGGGCAGCGCAGGATGCCGTCGTCCCCGTCTAAGACCTGCATGTCCGTGAAGTCGGCATTGCCCACGCCCACGATGATGATGGACATGGGCAGGTGGGAGGCACGCACAATGGCCTCCCGCGTGTCTGCCATGTCGGTCACCACGCCATCTGTCAGGATCAGCAGGATGTAGTATTGCTGGGGACACAGGGAAGGTGGCTGCATCCCCCCATCAAACCCCCAAGCCCACCAACCAGTTTTCTCCCCCAGATGGCCTGGGGGTGACTGCAGACACCCTTTAGCTGTGGTTTTCAACTTTTTCTGGAGTGTTTTTGCTGAAGCATAATACGTACATGACAACCACCTTGAGTCCGAGCCTGTGCCCCTCCCACACACTGTGCCCACGTCACCTGTCTCCCGCCCCCAGCGATGCTGGGATGACCCCCTTACAGACAGAGGACAGAGGCGGCGGACCTGAGAAGGGATCTGAAGAGACCCTGAGACCTAAGAACAGGATTTAGAGAGGGGTCGTCCTGGGACAGTGGGTGGATGTGGACATGCAGCAGGGGAAAGATAACAGGCGGGTTGCCTCCAGTGCCCTGGCCTTGACGGCTGAACTGTGGTCACGTACAGCGTGTCCTTGCTGTTAGCAGATGTATATGGAGGACTGGGGGAGGGGCGTCAGGAGGTGAGCAGCTAGCTCTCACATGGTTCAGAAAGAAGGCCGCCTTTGCTCCTCTCAGCTGATCCTTGCCCTCCCATGGCACCCACACCTTCTACCGCACCCGTCCCCCCACTGTGCCACCAGCCTAGGTACCTACAGGGGCCTCCCCGGTGCGCTCCTCGGCTGCAGCCACGCGGCCACCCTGGGGATGATGGGCGCCACGTGGGTGGGGCCGCAGAGCTGGACCCTGGGCAGGCGGTTCTGGTAGGCCTCCACCACGCCCTGGCTTCCTGTTGGGGAGGGGGTGAGTCCGGCCCTCTGCAGCCCTTCCCCAGACCCCTTGGGCTCTTACCTTCACACTCATCGTCCTCAGGGTTGAAATTGATGGCAAAGTCATGGGACACCTCAGTGGACACCTCAGTGGACACAAAAAGGACCTGTCAGCCGGCCCACCCTCTCAGGACACCCACAGCCTTACCTACTGGGAGAGATGGGTTTGGAGCCCCTGGGGCAGACAGACAGACTTGTCCTGGGATTGCTCCAGCCCCTGGATCCAGAGGGACCCGAGCCTCCGAGTGGCATTACCAATAGCACCCACCCCTCGTGGTTTTCTGCCGAAGCCAGTTGAACTGTTACTGAAACTGGAAGATTCCAAACTAAGGGCCCCTTCTCCTTGTCTCCAGAGGTCAAAGGTCAGCCCCTCTGGCTGGGAGGCCAGGGTCCCTGTGCCTATCACAGAGTAGGGATTCCCAGCAGAGAGGCAACAGCCAGGGGTTCCAGGACCCAGGATGGCCTCTGCTAGGAGGGGCGCAGAGGGAGAAGCCTAAGGCCCGGCCCCCAGGTTGTCCTACCTCAAACTTGGGAGGGATCTGGGCTCCGAACCCCAAAGCAGAGAACTTCTTGTCACTGGAAGAGAGGCAGCCCCATCATATAGGGTCCCTGATTCCTGGGGTGGTGTGAGGTGGGGTGAGGGTGCTTTGGGCGACACAGAGTTCTGTGCCAAGCCACAGGGGAAAACTGAGGCACAATGCAGTGAAGAGCCTGAAGCAGGCAGGTGGGCACAGAGCCACCAGGTGGCTTGGAGCCACCCCCAAGGTCACCTCCTCCGCCTTCTGCTCCAGGTCTGGGTACCTGCTAGTGGGGCAGCCCAACCCCAGTGAAGGTTGGCTGCCTGCCCACTGGACCTTGGCCCAACCAGCCCCTAGACAAGAGGCTTGCCCCTCCATGGCCTCAGTTTACTACTCTGTAAAGTGGGACACAGACCCCGCCCCCTGGTGTTTGTGTGAATGGGACCCTGTGGTGAAGGCCAGTCCCATGTGGACACATGGACTCTGACTCCACTTCACGCTGGAAACTGCACCCGCCTGCAGGGTCAGCCATGCAGGGCTGCCTGGTCTGCAATGTGGAGCTAGCCCATCTGGCTGTCACCAACCGTGGCCCATGCACTCCTGGCCTTGGGCGGGTGCCTCTGGATCAGTAGACATGTCTGTGATGCCCACTCCATGACCCAGGTCACAGCCGGAGCCTGGGGGGGGGGAATGGGAAGGACGCACCTGTCGTAGTCTTGGCAGACCTCACCCACGGCCACCAGGGCCTGCAGGTACTCGTGGGGCTGGAAGGGGTGGATGTAGTGCAGGGAGCAGTTGTTCCGGGGGTCACCGCTGGAGGCCATGAAGTCGATGGCCATCTGTGGAGGCCCCCATGGTGATTCCGGAGCCCCTTTTCCACCGAGTCTGGGATGGGCTTCTGCACTTCCCCTTTTACAGATAAGGGAAACCGAGGCTCAGCAAGGGGGCATCTCAGAGTGGCTCCTGGGGCCTTTTGAGGAGCCTTGTGGGGACACCAGTCGGTGCCTTCTGCACCCAGAGCTCCTAGGCTGGACTCATGGGCCAGGCAGTGGGAAGGGGCTGGGTCAGGACCAGGCACATCTCAGGCACCACCGTTCCTGCCCCCCTCCCAGAGGAGCCAGCCCTGTGTTGTGGTCCCCATGCATCTGCTCGGTCACGCCCCTCAGACAAGTCTGGGTTGCTCAGTGAAGTGATTGGAATGGAGAGTGGGCCGGAGGGCACAGAAGGAAGCTGGGCTCTCCATCCCAGCCAAGGCCACACCTGCCAGGGGCTGTGACTCCTGTTGTCCCTGGGAGTCAAATGCCCCCTGCCGTGTTTCCTCGTGTATTTTCTATGTTAATATGTTTTTGTTGAGGGTGAGTGCTGGCTATGTCCCTCTTGAGGGTGCCTGGCTCCCTTGCACAGTGACAGGATCCCCAGGAAAATGTACAGGAAGAACTAAGCTCCTGGGGACCGTCTTCCAGGCCTGGGAGAAGGGCTTCATTGTCCCCGTGTCTCTTCTCACCTCTGTGCTGGGTGCCAAACCAACTCTGAGCTGTGTTCAGGGTGAGGAGGGGCCATCAGGAGCTGCAGGGGCCTTGGTGGTGATTCCTCTCTGGCTGGAGTGTGCCCAGCTAGCTAGCTACATGGAGGGGGCCCCATGGACTCACCGTGAAGTGGATCTGGCAGCCGCCCATGATATAGTCCAGGAAAGAGTAAACCCTGGAGAACTTCCAGGCAGCAGGGTCAGCAGGGCCTGCCCAGGACACCGTACCCCCCTGGGAAACAGGCCAGGGCTGCAGGGCAGCAGGGGTGGCAGGGGCGGCCCCTCCTCCCTGAGGCCCTCAAGCTGCCTGAATGCCCAGCACCTCCTCCTCTGTTTCCCTTCTCTGTCTCCCCTTTGCCCCCACCATATTCATGTGCTCCCCCACATATTGAGGACCACCAGGTATCATGGACAAGGTCCCTGAGGGTCCATCTGACATTGGAGGATTTCGAGATGGGCAGGTGGGGCGGGTCTCTAGGCAGGGGCTGCGCTCACCTTCAGGTCTGTCAGGATGACCACCCCAGAGTTCTTGTGACGGCACTTCTTCTGCTTGTACTTGGCATTCACGCAATCCCACTGGGCCTGGGGTAGAGAGACAGGCAGAGACCCCCACCCAGAGTGCCAGTGCCAGCACCCCACCACGAGGGGGCTGGGGAGGCCTGGAAGTTGAGCCCTGGCCGGGGTTTCCCAACTGTCCCTGCTCTGACCGCCTGGCAGTCTTCATCCATCTTCTCTGGAGGGACGGGTACAGGGCTGTGCCCACCTGCTTCCTTGGCTGCTGCTCCCAGTGGCCCCCTCGAAATTGGGTCAGGACCTGGTTTCCAGAGCCTCAGTGACCGGGAGGGGCCCAGCTCACCTGGTCCTCTCCAAAGGCCCTCTGCATCTCCGCAAAGGTGGTGGTGAATTTTCCAATGAAGTCGTGCTTCCCTCGGGAGTCGTGGTCCCAGACCAGGCACTGTGGAGCCAGGCCCTCAGCCGCCTGCCCCAAGGGCCCAGCTGGCGTCCCCACCCTGGCCCCACCTCCCGGAGGACCATCACCACCTTCAGAGGCCTCGTCTCCTCGCAGCTGCACAGGGAGTTCAGCGACACCCTGAAGGGCTCCCACACGGGCTCAGGTTGCTCTTCACCACCTGTGGGCCGGGGGTGCAGTGGGGTGGCGCTGTCTCAGGCTGGAGTTGAATCTCCGGATCTCATCTCTTTTGGAAACACCTTCATAACTTCTGCCATGTCCCTGGACCACCTGTCTCCTTTTCCTTAGATTCTTTTCTAAAAACTGAAATTAATTTATCTAAACAGGAAATGCTCCCTCACTGCTGTCCCTGAAATGCACATTACCTGCAGGATGTGACAAAACAATCGCTAAATTCTCACACTGTTGCTCCACACTGCTGGCTCCATTTACAGGGGGGTGGCAGGTGTTGAGGGTGATGACCCCTACAGCCATGGGGTCCGGGGGATACAGGCAAATGACGGGATCAGCTATCCTTTCATCCCTGACCCCACAGCACTGCAGGGGACGTCAGCTCTGCAGATCAGGCCTGCAGTCCCAGGGGCCGGCAGGGATCCTCACCTCCGTCCTGTTCACCAGCTGCTCGCTCTGGTCATCATTGACCCGGTACAGCTCCAGGAAGGGGTCTGACTTGCTGAAGATGTCCTGTGGGAACGGTAGGGTGTGCAGGACATCTGAGCCCAGGCCCAGCCCGCTCTGCTGGCTCCCCACCACCCTCGCTGTAACTCTCTGCCTCAGTTGCACACCCCTTGTCAGCACCACCTGCTCCCCTCGGCCTCTCCCCAAAGCACAGAAAGGATGCAGTATTGCTCATGGCAATAAGAGAAACACCACCATGGTGGCTGCTCCTCACAAGACCCGAGTGCTGCTCACTGGACACTCATTTGTCTCCCCAAGGTCAGTCTGTCTCACGCCATCAGCTTACAGGTGGAAGCCCTGATGCAGGGCCCAAGCTGGGCTGGGGCTTCTCTCATCCCACTGCTGCCCCCGGCCCCAGGTAGGCACCCTCACACTCACCTTGTTGTCCAGCTTCTGGGACCGGAAGGACAGCTCGACGTACCCATTGTTTGTGGAGATGTCCTCAGCTATCACCTGGGCAGGGAGAAGCCACAGCTCTGAGCTGCCCACCCCTACATGGCCCACCCTCACCCTGAACCCTTTCAGGACCTCCCTAGTTGTCAGTGCAGCCCTGGGCCTCCCACTCATCTTCCGGGGCAGGACCCTTGGAGCCATGGCAAAGGTGAGGAGCAGGTCTGAAGGGCAGGGGCCTGGTAGGAAGGCAGGTGGCCTCACCGTGATGGTGGACTTGCCCGCATTCCTGCCAAACTTCAGCAACAGTGCACGGGTCATCTTCCTCTGGGCCACAATCTGGAAGTCAGGAACGTCAGGGAGGGGTCAACTTCTGCTCCCCTGGGGACCCTGTCTCCTTATCCTGGTGGCCTGGCTCCTCCAAACTCTCTATGCAGGGCCACCTGCCCTCAGGGCCTGACAGTCACCAGCCCGCAGGTCCTCTCTAGAGACCCTGGGCTGCCTGGTGTCTCTCCGTCCCTCTGTGTTCCTGCCTCCTGCTCTGCCAGACGCCCTCACTTCACCCCTCATGTATCAGGAGGAAACAGGCTCAGGCAGGAGGTGAAAGACACTTCCCAGGTCACACACTGATGAGCCCACATGCTGCCATGTGTCAGCACTGGGCTCATGTTGGGCATCTACAGACCTGGCTCCAAGGGCAGTGCGTGGCAGGCGGGAGGGTGGCGGTGCAGGGGGAAGGAGCCAGACTGGAGACGCAGCCCAGCCCTCCTGCTGGTGCAGGGGATTCCACAGTGTGGGCACTGGGGCCACTCCCTCTCTGGGGTCTCATCCCCCGCCTGGCTGCATCCCCTGTCAGGCTATGAGCCCTGAACTAGGGCCAGCAAGGTGATACAGGGGTCCTGTATGCAGCTAGGGGCATCTGCTCACCAGGGGGCAGTGCTCAGTGCTCGAGGGGCTGGGTGTCCTAGTTTGGACACCCCTCAAAAGCTGCCTGAGGATCAGTGACTTCCTTCGTGGGGGGCTCCACCCTTCACTGGCCAAGGAAGACACAGAGTCCTCAGCCATCACCACGTGACAGCACACGGACACTCGCTGGTGCTTCCACGACCCACCCTGCACCAGCTCCTGCTCCCGTCCAGCTAGAGCTGGGGCGACCACGGCAAAGTGAGCCGAGTACAGGCAGGAGACAGGAGGTTTCCCCACCCGCTCCTCCAGGGCTGCTGGCCAACAGCTTCTGAGCACTCGGGGACATTCTGTGCAGACGAGAAGCAGGCCCGGGGGTGGGAAAGCTCTGGCAGCAGGGCAGCCCCGGGAGTCGGCCAGGGAGCCGCAGAGCAGGAGGTTCTCAACGGGCGTGTTTGTTGTCTAAAGTTTACGTGAGCATCCAAACATGTGTGTCCACAGATCTGCCCCCACGTGCACGTGACCAAGCACAGGTGCATATGTGGTTGCATGTGCATGCTTGCACAGAGGTGTCCGCACACACGTGCCTACAGGTGCAGGTATGCGCGCGCACACACGTCCATGCGTGTCTCTCTGTGTCATGCGTGCAGTGCATGACTTGTGCATGGCTGTGCATGTGTGTCCATGGGTGTCTGTGTGTGCTGCCGTCTTCTGTCCTAGTGACGGAGGTGAGAGGCCAGCACCTGGGTGGCACGCTGCCCTGCTTTTTCTCAGGCCTTGTCCTTCCTAAATCTCAGTCCTCTCACCTGTGAAACGGGCAACAGAAGGGTGTGCCCCAGATCAGCTCCCCCCGGCAGCAAGGGGGGAGTCATACAGACATCATGTGGCGTGAGACCCCGGACACAAATGAGAACATCCCACGTGATTCACGGACCCGAGACTGCAGAAGAGGCTGCAGCGGAGCGGGGGACCGCAGGACATGAAGGTGTCCTCGTGATCTGGGGGTGCCCAGGGGTATCCCGCTGTCTAAACTCATCGACCTCACTGATCAGGTCTACACCTCTCCATGTCCTACTGTATATAAATTAGACCTCAGGAGTGAAAAGAAGTGCCCCCCATGGCTCTTGCGAGCGTTAAAAGTGAACTGCCCACTGGCCACCTGTGCTGAAGGGAGGGCCTGGGAAGGCCCACGTGCCCACGATGAAGGGCTCCTCGTGCAATTTGTGTTTAAAAACTATATATAGAAAAAAAATTACATGCTCATTTCATTCTGGGAGATTAGATCTCTCTGGTCAGATGTACCGGAACCTGGGGATAGGGCAGGAGGGAGAACTGGCCAGCATGCCTTTTATATTCTCTGAATTTTGAACCATAGTACCCAGTTTAAAATGACATATTTTAAAAAATGACTAAAAAGGAATTTTTTAAAGAGAAGTAGACGTGAGAAGTAGACGTGGAGAAGGGCAGAGCCAGGATGCTCGTGCAGAGGGGCCCTGTGGTGCCTCTCTCCACGCCATGGCCATTGCACCAGCTCTTAGGACCAGCTCAGGTGCTGTTCTGCCCTCCAGGGTCCCTCCTGCCCTCATTCCTCCCAAGGGGATGGGGTGCACTCCATGCCCCCCAGGAAGTCATCCTCCTGACCGCCGAGGCTGCTGGGCCCGTGGCTGTCAGACCTCGAAACGCAGCCTCTGTGCCTCCTCAAAGTAGCAGTCCAGTGTAAAGACCTTGGCAGCTCCGGACCACCTGTCCTGTCTACCTGTAGCAGCGGGGCAAGCAGACACGCAGCGGGGCCTCCACCAGGCTCTCCTTTGGGCCCAGCCCCGACGCCTTCAGGCTCCCCTCCCCTGGGGGGACTGGCTCCCAGGCCACGCCCTGGGAAGGCCCCACCCCAACCTGTGCCACACCAGTCAAGACCCCAATTCACCTGCTGCTGCCTCTCCAGGAGCCCCAGGCACCTCCTTCCTGAAGTGAATGTGACCCTGCTGGACATAGGGGGCAGCTTCTCTTCCCCCTCATCTCATGCCCACCTTGGCCTGCTCTATCCCCACATCATGATGGGGAAACTGAGGCTCAGCTTTCTGAGTGAGCTCTGAGTTAGAAATGGAACCTTAGAACCTGGGCCGGGCAAACTCAAAGCAGAGGTCTCTCCCCAGCACCCAGCTCGGCAGCAGGGAGACTCGGGGGCACAGGTTCCCCTTAGGTCCAGCTCTCTCCTCCCTCCAACTCAGCCCCCACCCGCAGAGCACAATCCCAGCGGTGCAGATAGGTTTCTGTGCTGCCCTCCAGGGTCCCACAGTCTCGGGCACCCAAACAAGGCATCTGCATTAGGCAGCATCCAAGCCAAACAGCAAGGGCTAAGGGGGCTGGGGCACAGAGCTCCTCCTGGCACACCCTCTCCAGCACCCCCGCCGCAGACACGGGGCTGGCTCGCCCTTCACCCCGGAGGTGGTGACCTGTGGGGCTCCTCAGCCCCAGGAGGCCGCTCAGCCGCAGCTCCACCCGGGCCCGGGGCCGCCCCGCTGGAGGCCCGGCGGGCGCACGGAGGGGCCGCGCTGGAGACGCCGGTCCGGCGCGGCCCTGCACGGCCGCGGGAGCCCACCACGCGGGACCGAGGGGTGGCGGCGGGTGGGACAGAGGACAGCGGTAGAGGGGGCGGGGCGTGTGTGATGGGGACACTGGGGAGAGGACAGCGGAGGGGAAGCCTGGGCCGGGAGCAGCTGGAAAAGGGGTGGCACAGGAGAGGGTGCCAGGGGAGACTGGGCTGGAACCCGCCCAAGCCAAGGTGTGCCCTCCTGGACTGTGCCAAACCCGCAGGTGCCCTGGGCTGGAAGTGAGGGGGCGATGGAGCCGGCTTAGCACCAATCCTTGGGCCTGTCCCTGAGTTCTCTGGCTTCAACTCCAGACTTCGAGGCATTTGGTGATGGCACCCCAATCAACAAGTCTCTACTGGGTGCATACTGCGTGCCTGTCGCCTTGCTGGCCTGGGGCTGGAGACAGAGGAGCTGGTGTCTGCTTTCGTGGAACATGCCCGAGAGTAGGGCTGGCCCCTTGTTACCCTGGGGCTGCCTGGGCTGAGGGTCGGAGCCTGACCAAGTGTGCCTGGGGGCCCTTCCACACCCATTCCCCAGAGCTAGATGGCAACAGGTCTGGGCCCCATGAGAGGGGGCCCTACTCCACCTTAATCTTCACCCCCACCACCTAGTCCTGACAATGGAAGCCCTGCAGAGGAGGGGGTGCTGACAGAGGCAGAGACGACCTCCCAGCACACTTTCTCTGCCAATTTTTGCCTAAAATATAGGACACAGACCTGGCCAAATGCCATGGTGGGAGGGGGGACAGGACGAGTGTTTAAGGTGAAAGGGACCAAAGACAAGGGGAGCAGAGACCAGGCCCTGTGCTAGGTCCAGCTCTCTCCTCCCTCCAACTCAGCCCCCACCCACAGGTTGTTCAGGGCTCAGCCTTGGCCACCAGGACCCCAGAAGATCATGGGGTCAGAGGACCTCTCAACTATAGGAAAGGGTGCTCCCCAGTGGCAGTGGACTATGGGAGGTCCCACCAAAGAGGAGGAGTCTCCACGGGCAGTGAACAGAGTCCTCAAAGGTTGGACAATGGGATTGTACCTTGGATGGCCCTGGAAAGGTTTGCAGAGAAGGTAAATGTCCCAGGGCTGGGCTGGGTGAGTTGGACCCCGGCACCCAGGCTCACTTCCTGAGCCCCTAGCTAATGAAGCAAGGGGCAGGTCACACACAGAGGGATGTGGGGCCAATCTGGTGCTCCTTCTTGCCCCCAACTCACGCTCTTTGCTCGCACCTCTCGGAAGCTGGCCCAGGTTCAGGCAGCTTTGGAAACCAGTTTGGAGCTGCTCTGGGCCTTCTACCCCCTGGGTCTTTCCCAGCCCAGCTTTCTAGGGATGGGGTGGGGGGCTCCGAGTCCTTAGTCCACCAGTTGTGCATGTGGGCTGTGGGGGTGCCCCTCAGGCTTGTAGAGGTTCCAGGCCATCCCAGAGCCAGCTTCCACAGGACACCCGCCCGGCCTGCATGTTGGACGGGGCCCCTCAGCCATTCTGAGCTTCTGAGGGATGAAGATGGGCCCCCAAAGGTGAGTGGCTTGCTCCAGGCAGCACCCAGCCCCACAAAGGCATGCGCAGTAGCTCCTGGCAAGGCTCAGGTGTCTCCTGGCCAGGCTCTTTCTACCAGGCCCTGGGGAACTATGCTGAGGACTGATGCCCAAGCCCAACGTCAGCACCAAGGACAGCACCAGCATCTCCAGCTCGCCACTGCACCTCGCTATGCTGATTGCCATAGTGTTAACCCCCAAAACCCAAAAGAGGAAATAGGGGCTTCGGTGACTTGCCCACGGCTGTCCAGATTGTTGGTGGTGGTACAGAGCCCCCAGTTCAGCTCTTAGACATCACACTCTTTCACCATGGTAACAGGTGACATTTCCACCAGAGGAGAACTCATAGTTTGGGAGTTCAAATCTCTGAGGCCCAGATTCTAATGGACCCACTGGGGTCTCCAGCCACAGCCTCACAGTTACAGGTCCCACATGGTGACCCTGGGCCTCTGCTTTGAGACGTGGTGGCTCCAGGTGGCACTAATGGAGAGAAACTGCAGAGGAAAAGCTGCAGTCCTTTCAGTCTTGGTCTTTGGGGCCTGAGCCAATGCAGCCTTCCTGAGGGCCCCGGGGAGGCCGCCAGGCTGTAGGGTTGCACCACTCTTCTCACCAGCCAGACCACAAAGGCCCAAGGACCAGGGCCAGGCAGGGCCCAGAGGACAGAGCTCTGACAGGCAGACGCAGGAAACGAGATCCCTTCACTTCATATATTTTGTTGCTATTTTACAGGAAACAATAACACATGTTCCCTGTTGAAAAATTAGAAAATGGAGATAAGCAAGTGACAATAAAGATCCAGTAGCCAGACATAAACTGCTAACATTTGAATTTTATCATCCAGCTTTTTCCACGCAAATCTATTTGTATTATTTTTTTAATAAGTTACCTCCAACCCTGAGCCTTTATCACACATGGTCTGTCAGGCTGCCAGCACGGGGACCATCCCACCCCATCTCAGAGCCCAGTCCCTGGCCTAGGACCACACCATGCATGTAGTAAGTGCTCTGTGAATGCTCTGTGTTCAACGAGGCCATGCGGTTTCTGTTTGGTAACCTGTTTTTTTCTCTTTTTCTTAAACATTGGATGGCCTTCCTCCATGCCATCGATAGAATATTGTCACCCCCGAAACTCATGTTGAAACCCTAACCCCCAATACGATGGTGTCAGGAGGTGGAGCCTGTGGGAAGTGATTAGGCCAGGAGGGTGGAGTCCTCATAAATGGGGTTCGTGCCCTCATGGAAAAGACCCCACAGTGCTCCCTGCCCTCTACCACATGAGGACACACCACAGCCATCTGTAAACCGATGGGGGCTCTTACCTGCTGGCACCTTCGTCCTGGACTTCCAGTCTCCAGAACTGAGAAGTGAATGTGGCCTCTGTTACAGCAGCCGGACAGAATGACATTTCACACCTACAGCAGGGGCCAGGGAGCTACAGCTCCTGGGGCCAAATCTGGAGGCTGCCTGTTTTGTAAATAAAGTTTTATTGGAACACAGCCACACCTGTCCATTCAAATAGTGTCTGTGTCTAATTTTGTTCTACAGGAGCAAAGCTGAGTCGCTGTCACAGGGACCCTGTGGCCCAGAAAGCCAGAAATACTTAGTATCTTACTATCTGGTCCTTTAAGAAAAGGCCATGGTGAGGACACCTGCCCAGGAACAGTTAGGACACTGTCCAAGACCCGCTCTTCCCCTCTGGTTTCCCTGCCCCTGGCCCCCCTGTGCCCAGAGGGAGGAAACCTGCTCACTCAGGGCAAGGGAAGAGAGAGAGAGAGAGAGCCCCTGGCCTAATCTTTGAAACTTTTGTAACCTAATCCCAGCCTGACATCCTTTACTTTTGTCTGTTCAAGTGGGAGCAAGTTGCTGGGTGCCGCTCACACATAAGAACAGGATTAGACCAGCCTGAAGGTCAGGAGGCAGGGACATAGGGCAGGAGCACAGAGACCACAAGGGACACGGCCGTCTACAGAGGCTCCCAGGGACAATGGTGACGTGGGCAGGGAGGCAGGATGGTCCCCAGGGGCCACGTCTCCAGCTGACTGACATCCTGGTTTCATCCCCCTGACTCATCTGGACGTTTGATGACATTCTCACTAAGTGTCAGCTGGCTGGGGCTCTGACGTCCCTGAATGCTCTCCATCCCTATCACCAGTGACCCCGTTTTGCCTTCTCCCCAGGAAGCACCACCCTTTCTGGGGAATTCCCAGAGGGGCAGGAACTGGCCAGGTGCTGTGCTGTGCTCTATTTGCCCCCAGCACGGTGGGGTGGGAGTCCATCTGCAGTGTGGAGACTGAGGCTTAACAAGGAGGGAGCTCCACTGAGACCCACAGACAGGCCCATTGCTCCCCACACGCTCCCCAGCACCTCCAACCATATGGCTAGACCTCAGTGTTCAGGAGGAGCCCAAAAGGGGTACCTGTGACTGAGGGCTGTGCTCAAGCCCTTCCCTGGAGGCTGGGTCTGGAGAAGGCTCTGGAAGACCAGTTCTCTTCCTGAGAATCCTCCTGTTGCCTGGCAACAGGTAGCTGTCTTCCCTGACAGCCCTGGGGGTGTGTGTGAGTCCTGGCTGTCACAGTGAGGGTCCCTGAGCCACCCCACCAGCCTTTCTGTACACCCTGCACTCAGCACCTGCTGTATCCTGTATTGTTCGAAGGTGAGGAGACATCACAGCTCCGTCCTGTTCACTGCGGTGCCCCCAGGGCCCAGTGTGTAGTAGGTGCTCAATAAATTTTTGCCAAGTGAGCAAATCTGCCCTCTCCTGCTCCACCCTAGCCCGAAGAGCCCTGTCCTCCCTCCCTCCACCTCATTTACCCAGGAGGAAGGAGCCACCAGGCATGTGCTGACTTTTATGTTCACTATGGATGTCCCCTCCCAGTGGCCCATGAGGCAGACATGTGGCCACAATGTGACAGGGAGGGAACAGAGGGCCTCAGCCAGAGCCTGTATCTACTGGTTTTTCAGAACAAAATATCTGTGAAGGCAAGAAAGATATTTGTTTTGTTTTGCTTGTTCACGGCTGTGTCCCTGAAGCATACAGTAGATGCTCAGTAAGTATCTGAATGAATGCCTGTTCTCTCCCCATCTATTTGTCTTAAATAATTCCCTCCACATTGTGTCCCACCTTCCCTGGCCCCCACCCATCTGTATGCCAAGTGCCCATACCCCTATCATCCCCTGCTTACTTTTCCTGGCCCAACACCCACTGTGGTGCCCGGCACTCAGTGCCTATTGAGTGGAAGTCCCCTATGGTAGTGCCAGGCAGGCCTGGAGCCAGAGCTGGCTGAGCAAACAAGCACAGGACACTTTTTTGGGGGGCAGGGATGTCCCAAAGCTCATGGAGAGGACAGCGAGGTGGCATCATCAAGGTCCACCTGGGACAGGAGACCGCTCACTCAGCCTGGCCAGGTGGCCACGTCTGCCATGAGGAGCTTCTACAGCCTCTCACAGATTCAAGGTCGTACCAAACCCCCAACATGGGTTCTGAGGCTGGAAAGCCAAAAAGAATAAGAGTATTGACGACAGAGGCCCTGCCATGGTCCTGCTACACCACACTGCCTCCTGAGAGAGCCCTGCCCCACAGTGGTACCCCTGAGGTATAAGCAAGACTAGAAAGGGAGAGAGCAAACTGGAAAAAGTCAACACAGCGAAACGCAAATTTCCTTAATATGCAAACAGCTGCCATGATTCAAGCAAATAATGAATATCACAACAGAAAAACGGGCAAGGGGTGTAACAGGGGAACCACAAGAAAAGGTAAGTTGGCAGCAGGCATGTGAAGAGGCTCAGGTTCATGAACAATAAAGAAATGCAAATTAAAACAACAGTATTCTGGTGTGGTTGAACAAGATGGTGGCATAGATAACAGCGGTACCCGCCTCCTCCCACAACCACATCAAATTACAACTAAAATACGGAACCACCATCACTCAGAGCCCTGAGAGCTGGCTGAACGGAAGCCCTACAAGAGGGACTGAAGAGCACCGAGACCGGGAGGAGGGGCGGGGACGGGGGCGGATTCCGGGCAGAATGCTGGAGACGCAGCCTCCGTCCCTCACCCGGTGCCCCAGTTCAAAACTGGGAGGGAATCTCGGCGGTGGAGGTTTCCCAGAGGAGTGGGGGCCTCAGCCCCACATCGGGCCCCCAGCCCAGGGCTCCAGGGCCAGGAAGAGACGTCCCCACAATTTCGGGCTGTGAAACCAGCGGGGACTGTCGCTGAGAGACGTGGAGGCTGCGGGAGCCCCAGGCTTTCCTCTTAAAGGGCTGGTGCATGGACTCACTCAGACGCGCTCCCTCTGAGCTCCAGTGCTGGGCTGCAGCTTGAAAGGAATCTCGGACATTCAGGGAGGAATTAACTTGCCTGTAATCAGGGAAAGAGCTGGAGGGGCAGCTTTCTCACAGACAGAAGAGCTGGCAGAGGCCATTGCTCCTTAGATGAGCCCTCCCTCCACAGAGCTGGCAGGCAGGTGCCTTTCTCTGAATCTGTATCAACCTGACTCGTACCTTTTGCCCAGCCCTGGTGATTCCCAGACACCTGCCCCTCCCTATCTGCAAGCTCATCCAAGCCATTTCCAGTGGCTTTTCTATGCAAGTGGCCTCTTGAGCCTCATGCTTAGGACTTTTCTAAAATCTCTCAAACAAGCAGCAGCTGTCCTCAACATGTATCATACCTCTTGATAAGTGGCCCCAGGCCTGGCCCTAGTGGCAGCCTGCATTGGTTTATAGCTTGGCCTCTCCTGGACACCTCTAAGCCCAGCACAAGTAGCAACCATCTATGGTTTGCTGTGTAGCTCATGCTGGGTGGCCCTGGGCAAGGCACAGGCAGAGGTTGATTTTGCACCTCCCAGGAGGCCCCAGAGACAGTGCACCTGGTGGTTAGCTTCAACCACACTGGATTACAACCCTACCACATCCACAAGTGACACACTCGAGAGGCAGACTCGGTGAACACCAAAGCTCCACTGAAGTAAAACCTGCTCCATAGTGGGTGTCTCCAGCACACCAGCTCTTCAGCTGCAGTTACATCTGGTCCTCACAGCCGATTGGCCTGGGAGTCAATTCCTCCCAGTGCTGCCAAAGCAACCAAGGCTCAACTACAACAGGACAGTGCACACAGCCCACACAGGGGAGCACCTAGAAGGCCCAGCTTAGGTGACTGGGGAGACTGAGCCACTGGGCCCTACAGGACACCTACTCCACAAAGCCACTCTGCAAATTCCAGGAAACATAGCAGCTCTACCTAATACACAGAAACAAACACCTGGAAGTAGCCAAAATGCAGAGGCAACGAAACATGTCACAAAGGAAAGAACAGAAGAAATCTCCAGAAAATGAACTAAATGAAATAGAACCAAGGAAACTACTAGATACAGAGTTCAAAATAGTGGTTATAAGGATGTTCAAGGATCTTAGTAAGACTATTAAGGAAACTAGTGAGATCATCAGTGACATAATAAAGAACCAGTCAGAAATGAAGGTTACACTAACTGAAAGGAAGAATAATTTACAGGAAATCAACAGTAGAGTAGAGGATGCTGAGAGTCAAATCAGCAATTTGGAACATGAGGAAGCAAAAAAATACCCAACCAGAAGAGCAAAAAGAAAAAAGAATCCAGAAATAGGAAGATAGTGTGAGGAGTCTCCGGGACAGCTTTAAGCATCCCAACATTGGCATTATGGGGATGCCAGAAGGGGAAGAAAGAGAGCAAGGAACTGAAAACCTATTTGAAAAAATAATGACATACCTACAAAGGAACACTCATAAGACTGTCAGCTGATTTCTCAACAGAAACCTTGCAGGCTAGAAGGGAGTGGCAAGAAATATTCAAAGTGATGAAAAACATGGAACTACAACCAAGATTACTCTACCCAGCAAGGCTATCATTTAGAGCTGAAGGTCAGATAAAGAGCTTCTCAGACAAGGAAAAGCTAACGGCGTTCATCACCACCAGACCAGCACTACAGGAAATGTTGAAGGGTCCTCTTTAAGAAGTGAATGAACAAAAGAATCTGACAAACTAAATAGACCCAGAGACACTGACGCATGCAATAGACGATCATATTTCAGAGGGAAGAGGGAAGGGGGGTGGAGGGTGCGAAGAGATTAACAAAGAAGTTATATGCATATATGTATAACCCATGGACACAGACAATAATGGGGTGAAGGCCTGGGGAGGGGGTGGGAGCGAGGTGGAGGGGGTCAATGGGGGGAAAAATGGGACACCTGTAATACTTTCAACAATAAAGATAAATTAAAAAAAAAAAATACCAACAACCATATCCTAGTTTCCCCATTGACGGGACTATTTCAATAGAATGCCAGGATCCTCCACTGGCATGGAGAGGAATGAGGCAGAGCTGAGCTGGTGGGCAGGCAGGACAGCAGGGCACACCTGGTGTCAACCCACCCACTTGTATAAAAAGAAAGGTCCCAGATGTTAATTCAGAGCATAATTACACATAAACCGCTCTGGCCAGGCAGATGCCTTCTGAGGCCTGAGGGTGCAGAGGAGGCAGCCTGTGTCTTTGCTCAGACTCTTCTCACAAAGAGCACATGTTTCTTCTGTAACTTAAAAAATGAAAAATGTGACTTAATATACACGAATCATAAAAGAAAAAGTGATAAGTACAACTACTTATAAATTGAAAACTAATGTGTGGGGACCCACAGAGTAGAGAAGAGGGTGCCAGCCTTGTGCATGTGGAGCAACCCTCAGCTCTGTGGCTTCAGTAAAGCGGAAAGAGCCTGAACCACCCACAACAACCTGTTTCCCTCTAAATTACAATTGGAAGCTACTGGAAATTAGTGTTCATTTTAATTCTTCTTTTTAAAAATATCACACTTACATATAGTGAACAAAGCAACTACAGGGTACAAAATAAAACATCCTGGAGAGGTGACACCCCTGTGTCAAAATTCAGACATGTACAACTTCTCTCCGAAATAAAAAATACTGTATGATAATTAAAAAATAATCAGACCCTAGCCGGTTTTGCTCAGTGGTTAGCGTGCCAGCCTGTGGACTGAAGCGCCCTGGATTTGATTCCAGTCAAGGGCACGTACCATGTACCTCAGTTGCAGGCTCGATCCCCAGCCCTGGTCAGGGATGTGCAGGAGGCAACCCATCGATGTGTCTCTCTCACATGGGTGTTTCTCTCTTTCTCTCTCCCCCCTTTCTGCTCTCTCTGAAAAGCAATGGGAAAATATCCTCAGGTGAGGGTTAAAAAAAAGTCAGAAAAGGAAAAACACAGCCTGGGAAAATTAAATAAAAAATTTAAAAAATAAATGTTTCATTGATTTTTAGAGAGAGAGGAAGGGAGAGGGATAGAGAGAAACATCAATGAGAAAAACACCATCGATCGGTGGCCTCCTGCACACCGCCTATTGGGGATCGAGCCCGAAACTCAAGCATGTGCCCTGGCTGGAATCAAACCCTGACATAGGTCAGTGCTCAACCAGCTGGGCTAAAGAAAATTCTTAATGCCTGGCCCCCCAAAGAGCAAAATAAACACATAACTTGAGAGACTGTCTGCACGTCCTACAGGGCCAATGCTGATAAAAAATAGACAGAGCCCAGGAGCCGTGGCTCAGTGGTTGAGCGTCCACCCAGGAGCCACGAGGTCGCGGTGCGGTTCCCAGTCAGGGCACAAGCCCGGGTTGCGGGCTCCATCCCTAGCAGGAAGCGTGCAGGAGGCAGCCAACCATGATACTCTCTCATCATTGATGTCTCTCTCCCTCTCCCTTCTCTCTCTGAAATCAATAAAAACATTAAAAAAAAGACCAGGAACCCTCTGTGGAAGAACTGACAGATCTGCACAAGCACGCGCGCCCCCTGGTGGCTGACGTGGGCATTGCTGGCAACACTGGGAGCCTGTCCGGAGACCCACGGTCCTAGTTTGGACTTGTGGTGTTTTGCTGCCATTGAATTATACGCATTATTTCATATAATTCTTCTTACTAACCCTGATTCTGGGATTGTCTTTCTTCACATTCCTGGATTTTGTATATTTTTCTTAATCATGTTTATCAGATGTTTGTCATTAGTCTTTTAAAAAAGAAGCAGCCTTTAAAGACCAGTTTTTTGGGGGAATGTATTTATTCTTTCTACTATTTCTCTTCCTAATTTCTTGGTTTATTTTGTTGGTTCTAATTTCTCTGTTTTCATTATGAAAAATCCCAAACTAGTTTAAACTGTATCAACTTATGGCCAATCTTATATCATCCATTTGTCCGAGACGACCGCTTGGTTCCTCCCAGCTCCCCGGCAAACCCTGTTTTTCAGTCTTGCATCACAGTGCACTGACACTGGGCCTGGGCGGAGGATTAGGAGCCGGCGTTATTGAAAGGAGACATCGTACACTGTTGAAAAGTTTGATGGCCACAAGATGATGCCAAACAGGCAGCTGCTTCCTTTCACAGCGAGCTCCCAGGAGACAGAGGCCTACAGTCTCCAACTGCCCCCTGGAGATTTTGTGTATTGGGCAGGACATCAAATGAAAAACACTCCGGAGACCCTGTGGTGGCTCGCACCCTCCTCACCTTTGTCAGTTGCTGCTCCCAGGGGCCCCACAGGCCAGGGGAACCCCGAGAGGTGGAGGTGGAGCCGCGCACTCCCAGCAGGAATCGGGAGGAGCAGACAGCAGGGACTGGCTCGGGAGCAAGGGAATCCGGAGAGGAACAAGCAGTAAAAAAAATCTCAACATGAAAAATGCCAACCAGGAAAATGAAAGGAAGGGTGGAGAGGAACAACATGGAGCAACAGAGCCCATGGCCTGCCCTGTGGGAGCCGGTGGGCACCGTTTGCCCAGAGGAGGCGTAGGCAGCTCGTCGGGCGGCCCATCCCGCAGCAGAGGGGACGGGGCTCAGAGGCCTGGAGAGCCACGGGCAAGGGTGAGATGAGAGGACA
This sequence comes from Miniopterus schreibersii, assembly GCF_964146895.1. Lineage (NCBI taxonomy): Eukaryota > Metazoa > Chordata > Mammalia > Chiroptera > Miniopteridae > Miniopterus > Miniopterus schreibersii. The sequence continues at coordinate 40,192,860 of NC_138121.1, read as the reverse complement.
GGGAAGGACTGGGGAGGCGATGAGACAGCTGATGGAAAAGCTGAGGGGAAAGCAGTTAAGTCAGACTTTGCAGGCAGTTAGCCCTGACCCCTCACCATGACCGTGGTGAGGAGTGCCGCCTTGTGCCCTGAATCCCAATGTCTTCCCCTAAGCAGACAGGGAGACACACCCTGCTAGGCTGGCTTGTGATGTACCTTCTTGTAAACCTTCTGGTGCCACTCGTTTCCTGTGGGTCTCCTGTTACCAGCTTCTAATTGAATGTTGTATTTTGACCCAATTTGTAAGTTTCTGTCAGCAGGGGAGTTTTACTTATTGCACGGAAAGATGCTCATTACATATTGTGAAGTTAATAAAGCAGTTTAAAAAAGCCAAAAAAAAAAAAAAAAAGACACACTGCCCTGGCTGAGCGGCTCAGTTGGTTGGAATCTTGTCCCCTGCACCAAAGGTTGCAGGTTTGATTCTGGGTCTGGTGCATACAGAGGCAACAGATCGATGTTTCTCACATGTTTCTCTCTCCCCCCCCTTCTCTAAAATCAATTTAAATTTATAAAAGTAAATAAAAGACACTCTCCAACCTTGCTGGAACAGGACTTGTAAGGTGCCTAACAGCAAATGGACATCTACCCCGTCTGCAGACATCAGACTCCTCGAGGTCAGGTGCTGCTGACATCACAGGCAGATGGCTAATCCAAGACGACTGATGCTGACCTCAGAGACCAATTGTTTGATTGCCTTTGCCTGCTTGCCAATGATATTAGTCATAATAATAGTTGCACTTCTTCTTTGGGTTTTTGTATATAGTCCAACATTCACAATTACCGAAGACGTACAAGATAACTGCTAACACCCTTCATAGCTTATGTGAATGTCACACTAGATGCAAAACACAGAAAATGAGACAGATGAAAACTTGGGTCATCATAGCTCACAGCACAGAATTGGTCCAGAGTGCTTTCCATGGGGCAGCTCAAGACCTGGTGGTTACGGTGTTGACTCACCCAACGGTCCACCATTTCAACAAGAGAACGTCAATACTGAGACTTCTAGGAACAAGCCTTCCTGATGCTGAGACCACACTGTGTGACCAAAACGTAGGTCATCAATGCATCCTTCCATTGATTTATGGGGAACTGTGGAGGAAAAAGGGCTTCTGTGGAAGGAAACCTTGCAGGGCGACCTGATCCTAAATTCCTCTCCAGGCAGGTGGTGGGCACTCCGCCGGGCATGAACTTCTTCAGTGAGAGGTTTCAGGCCGGCCCAGTCCATTGCCCGTGTGCGTCTAGGTTCACACGCCTCTGAAATGCCTTTTACCAGGTAATCGGACCTGGCCTTGCTTTCCCCCACCTCCCCACCCCTTCCTCAGACTCCAAATGCGGAAGAGTCTGCAAACCACCATTCCCCCGAGTGTTTCAGATCTTGTTTCCCGTCAGCTGCTGTTGGTTTGGGTCAAATGAACTCATAAAACCTTTACAGTTGGGAGGTTCCTGTGTGGACACCTCTCTTTTCCCCCTTCCCTTTCTCTTCTTTTAATGCTAGTTGAGACCCACTAAATTCATTTCACATTCCACTGTAGTGCTGTTACTTGCATTTGAAAAAAACAATCCTATAAAGCAAACTTCTGCATATGAAATGAACTGAGAGGCTTGAGTTTCAGAAGCCTCTTCTGAAAAGAGGGGCCACCGGTTGGGGCCCATCAAACCCTCTTCCCACGCTGTTCACTCACATCCCAGGCCTCACCCACCTACATCACCCTAACTCCCTGCGCTGCAGACCCTCCCGCAAAGAGGGTGCCGACTTCGCATCTTGCGTGTAAACGGCCCCACTGTGTACAAGAGGCAGCGCAGAGCACTGAGGGCGCCACGTCTCAGGGGGAGGGGCATCAGTCTTCCCCAGCATTGCCGCTGGCAATTTCAGCATCTGCTTTGAACAAGAGCATTTGTTACCTGCACACTGTTACTAAAGCGATAAACTGCTCATGGCAGGTCCTTAGGGCCCGAAACTGCGGGACCTCAAGGTTCAGGGGGGACAGACAAGCAGCCCTCAAACCAGGTCAAACCAGAGCTGTGGAGAAAAGCCCTTAGCACTAGCAGCAGAGTGAGCGCTGTTGGGCGAGCGTGTTTAACACCCTTCCCTAAGCTGGTTCACTGATTTTTTTTTTTTTTAGTTTTTTAAAAAAATGTATTTTTTATTGATTTCCGAGAGAAGGGAGAGGGAGAGAGAGAAACATCAATGATGAGAGTCACTGATTGGCTGCCTCCAGCGGGCCCCTGCTAGGGATCCAGCCAGCAACCTGTGCCTGTGCCCTGACGGGGACCACGACCTCCTGGGTCCTAGGTTGAGGCTCAGCGGCTGAGCCACGCCGGCAGGGCCTGATCCCTTGATTTTTTACCTTCAATGAAATGACATGCCTTGTTTAACATAAAAGAGCTTATTTAGTATATAATTTCCATACAACTCAGAAACAAGTTATAAAAGCTCTTTGTAAGATTTCCCCCACAGGATGTTAAATACACAGAAAGTCAGTTGCCACAGCACGTCAGCCCCTCTCCTCCCGAGCGTCTCCCCGCGACAGACCAGCCCTCCCCAAGGTGAAAGGCTGTTATAGAGGAAGTATCTGTGACAACAGGAACCAAGACACACGGCCTGAGGACATTTCATCTTCCTGTGGATCCCAAGCTTTAAGAAATGGAATACTGTATCAATTCAAGTGGGTTTTGGCCACAGATGCGCGTTCGAGTCGCTCTTAGACCAGGTGCACGTGGAATGAGGTCCCTGTCACCGGCACGCTGTCACCAAGTTACAGAAAGCCATCTTCAAGTGGACAGCAAGCAGCCCGGGAGCCTGTTTGCTCCTGGCTGCTGTATCTGTGAGACCGGAATCCTTCCCTCTCATGGGACCTCTTACAGCCCCTGGGATCCGTATCAGCGCTTGGCGTCGGGTAAGGGCTCAGCAGCGACCCTGACCCTAAACACCCCCCTCGCCTCCGTGTGCAACTCTCCTGCGCAGGGCCCGACGCAGCTCTCCCAGCATAACTCAGACCACTAATACGGTTTGGGGACGTTTTAATACCTCCTGCTCTAAATGTTTTAAAAGTCGACCAAGTACTTAAATAAATCTATGAAGCAAATGAAGCTCAGAAATTTTCTTGAATTTTGTTTTCCCATTATTTTATGATTTTCTCAACCACATCCAATTTAAAAGCAATTTTTATAGACTCACAACCTTTATCAAATCAAATCAAATCAAAGCACTCATACTAATTTTTGCAGAAGCAACCATTTCTTTTACCCCATTTCCCTTGGTTCAGGGGAACTGTGAACTTATAATAAGCACAGAATGTGCCCAGAGAAGGAAGGTGTGGGCACGGGACTTGAGGGCGCTTAGCTGAGGGAGGAGCACCCTGGGGTGCTGGGTAGGCAGCCTGGGGGCAGAGACTGAGCAGGGAGCTGGGGAGTCAGTTGAGCAGAGAGGAGAGAACTCCCTGCATGTAGAGGTGCTTCGGGATGCTCGCTGAGCCAAACCAAGTGTCATTCTCCCCTAAGGACAGCCACCATCTGAAGTCATTACCACACAATGCAGCCACCAAGATGTGTGTGGTGGGTCTCAGGCCACAGTCACCTGCTGTGGGTGGGTGGTAGCCAGCAGTGGGGCCCTGCTCCTTTCCCAGGTGCTGCCTGAGAGGCTCATACACAAAACTGACGAGCACACAAGTCTTTACATGACAGCATGGGATTTGGTCACTAGGAAGAACTTTCTACTCTACACGGACACAGGTCTCTGGTGACAGGTCCCGGGAGGTGTGGGTGTGGGCTCTGGTGACAGGTCCCGGGAGGTGTGGGTGTGGACTCTGGTGACAGGTCCCGGGAGGTGTGGGTGTGTGTGGGCTCTGGTGACAGGTCCCGGGAGGTGTGGGTGTGTGTGGGCTCTGGTGACAGGTCCCGGGAGGTGTGGGTGTGTGTGGGCTCTGGTGACAGGTCCCGGGAGGTGTGGGTGTGTGTGGACTCTGGTGACAGGTCCCCGGGAAGCGTGTGTGTGTAAGCGTGTTTGGGGGGACTCTGTCTTGCAGCATTTTTGTCAGTTAATATTTTTTTCTTCAGGATTGAACACCACCTGTGTCAGCAAGAACGGCACCAGCGCCTCCACATGTTGAGGACACACCTAAAACTTAAGTACCTGCTCTGAGACTCCAAATCTGAGCTTGGACCAATGCACTAAGGCACACTGGAAATAAATTGACATATATCTGAGAAGGCAAGAGAATTTAACAAATGAACCCGCAGTCTACCCGGCTTGCCCACGTGCGCTCTGCCGTCTGAGCCAGGCGCTGGTTGAAGGGCTGCTGCGCACTCAGCTGTCATTGCTCACCGTGTTCATCACACAGTATCCCGGCCGCACTGTCTCCACCCTCTGACGGGACACAGGAAAGATATAACTCAGGAGTGTCAGTCACATAATCTAATACACTCGGCTACTATCTTAAACAAGGTTTGATACGAGCTGAGCACCCTGGAGTCCAACACAACTCCTAACATTTTGTGTGTGTTTTGTTTTGTTTTAAATGCTAACCCAAGGACGTTTTTTCCATGCTTTTCAGACAGTGGGAGAGAGAGACATCAACGTGAGAGACACAATGACAGGATGCCTCCCACACTCGCCCCGACCGGGGCTGGGGGTCAAGCCTGTTACCCAGGTATGTGCCTGTGGCTGGAACTGAACCCGGGACCCTTCAGTCTGTGGGCTGACGCTCTAACCACTGAGCCAAATCAGCCAGGGCGTAACATTTCTGTAGCTGCTGCGTAAGGAGCAGCCTGGCATATAAAGTCCTGAGACTGGGACACACACGTACCCGAGGCCTCAGTGATTTACTGCACTGCAGCCACAGGGCACATGGGGTCGTTTCCGATCGGCAAGAACAGCGAGAATGCTGACTTCAGTAGCCATCTTGATTTAATTAAATGAACAATATGCTTTTATCAGCAACTTTTATACATCCCCATTACTGGAAATTATAAAAGCAAGACCTTCTGAGTAGGTGCACGGACCCCTTCTCTGTTCACGGTGAGCAGGACTCAGAGGCACTTGGTTCCCTTAAGGAGGAAATGCTCCCGCTCCCAGGCTCAGGGAGACGAGACCAAGTCAAACTTGGTAGGAAAATGCTCTTTCCCAAAAATACTGTATTAGTTAGGATACAATATTTGAAAAATATTCAGACTTTACAAGATTCTAGGCTGTAAAAAATACAAAGGCTAAAAACAAAATGCTTACAAAATTTTGCAAACCCAGTAAATTTAAACTAGTAAGAAATAAAGAAAAGTCATCTTTCTTGCAGGATGGGTTAAGTAGTGCCAGCAGGTTTTAAGGTGAATAACACTGGACAGTACCAGCACACACAGCCACACACACACTTCTTCTGCTCCTTATAGACTCAACACGACACCTGAAACTCCTGCGTGTCCAGCACTGACACAGGCACACACATGCGCCCACACATGCACATGCACGCATACACACAGACATGACACGTTACACCTTACATTTCAGACAGAGCACAACAAAAAGTTTTAGTTACAAAGACCTAACATGATTTTTTTGAAATATTAAATGCATGGTAATTTGAAAACATTATAAAATTTTGAGGTGAAACAGGACAATAAAGAGCTTTTAAAAAGCCACCGATTGGCCTTCACTAGTGAGATAACTAAATAAGTTAACTATGTGTCCCCTCGATGCATTTCAACCACCACTGCCTGAGGTCAACTAAAAGTTCCGTGTTTCAAACCCCGGACCGGCTGTGGATTTCCCACAGGACACGTGGCTGCTCAGGCCGCAGATGGACATGTAAGTTTCCCTGCCATGGGATCCTACATCCCTCCTAGGAAGTTGGCTAGAGAACATTCAGGGGAAAGACAGGGACAAGACGAACAATAATTAAGCTGCTATAAGATACTCCAAAGATGGGGACAGTTGTGTAAACACCTGCGGAACTTACTCAGATCACAGCGTTAAGGTTTGAGCGACCTAATTACATACGAAGCCTTATCGAGCTTCGTGCACGGAGACCGAGCAGGAGCTAGTCACTTGCTCCTGGACAGCTTGTAGACGTGGAATGTCTTGTTCTGAAACACCCGGGTGAAGAGTGCCCTGTAGGGAGGTAGGTCCCGCTTTATCTCCTCACAGAAGCGAGGGTGCCCCGCAGGCTTCAAATCTGGGTAGTTCTCTCCTGGGCCATCCATCATCTGAAGCCAAAACAGAGCCAAGTATGATTTGGTGTAAAAAAATCATGTTTGAGAGAAACACAAGTAGGGACAGGTATTGGGTTCCTTTAGTGAACTCAAGTGACATGATTTCAATGCTGGTGGCTGCTTGGTCACGTGGTGCCCCCCGAGGTGAGAGCCATGGCCGAGGACATGCAGTCACAGGGACCACCCTTCACGGCAGAGCTGGACCTGAGCTCATCTTGTTCTGAGGGGCCACCACGCTGTTCTTAAAACACAATCAGGAGGAGTCCCCATGACCCGAGAACACCCCCAGCTCATTAGGTGGCCTCAAGAAACATGTTACACACAAAGCAAAACTCAGATGCACCTCTGGGGTCTGTGCCTCCCAGAATTCACGGTAGTTAGTTATTCTGCTTGGGTAAACCTGAGTCTCAAGTTCTTTTTCCCCAGCTTAACTGAGGCAGAGTTGACAAAGTTGTACACGTTTAAGGCGCATGCTCTGAAAATCTGGCACACACGTGCGTATGCGCACACGCACGGTCTGATGGTCTGACACACCCACTGACACACATATGTGCTGACACACATACACACACACGTAGTGAATCGATGACCACAGTCCAGTCGGTTCATACACTGGGTTGGTGTGGGGGACAAACTCGTAGTGACAAGGTGAGTAGGTTCTGGGGTCCAATGACAGCAGGGTGACTACGGTTCATGACAATGTTTGTCATGCACTTGAACTTTGTACAGTGAAGTCTTCTCGGATTGAGGCTTTTTTTCCTGCCCCAAGTGTACGCTGGGCTCAGAAAGCACCTCTGTGTCCAGTGGTCAGGGGACCTGCTGGGCTCAGAAAGCACCTCTGTGTCCAGTGGTCAGGGGGCCCGCTGGGCTCAGAAAGCACCTCTGTGTCCAGTGGTCAGGGGGCCCGCTGGGCTCAGAAAGCACCTCTGTGTCCAGTGGTCAGGGGACCCATGGGAGAGCAGGGAGACGAGGCACCGCTGCCCAGTCACTCCTGACGAGCCAACTGATGCTCCAGAGCAGTGTTTTCAAAAGGCGGGGTTTTTTTATTATTTTAGCAGCAAAACTTTAAACATGGACTTTGTGCAGAGCCTCCTGACCAACGAGCCAAAGATAGGTGCTCTGTTGGCTGTGAACTTGGGGCCCTAGCACTCTGCCCCCGACCCCTGCACATGGAGCGCCACGAAGATGGGTGCTGACTTCACTCAGGACGCCAGCTGGAGTCCACCCCTAGGGGACCACATGCTTACGTGTCCATTGGCCACGTCCAGCAGATCCCGTAGCCGACAGCCCCGCTGGTGCCTGCGTTCATAGCAGATGCTGTCCTCCAGGATAACATAGTCAGCACCCAGGGCCCGCAGCAGGGTGTGTACCTCCTCTGGAGGCCTCTTTGCGTAGATCTGATAAACCTTCAGAGTGCGATGAAAATGAGGTAGGGCAAAGCACCCCTCGACTGCCAGGTACAGTCTAGGGACAGGTGATGTTGTCACCTCCCACGGGGGTGGGGTCTCAGCCCTAAACAACCCTGTCACTCCTCCCCGATGCCTCCCCCAGCCCATGAGCAAGTGAAGCCCACGGCTGGCCCCCAGAAGCCACAGAAGGTGGGCCTCACCGCCTTGGTCCGTGCCCGCAGGCTGCTGTCCTCGTAGTGGGGGTGGTTGGTGAGGGTTCTTCCCGTGCACAGCTTAACTCCGGCTAGCAGCTGCATGCTGCCAGCGAACACAGCCGTCCCCGGGGTGTTGGAGCTGAAAGATTTCAGAGTCTTGGTTAGCCCCATGACTGGGTTTCCCACAGACAACAGCGAGGACAATGCCGGGCGAAGCTCAGGGCCACCCTGCTCGGGAAGCAAGTGCCTGAGGACAGAAAAGACACAGGAGAGGCTGCTTGAGATTCTGATTTGTACCCAAACTATTTTACAAAATGTTTTGCATCCGTTTTTGGTTGGGGAGCTCTAGCTGACTGTTCTGACAGGTCTGCTCTCAGAGTGAACCGGTTCAGGACCCGAGTCTCCTGGGCTGAACCCACATCCTCCCAGCTCTTGGTCCACAGGCCAGATTCCAAAAGAACTGAAAATGCTGCCACTGTTCTGCATGAACGTAGCTACAGGGCTGCCACAGCGGAACTGCAGCCAGCCAAGGCAGGTCCAAGTGTTTTGTTTAAAACAAGCAAGAGAGGTCACAGAAATTATTAAAAATTACTTTTCAGGAAAAAAGTCGTGAAAAGAACATGGAAAGAAGATTCTGAAACAGCTCAGATTACTTATCACAGGGACGGCATAACATGGCTCATACGGAAACAAGGGTCCTGTATCCTGGACTCTGGTCCTGGTTATGAAACTGTGTGGACCCTGCGAGTGCACTTTGCAGACACCACGAGCTGTGCGCTGCTCCGCCTCCCCAGGGGTGCGAGGAGATGTCCCTGGGTATGGCAAAGCCTTTTTCCTTCCCCACCCTGGAAAAAAGAATCTTAGCAGCTGATTCAATTCCCTTCCCTCTCTGGAAGCTGGAGTGACCCGGTGGGTGAGTAGTCTCCCTGTGAAGAGCGCACCCCCTTTTCAGGCATTCTCCTCAACACAGACCTTCCTGGGCGAGGTGGAGGGACGGCGGGTCTACCCGAGGTCATAGCGCCCGCACACGGCAGAGGATGCTCCGTTCACCCCGTCATGCTGGGACTGCAGCATGAGGGCCACCCCGCGGAGCCCCAGGATGGCTTCCAGCAGAATGCCCTCCACTTCAAGTGGTAACACCTGCAAATCATTTACTTTTGAAAAATTCAAGATTTTCTTTCCAGCAATGGCACTCTCATCCACTTAAATTCCACTAGGCCTTCTGAAGTGAGGGAGAAAGCGGGAGGAGTACTGTGAGCCCGCAGGGAGTGACCCCATGTGTGCCAGAGGAGCTGTCAGTGAGCCTGCAGCCCGGGGCGGCAGCCCCACTCCCACAGGGAACACAAGTCTGTGTTTGCTCCGCCCCCAAGCCAGCAACTTTCAGGGAGTCCGACACTGCCATGTGGTCGGGGGAACGGGAGGGTGCAAGTGAGAGCTCGAGAGCAGAGTCCTTGGTGAAGGTCTGCGGAAACCGTTCATTGGATGAGCACCTGCTGAACCTGCCCTGTGGTGCTCGCCTGCAGGCACTAGACGGCAAACAGCAAATGCAGACAGTAAACACACCGTTTTCCAAGCCCGTCTGCTTCCTCTCAGCTACTCCGCCGGCACAGACCGTGCGCCTGCAGCCAACGGTACAATAACATCACGGACTACAGCCCAAGTGCTCTTGGTGGCGCCTCTGAATAGACGTAAAACGTGGGGAGAAATGGGTGTGGGGCTGGTCTGGCACAGGAGAGACCAGCGCGGCCGTCGGAACAGCCTGGCCTGTGCAGCCTTCCCCCAAGGGGCGCGGACGTCTCTGCATGCTGGCTGGTCGGCCAGGGCTGGTGACAGCCATCCAGCTGCAGGACGCCCAGCACCACTGCTCCGGGTTTATCACAGACACACAGAGTTGTTTGCAGGGCACAGTTTATAGCTGAGGCAGACAGGTGACTGACCTCGCTGTCTCTCTATGGTATTACTGAGGGCCTACTATGTGCCTGACAGGCCAACATGCCACACCAGCCCGTCATCCCAAAACCATTCAGCTCCCACTGCAGGAAGACACTTCACACACACCAGCAACTGGCCTGTCACACACTCTCCGAGCTTCCTGCGGGCCCTCGGGAGGCTGAAGGCCGAGGGCACAGCACGTCCAGCCCGCATGTTCTGGGGGCATGGCACCCCCACACCCACAGGGTACTGTTCCAGTGCCCACACCAGGCACAGTGAGGTGATGTGTCACATGACTGCTTAGAGGTCTTGAGGAAAAAATGGAAAAAAGCTCATTCAATCCTGACACGCATCAATGTTTGGCCTCAGCAGGAAGAGCCAGGGAGTTGAGAAATGCCACCTGTTAAACACCCAGAGTGACGGCCCTTGGACTGCTGACTGGCTTTCACCAAGGTCCTTGGTTTTGTTCAACACAGCAAAATACAAGTCCTCAGTGCCTATAGAGTGAATCAGAACAATTCTTCTGTGAACACACTGACTCCAAGCCCAGGAGAGTCATGTCTGACCACTTTGTCCAGCTTGGTTTTCTACCCCAGCCCCAGGGCGAGTCTGAAAGATCTCACTGCTATTTTAGATGCAAAGTTAAAACAAACATGCAAAGTGGAACTCCCCGCCCCATTTTCTAAACCTCAGAGACTGAGAGTCACTGCATTTTATGTTTTCTGTGGGAAAGCTCACACGCACAGGCGAAAGGACTCTACCCGTCATGTAAAACCACAGCTGGACAGACACTGGGCAGGATCCTCCCCCGTAGCCCCAGTACAGCCTGTGGTCTAGAGCAGCTCATGTGCTCCTCACCAACAACACTCCTCCACTAGAGAAAGCAAAGCACTCTGACCGGTGTATGAACCAAGGTGGCCAAGACGGAAGGGCTGTTTGTTCCCATGGCTCTCTGTCAAGCCTCAAAGCAGGCTACCCAATCTGCAAATAATTTATTCTGTGAGGAATGTCACTAAATAATGACAGGGACTCACAGGCCAAATGGATTTACATTATATTACTTAAGTGTCACTCCAGGAAGATCAGATGGCACCGTGAACAAACATGCCCATTTATTATGAAGCCCTGAGCTCCAACCAGGTAATTACTGCTGAGCTGATGGGTACACTGAGCATTATAATGTGTGAACATTTGCTTTACCCACACTTCAAAGATTTATAGAACTACAAAAGGATTCATTAAATATAAAGCAGATTTATAGGCATTTAAGGTCTGAACTTAATCTACCTCACTTTCTTGGTCTTGATATACTGAGAAAATATTGTGTGCAGCTTTCGTCAATGGGAAGAGACTATTTTTAGTGAAAATCTCTCAAAGCCAGCAGTTAAAATGTCTCACCTTAAAATACTCTAACCTACAGGTCTACCTGAATTGCAGTGTCAAAGAAGGACTCAGGAACCAAAACTGAAATACTCTGAGGACACAGAGGAAGGAGGCAGGAACCACCAAGTGCAGAGACGCCTGGCCTGGCTGAGTGAGGTAAGTGCTCTTTCCTGAAATCAGACCTAGGACAGCACCACCTGGCTCTGCTAAAGGAGGCGTCAAAACACCCAGGTTTTTAACCTTTGCACGCAGGAGACACGATCAGCAAAGGGGGAAATAGGAACACATACAGCCGAATGTGCTGGAACATGGGCAAGGGCAGAGCTGCATCCCACACTCAGGTCTGATGGCTGCTCCCTCCCCATGGGGGTGCCCCCTTTTCACTGGCTGTGGTTGCAGATAGCAGGTCTTGAATGAAAAGAATTATTTCCAAATGCAGAGTTTTAAAGTAAAACCTGAGAACGGATGCATCTTCACAATTAGATTCAGCACAAAGCAGAATACAAACCGGGAGGGTGTCCTCGACCCTGGGGGCACTTTCAGTGTGAAGGGGAAAAAGCCTCTTACTTAATCCAGTGCATCAGCTCCACTGTGTCTGGGTCATAGAATTCCCTCAACTCCGAGAGCTCATCCATCACTCCTGGCCAGAACTGAAATTAAAAACAAAACAAACAAAACAAAATCCACCCCTCACCCACAGTCGTCACTATGGTGAGAGTGAAAGCGCTGGGGCTGCCTGCACGTGTGGGCTGGACAGGGGCAGCTAGGACACTGGAACAGTGCCACCGCTGCCTCACCCCTCCTGGCAGGTAAGTCAGCCGACATCTGAGCAGTTTCCAAAATCAATCTGAGCCCAAGCTAATTATGACTAGAGGTGTTGTCGGCTTTTAAAAGTGAGCTTTTAGCCCAGCCGGGCGTGGCTCAGCGGTTGAGCATCGACCTAGGATCCAGGAGATCGAGGTTCGATTCCCGGTCAGGGCACGTGCCCCGGCTGCGGGCTTAATTCCCAATGACTCATCATTGATGTTTCTTTCTGTCTCTCTCTCCCTCTCCTTTCCTCTCTCTGAAATAAAGATATATTTAAAAAAATAAAAGTGAGCTTTTATTTTACTCGATAACAATGCCATTGTATGTTGTTAAAAATCTAGTAAAACATTAATTTGGAGATGAGAGGAGTAGCAACCACAGAAAGTTCACAGCAGACTAGAAAAATGTAACTAACACCACGCACCCACTCTTAACGCGGGCCTGCCCTGGGAAGACAGCCGCCTAGGGCTCGGGCCGCAGGAACGGCAGCCTGCACCCGGACCCCGCCGCACGTCAGGAGCACGGGTCTCAGCCTGCCCCGGCCCATCCAGCCCCCTTGCTGCGTGGTGTAGTGATAAAGTGATTATGTTTTCTTGTCCTAGAAACCTGGGCAAATGTGTGACGTGTATTATCGTAATTACAGGTGTGCTGGTGAGAACACGTGGGACAGAACTCTGCAGACAATGTGGTTGGTGTGTGTAGCCCCTGGTGCCTCTGATGGACCCGCCTTCCTGCAGGTTGTGTGGATACAGTGTGAGAACCACCCCTGGAGGCCTCCACCTTCTAATGCAACATGGCCGTCCAATCCAACAATTAATTAAATGTTAATGGTTTTATCAAATGATAGTTGGCTAAAGAGACTTCATTGTCTACATCTGTCCTAAGTGGACACCAGGGTTCATTTCCTGTGTGGGACAGAAGGCCAGTGACAGTGTGTCTAAGTTTCACTGATGTGGGAAGTTTGATAATTTTATCTAATTTAAGAACCATTAGCTGGATCCTAGGTGGCACCTGACTGGCTGCGGCTGTGCAGCCCTGTCCCTTTCCTACCCTGTCAACTCATCTTTGGCCAGTTCTACGGCTCGTTCGCGCCTCATCTCCTGGGGGTGTCGGCACCACAGGCTCCAGGCTCAGAAGAGGTGGCACAAAACCCTGATCGAAATGATGCCTCTGTGCTACTTGAACTGCCCATAACCCTGTAACTGGTAATCAGTAGACACCAACTCTTAATGACGTTTGCTGCTCTAATTCTTTTGCTATAAAACATTTTTAAAGCTGTGAGTTCAATGAGTATTATATATTTGAAAGTTGCTGTAATTATCTCTGAAAATGTTAAACTCTAGAAACATAGTCTTGTGGTAAAGCCTCACCCAATGTGAAAATAAGTGTTGAATTTACTAAATGTTGCTTTTCAATGATCAGCAATAGTTTTTATGGAATTTCAGCAACCGAAATAAATTAATCAACATGAGGGTAAGAATATTACTAAACTCTTGACTCTGGAGTGGACACTAGTAAATGCTTTTCCCTTTAAACAGGATTATCTTAAAGAGACATACATCAAAATTAGTATCATGAACAAGCTTTGAAATCCTCATTACGACTGTATGTAAAACCCAAATCAGGCCTTGAAATATGAGTTCATATTATCTACAGATAAATCTGTTAAACAGCTGGAAAACAAGCTTGTTTTGGGGTAACTGCTAATGCACGTAACATCTTTCTTTTCTGTGCAATTTTACATTGTACAAGCTTTGAGAAGCTGAAATAGCTACTCTATTTTTTTTTAAATGACTTTACTTGTTGATTTTTGTGTTTATTGATTTTTAGAGAGAGAGGGGAAAGGGGCGGGGTGCAGAGAAGGAGGGAGGGATGGGGAGAGAGAGATCTGTAGTTCCACCAATCTATGCATTCATTGGTTGATTCTTGTATGTGCCCGGACCGGGAATTGAACCCATAGCCTTGGCATATGGGGACGATGCTCTAACCCACTGAGCTAGCCAGCCAGGGCTCTCTAATCTGTTTTCCACAGTGGTTTCCCCTCAGCCCAGCACTGGGAGGCCAGGCTGGAGGTCTCTGAGTCTCACTGTGGGAACAGCCACAGGGTTTCCTGGAGACGACCTTTTCAGTTGCAGGTTCTCGGTGAGGGAGGGACTCTGCCCCACCCCAGGGGACATTCTGCAATGTCTAGAGAAATTTCTGATTGTCCCAAGTGAAGAGAGCATCTGGTGGGTAGAAGGCAGGAGGCTGCCATGCCCAGGCTGCCCTGTACAGAGAACTATCTGGCCAATGTGTCCACACAGGGTATAGACTCATGGGGCACCAGCCCCACCTGGAGGGCTGGGGAACACCAGCAGTTGGACCCCATTCCCAGAGCCTCTGACTCAGCAGATCGGGGCACCTCGACTCCTGGCCTTCTAACAAGTCCCTGGTGATGTTGATGCCACCTGTCTAGGGACCACACTGTGACAGCCAGAGGCCAGAGCATGGTTTATTTCTTCCACTGTGTCCTTCCTCAGCCTTATCAAGAGCAAGGGACTTAAGGCCGTGGCCGGGTAGCTCAGTAGGTTAGAGTGTGGTCCCCATACACCAAGGTTGCAGGTTCAGTATCTGGTCAGGGCACATATAAGAATCAACTGGTGATGCATAAATCAGAGGAACAACACATCGATGACCCTCTTTCTCTCTCTCCCTTCCTCTCTCTCAAATAAAAATGCACATACAAAAAAACAGGGGACTTGTATCCAAACACCTTTAAAAAAAATTAGTAAAATTTGAAATAAGTGGCTGCGACATGAGAAACCTCAGCTGGCACATAGCCACAGTGGGGAGGTGGGATGGGCTGAACACGGCTTCCTGCGCAGAGGACCAAAGGCCAAGGCACCTTGCTCACTAATAAGCCTGCACCTAATTCTTAGCAGCTGCGTTTCACACCCTTGTAAGAGTCCCATTTGCTTATGTGAGAGTAACGAACCTTCCAGAGGCAGAGTGGTGGGAATGACCTAGCTCTATGGCTTCTAGTACCTGGGAGTCAGCACAGACTGCCTGTCGCAGTAAATGTTTGATGGACAGGATATGACAGAACATAGTGTATTGAAGTATTTATGATAGAATCGTCCAACATGGTAATTATTTAACAGGGTTTTTTTTTTGCCTAAACACTTTGCTTCAAATGAAATCTTACATGAAAACACCAGCAAATGAACCTAAATTGAGCTGCTACAGCCAATCCTCTCTCTGGTGAGCCCCTCCCGCAAGTCACCTCTCAGACACACAGAACAGTTTGAAACCCACTGTCTCATTAAAACAGAACTTGAAAAAAGTCGTCTAAACGTAAAAGACATGTAAGATTTTTTTAAAGAGAGGCTGAGCGCTCACCTGGATAAAACAGGCTGGGCTGTCTGCCCAGGTGATAACGCGAGCTTCTAAATATCAGAGATGTGCCCTGGCTGGTTTGGCATAGTGGTTAAGAGACTCGGCCTGAGGACTGAAGGGGCCTGGGTTTGATTCTGGCCAAGGGCATGTATCTCAGTTGCAGGCTTGGCCTGGTCAGTCGGGGTACATGGGGGAGGCAGCCAGTTGATGTCTCTCTCTCTCCCCTTCCACTCTCTGAAAAGCAGTGGGGGAAAAATATCCTCAGGTGAGGATTAAAAATAAATATCAAAGATGTGACAAAATGCCACAAAACTGTCAAAATGCCTTGTGTCTCTGAAATGGAGGGTCTAAGGCTCAAAGCACAGCTAGTGGGGTTTCATAAGTGAGTCCACTAAGAACATGGAGAATTTCATTATTTCCTCCAAACCTGAGTGGTGGACAAGGCTGGCTTCCTACTGCACCCACCTATGTGTGCCCAGCCCTCTACTAACACATGCAGGTGACAGGAAATAGTTCTCCTACCCTCTTCACCTCAAAATAGGCCTGAAAACATCTCCATTTTCAGAACTTGCATCAGCTGAGTAGTAATTCAAAACCAAGACTAACTGGAGTGAGTAAGCTGCAGTTTTTGCTGTTTTTACTCCTTAAATACTGCCTGGGAGGCAGCGTGGTCTTCTTGTCAGAGCCACTGCCACAGCAGCCGAGGAGGCATCTGGAACCCCCGCAGTCCCTCTGCCAGTTACACCATGCACATGAGCCATGTGGTCACTCTGCCCCGAAGATCAGGGACAGGGGGAGGAAGCGCAGTCTTACCTCCCAGCCCAAGTAGAGCAGCACCGCCATCGGGACTGCGAACCGCAGCACACACACCTGTCGGGAAGACACTACTTACATTATAAGTATCTGGAACACTTGCCTCACAGTTTTGCTTTGTAAATATGTGACTTTTTAAAAACAACAACAATATAATTTAAGGGAGCATGTAATGGAGTCTCCAACATGCGAAGCCACCAAGTCTACGCCACGGTCCAGACCGCTGCCCATGCTGCCCAGTGATGCCAGAGGGCAGGGCACCTCAGAACCACGCCTTCAGGCTGGGAACCACGGGCCCACGCACTGACCACCACCTCAGGGCAACACGTTATCATCACAGGAGTGATAGCTCTGGACAGGGAGATTACTGGTCATTTAAAGTTTTTCCTTTTGAGCTTTTCAGTATTTCCAAATTCTGTATAAAGAGCATATCTAATCAACGGTCTGGGGAAAAGAAATGATTAACGTATCAATGATCTACTCTTAGTTTCAAATTTCAGTTTCTGCTTTATCAGACTGATGCATGGGCAACTACTAAATGAAACAGGGTTGGTACGGAAGAAATGCTACGAGCCGTAGACAGGAAGGGGAGCACTGACCCTCGCTGGGGTATACAGGTGGGTGACCTTCAGAAGCAACCCCCATACTTCAGGGCTGCACAGGCCGGCAGCTGCAAACATACACACGTGCGGCGTCCACAGGTACTTCATTCTGTGAGGACAATGGGCAGAGGTCAGCTGAGACAGCGAGCTGGTCAAATCCTACCACACCATTCAGACATCTGCCATAGGTTACTGTTAACTTCCCTCCTCTGAGAACTACCCCAGGAGTGAAAACAGAGGAGGGCTGCTATGCGGAAACACTGGTCACCACTGAGATTTTGTTCTGAAGACGACGACAGACAGGACCACTTATGGGAACCATGGTCATTAGTGAAGACGGTATTGCTAAGTGATGTCAGGCACAGTGTGGCTGAACAGAAGAATAAACCAGAAATAAGACAGAAATACCTCATTGTGCTCAATGCCAAGGCTCCAAACACAATGGTGTGCGTTAGGTTGTAGGTGGTGTCAGGTCCCAGGCTGACTGTGCACCTTTCTGTCTCACCCAGGGGTGGCTGGGTGGGAGAGCTGCTGGATAAAATATCATACAAACAAATTAAAGCTGGATACAGAATTTTTATTTAGTCAAATCTCTTTTAGATACAATAAACTTTGGCTTTCATATGTTTAGAAATGTATTATTTCCGAGATAAAATGAATTGCCACTGATCATTTTAATTTGTTTATGAGGCGAAAAGTGTCATAATATAAATGCATTAATAACTAGAAAAACTAAAATGTAACAAATTTCATTTTAATTTAAGTAGACATTTAAAGTGCTTCAATCTTTTAAATTATAACAGCAAAAAAGTTCTTTTGAAATCAATGAAACTAAGAGATCCTAAAAGATGTTTTACAAGTTACCAGTACTTTTCAAGTTTTTACGAATAATAAAAAGTAAAAATGTATCTGTGACCTTGGGATATAGCCCTTCATGAACTAATGGTGCATTTTAACCTGCCAGTGCCCCTGGTGCACATGTAATAGGTGACTTTCTATCAACGACGCCCACACTGGAATGGACACTCCCATAGTTAAAAATGACTCCTTCCTATCACCTAACACACCCATTCATTCTATTTTAAGAACTACTGCAACTGCTTCTCTCAGGTGGGTTCCTTGATTCAGGACCCGAATCTTGCACACGGCGTTTCACTCACGTCTCTCTAAATTATCTTTTGGTCAATAAAAAAGTACCCCCCGCCTCATAAGGCATTTACCATTGAAGAAAAGGCACCACTTGCCCTGTAATGGTCCCACCTTCGAGTGTGGCTGTGGCCTCCCTGTGGGGTGGTGACTACAGCTCTCTATTCCCACGCTTCTCACACATGTACAGGTAGGTCTAGAGGTTGATGATTAGAGCCAAGGGCGTTATTCTGGCAGAAGCGCCTGGGGACGTGCCCTGTACTGCACCCTGTGGGAGCCATGCTCATCTGCCTATCTCCACTTCGGCAGCGTTGCCATGAGTGAGTGGATGCTCACAGGTGTCAGGGAGAGGAAGCAAGAGTGAAAGCCCCACTTTAAGATAAAGTGATACTTTTACAGGGCCCTCAACTTCACACAAGTCCCACAGACTTGGGAGCAATGCTGCTGTGAACTGGAGACTCAGATCTCCAGAAACCCTCTTTCCCACCCTCGACTTACAAGAAATCAAAATGATATGTTCACTTGATCTCCCCACGGGTACTAATCTCCTGGGACCTTAGATATCACAGCAGACTCTGGACATTCCCGTTAAGCTGAACACAACCACGCTGTTCTGTGTCTGATACTTTGATTTTCAGCTCAGCAATTTTCCTGCCACACTGCCGTGCTCACAGAGCCTGGTGCTGGTGTTCTGGAGCCCACGCACCTGAGGTTACGGAGGGCGATAGCCAGCGCTGCAGGCACAGTGATGCACAGGACAAACAGGTAGGCATGGAGAAGCAGGGTGTCTGAGAGCCTCCCGAGCGTGTTCCAGGGCAGGGGGCCGAACGCCTCTTCACACAGGTATAGGTTTGCATCAAAGTCTCTGGGAACAAACAGAAATCAAAGATTAAATTCAGTATCAGGAAATTACAATTTTTTTCCTCAAAATGAGCCTGAAGTGAACAGGTGAAGGTGCAATGATAACTTAAGTTCTCAAGTCCTTGCTGATTTAATATAAAAAGTAAACATAAATTTTATTTTTTAAAGAAAAAAACAGATCTTAAATTTAGCCATACCTTGTTGCTCCAAACCCAAACTTTGCCTTCAGAAACTTGAATATGTGCTCATCCGACTTCAGGTTAAGAAATCTCTAGTGGGGGGACAAACGGAAGGTGTAGTCAGTGCCCGTGCACGGTGTCCGGAACCTGCACCGGCTGGGCACCGGCTCAGTGTCCCACACACGCCCAGGACCTGCCACTGCCCTCAGGGCTGAGGCATCCCCAGCAGAGGCTCTGAAGTGGCCCATTCCTTTTTTTTTTTTTTTTAGCAGAATCATTTTGTCCAACAGAATCTTATGCGTAAGTTCAGTAAGTAAAGCAGATAAAGACTAGCATCTTTGGTTTCAGGGAGCCCACTGAACATAATTTTTCAGATCAGAAAACCAATACCCCGGTAATCTGCAGCCTCAAGTGGGTGCATAGACCCAAGCCCCGTGTGGCTGCGGACCAGTCACCCGGACATGTAGTTTTTTTTAAATTGAGAGAAATACTTATTTAAGGCTTTTAAAATTGAGCTTCTACACAGTTTAATAACTCAAAAGGTAGCTCAAGGTAGAACTTGTTAAAGAGTGAATAGAAGCAAGGACTATAACCAAGAACATAATCCCATTACCAAAATCAGTAAAACTGAGCCTGTAAAACTGACAAGTAAAATTGGTAACTGTAGTAACACTAGATTAAATATGCCACTTTATTAACCTACCTTAATAATGTTGTTGAGAAAAAGCGTCAAACATAAAACCATAAATAAATGTAACAATAGTTTCCCAAGCCTATTAAGGAAGTTTCCAGTTTTCAGGTTTTTCTAGAAATTAAAAGAGTTGAGTTTTAATTCTTAAATTTTAATATAACTATGAAGAGCACATCCCCGCACACACTAGCTCTTATTCTGAAATTTACCCACAAACAAAAGTATAACATCTCTCTCTTTTACTTCAACATTAAATCAGCAGCATTCAAATAAGCATCTTTGGTTAATCCCTGAATTGAAGTAAGATTCTAATTCTCAGAGAAATAATAAAAACAGGAACACTAACCCAACAGTTCCAAAACAGCAAATGAGCCCGGCTGGTGTGGCTCAGCAGTTGAGCATCGACCTAGGACCCAGGAGATGGAGGTTTGACTCCCATCAGGGCACATGCCCGGGTTGCAGCTCGATCCCCAGCAAGGGGCGTGTGGGAGGCAGCCGATCAATGACTCTCTCTTCTCATTTGTGTTTCTCTCTCTCCCCCTCGCCCTTCCTCTCCCTGAAATCCATAAAGATACATTAAAAAGCAAAACAAAAAACCCACAAAAACAAAACAAAAAGCAAAGGATGCCCGTTCCGCTTTTTAGTGGGAATTTGGTCACGTTTTCGTTTGAATGCTGCATGAAAATAAGGTCCTACAAACCACACTGCTTAAACATTTACAGGGGAAGAAAAGTCCTACCTGAAGTTTTCTTGCAATTAATACTGAAAGGTTAAAACTGATAAGCAACGATCCAAGAATCATGGAATTGAGAAACTGCAGGGCGCAGACCAGGAGCAAGGCCGAGATCTGGGTCATGTACAGCCACGTTGCCTGCAACAGCCAGAGGGCGTGAGGCCGTCACACAGAGAACACCGAGCAACATAGGCTGACAAGGAAACGAAACCACATACTTCTGTTCACTAAACTTTAACTACAAAACATTTAAAATTTTGTAACATTAGTTAAAGAGGAAACAAATTGGATTCCGTGAAGTAGAGGAGCAGACAGTGCTCTAAGAACACCCTGGAAACAGGCAAAGGCAGTGTGTAGTCTTCAGTTTTCTTCTAAATCCTTTTACCGTTGCTGTGGACAGCCGACCCCCAGTATTTTCTCATATTCCACTACTTCCTAACTTGCCCACTTCAGGACCATGTCCTACGTTGATTTCTTTTATCTGTGTGCCTCACTGCCCCAGACTGAAAGCTGCGTGGAGCAGGCCCGGTGTGGCACCAGGACGGCCTTCGTGTGGGCACCGGCCCGTCTGGCAGACAGGGACGCTCGCACCCGCCTCAGCGCCGTGTGGCCCGGCCCGCGGCCAGCTGGGGTGATGCGTGGAAATGTACATAAGCAGCACTCCCAATGACAGCTGTGGACGGAATAAAAACTGAATAAAGCAAAACTCAACCCATGTGGACACAAAAAAATGCCTCAAAGAACAAAAGAGCGAAGCTGGGACTTTTTCCTTCTTTCAAATCAGGCCGTTCAGCTCCTATGGCTTACAAAAAACTTCACCTTTACTCAGCAGCAAGTCAAGACTCCCCTTGTTTTGCTTTCTAACCTCAAAGGAAACAGTCCTATGCCAGCATTTAAAAGGAAGGCCTGCAACACACACGAGGACACAAGCAGGGCGTTAAGTCCTGGTTTCACAGGGAAGTCCGTGTGGCTAGTCAACAGGGCTCACACCCCAAGTCAGTTCAATGTTACTGTGAAGACTTTATAAAGTACCACAGAAGAGTTGTTACATAGCCATTGATTTCCTTGGGGGGAAAAAAAGTCAATACATAGCCACACATTTTCAAAGAGGTATCTTATAAATTAAAATTGAAGTCCTCTTGCCCGGCCAGTGTGGCTCAGCAGTTGAGCATCGACCCGGGATCCAGGAGATCGTGGTTCAATTCCCAGTCAGGGCACACGCCCGGGTTGTGGGCTCGATCCCCCCAGTAGAACGCGTGCAGGAGGCAGCCAATCGATGACTGTCTCTCATTGATGTTTCTATCTCTCTTTCTCCCTCTCGCTTCCTCTCTCTGAAATCAATAAACATATATTAAAAAAAAAATTGAAGTCGTCTCTATAAAGGACAATTGACCTCGATAATTTGTGCTCCAGATAACTACATCCTTTAACGCACAACGAGCAGAGTAAGAGTTAAGACGGTCAAATGCGGCTGCAAGAACCACCAGCTCAAACAGCACATTTCCGTGAGCTGACAGCAGTTATGCACGTGTGCGCCCGCTCCCTCTGCGAGAGGAATAGTAAATGAGAATCGCCTGGACTGGGCAGCGGGCAGTGCTCACCTTCAGGGCGGGCAGCATGTCCAGGGAGTCCAGGGCAAACAGCCCCAGTGCCTGCACCAGCATTGTAAACTGATTAAACTGCCACGTCAGACTGAAGACGAAAGTTGAGATGAAAATGGCAAGCAGGGTCAGCCGCTGTGAAAAGAAAACCTTTGTATAACTTATATGTCACATGTAATAAAAAGCCTTGTAGACAAGCTTCTAAGAGCAGCTTGGTCTCTAACCAAAGAGAGAAAGCACAGGCTGTGGCTCTGACCCCTGGCCACTGGCCACCTGGCCTGTCACCATCCACAGGTGCCGTGGGCCCTGCACCCACACGGAAGCCACACATACCAGACCACATCTCGAGCAAAAGCCTAAGGGTTCTGACAGTTTTGCAGGAATTATCTGTGTGTTTGCTGCAACTACTTAAGGGCAGATTATGTTGAGCACATTTTTAACAACAAAAGTGAAACCATCTTCTTTGCAAAGGAGAAGGCTCGGGAGACTTCACTTAATCCATAAAACACTGGTCACGCACGAGGGACTATCACAGGCTTTGGGACACCATAAAGCTGGAGATTAAAAACGTAGGAAGGGTTATGGAAACGCACCTCAGGCAGCGGCCGCAGGTGTGGTCTCAGGAAGCATGTGACGGCTGCGATCTGAATTGCGAAGAAAGGCAGCGCCCAGTTCTCCCTCAGCGGGACCGTGAACTCCACCCTGGTCGTGTCTGTCCTGCACAAAGACAGTGACGACACTCGTCATCTGTGTTGCAATCCCCTCCAGACGTCCTAAAAGGGCAGCTAAGCCACATGGGGGACACTCAGGCTCTGGTTATTGGTTCTCAGGAACAATCTGTCCCCCTCACCATCACTCCTGCGACATGAACACGCATGGAGAAAATCCAGGTGCCCTGCTCACACACACGCAGTAAGCCAGGTGTGGATCTGGGCTCCGAACACACTGATGTTCACGTGACCGCCTCACACTGCTTCCAGCTTCACTAGTGCACACTCCCCTGCACTCCTCACTGCTTCACACTTGAGTCCTCAACTTGTCACTGCCGACCATTTACACCCTAGAATGTGAGCCCCTTGAGGGCAAGTACATGTCAGTTTTCATCTTTTTTTTTTTAATGCTCACCCGAGGATATTTTTTCCATTGCTTTTTGGGGGACACACACATCAATTAGTTGCCTCCTGCTCACACACCCCAACTGAGGCCAGGGATCGAGCCTGCAACTGAGATACGTGCCCTTGACTGGGAATCAAACCCGAGATCCTTCAATCCGAGGGCGAACACTCTAGCCACACCAGCAGGGCCAGTTTCCTCTTTGTGCACCTGGTACTGAGCCATCCCTACACACAGCAGGCATTCAGTAAGTATTTCATTTACTCATAATATGAGAAATGACTTTCGTTTTCACTCAGATTGAAATGTTAGGAGGCAGCACAGCACCAGGCACCACACCTACGTTGACGTAGCCGTGTGCCGATATAAATGTACACGTGCCTTGACCTACACCATATTCTCACACACACTCATGTAGCGGTGCTTTAAGTCATCCCCGAAGCGTCAGTGTCCTCACCTCTGGAAGGCAGTAATAAGTGTGCCCTGAGCAGGGCTGACAGAGGAATAGAGCATTTGCAAAGTGCCTGGCATGTGGTAATCAATCAACAAGGTTATAGTAAAAAGAAATTTGTTTAGGATTATGAAATAAAATCAAAGTTAGAATGTGTATTCAAGTGTGTAAGCTTCCTCCTCAGAATGGGGCTGCTACTGTAGGTCAGGCAGTTTTTCTATATATCTTGAATATGTTTTTATTTAGAGATGGAGAACATGATGATGTAAGATCCTCTTGTGTGTACAGTGCTTGGTGCTTCACCAGTTATGAGCCACATGCACCATCAGGGTGACAGGGAAGAGATTACAAACATCTGAGGTGAGGCGTGTGGCTGGAGAAACGCCAACCACACAGTACACCTGTAATAGAACTGGGCTGTGACGAGTGGTTCTCTTGACCTTCAATTCAACACTCTGCTCCTCAGCTGGACATATGTGCACTAGGACGTTCTACCTTTCTAAACGAGAGGACACTGCTAGGCAAGTACTCCCACATACACAATGTGGCAGAGCCACCTCCTCTGAACTGGAAATGAAGTAACTTCACTTTTGCTTATATTTTATCAAGGGAGATAGGCATCCTGACTCCAACTCACCTGTTTGTGACATACCAGAAAGCGGCTAACAGGCCTGACAGCCACGTGCCGCTGAGGAGCCAGCTGGTTGTGTAGAGAGCTGCGACATAGATCGCCTGGAGTCCAAATAAGGTGTAAATATAAAAATACACTGGCTCCAAGTATTTCTGTAAAAGGGAACAATAGCAATGACTGTTAGGGAAGCCCTACTCCTTCTCCTGCCATTTAAAAAACACAACAGTAGTGATTCAATATTCAGAAGCTTGGTATCAATTCCAAGCGATCAGCACACATCACTACAAAAGCAGAAGAGGCAGGAGGCCTCTGGCTTCACTCTTTAGGCAAGTTTACACCTAATTGTGTCCAGTTATACCTTGTCTGTGTGAAAAGTGATCACTGTGATTTGCTAACTTCCCAATGTTTTCATTTAAAAGATAAGTGAAGAGTACATGTTTCCACATGGGAATATTATCACCTCTAGAGGGCACACATATAAGCCAGGAAGCATCTACATGCGAAAATCTTATAACACAGGAATATAATGCAAAATTTACAATATTTACAAAGATCAGAATAACATGTGAAACTTCAACCTAAAATGGCAGATTTTGATGTTCACCTGCTATTAACAACTCAACGTCTCAAGACATAACCTACCTGTATGGGTAGAACTCTATATAAAACACTGAGAAAAACCTCTTGGTAAATATTCATTCGTTGAAGGAGGTTAATTGTCTTCATAGATTCAGTTTTGTTATCATACATTAAGCCATGAAAACCTAAGGTTGATATTTGAAAAATCAGGAAAAATAATTACAATTAAAATCATTCATTTATTGAAAACTGTTCACAGATTGTTTAGAAAGTGCCCAAGAGCATGCCCTGCCGCAGAGTAGACAACACCATCGAGCGAGCAATTCTTACTAAACCAGAACCCGGCTCCCACCAGCCCCAGCCCCTCCCTGCTAGGGGGACACCAGACAGCAGAGAAACACTGACTGGCAGGCACACTGGGCTCCAGCAAATCCAGAAAGTGGAAAACTCTATGCGATAGATGAATCAGCATTTTCAACAAAAAGTTACAAGAAAAAATGAAAAGAAATCTATAGATTAGAAGAAACACATAAAGAGACACAGCAAACGACTGCAACGTATAGGTTTTATTATCAAAAACTTATTAAAATGCTGTGAGACATGGAAGTCCATTGCTGGACTCTCTGCCTCTTCAAGGGTCTGGAGCCTCCTGAAATAACCTAATCTTAACAAGCAACAGGTGCGTGGGGCTCAGTGCCTCCCGAGAAAGGCACATTCACCTTCACAGCAGTCTCTACACTCCACCATCGGTGTTGCCATCTGGGCCTGAAAATTCTTTGTTGTGGTCAATTTATGATGTTTTTGTGTAAGGACACCATCACTTTTTTCTTTTGCAAGGGAGGTGGGAGCATGTGCGGCTGGAGCTGGTGTCCAGTCCCGGGGCCATGTGCCGCCCCCCTGCCTGTCCCCTTTCTGTCGCAGTCCATAGCCAAAGTGCCAGGGCCAGGGCCTTCCCCCCTTCCTTGTGGTGTCCAGTGGGGGCGGGAAGGACGAGCCCTTGTGTTGAGGGCTGACTTTCAACAGATCGCAGCGAGGGAGCTGCTCTGCTACATAGAAAACACCAACCTAGGAGCCAGTGGGCACCGTCTTTAGTGCACACTGCTGACTCCTGCCAACAGCGCCCTAACTCATGCCTGAAGGACGCTCATCTTATCCTGCCTTTCCTGTATCGACTGTACCTTGGGGCCATCGAACAGCTGATGAAAAAAAGGTTTTTATATAAGAGACTTTCAGCTAACAAATACAGGAGGAATGATAGAATTAGAATGCCACTCTGCAACTCTACTGAAATAATGGATACAGGCAATAATTCTCAAATGGCTGCTAAAACCAATACGTTTGGCTGATGGGTAGCTAACTTTATTATGGGTAAAACTGCATGTCTACACAGGAACTAACTTTTATGGCCAAAAAAAAAGATGGGTAAAATCTCATGCTTCTTATTCTGATAAAAGGTGAGCACAAAACATCACCTACGAAGAATTCTTGCAAAACACTCATCTGAGCCCAAGCAGAGTCTAGGGCAGGGCGGCTGTGTCATGTGTCATGTTAAGCACATCAGCATGTGTGATGTAGGGGGACCCTTCTGGGCTCCCATTAGCTGGAGCAAAGGTAAAGAGTAAGGACTCTAAACACTCAGAAAGAGTGACAACAGGAGGAGATGGCAACTGCAAAAGGAAGGAAGGAACGGGTCACTAGGGACAACTGTCACTTTCATTTATGTTATCAAAGGCCTCCATTTAGACAATACTCCTTTCACTTACACAGACCTCTTTCAAAATGACAGTGAGACAAGTCAGCCACAAAAACAAGAAACTGCAAACGTGAACTGTGGGATAGGGCAGAGCTGAGAGGCAAGGAAGGGAGGGTTACATAAAGTGTTATACATCTTCTAGAGCAAAACATCTTCATGAGTTGACATTTAACAAGCAAACACTATACATGGTCAAAGAAAAAACGATACAAGTTCTATGGGCATTTAACATGTTTTAGTGCAAAAGTGTTTTCTGGCTGGAATAGCGGGAAGAGCGCAGTGGCCCCGAATCGCATTAGCAGAGTTACCGTGCGCAAGGCTGGGTGCCTGCAGCATCTGCTTGTAGTAGGAATAGTACAGCCCACACTCGGTCCGGAAGGAGATCTCCCGCTCCACCTCCTGAAACGAAGGCAGGCCTATGGGTTTACACAACCTAGTCTGGTTAAGTATCTATTGTCACTACAGCACTACAAGTTAACAGGAAAACAAACTCTGGAAACACAGTCTTAAGACATCTTAGAAATAAAGCAGTAGCAGGCTGACAGCTGCTGAGGCTGGGTGCACATTAGGTTTATTATACGACTCTCTACTTTTGTGGATGTTTAAAATTTTCTATAACAAAGCATTTTTAAACATGGAGATAACTAGTCTATTTAGTTGATATTTCAGAGTTAACATTTTTTTTTGTATTTTATACGAATTAGAACTTAAAAAAACCCTACCACCACTCCTACATAATATTATGGGAAACAAAATCAAAAGATCCCGAGTGAAAAGAATTGTAATTGCATTAGACACTTGCCTAAAAGCTAACAATATTATATGAATAGTTTTCTTATTATAAGAGTATAAGATATTCTTAGTGAAACAGGACAGACCTTTAATTTTTTTAATCCTCACCGAGGATATTTTTTCCATTGCTTTTCAGAGAGAGTGGAAAGGAGAGACACACATCGATGGGTTGCCTCCTGCACACACCCCAACCAGGGCTGGGGATTGAGCCTGCAACTGATGTACGTGCCCTTGACCAGGAATCGAACACGGGACCCTTCAGTCCATGGGCTGATGCTCCAAACTGGCCAGGGCAGGGCAGACCTTTCTCATGTGAATTTTACTTTGACAAGTGGAAAGATGTTCATGTAGGAAAATGAATACAAGAAATTTAAACTACTTTAACAAACAGTCAATTTTAGAAGAACTAAAATTTAAAGCAATAGCTATTAAGTCAATTTGGTTATAAGAAGCTTTTATAAAACTGAAGACATTAACATAATGTTGGTAGTGGTAATGAGGACAGGAAGACTGTCTGGGATAATCTCACTAATACTCTTAGGTCCTGTATTTCATATATGTGTATGCAAAGCATTATAAATTAATAAGAATTATAATCTACGTCATTACAGATTCCTCTACACCAGTATTCAAAAAACCAGGTCCTAGGATCTGCAGCACCTGGTCTGAAATGTGTCTCCATCTGTGTTTTCTGTTACAGTGAATCCACATTCCACAGACCTGACTCCACTGGGAAGATGGTTAACACCACACATCTGTGCTTTCCCTTACCGCCAACTATTTCTCAAATACTAATAAATATTCCATTAAAAGAACCACTCATGCTATTTATCTTCAGACCTGGGAACTATTTATTTCTTCTACCCTTTAAGTATTTCTTTAAATATTTCTCTTATTCTTTAAAAAAAAAAAAGTATTATAAATCAATTCATGAATAAAGCATTAAAGAAATACTCAGCCTGGCCGGCATGGCTCAGTGGTTGAGCGTTGACCTATGAACCAGGAGGCCATGGTTCAATTCCCGGTCAGGGCACATGCCCGGGCTTCGGGCTTGATCCCTAGTCGGGGCCATGCAGGAGGCAGCTGATCAATGCCTCTCTCATCATTGATGTTTCTCTCTCTCTCTCTCCCTTCCTCTCATTGAAATCAATAAAAAAATATATATATATTTTAAAAAGAAATACTCAATTATCTAAGAGTATAAACATCCAATTATTGACCTTGAAAAACAAACTATTATGTTCTATCATTGTTAACACTTTTTAAAAAATAGGAAGAGGGGTAAGGTAGCAAATTTTATATAATGATCTTCCTTTCATGGAAAACAAATTTATCCTGGAAAAATAAAACATTTTTCATTAGCACATTTGCTTCGTAGAAAGGACAACATAAAATGATGTAGCTCTTTTAGCTTTTCCACTGGCTGCTGATCTGTGATGTACCTTCTGTGGCAGGAAAGTCAGCCCTCTCAGCAGTCATGTTGCCTCACCCACCTTTAACCCTTGAGAACGGCTCTACTGCTTTTGTGACATAAAACTAACTGGTATCACCCCTTTCTAGAACATTCAAACTCCTGTTTGGTCAAGTAACCACAGAAGCTGTGAGTTGATGTTAATGAGTCAGTATTAGCTTTCTCCATGCAAACAAGAAACACATTAAGTTTAATCACATCCCATTTCTTCTCTCCAGCTGCCTTAAAGTGTTCAAAGAACGGCTGCCTTCAATGGAACATTCTGATGTCAAACCTACTCCCCAAATCAACCTGCAGAGCCACGCTGGCCACGCCCCTGTGGGGCTTCATCTGCAGCAGGGCTCTGAGAGGGAAAGACTGACTTCATAAAGATGGGGAAAGAGAAACGCTGCTCGAAGTACTAACAGGAGAAAGCCTTGTGCCCTCCCCCCTTAATGCACCCAGAATGTGTGAACAGAGGGTCGTAATTAGTAAAAATGCATCAAACATGATGAATTGGTGATCGTGGCACCAGCTGTATGGAACCAAATGCTATACTTTATCAGACAGACATTTGCAAGTTTTACATCTGCTTCCTGCTAAGACAACATCTGCTTCACCCTTTTGAACATTTTTCCAGTTTTATAGCAATTTATACTTTGCTGGGTGGGTCGTGTCTAGGACAATGTACAGCAACAGGCGTCACCTCTAAGGAGTGCAGGAGGGGCAAGTACCTATTTTACCTGCGTAGGTCCCACAGGGAAAGCGATGCTAAGAAACTGCAAACATCTCTAAAGATAGTAACAGAAAAAGTGGGAAGGCAGAGGAACTGAATTTTTAAGCAGCTGACAGCTGAGCCCGTTCTGTAGTGTGCACATAGTAATTTAAAAGAAATCCTATGAGGAAAAGCACCAGGAAGGAAAATGCCTGCTTGGAATGAGGGATCCACCTCTGGCAGCACACAAAGGGTAACAAGCCCTTTTAGACAACCACCACCAAATGTGCAAAGGAAAGGTATCATTAGTTTAAAATTTTTTCATGTAAATAACTTTTGTTTATAAAAATTGCCCTCAAAATAACCAGGTTGCAGATAATGGGGAAGCCATGTGGAGATTAACCTGATAAATGTATCTATTTCTGAAACAGGTTACAAATCACCTCACAGACAGACAGCTGTTCTCAAAGTCCGGCTGGGAAGCAAGCGCTCAGCAAACATATTCATGGTACAAACATGGTTTACTGTCTGGTTAAATTCATGTCCATCTGTCAGAATGAACGATTCTGACCCTTGAGGTGACTAAAACCGTGAAGTGAGAGTTGCCCAGCTTTGAGGACTGACCCTACTGACCCTAAGACGCCTTGCACAGCAAGAGCATTCAATGGGAAGACATACAAATTCTGCGACATCAAACACGTAGGAGAGTAACAGTGGAAAACGTTAGCATAAGGAAGACGACTGAAAGAACTGAGTAACTTGAGAGCTTTCAGCCAAATGAGAATTACCTTTCCTTACCACGGGACGCTTATTTGCTGAGGAAACAAAAAGGTATAAGAATTTAGTCCTTGATCCCGAGGGACACAATTTTCAATGAGGAAGAATCATGCATTAAAAAAGAAAATAAAATGGCTTGCAGGAAAGACGGCATCAGTCCGAGAAATGAGTCTTTGCCTGAAGTACTAAACCAGCCTCCCCAGTGGACTCTGCTTCTAATTGGCCTCTTTTCCTTCACGAATTCCTTCCTTCCTTCCACAAACACCTGCTGACCAGCAAGTGGCCAGCATTCGGCTGGGAGATCAAGCATGGGACAAAGAGACACAAGCCCATGCCTTCATGGGATTTATAATCTACAGCAAATCAGTAAAATACAATGAGTAAAGCAGAGAAACGGGGGTGGGGTGGGGTGGGGTGGGGGGCGGGGAAGGCCTCACAGATGAAGGGACAACTGAATGGAGACCTGGACAGGAGAGGCCACCAGCCACGTGGAAAGAGCCCTGAGGAATAGGGAGGCTGGCAGTGTGGTTAGAGTAGAGGAAGGTGGGGGTAGCTAGTGAGGTCCCAGAGGCTTTCACACTTGAGTTTCCTATACGAGCCCCTTCCCTGTGACATCTTTCCTCCCCACTTTGCCTGGTTAACCCTTCTCATCTTCTCATCCTTCAGGTGCCACTGACATTACATCATCTAAAAACTTTCCCTGACCTTCTAAACCTGGTCAGGCCACCCTCCTACGTGCTCCCGATACTAGTCAGCTCATCACAGTGCTGGCTGTACACACGTGCAACTGCCCACCTGCCAGTGTCTTGCTCGAGAGGGCCAGCTTGAAGGGAGGGGCTTGTCTCACTGGGTGGTGCTGCTACCACTGAAAACGGGCCTGCTGGCTGGCACACTGTAGGTGCTGGGTACCTACCGACTACAGCCATCTGTTTCACGGGAAAATCTGCTGGCAAATTCAGAAGGCTTTGTTATTCTTTCCATGTTTCTTCGCGGTGTTTAAATTAGTGTTACTCACAGACCAGGCACTCAATAAATGCCAGGTAAAAGTAGAATGACTTCTTTCACCTGTAAGGGTAGAGAGACCACCCTGCGGTGCTCAGGCTTCCTGATGATGGGGTTTACTTGAGGATGCTGGCAGGGCTTTAGATCAAGGAGCTAAATTCATAGTTTAAAACTAAGTTATGGGATCTCTTCAGCACGTCTCCTTACTTACTATTTAGTTACCAGCACAAGGCTATTTGAGCCTTTATACAAAATACTTGTGTTAATAAGTAAGAATTAAACTACTTAATTCTTGGGAATGCTTCAAATGGAGCAGGTGCTGTTTAGAGACACAGGCGAGTAAAACTTTTCTGGACAAGAAAACTAGCAGCGTCACTGACAGGTAAGAATTACTGCTCTGTTGTCATGGTAACATGCACAAAGGCACAGCCACAAATGTGGGCCACCGCACACTAGGAGCTAGTCAGGGCATTAATCTGTCATCTCAATAAGAAACCCAAAGCCTCAAGATATTTTGGAAAACTCTCCATGGGAGCTGTCTTTAGATTCCACGTTGATTCTTCTGAATGTTCTCACAGATGATAAATCTTTGAGCTCTGAAGGAGAATTTTGCCTTTGTAAGCAGCTAGTCATTAAAAGCCATGGTAGTAAATAAGGTCAAAGACCATGATGCTTTGGATTAAAAAAAGGGTATATTTGGTTAAAAAATACAACCACCCTGGCCGGTTTGGCTTGGTAGTTAGAGTGTCAGCCCTTGCACTGACAGTTCAATCCCAGTCACGGGCATGTACCTCAGTTGCAGGCTTGATCCCTAGCCCTGGTTGGGGCGCATGTGGGAGGCAACCAATCGATGTTTCTCTCTCTCTCTCTGAAAAAGCAGTGGAAAAAATATCCTCAGGTGAGGATTAAATAAACACACACACACAAAACATTGCCAATATGTAAGTTTCCTCACATAATATACTGATTCTGAAAACAATGCTAAGTTAAAAAACATCTAGAAGTGCTTCAAAAGAGAGAAGAAAGACAACAGCAAATGTGTTTAAACATCACAGATCCTGCCTAGCCACTGAGCATTGACCTAGGATCCAGGAGGTCACGGTTCGATTCCCCGTGGAGGCACAAGACGGGGTTGCAGGCCCCTCGATCCCCAGTAGGGGGCGTGCAGGAGGCAGCCGATCAATGACTCTCACCACTGATGTTTCTCTTTCTCTCTCTCCCTCTCCTGAAATCAATAAAGATATATTTAAAAACAACAAAACCAAAACCAAAACCCCGTAACAGACCCTCCTGAGTGTGATGAAAATTATGGCTCCTTCCCCAGAAAAGGTGTGGCTTGCCTCCAGCCACGTGCGTACCCCGTTTGCAGTGGACCCACTGTGGCCATCGGCAGAGACTCCATCGCTCAGAGCAGTGTCTTATGAATTTTTCCTTTTTTTTAAATACTACCCAACAGAATAAAAACTTTTATACCGTGACCCAATCTGTACACAGACAGACACAATTAAGAGTTTCACAGATAACCCTGCACCCAGCACCTGTGGCAGTCCTGTCTTGTACTTGATTTCATGAAGGAAAACGTCACTCGAGACCTACAGCACGGATTTCATGATCCAGTCTGGAAAGCGCGAGTTCAGAATAAGTGCTGCTTCACTGGGGTAAGCTATGGAACTCACTTGATTGTAAACATTCTGATCTTATTTTAAACTAATAAACACCGTCTTTTTACTCCATAGCCACACTTTTTAAGGGACTGGATTCTTTGTGGGAAACTGCACGGTGCTGGTCACTCACGGGACACACTGCTGAGCACATGGCGCGAGGCTGCGGGAACCGCGTACCTTAATGTTGGAGAACCACAGGTCATTTTCATGCAGAGTGGCCAGGTAGACAGCAGTCAGGAGCCCAGTGCAAAGCGCAACGGCTCCACCAACTGTAAACGACAGGATCTTCCACAGTCTTCTACTGGTACAACCTTTTGGGAAAATCAAACAGATAACTCGCTAAACCGGTAAAGAAGGGCAGTCCCACCTCAGATGGCCGGCGTGCTGAAAATTATTCGTGACACTGAAATGCCGGGTGTCAGACCAAGGCTCCTCAGCCGCTGGTCGCACTGAGTTTTTATGCTGCGGGAGTGACATCAACACGCAGAAACGAGAAGGGCCGGAGGCCACGCTCCTGGGTCACCTACCGGCCGGCCGGCCGAGCTCCAGGGCCGCGCCCTCCCGCTGGGCGGCGGCAGCCGCGGGCGCCTCGGCGGCTCGGGCTCTCCGCTGCCTGACGGACGTCATGGTGTCAGGCGCCCCCGGGCATGGTCCTTCCCGCAGCTCCTGCAACAGCGCCCGCACCGCGGAGTGAACGCGCACCCACGTCCTGCCCCGCGCGCCCGGCCCGTCCTCCCTCCACCCGCCGGCGCAGAGCCCTCGGCACCCGCACGGGCAGCTGGGCGGCTGGGCGGCTGGCGGAGGCGCCGGCGGCCGCGGCCCTGCCCGTCCCGGGCCGCCCGTGACCGCGCACGCGGCCGCGCGAGCCCGCCGAGCCCACAGGCGCGCGCTGCCGGCTTCAGCGCCGCGCTCCGCCGCCCGGGCCGGGCCGCGGCCTGGACGCCCGCCGGGCCGGGGCAGCGCGGCGCGGGCCCGAGTCCTACAGGCGAGCGCCGCCCGCCCGCTCTCACTCGCCCACTCGCCCA
This sequence comes from Miniopterus schreibersii, assembly GCF_964146895.1. Lineage (NCBI taxonomy): Eukaryota > Metazoa > Chordata > Mammalia > Chiroptera > Miniopteridae > Miniopterus > Miniopterus schreibersii. Next base: position 40,158,940 of record NC_138121.1, on the reverse strand, counting down.
GCCGCGCGTCCACTCGCGGGGGGCTCCGGAGGCGGAGGCCCGGGGCAGCCGCCCCTCCCGCGGGCGCCGAGCCCCGCCTTCCCGCGCCGTGACGGCCGCCTGCGGGGCACAGACCTGCGCTGGGCTCCCCGCGCCGCTCGGGGCGCAGGCCGGCGGGGGCACCGCGCGCCCACCCGAGCGGGGCTGCGGGTCGGGACCGGAGGCGGCGCGCCGAGGAGGCGGGGCCGCCGCGGCCGCGCCCACAGGCCCCGGGAGCCGTCCGTCAGCGCGTCCCCGCCCCGCTGCGTGCGGCGCCGGCCGGAAGACACGCAGCGCACTTCCGGGCGCCCCGGGAGCGGCCAGCGCGGCTTCTCGGGCGCCCGCGGGCCCGGCCTGCTGCGGGCGGGGCGTGGCGGCGCCGGGCGCGCTCCGGGGCCCGGGCTCCCGCCCACCCGCCTGGAAGGCTCGCGGGCCGCCGGGGGCCCAGCCGCGGACAGAGGCGCGGCGCCCGGCCCCACCCCGGCCCGGCGTCGGGGCGCTTTCCGAGGCTCCTGGGACGCGGCCCGCGGTCGTCACGGCCTCGTGCCCGCGCCGCGCGCCTGCAGGGTCTTCGCCGCCGCGCGGGTGTCTTGCCCACGCGTTGGCTCTGCGAGGGTCGCTGGTCCCGCCGAACACCTGCCGCCGGCCCGCGGCTCCCCGGCGGCCCTGCGTCAGTGCGCCCCCCACCTTCTCCACGAGCGCGCGCGTTTCCCGGGTCGCTGGCTCTCCTCCCCGTGTCTACACGCGTGTGCGCACACGTGATGTATCCTGAAGTAATTGCAGTGGGAATCCTGACGTGCTCTGCCTCCTGCTGGGTTTGCGCAGGACCCGCGTGGGGGACCACAGACACGGTGCCCTTGGCCCTGTCCCCCGCGCTTCGTCTCAGGGACCAGTGCAGATTTGCCTGGGAGTTGAAATTACACTGGAGGCCTCCTCCCCAAGCTTTTCTACTGATTTTTTGAGAATGTGTGTGTGGGGGGGAGAAACATTCATGCCTCCCCATTGGTTACCTCCCACAGGAGATGGAACCTGCAACCCTTGCAGGTATGGGCCCTTGACCTGGAACCAAACCTGGACCCTTCTGTCTGAGGGTGGATGCTCTAACCCGGAACCACACCAGCCAGGTCCACAAAGTAAGTTTTATTTTATTTTATTATTTTTTTAATATATCTTTATTGATTTCAGAGAGAGGAAAGGAGAGGGAGAGAGAGATAGAAACATCAATGATGAGAGAGTCATTGATCAAGCCCGCAACCCGGGCATGTGCCCTGCCAGAAATCGAACCCTGATCGCCTGGATCCCAGGTCGACGCTCAACCGCTGAGCCACGCCCGACTGGGCACACAAATAAGTTTTAAAAGTTGCCACATCATACAGCCTCCCTTAGCACTTAGCACTTGCACACTGAGCAAAGGTCACTCCAGCCAATCACAGGGTCCGAGGAGCCCTCCAGTCTAACCTACATGGTGACTGCATGGACTCCAATACCATCATCACAGAAGGTGCTGCTTGCCAGCAGTGGCCTCATACTTCATGTACAGAAGGGCTGAGAAAATGGAGAGGACCTTGAAACCACTGGTTTCCCACAACTGTGTCACTCTCGCCATCCTTGTTTCTTGTGAAACGTTAGGTGTAGGCATCAGAAATATATGCAGCTTTAGATCGGAACCACTACCTGCTGTGCTCTTCCTCATCAGCCTGAAATAGGAGTTTCTCACACCTTGGTGGTTGGGAACACTGGATTTAAATAGGACTGCATAGGACTGCAAAGAAACAAAAGAATGAGATGTGATGGATGCACCTATTTCAGGAAAACGCAGCCCATTATTTCTGAAACAGGGATACTAAAATTAGTGAAATGCCAAGTAGAAAAAACAAGAATCCGCAGATGTGCACTGTAGTGACAATCACCTTTAAATGATGCTGTAAGGTCCCAATAAAGGACCTGAAAATGAGCAACTTGTTATTTTGTTGAGGGTCTCTGCAGGTCACAATTTTCCATTTAAGATGACAGACTTTATTAATAATTTAAATTTTTTAAATTACTGATGCCAATGGCAATGACATGGATAATTTTAAGTATTATTTTTCCTTTTAACAGAGGATAAAGCTGAGAAATTAGAAAGATGAAACAGTTGGGTCTGAGCTCATGGTCAAGGAGTCATTCTTCTCCGGTATGTGTAAATGAAAACGTATCTTTGAATGTCCTTTCAGAAAAGGCCCCATGTACCTCATATTACCGTCCAAGTACCCATCTTACATCCAGTTTTGCAAACTTACTTGATGGCTCCTTTACTGTCTGCATTGTGACGCTGGCATAAGACACCAACATTTGATGACTTTCTTATATAATGCTAAGGATTTATATGAGGAGCCTAAAAACTAAACTTTTTAAAAATATGTCTTTATTGATTTCAGAGAGGGGAAGGGACAGGGAGAGAGAGAGAAACATCAATGATGAGGGAGTCATTGATTGGTTGAGCCCCCAATGTGGGCATGTACCGTGACCAGGAACCGAACCGCAATCTCCTAGATCATAGGTCAATGCTCAACCGCTGAGCCATGCCAGCCAGACTAAATTTAATTCAAAGAAAGATCTATAATAACCTATTTTTTGTAAGGCAAACAATTTAAACATAATTACCATTATTAAAAAAAAAATCAGTAGATAAAAACAAATATTCCACAATCTTACTAGTACTTTACAGTTTGAATGAGAACACTAGGCACAGTGTGTTGACTAACATACCCCGGAAAAGTGAGGCCCACACCTCCAGCACAGGGGGCAAACTGGATCCTGCCGCCCATGCCCAATCCTGGAAATGGTTCAAGCGTTGTAGCCACTTGGATTCTGAGACATAAACCAAAACATAAAACCTAAGTAAGTCTATTGTATGGCACCAATTAAAAACAGACTGCTCCAAGAAGTTACAGGGCCCAAAATGTTCATTTTACATCTGTGCTGATTGGGAAGAGATCTCTGTAGGAGAGTGCTGTGATTTTCTCTAATGCTGACAAGTGTTGCCAATGGTTCACCAAAGCCACCTGCAACCTCCACCCAACCCAGGGACGTGGCTCAACTCAGACAAGCCATTCACCATAAAAAGGTACACGGAAGACTCTCTGCTTTTTATCCTGGATTATTCAAGCCAATTGTACCCCAGGTGAGTGGAATGGCTACATCACCTTTACCACAGACATGTAGGCACTGTGACCACATTTCAGTTGTGCCCACAGCACTGAGATGGCGGGGCAGGGACTATACCGTTGAAGCCGCTTGGTGGTTGGGAGGAAAGCAGACGATCCTGTTCACAGCATTATTTAATTGTGCTGTTATTTTAAATAAATTGTGTCTGCAGCGAGCTATGAACTACAGATGAGATCTGTAGAAGACCAGGAACACTTTATAAAAATTACAGAGGGAGAAGGAATATAATTTAGTCATAAAATGGTGCTATAAAGTTTTCTTCTTTCTGGGAGTTTTAAAGCACAGATCGTATCACTGTCCCAGTTCAGAGGTCTGCAAACTTTTCCTACCAGACTACTCACTATCAAATGTAAATAATTTGGGCCTTGTGATCTCTCTCAACTTCTCAGTGCTGCTGTCCTTCCTTGAAAATAGCCATAGGCAATACACACACCAACGGGGCAGGGCTGTGTTCCAATGCAATTTTATTTACAGACACAGTGGCAGGCAGGCGTGACAGGACGGCAGGAGTTTGATCTGCCTTCTGTACCAGTGCTGTCCACCAGCAGCACATGAGCCACATGTGTAACATTTTCTAGTTGCCAATATTAAAAACAGGTGAAATTAAATTTAATGATATATTTTATTTAACTCAAAATATAATTTCAACATGTAATCAATATAAAAAACTATTGAGATACCTCACACTGTTTTGTACTGAGTCTTTGAAACCACGTGTCTTGCACTTACAGCACACCAGTCATATGTCTGTGCTCAATGGCCACATGTGGCTATTGGCTACCTTCTATGCTGGGATTTCTACAGCAAATCCAGAGCTTAGTGCATAGTGGAGTTTGGTTCTTAAAAGACAGGGGACATAACTGTTGCCCCTAGGGAGACAGGACGAGGGGTCACAGCTATTGTGAGGGAACAGTTGGCCTCAGGCACATTACGATGAGGTGGCCCAGAATACTCCGGCACAAATGGAAAACCACATCAATGACACAGTCTGAGGACATTTGCTTCACATACCAACGCAACAAATCTAATGTGAAAAACATTTGATGTGGACCACGAAATGACCAAGGTGTGGCACGTACGTCATCTTTGGCCTTCAATAAAGAACGTAACTGTCATTAAATAGAGCCAGCCTTTAACTCTGACTACACAAGAATTTAAAGAATGTAAGGATGTGCTCAAGAAGACAACAAAGAACAATGTAGCAAGGAAAAGTTTCAAAGTTAGACTGAATTTTTACAAGTTTGATGCTAGTGAACAGCAGTTTAATGCGTTACCAGAGAGTGATCCTAAGCCTTAGTTAATTAAACCCTTGGGAATTGCACGACCTAACCTAACTTCCTAAGTGGCCCAATCAGTATTTCCAAGATAAGCATGTATATAGCCTTTTGCTAATAAAACCTCGAGGCAAGTGTTTTTAACAAAAAATTTATTACCAAAATACAATATTAAAGTCAATACATGACAAACTCCTATAAAGCAAAATAAATTATTCTAACATTGTACAGTATTTCCAAAGGTAGTTGAAGCCCGGCAGCCCTCGCCTCATGGTAAGCAGGTGAGCTGTTCTGCCAAGAACACAACCCTGGGATTTCAGGCGTTAAGGCATGCAGCTCGCTGTGCAGGATAATTTTACAAAATGCAAATCATCCTATTTTTATCAGGATACAGTCTTTAACTATAGTCTTTCCATGTCAGTGTTCCAGAAATGTTCAGACTTTGGCTATAGAAGCAAATGCCATTAGTGTTACACAATACTTATTTCTTAAAAAAATACATGTATTCATGTTCTTGAATAGCAAACTCAAATTTCTATTAAATATATTTTATAGAATATTACTTAGAGCACCTTGCTGTACAATAAAAAAAGGTTAAATAAGTGTCTATGAAAACTAAAAATATACTGACTCTCAAGAGGGAAGTCTGCTTGTCTTTGACAAGCCAAGCCAAGCACATTGCAGGAGATACAATGTAAACGGGTGCCCTCCACCTGCTTGGTGAGGAAAGACAAATAACGAGGCTACCTGAACAGGGTGAGACCCGGGAAGAGGCTGCCTAAGTATAGCTTCCGTGCACTGCCTCCAGACCGCCTGGAGTGTCAGCACAGCCCTGTGGAGCCTGGCCAGCCGTGCTCTGAATTACTAGAGAGGGAGAAAATGACAGAGCCCGGAAAAGTGTTACTAATAATGGTCACGATGCATCGTCTTCCCCTCCCCACATTTGCCTTATCTAGTAAGTTTCTTTGAAAAATGATGTTAATATCAACTCTCAGAATTGTAAAGTGTTCAGAGTGGGAAACAAATACTGTAGGCTCTGTATGGCAAGAGGTCAGTGCCAGTAAACAAAACATTTGCAGAAAGGAAATTCCTGCTGGTTATTTTAATACCTCTCTCTTCCTCAATTACCACTGCATGTTTACTCTTCATTATTTACTTTTAGAAATACTCAGTTGTTCTTGGGGAAGATACTTATGGCTGGCCACAACATGGTAATGAGAAGGTACAGAACATCCTTGGTGTGTGGTTACCTACAGGCCAGGAGTTTTTTAAAGGATATTCTAGGAAAGATGAACTTTTAAAGACTGAACTTCTGGGTTAGTTTTTATCCCATGAGCTAGAGAAATTTTAAATCCATGATTCCAAATGATAAATTTAAGCAACTATCAATGGAAGTGGTTTAAGAAAATGAAGAAAGGTAATTTAAAAATGCACTGTTGAAAATAACCATTTTTTTCGGTTACTAGTATTTTCCAAATGATTATGTAAAATTAAAGCCAAGGAAAATGTATAAAACAAATTCTTCTAAGGTTGTTAATTTTCAGAATCTCAGCTTTTTGTAAAGAAATACTGAGCCATAGCTACAAGTAATGGAGGAGTGGACTGAGTGGTAACAATATAAGTGAAATAATGGAATCATTTAAAATACTTTATTTGAATTTGAAATAAAATTGTTTTAATTCTGAAAACAAGAGAAAATGAATATAAATCCACATGCAGTGGACTTGGAGAATATAATTTACTATACATAAATTCATTTTATCTTTGTAAAATTCACATATCAGAAATGGAATAACTTTCACAAATAACTTATAGTTACCTAAATTAAAGAGCTGCAAAGCTACGATCAATTCTGTTTGAATCGATCATCATGAAAATGAAATTAAAAAAACAAATCTATGTTTCCAGATGCTTGGCCCCACTTAGTTCCTAATGCTATCTTAAAAAAATGTTAATTTATTCAATTTACACCTGGACTTGGGGAATAAAATTCTTTCCTAAAATGTGTCTACAGAGTATCACATTCAAAAACTGTCTCCCCTATTTCCCAAGTTCCTCAGCACCAGGGCAGGGAGCCGGTTCGGGAAGAGCACCATGAGGCGGGCTCGCAAGGAACCACCTCCGACTGTGGGCACAGTTTACTTCAACAAAACAAGACATAAAGAAATGACCCAACTACCAATGCGAAAACAAAAACTCTGTTCTCTTCACTGTTGGAAATGCATTAATACAAAATGTATAAATAATGAGAAGTCATATGTATTTGATGGTGCGTTTTAAAGCAAAAGCACGTCAGCTGGCTTCCCATGTGTCCTATCGCACGCTGACAAGAGGAATTTCCTAGAGAGAAGAAACCCTGTAGACTTGCCAAATGTTACTAAAAATTTTATAAACAACCTGAATTTTCACATTTTAACCATATTTCGTTACAACTCCTATGCTAAGTGTAACTAAATCAATAAACTATAGGAAAGTAAAATCTCAAAGACCTCTTTTTAAGGGGATTCTGGATCTCACTCTTCTTCCCTCAAATGATTTTTATTTAAGAGATCAAACAATTTACAAAGTCTGATGATCAAATACAAATTTGTGTACTTTGTTGCTTTAATAGTCTTTCAGATAAAAGCTCAGTTTGGTTCAGAAGAGGGTGGAAGGCCTGTGTAACCACCAAGACTGTGTGACCTGTCAGACACTGAAGACGCGCTGGGGAGTGACTGTCCTGTGCTGAGACACAGGTCTAGGGACCCTGAGGTCTGGCTGAGTCTGGTGGGCTCACCTCTCTCTTCCTGTGCCCAGGTTTATAGGAAACCCCCTGTAAACCTAAGACAGTGATTTACTCTTTAAATGCCTATTTACAATCTAGATGTGGATTCAAGTCTCTTTTCTTTCTTTCCCTTTTTTTTTTTTTTTAAGGAGTAAAGCAACATATCTGAGACTATTTGATTACTTCCTATCAGTTGGAGGAAGATTCAGGTAGATTACTTTGAAGCCCTCCCTGCTGACAGCAGCCTCCCACTGCCCACAGGAGGCCTGTCATTCCAGAGCTGCTGTCAGACTGCGAAGGAAGAAAGCCAAGCTCTGCTGAAAACTGACACTTTTATAACAATGAGTTTTAGAACAGTTCCTGAAAAACCCTTTCTTAGCTCTTGTGCTTGCATTTCTACACTGTAGTAAGCTTTTCATAATAAATACACCCAACACTAACAAGAGGTAACAGAGGGTTAAAACAGGGTTACATCTTTGCTTGCTCTCTGACCCATTTCCCCTCTCTCAGAATATTTAAATATTATTGCCGCGGATCCATCTGGTTCCAAAGTCACACCCGCCATTTCCTTATAAACCATCCCACTCCTCCTCTGTGTCTGGTGAGATGCCTGGGAGGCCTCCTGCAGCATCTAACTTGAGTTCAGAGCTGTGCTGTGCTCCTTGTTCAGGATGATGTTCACAATCTCACCCTCGTGCTCCTTCATGTGATCCAACAGGTTTTCTTTGCTGGTAGATTCGAAACCACAGATACAGCAGCAGAAGAGTAAGACGCAATACTCCATACCCGGAGGGGCCACACTGGAGCTCTTTTCTAAACTACATGAGGTATTGCTTGCAGGGCTGAGTTTCTCATTCTCAGTGGGAGCCTGGGGACTTGGCTCTGAGGGTGACACCACATTATCTGAACTCCCAGTGAGAGGATCAGCTCTTTCTTCACCGCTGTTTACTAGAGTCTTTCCAGGGGATTTCCCTAGAACCCTTAAAGCCAAAGAAAAGCACCAAACCGTGAGCTGGTTAGAATGCAGGACTTGAACTTACACATAACAACAAGGGCCGGGTTGGCCCGTACCTGCCGCTCTGAGAGATCGCGTCATTGATAGCCTTGTTCACCTGCTCGTAGTTGTAGTTCTGGTCGCTTGCGTGCTTCCACATGTGCGACTTCAGGGAAGGTGGGTGGCTGCACACGTATCCGCACAGAGAGCACCTGGAGCAGGGGACGGAAGTCACATGACGCACAGCATTTTTAACCATGATTCTGTAACAATTACTACATTCCTTCTCCTGAAGCCATATCAGACATGTATTTCACTGAATCTGTATTTAAAACCATATATATATAGAAAGAGAGCCACATTATGGGATGAAATAATGGCATTTTAAGGCATATTCTGTCAGGTTTCACTTAGATGTCACACAGTAACTGCTCCACACTCACCTGTGTCACACCTAGAACACCAGGGGAGAGAGGTAACTCATGAAACAAGTTTCAACTGGGGTGAGAGTCCGTGCCCAGGGCCTAGCACTCCTGTCATGACCAGCTTAGCTCGGGCAGGAACCAGAGAATAGGCAGCTCTGTGACAGTGGGACAAGCTTCTCTACGTAAGCAGTTCATTCTTGAGAAGCAAAGTTTACGTAAGATTAATGATTTCTACTTATCAGCCCACCTCCATCAACTGAGAATGCTGAAACGTATTAGAATTAGCCTCTGTGAAAAACCAAGTAACAAAATTAAATTACTTTGTTCTATACGTGACAGATTAACTTCCAAAAACAGAATCTTTCATAGGGCATTTTATTGCTTTTAAGTGTTTAGAATCTTCTTACTGCGTAATGACTGGAACTGCTATGACAATTCTATGAAACTAAGAGCATGGAACTGACAGACACAGGCATCTTCCTATATTCCAACCATACACGACGTCTGCCGTCCCAGGACTTAAGCTTAAAATTCATATTCTTTAACAAACTAAACAATACTACTTAACCTGTGTTCAAACAAGTGTGTGAATTTTTTAATAACTTCTACTGTTTTCTTCATTATAAAGTTTTTTTTTTTTTTTTTTTTAATCCTCACCTGAGGATATTTTTTCCATTGCTTTTGGGGGGCGGGGGGAGAAACACACTGATGTGAGTGAGACACACTGATTGGTTGGTTGCCTTTAGCCTACAACAGTGGTACGTGCCCTTGACTGGAACTGAACCTGGGACCTTTCAGTCTGCAGGCTGATACTCTAACCACTGAGCCAAACCAGCCAGGGGTTCCTTATAAAGTGTTTTAACACAAGCATCAAAACCCAGTATCGTCATACTTACCTGTACGGCTTGTCCGAGTTGTGGGTTCGTCTGTGGTTTCTGACACCAACATATGTCGTACTTGTGTAATCACACACATCACATCTGTACTGTTTCTGGACTGAAGACTTATTTTCTAGACAAGGCATTTCAAAGTTTTAGTGACATTCTTTAATTAGATTAAAATGGCAGCATTTATGTTCCATTATAAATGAATGTTTACACCACACAGTATTAGTGTCTTGATCAAGCCTTTCTCATTGATCAAGTTAACAAGTTTGAACATGGCTTCGCAGGCTCTCTTATACCTGGACTATCAGCAGATATAAACTGAACATCACCTGACCTGCAGACAAAGATAAGCTGGCTTGGTTTCGACATAACCTTGTACAAAATTCTAATATAATGAACTTGATGCAGCTGCCCTGCTGACTACTAGCAGCTGAATTATTATTATTATTTTTTTAAGTATATCTTTGTTGCCTTCAGAGAGATGAAGGGGGGGAGAGAGAGAGAGAGAAATATCAATGATGAGAGATTCGTCATTGATGGGCTGCCTCCTGCACGCCCCCAACTGGGCATCGAGTCCGCAACCCAGGCATGTGCCCTGACCTGGAATCGAACTGCGATCTCCTGGATCCTAGGACAATGCTCAACCGTTGAGCCATACCTGCCGGGCTAGCAGCAGAATTAACCAGAGATCTCACAGTTAATGTGAAAGGTGTTAGTCTAATCAATATTGGATATATTGTCTTAAGGAAACAGTGATTTGCCAACAAGCTATAATTTAATACCAGAATTCAATATTATGAAGTGTGGCTATAAATTATCTATAACGAAAGGAATACAAACAGCCTAGTGCTTTTTCAGTCTGTGGGTTTCCTCTGTTTAAGACTGTCAGCTGTCAATGCAACCACCAGAGAAAATCAACTGTTTGCTATTACATGCCATGTAACATTGCACAGTAACATCCAGCACCCTGACAGGTCACGAAGACAAAGGTTATATCCAATATGAACGTGCAGCTCTGAATTCACAGGCCACTACCCAACAAGGCTGGGCAACTGAACCCAGAAAGCTTGAGACCACACAACTGAATGACGCGAGCACCTGAAAATGTGCCTAAATATGCCCAACCCTTTGTTTACTCTGTGAGCATCAAGTCCACACCATCCAAAGCCCAACTGCTCTATACTCAGAACAAAGCAAGCACAGACTTGGTATAGGGCAGAGCAGGAGAAAGATTAGGGACAGCATGCCATGGCACATGAAGGTGAAGTGCAGGTACAAAACAAACCCACATTGAAATTTTAACAAAACAAAGAAAATCCTTAAGTTAAATTTAAGCTTTCTAAAATGGAAATTTTCTTTTGGTAGTAATTACTTTTGCCAGGCAGAACAAAATGTCCTAATTTCCTGGTATAAATCTATTAAGAGACACACCAATCATGATTATAATCTAAGTATTACTCTTAATTCGTACGTTAAAAATTTGGACTTGATTATAAGGGGCATCGTTCCAAATACAGTTAAGAAAAAAGTCCCTGAAGCCCGGCCAGTGTTTCAGTGGTTTGAACGTTGACCTATGAACCAGGTGGTCACAGTTCAATTCCAGGTTGGGGCACATGCCCAGTTGTGGGCTCGATCTCCAGTAGGGGGAGTGCAGGAAGCAGCTGATCAATGACTCTCATCATTGATGTTTCTGTCTCTCCCTGTCCCTTCCTCTCTCTCTAAAAATAAATTAAGAAACATATTAAAAATAAGTCCCTGAAAAATGAAGCGTGAATGTCAGATCACAGTTTTGTGTGAGTAGTACTGCAGACCAATCATAACTAATAAAAACGACAGATAAAAAGCTGCCTGCAGCACAGAATAAGATGCTGTTCTGCCTCAAGCAGCTGTTTTCCAAGGGAAAGGTACTGGGTTTCAACTCAAGACCTTGGGCTTCATCACTGCTGCCACCTAGCACCTTGATCATAGGCAAATTATTTCCCTTCTGGGGGACTTGGTTTTCTTATCCACAAAACCTAACTACCAGAGCATCCCAGTGTGGTTCATACTCCCTCCGGTTCATACTCCCTCCACTGCACCTATAGTTTCTGATTTCCATGTGAAGTCTCTGACCTGTCACTGTGGATTCCTTGGGGACAGGGGCCTGCCTGCTGTGTTTATAGCTGACTCCCCAGGGCTTGGCAAATTGCAGGTTTGCAATAAAAAACAACTTACTTAAATCTCACAAGGAAACACACATGAAATGCTTTGCCTGTGGCAATGTTGGAGCACCTGTCTTGGTCACTGGGCTGGGCTCTTCAAAGGCACTGACACCGCCTTCACTGTACTCCCAGCACGTGGCACAGGGTCCAGCTCAGGATGGTGCTCCTGCCTTGGGCAGAACGTGTGTCCCAAGTACCATGACCCTGTGCCTCTGAGCTGAAAACATGCCCTGAGGTACCTGTGCTGTTGTAACAGGTAGAGACTGGGGCCACAGGGGCACTACTCTTCTTTAATTAGATTACTAAACGGTTAAAAAAATTTTAGTAAATGACTAATTTTCATCTTCATCTTGTTCTGTGGCTTGACAAACAGGTTTTGAAAGATATAACACTGAGTGAATAAAGCACCAGTGTAGGTTTAAGCACCCAGGAGGTCGTCTGTTATCTGAACCATCACTCTATGATGACAAGAGACCAGAGAGGGAGCTGGGTGGGCAAGACATGGCCTGCATGTAAAATCTACACTCAACCGCAGGTGGCTGCAAAATGGAATATGATGGAAACACTAACGTAGAGCTCGCTATAAAATAGTGAATGGGTTACTTTAATTTTGAGCTCACATGTTAATCTTTTTATTAAAATTGTGCATCTTAATTTGTTAACCCATTTGGACAGTGTTAGATTATTGCTTTGAAGACGGTGCAGAAAGGACGTATTCCAGTTGTGCTCACCGCAGGTGGTGCTGCTGAGTAGGACTGACTTTATCCGGTCATTAGGGATTCACGGTCCAAAGATATCAAATGTTTTAATGCCTCCTTTACAGGGATGTGGAGCATAATGAATTAAAAGTAAGAGGAGCATTTAGGGCTATTCTGCAGAAAGGAAACAAACTGTTTTAGCTGAGCCATCTCTGCAGAGGCAGATGCTCTGTCATAAACTCCTTTTGTCTGGGTGGCATTTGCAGGGATGACATCTGCTTGACAGGGGATTTGATGTTAAAGTGGTGTCAGAGCAGTTCTTCCAGAAACATTCCAGAGTTGGTTATGTGTTCTGGGGTATAACTTAATGAACATTACAATAAAACATTTTACTCTGCAGTTGTTTCTAACTTTAATTCTTAGGAAATCTAAAAAGGAAAGTCACCCCAATAATATTTTCTTTCCCATAAACACTATGTACCACACTCAAGACACTTAGGAGTTTATCAATTTAAGTGAGCTGATTCAGGGGAGTACAGCTCAGCACATGCTACCCAATTCTCTGGAGATGGCACCCGCCTTTTCATGGAACTCTAATTAAATCTTTTGATTCTAGTATTCCTATTAGCTGAAACTTGGCTGACTGGTACCTTTCTTGTACATAAAACGACCTGGTGGTGATGTTTTTAAGAGTACGGATGATATCTGGCAGTCAAACGTGGTTATGGCAAGTTCAAAGCAGGGCCTCAGAGTCTGAGGTGGGGGCCTGGGCTGGGGTTGGGGGACAGGCTGTTTCTACCCAAGGCTTTCCTGGTTCACAGGCATGTCACCTAAGGGCTATGCTGCCCTTGGCTCTTACAGGACAGTAAAAATGTCAATGTCTTATCTACCTACAAAGAGAAGCTATGTCTTTACCAACAGTACTTCACTTAGGACCCAGAGCTTCCCAGGGAACAGAGATCAGAGCCACTGATGCCCACAGTACGAAACAGAGGAGGACAGATGCAGCTTTAGTCCTGAAAACAACCCACTGGACAGAGAACAAAGGGCACTTTTTGCTTGGAATGCAAGTCACTGCAGCCGTGTAGGGAACGCACACGTACCTTCCTGGGCACACTTCGCCTCAGCCATGTCCCTGGAAACTCTTGGCTCTGCAGAAGCGGCTACCGACAAGGTATCTGGAAGACTGTGTTGCTCTCTCTCATGGTTCCTCAGCTGACTCTAAAAATTGAGAGAAATTAACAGCACTTTCCAATGAATACACTTGCAGTTACAGGAGGCTATGGAAGGAGTCACTGCTTTCATGGCCTGGAACCTAGAACATGTCACCAGTATTTCAAAAGCAAATGTGCTAGAGAATTAAAAATGGTGGTGGATTGAGTGGAAGCCACACTGACACTCTCCCCAACCAAACTGGAATTACAACTAAAATATAGAAAAACCACCCTAAATAATCAACTGCAACTGAAGACAAGCTGGAGAGCACCCTCAAAACCAAGGAGGAAAAGGGGGACCGCATAGAGACGAGTAGTAAGTGCAGAGGCTCAAAGAGGGCTGGCTGGGCACCCACAGGCAGCAGCTGAAGGCCTGGAGGGAGATCTCAGCTGTGGGGGGTTCCCACTGAGGACTCTGGAGCCTAAACCCCGGGCTGGGCTCCCCAGCCCAGAGCACCAGAACTGAGACAGGTGCCCACATAACATCTGGCTCTGAAAAGCATCCAGGTTTGTCTGCCAGGGAGAGAATGCCTAGAAATGCAGGCCCCCTCTTAAAAAGCCAACACACACAGTTTTGTGTGCAGCCACTCACCTTGGGCTCCAGCAGAGGGAGGGCAGAGTGGACTGGAGCTGTGTGGGGAGGATCCAGGGCCATGGGCTCTGGAGACAGAGCTCAGAGGGCACCCCTCTGGATTCCTGTGCCGAGTCATTTCACCCATACTGCAGAGGATATCTTTCACAGGCAGACATTTACCTTCCAAGTAGCTTCTGCCTGAGGGGGAAGCAACTGCCCCACCCTGTGGTTTCCACAGCCTGAGGTTCATTAGAGAATCAGGTTAATCAGCCTGTAGGCAGAGGCAGACTTCAGAGTGCTTTGAATCTTTGCCTGATCTGCTTCTGGACCCGAGCCTTGGAAAAACAGACTTTGGTGTGCATACTGGTCCTGTCCAAATGCATCCAACCCCAAGAGAGGGGACCTTAAGACGTGGGTTGTTGATAACTCCCAACAGGGTATTCAAGGCCAGTCACAAACAGCGTCTGACATTGGCCTGCACCAGAGACCCTCCAAAAAGACTGAGAGTCCTAGCAGATCTACCTAATACATAGAAACAAACCCAAACAGGCAGCCAAAATGGGGAGACAAAAAGACAAGCCCCAAATGAAAGAACAAGAGAAGTCTCCAGTAAAGGAGCTAAATGAAATGAAGATAAGCAATATATCGGATATAGAGTTCAGAATACTGATTGTAAGGATGCTCAGCAGAGCCTGAAAAAAGACAAGGAAACTATGAAAAATGACCAGTCAGAAATTAAGAATGACATAGCAGAAATAAAGAATACATTGGAAGAAATAAGCAGCAGATAAGAGGAAGATGAGAATCGGATCAGTGAATGAGAAGACAGGGTAGAAAGAAATCACTCAATCAGAGACCCAAAAAGAAAAAACAATTGAAAAACAGGAGGACAGTCTAAGGGAGCTGTGGGACAACATGAAAGGTAACAATATTTGCATCATCGGAGTGCCAGAGGAGGTCCAAAGTAAGCAAGATTAGAGAACCTGTTTGAAGAAATAATGGCAGAAAACTCCCCTAACCTGGTCAAGGAAAAGGTCACACAAGTCCAGGAGGCACAGAGTCCCAAGCAAGAAGAATCCAAAGAGGCCCACACCCAGACACATCATAATTAAAATGCCAAAAGTTCAAGACAAAGAGAGAATCTTAAAGGCAGCAAGAGAAAAGCAATCTGGTACCTACAAAGGAGCTCCCCTCCCACAAGGCTGTCAGCTGACTTCTCATCAGAAACTCTACAGGCCAGAAGGGAGTGGCATGAAGTATTCAAGGTAACGCAAAACAAGGATCTGAAACCAAGACTACTCTATCCAGCAAGACTACTCTATCCACTACTCTATCGTTCAAAATAGATGGTGAAATCAAGAGCTTCCCAGACAAAACAAGGCTAAAGGAGTTTATCACCACCAACTTAGCATTGAGGGAAATATTAAAGGGACTGCTGTAATAATAAGAAGAAACAGAGAAATATAGGCATAAAGAACTAAAATGGCAATAAATAAGGACCTATCAATAATAAACTTAAGGACTTTAAGGGAGAGATCAACAGCAATACAGTCATAGTTGTGGACTTTAACACCTCACTGACTTCACTGGATAGATCTTCCAGACAAAAAGTCAACAAGGAAACAGTGACTCTAAATGGCACACTAGATGAGATGGATTTAATTGATACTTATAGAACATTTCACCCCAAAGCTGCAGGATATACATTTCTCTCAAGTGCACATGGGTCATTCTCAAAGACAGACCACACTAGGACACAAAACAAGTCTCCACAAGTTCAGGAAGACTGAAATCAAATCAAGCATCTCAGATCACAATGGCATGAAATTAGAAATCAACTACAGTAAAAACACTCAAAAACATTCAAACACAAGGAGGCTAAATAGCATGTTATTAAACAAGGAATGGGTTGCCAAAGAGATCAAGAAATAAAAAAACTTCCTGGAAACAAATGAAAATGAACACACAACAACCCAAAATCTATGGGACACAGCGAAAGCAGTCCTGAGAGGGAACTTCATAACGCCACAGGCCTCCCTCCAAAAGCAAGAAAATTTTTTAGTAAACTAACCCTACAACCTGAAGAATTAGAAAGCTCCCCTGTGAAGCCATCTGGACCAGGGCTTTGTTTGCTGGGAGTTTTTTTATTGCTGCTTCAATTTCATCAGTTGTTATTGGTCTATTCAGGTTTTCTGATTGTTCCTGATTCAGTTTCACATAATCTCACTCATGCGGACTCTAATGAACAAAATAGACTGAGGAACAAAATAGATGCAGAGACATAGGAGCATCGAATAGACTGAGGGATCTCAAAGGGAAGGTGGGGGTGGGGAAGTGGATGGGGAGAGATTAACCAAAAAACTTGTATGCTCATATGCATAACCCATACCACAGAAAATAGTGTGGCAAAGGCCTGGGGAACAAGGTAGATGCGGGCTGGAGGCGATCAATGGGGAAAAGAAAGGGGGAATATCTGTAATACTTTCAACAATAAAGATAAATTTAAAAAAATAATAATAAAAGAATAGGAACTTATGGAGGAAGAGGCAACAATAATTAAAATTTCAAAACTTAAAAAAAAAAAAGCAGATGTGCTACAGGATTATCTAACGCCTTTGACATTATGGAACAAATACCCCAGGGGAATCATCATAAGGGAGTTTTCTCCAGGTTCTTGAGAGTGTCGTTGTGGTGTGGGTCTATGTGTGGCGTGTACACGCACACCACCACAAACAGGCCCAGAGGAGGGGCGGGCAGAGGGCTCACAGAGCTCAGCGCTTTCACAGAAATAAATCCCACCAGCCACTTCTGGCCTCAAGGATGCCCTCTTCCTCCAGCTGTACCCCAAGATCAAGAGCACAGTCGCCACAGCAACTCCAGGGATTCGGTGGAGCCCACCTGAACGCCTTCCTCGTCTAGTAGCTGAGGCCACTCCAGATCCCAGGAGGGCGGTTTGAGTGGAGTTGAATCTCACTCAAAGGCCTTTTTTTCCTAATTACCGTCTTATTACTAGCCAGACCCCAACTCTGGGTAACCTGAGAGAAAAAGTCCACATCCTCGTTTCCCAGTTAGCTCTTTAGGATATTGGGAAACCATTTTTTTCTAAACAGTCAACTGGCACATTGAACAAAAATAGTTCTAAATCAATGACCCAGCGAATGCAAGTTTCCTTCACAAAGAAGGTATTTCATGCTGGTTGCTGGTTTCAAGATCGCACACAAGGTGAAACTCATGTAGTCAAACTGACTCTTGAAGTCCCTTCAACTGCCCCTAAAGCTAACATGTGGCTCTATTTCCACTACACTGTCCCTCATTCAGCTCATTTTACCTTCTGCAGTGAAATGAGTCACTGTGGGTTGGCTGTGTATCACCTGTAGTGAATGACTTGCATTTTGGGACCATGGATGATGAAACACTGCTACTTTTTGTGTTGCTGATGTAGGGTTAAATTTGTGTGCTCACATGTGTACATATGCTGTCTTCTGTTGCAAATTCCCTTGCACTTTAAAATGCACACATTTTGCAGATACACTAAAACACTAAAGCAAGGACAGAGGCTGCCAGGGAGGTGGCAGGCAGGGAGAGTCCTACCCCAGAAGTCTCCACTGACCCAGATATCAGTCCCAACAGTGATGTTAATTAGCTGGGATCCTCTGGGCCAACTTCCAAACCTTTTTGGGCAGTATCCTGATCTACCAAATGTGGTGTGGACTGTACCTACCAAGTCTGCCCCTGCTTTGAGGTTCTGAGGTTCCCTGGAGAGCTTAGAGCCAGTGCGTACCTTGTAATGGAAAGCCTCAGTGCAGTGTTTGCACTGGTACAGCCGGGCCTTGCAGTGGTGGATCATGTGGCTCTCCAGCTCTTTGCTGCAGTCAGCCACGTGCTCACAGATTGGACACTGGTAGGGCTGCCTCTGCCGATGGACCCGCAAGTGCTGCTTGATGTAGCCCTTGTTTCCGCTCGCGTAGTGGCAGAGGCGGCAGCGATAGGGCCGCTCTGCATTTGGGATATACTCCACCACGCTGCCGCCCGACAGGCTGGCCTCGCCGCTGGGCTGGCACTGCGCATTGTCCTGCAGCTCCTTTAAGATGTCCTCGTCTGAAGCATTTTGGTCCGTCCTTTCCCTCAGCTTTTCAATGACAGTGAGTAAGGACACGCTGATGCCTGTCTTTACCTGCCCGTCGGACAATTCCTGCCTGCCCTCTGGGAGTGTCACCAAGGGGTAGTTGCTTTGGTTAAAACTAGTTAATCCATTTGAAGAGTTTTTAAGTGGTGACATCATTTTAGAATACGCTGCCAATGTGCTATCTACCTGCCTCTGTCCAGTATCTGGGTCTAAGAGGTTGACATTCCCATAGTGCCCGAGGCTGGCTCTTGTGAGCTCCACAGCTCTGATCGGCATTGTGACCAGGGCTTCTGCCGCCAGGGAGTGCAGTCTAAGGGACTCAGAATTAGTCCTCCTGCGGCCCGGGGGGGCGTTCTCATCAGGGGCCAGTCCCTGATGGGTTAACTCGCTATCCTTCTTCTCTGGGTTGCTCCAGCCTATGATCAGCCCCCCGATATCAACAGTACACTGATCAGCACGATATACTTCACCCCTCCCTTCACACTCTGTCTGGGCTTCTGTCGGGCTCAGGCTGTTCTCCTCTTCAATTTCAGCATTCACGAGGAAAGGTTTCTGTGACACAGTTTCTTCAGCACTTGGCAAACGCTCCACTATCACGTTAACATGACCTTTTTTATTGGGGCTACTGCTGATGATCTTCTGTGCAGATGAAAGGAGGCTGTCAGTCATTAGACTCTCCTCCGCATCAGAAATCACCTCGAGCATGTCCTCCTCGTTAGGGCCGAGGGTCACTGACTGACCGACACCAACACCCCCCTCCGCACCCTGCTGTAAGGCAGATGCAGAGGATAATGGTTCTGAGCTGCAAATCTGCACCTGTACTGACGGCCCGTTGTGGATACTCAGTTCGTTCTCTCCAATGGCGATGACCACGGCATCAACCCCGCCAGGAGCAGTAGCCACTGAGGAATCCAGCAAGCCCAGGGGCTCATTCTCATTTTCAAATATTGGGTAGGAGCAGTCCACCTCCCCGGCATGTTTCCAAGCATGTGTTTTCAACATTCTCTGCTGCCCGCACGTGTAGCTACAAAATAAGCACCGATACATGCCGTACTGCTCGTAGGCGTACCACTTCCTCCTCCCCATGTCTGCCTCGGCTGCGGTGGGGACAGCATGTGTCTGTGGACTGCTCACACTAACAGGGAGGTCAGGTGTGGCTTCATTCTTCCTTTCTGTAGGCCTCAGACACACAGAGCTGGAGGGGCTTGTGCACTGCTGGGCTCTGGGTTGAATGTGACTGTTGGCATCATTTCCATGGTCATTTACCACATGAGCTTCCAGCTCCTCTTGGCTTTTAGACGTAATGTGGCACTCTGAGCACATCAGTATCACTTCATTCTGCTGGCCATGCTGCTTGATATGGTCTTTTAACACTGAAAAAGATGATGACAGAAACTTGCAAAGACTACACTGGTAAGACATAGCCTTCCCATCATTCTGGGCAAGAGAGTTCGGGCTAAATGGCGTTTGTGACAGCTCAGCCCTTCTAATACCAGCAGCAGACGGCTGGGCTACCTTAGCTGGGACCTCACAGTATTCTTGGGTTTCAGGAGAGTGTGTCCCTGCACTTGAACGTGAGCGTTTCTTCCCAATTAAAAGACATTTTTGTGACTTTTCATG
Organism: Miniopterus schreibersii; assembly: GCF_964146895.1. Taxonomy (NCBI): domain Eukaryota; kingdom Metazoa; phylum Chordata; class Mammalia; order Chiroptera; family Miniopteridae; genus Miniopterus; species Miniopterus schreibersii. The sequence goes on along the minus strand of NC_138121.1, from coordinate 40,138,938 downwards.
TTCCACTATCTTGCTTAACTTCTGGATAACATGGATTAATGGATCTGTTTTAGCTGTACTTTGTTCATCAACTTCCAGTGAAGAACTGATGACAGTTTCGGCTGTCAATATTGCTTCCTGTTCCCCAATATCTGGCACCAACATGGCGACGCTGCTGCTCTCTTCCATATCTGGAAAGGGTGACAGACAACAGAGAGATGCCAGGTCACAGGATAGTAACAGTGTGCAGTTCAGGAAACCAACCAGTCTCAAGAGTGTATGCTGACCTAAGTCTCTTCAACTGGGAGCTCTGCATTAGTGAACTGGCTACCTGTCAAGAGATATAAATTGTTCAGAATTTCTCTCTGGGACACTAGCTCCTGTCAGGAATGAAGATGGAGAGCTCTCCACCCTTCTTTCTCTGGAAAAAGTCTAACAATCTGCACCTCCTTTTTCCTTCACTTCCTTTCCCCCACACATCTAGCTGGACCAAATCAGTACCCCTCTTCTGCACAACTGCTTGAAAGAACACAGCCATTCCCAGGGCAAGCTGAACCACCTAAGTTACTATGAATTACCATCCCTAGAGCCAGTACATGACTGATGCAACTTCTTACACCAAATATAATTGTAGTTTTTTCCTCTGCAAATCTTTGGAATTATGCAAATATAGTAATTAACTTATTGGAAAGGGTACAGTGAACTTTGAGAAGTACAATGCAGATGAAACTAAAAAAAAAAAAAAAAAAAAAAAAAGCAATGATCCAGTTCCTTCTTTTACTTCCTTTATCTTCCCGAAGATAAACCACAAAGTACGCTGTGGGTTTTCCCAGAGGTCATATTAGTGGTCAACTATCACTCATGCAAGTACTTTTTTTCCTGAAAGGGAAAGGAGCATCGAAGACGGAAACAATTCACATCCTAGTTGTGCTTCACGTCTACATACACACGAGTCCTTAGAAAGTGTTATCTGTAGGTCCCAGCATTGTGTTATGGCCAAGGAAGTCACTCAACAGAAAATACAATCTCTTTCAGTCCAACCTTAAAAACTCTATTTCCTGACAGTACTTTCATTTCAAACACTACCTTTGGCTTAAGTTAAGATTATTTATTGACTTGAATCACATTTTGAGGCTTCTGGGTTTTTTTCTAGCAACAAGTTTCCCCCTCGCACATTTTAGGTACATTTTGGAATCTTACAATATCGAATAAATGCCAGCAAAATTTTTATTGGCACTAGCTGTAGACCAAAGACCATACTATTCTTTTTAAAAAAATATGTTTTTATTGATTTCAGAGAGAGAAAGTGAGAGGGGAGAGAAAGAAACATCAATGATGAGAGGGAATCATTGATCGGCTGCCTCCTGCACACCCCCTACTAGGGATCAAGCCTGAAACTTGGGTATGTGCCCTGACTGGGAATCGAACTGTGACCTCCTGGATCACAGATCAGTGCTCAACCACTGAGCCACAACGGCTGGGCAAGACCGTTCTATTCTTAACCCCCAGTCACAGGCTCTGAATTCTTATTTCAGAAGGTGAATTGTGGCCCCTAATAGGAATGTAACCAAACTCCTGCCAGACTCCCCAGTGCTCACACGGCTCAGCATGGTCTCCATACCTACTCACAGCAGTCAGTGCTTCCCCTTATTTTCTGCTCTCTCTGGCTCACTAGCTTTCTGTCTGGCTCCAAATCAGGCAAAGGTGCAAACATTTTATTCTTGGCTTCTCTAGTACCCTTCTCCCCTTCCCTACCCACAGCACTTACAGTAGGGATGCACTCCAGCTGTGACCACAAGGACGACTACCCAGAAACCCGGGGCCAGTGGTTCTGTAGCCACTTTCTCCCCTGAACCTGAGGGTATTTCCTTCCAAAAGATGATAGATGCTCCTTGACTTATAAGTCAAAAAAAAGCACTCCGTACACTGTAGAGTCTGGGCTGTTTACCTTCACGATCTCGGCTGACTGGGAGCTGCTCTGTCCACAGAGTATCTATCATACACGTATCACCAGCCCAGGAAAAGATCAAAACTCAAAGGAGGAAAGACTAGAGGCATCAGCAAAACAGGGTTTTTCTCCTTTGCAGCCTTCACAGATAACATTAGACCAAATGTATCAAACTGTTACAAATAAGCAAACAAATGCTGTATCCCAGACCAGAATAGTTCCACCACCTTTCCACTGAGTCTCAAAGCTTTCCCAGACAACAGTATTCCACAGGCAAAAGGTTATAATTAACATCTTTTGCAACAAAAGAGCCAAATTAGCTGTTGTCTTTATTCCCTTGTAATTTTCTACTTGGTTTATTTATATATCTAATTAGTTCCTTTCAGGTACAGCAGTCAGTAAAATCAAGCTGAACAATTCATGTGGGCCTTGGTGGGATTGAAGAAAGGCTATAACTTTTCTGTGTATGTAAAAAGATAGTTCCATATGAACCTTTTCTTTCAGACCAAGAATTTGCTCTTTTCCAACTAGAAAAAAATTGTGCTATAGGAGTAATTGCCAATTCACCATTCTTCCAGATTACTGTAATTCTAAAATACAAAACATTTTGTTCCAGCCAAAAGAAGGCAGGGGACATAAAACTCATGGATTCCTCTCCTGGAGGAATACCAGTTAGCAGTTTGACCTTAGGCAAGTTAGTTTCTGTGGGTTTTATTTTATTTTTAATCCTCACCCAAGGATATGTTTTTTACTGATTTTAGAGCAAAAGGGAGGGAGGGAGGAACACCGATGCGAGAGAAACATCAATTGGCTGCCTCCCGTATGCGCCCCAACTGGGGACTGAACCCGAAACCTAGGTATGTGCCCTGTCCAGGAATTGAACTCACAACCTTTTTGGTGTATGGGATGATGCTCCAGCCAACTGAGCCCCCCCGCCAGAGCTGTTTCTGTAGGTTTTAGATTCCTCAGATGTAAAACAAGAGTGGAGCTGGATGAACTTTCATGTTCCTGAATTATAAACTATCTGTAAAAAATTAGATTACTGCTTACACATTATTTATAGATTTACTTTACTAATATCAGCTATAATTTATTTGAATTAAATGTAATCACTAGCTTAATATAATTATTAATTGCTACTAAGAAAAAACTGAGTATAAATACCATAGGTATATGAATTTCACACTATAAAATTTCTTAGCTGGCATCTAAGCCTAAGGAAATATTCTAGTTTGGCAGCTACAATTAAGACATAAGGTCAAACTAAGGTTAACTAATATTCAGATTTAACATTTATTGAGCACCTATAATGTGCCAGGCACAGTGCTGGAGACCATTAAGATGAATAAGGGGGTGTGGGGTCCTTGCCCTTGACAGTGCCTGTGCAGATTCTGTACATCACTCATGTAATTCCTGCTAATATTACCCTCTTTTTTGCAGATGAGGAATCTGAGACTCACAGATATAATAAATGGTTCAAGAATTGGAATACAAGTGTATATAATTCTAAATCTATCCTTCCTCAATACACCAGTCCTCTTATTTCTTAGTGAGAACAAAAGTATAAAATGGTGGTATTGAAGAAAAACAGCTGTATCAACCGCTAAGTGTGTTTGATCTCTGGGAGGGTCTAGGTGATGGTACGAATAAGGAAACACTCAGTGCCCTTTAAGTGATTTATCCAAGGCTACATGGCTGTTAAGTGGCAGAGCCAGTGTCTTTCAAATCATTTCCTGAAATTAACAGTCCCTTGGAACAACCTTCAAAATCCAGCTGTGGCCAAGACTGAAAGTATCAAACATTTCTCTTACTTGGTAGAACAAAGTAATGATTTTTGGGCAGTGAAACTTTCTCAATATTCTGTCAAAAAGAACCCAATTACTTGGTGCAAATTTACATAACTTACCTATTAAGTAGAGTTTAGGATTTATACAAGTTAGAAACTTCTCCCATAACTGTGTATTTTATGCTTTGGCTCCGACTTATCTAATTGACTCAAAATACTATTGGTTTTACCGATAACGCTTTCTAATGAATGAGGAACAATGAATTGTATACTGTTCTAAACGGAAACCACCACCTAAAGGCGATTCTGCAAACTTCAAACACTTCAGGGAGCAAGGTGAGCCTGGCGGGCCGGGGCGACGCGGGACGAGACGCGGTGCCCCGCCCACCCCGCCGCTCCACCCCGTCCACGTGCCCTGGCTCCCGGTCGCTTCACTGTCTAGAAAGAATCTAAGAGCTCTAAGCATGCTTATTCGTTCCACCCGGATGCAACGTTACGGTTAGGTTCACCGCCGCGGCTCCCGGTAAAGGAACTGGGCCGGGCCTTCCCCTGGATCCATGACGCGCGCGGAGCCCGGCCGCGAGCCACAGAGGGCGCGACGCACACGCGCGGAGGCGACGACCGGGCGACCGCCCGACGAGACGCGGGCTGACAGCAGCACAGCCCCGGCCGGCGGAGGTGGCTTCCGGCGGGGAGACGCCTGGCCGGCTCCTCACCCGCACGAGCCGCTCACCCGGGCGCCCCCGGGTCTCCCGAGGCGGGAGCCCCTCAGGACCCGCGAGCTCCGGGACAGGCGAGGCTGCCTGCCGCGCACTGGCTGTTCCTGCCCCTGCAGTGCTGACACTGCTGCGAGGACGCAGCCGGGCGGGCGCGGGCCTGGGCGGGCGCACGGGGACTGCAGGAGGCGGCGGCGAGGCCCGCGGGGAGGCGCACATGGCCGGCGGCGGCGGCGCCCGCAACGGCGAGGGGCGGCCCCGGGGCGCGGTACCTGCGGTCGGCGGCGGCTGCTGCTTTTCCGCGGGCCTCCAGGGGCCGACCGGGCGCCCCCGTGCCCTCGCCCTCGTCCTCTCCCGCCGAGCTCCGGGCTCAGCGCCTTCTTTCCCCCGCTTTTCCGCTCTTCACCGGATATCCAAGATGGCGGCGCGGGGCCAGTCACGTGAGACGCTGGCGGTCAGGTGACAGGGGCGGGGCACCGCCCGGGCCACGCCCACCGCTTCGAGAGGGCGAGCGGGGCGGTCCGCCGGGAAGGCGGGGCGCCGCGCAGGCCACGCCCACAGGCTCGCGGGGCGGAGCCGGCGCGGGTCCCGGCTTTTCCCACGTCGCGGCGCCTGTGCGCCGGCGCTGCCGCTGCGGAGCCTGAATTTGGTGCGGTTTTCGGCTGGGCTGGACCTCAGCGGCTGGACGCCTCCGGGCCCGCGCCTCGGGCCGGGCACGTCTGTTGGGGGCTGAGGGTCTCCCGGGGCCGAGCGCGTCCCAGGGGCTGCGGCCGGACTGGGGCTGACGGGGAGCGCCGCCGGCCCCGCGGGGTTGCGGGCGGTCGCCGTCGGGCCCTGGGCCCTGGCCGAGCAGCGGGGCCGGGGCGCGCGGGAGCGAGAGGCCGGCGCTCAGCCTCCGCGGGGCGCTGTCGGCGCGGGCGCGAGGGACCCGCGGGCTGGGCGGCGCGGCGGGCGCGCTCCCGGGGGTGGCGGGCGCGGGGGCCCGCGGGCTGGGCGGCGCGGCGGGCGCGCTCCCGGGGGCGGCGGGCGCGAGGGACCCGCGGGCTGGGCGGCGCGGCGGGCGCGGGGGCCCGCGGGCTGGGCGGCACGGCGGGCGCGCTCCCGGGGGTGGCGGGCGCGGGGGCCCGCGGGCTGGGCGGCGCGGCGGGCGCGCTCCCGGGGGTGGCGGGCGCGGGGGCCCGCGGGCTGGGCGGTGCGGCGGGCGCGCTCCCGGGGGCTGTGGGCGGGGCCTCCGCTCGCCCCGCCCCTCGCTCCGGGCCGGTCTCCGCAGCGCCGCGCGGATCGGGACTGGGAGATCAGCCCCGGGAATCACTCTTTTTAAAAGGATATTGCCAAGTGGACCAAATAACTAAGAAGGAAAAATAAAGGGCTGGCTAAGTTTTTTGAATGAAAGAGACTGAGCAGGGACTAGCAGAGGAGGGTGGAAGGGAGAACATGGGGGAACCAGAAACACCCAGAAGGGGGGCGGCGAGCGGTGAGCGGGGCCCGCCCCCCCCTCCTCCGAGCCGGCGGCCGTGCTTCACGGCCCGAGAGACGCTTCTCTGTGGTCACGTCCGCAAGTCCAAAAGTGGGCGGAGCCGAAATGAGGGAGTGATTTGGTCGGGGGAGTGTGGAAACAGTGGACCCGTAATCTGGGGGTAGAAGCGCACCCTAAAACGGGGAGGACGGGAGCGTCTGCAGGCCCCGCGTGCCCTCCGCGGGTGTCCCCAGCTGTTCCCAACCCCGGCGGCACCGGGTCGGACGGGCGCCCTCCCGGCTCGGGGGTGCGGCTGCTGCTGACCGTGGGCTGTGGGCGGTGGGAGTGGGCGCCTCGTCCACCCCGGAGCAGGGCATGGCCAGTGCAGTTTTGTCCAGAATACGAATTCCCTGCTGTCTCGATGACCAGTTATGGTTGAAATGGTAGCCGCCCTGCCACCCTACACTTTAGGGTGACGCTAGGGAGCTGAGCCCCAGGCTGACCCGCGGTGGTGGATCTGTAGGGGAGGAAGTCACTGAGGCTTTGGAGCTGTTTGTCACTGCAGCAGGACAGCCACCACTGACTGGCACGCCTCCTCTGGTCACTGAAGTCATTGGAAGAGGCAGGACTGGTGGAAGAAACCACTGCAGGCAGACAGGGAAGTTAATGGAAGAATCAGCACCTTCGTTCCTGAAGACAGAGAAGGCATCAGATGCAGAGTCCAACAGAAAAACCCAGGTATTAAAAACGCCAGACCTTAGTATTTCTCTTTCCTGTGCGCGAGGTGTCCAGAGAACTACAGTGGACATTTTAGACATTCAGACGTAGTTTTGTTGGACTTGTGGACATCTCATCAAAGCTCTTCTAGGCACCTTCCACTTGCCGCAGAATGTATTTATCATGACTTAATTAACCAATCGTCAGATTTAGTGCTTTAGATAGGAAGCTGGCTTCCTCAGTGATCTAGCACCTGCTTGTGGAACCTGACTCTCTAGATGAGCGGTGACCCACGACCCAGACAGCCGGACCCCTATCTTCACGCATCTCATCACTCCACTTTGGGATCACTAATTAGTTGGTGAGGTTAAAGGTTTTGCTTTTTCTACAAGCATCACAGGTCTGTCTCTTCTAAAGTTGGAGTCTGATGATACAAGGTGTTTGCTCAACAACCCTTACCAGAGCACTGTTTAAATTTTGGGAACACCAAAGGGCAGTGCAGGGAATGAGATGAATGAGGCGCCAGACCAGCTGGGAACCTGAGAAGATCAACTTGTTTCCAGGTATGATACTTAGGAAGGACACCTTGTCTTTGGTGTAGTAAGATGAGGTTAGATTTCTTTTGAAGGGATCAACCACGCAAGTCTTTGTCCCAGCGCAGAAAATTGGAGGAGACACGTTAGCCTGTATTTCTTTTTGTTGTAATTTTTATCATGAGCTTTAAAAACATATACTTTGAATATACTGCCTCCATAAAGGATAGACTGTGGAAGAGTGAAAGGAGGGGAGGCTAAAAGGGAAAACAAGGACGTGGTATTGTGGCTAAGATAAACAGGCACTTTCCCCGACTCTGTCTCTCCGCGGGGCCCTGAGGGCTCCGTGTGTCTCACGTTTTCTTCCTTCCTGTAAAACAGGAGTTCAGTTTATCTTTTCTCTGAGCTTCAGATGTGTGGTGTGTGGAAGCAGAGAGTTTAATTATAGGAGTTCTCAGGTTCAAAGTGGGACTTCGTCATTGAGAATAATGACAAGGCGTGATTTTATTAATGAATGGAAAGACGGCTCGGTGTAAGTCAGAGGAATGTAAGATTAAAAGCCATGATACGTTATTATATATACAGCTGTCGGGAACAAATTAACATTGTCTTCACATTCTTTACACTTTACATCCTGAATATACACCTAGAAATACTTCATAATTATAGTTCAGGTCTCAGGAATCATCATAAACTATCCACCTGCCATTCATTCTCTGCTAAAAGCCACAGACCTACATTATTTCAGCAGAACATGGACATCTAACCTGCCATGTGCTATGAGGCACATGCTAATTCATTTCTTATTGCGTACCTGAATATCTCAGGACACACTGCAGCTCGCGAAGACTGAGAAGCACTGAGGAAGCTGTGAGAGCTGGGGTTGGCTCTAGCTCACATGGGACTTGCTGAATTTTCCACTCAGCTGTTCTGGGTTGAGTGGCTGAATGGTTTAGAAGAGGCCGTTGGAGGAGCTCAGTCATAGCATCTGAAGCAGCCCTGCCATCCAGGTGGTGATGGAGTTGGGACACTGGTACCTGGACCTGGGAGTAAGGACCAGAGTCCATGGTGGTGACATTTGGTGGCTCACCTGGAATGTGTGGTGAGGCCGCAGAGCAATCACTGGAAAGACTGCCCTGCCAGGTTACTCAGGCCCAGCCCCGGCCCCTGGGTCAGTCTGAAGTTTGGTTTCTGTCAGAGCCCCTGAATTCATGCTCATTTATGGTTGGGCTCCAGGAAAGGCACCAGCAGGCTAGGAGTGGGGGTAAAGAGGGGCTGTTGGAGGACGTTGGGAGGCTCCTTTCAGTTGGGTCGGCATATGCCACAGACTGTGGGCGGCTCCGCGAGGCTTGGCCGGGCTGCACTGTGGGGCATAGAGCTCGCCTCTGCCAGACTGTCTGTGCTTCGGGCAGGCTGATTATTGGAGTGCTCGAGCAGTTCTCAGTCGTCTCTGTCAGTAAATCAGTCTCTTCTCCACAGGGGAATGGAAATGAGATTTTGTGGCTTCCAAAGGGCTGTCTCCTTCTTCCACTTTATCTACCGAGGAGCCTCTGCTGAGTTGGGTGGCAGCTATTTGCTGCGTTCAAAACCCTGTTGACAGGTAATCCCATCTGCTTCTGAACAAGGCACTGTGGTCGTAGGAGGGGACTGCTGACGCCGCCCACGAAGCAGTTTCCTCCACCCAGTGCCTTTACTGATGGGGGGCAGGGGAGAAAATGGGAAGAAAGACATGATAAAAGGCACTAAGAGCCAGAAGTAGCTGCTTGTCAGACCACGAGGGCCTGGCCAGGGAAGCCTGTGATCTAGAAGTGTGTTGTTTGTTATTCTGACAGTTTCTCTTGGGGCGACAGACTACAGAAGCCCCTGGCATCATGGTGACTGGCCAGGAGCACCGCCTCCAGCTTCCTGAAGGCACCGGTAGATGGATAACCACAGGCAGCGAGGCTTCCTTCTGATGTCCTCCAGCCCGCGTTCCTCGTGTGCTGTGACCTTCTTTCATTGAGAAAGAGACATGAGTGAGAAAGAGAAGGGAAAATGCATATGGTACCCAGAGGCTGTCCACACTGGGATTTTCATACCCTTTCTGCTTGTGAGGTCAGAACTGCCTATAGAAGCTCCAACGAGCTATAGGTTGGAGGCTGGGCAGAAATCCAAGCAGCACATCCAGAATTGGGCATGAGCAGGGCTGCAGGGCATACCTGGGCTCCAGAGCAGGTGGCCAGGCTCCCATACGTCCACCTCTTGCCCCAGCACCTTTTCCAAGTTTGGCTTGGAGTGTGGAGGAGAATGGACCAATAGGAACGGAGATGTGAGGTGAGGGTGGACACAGGACTTCCATGTGCATTGCGGGGACACCTCTACCTGGCACAGGGGGCTGGAGTGGGGTCCAGGAGAGCACTGGCTAGAGGGATGTTGGGGTCGGTCAGAGACAGGCACAGGCATCTGCTGAGGGCCTTTCTGGTGCAGGGCCTGTTTTAGGGGCTGTGCTTGTCTTATCTCATATGTCTTTTTTTATTTTTTAAACAAATGTCTCTTTTTAAAAAATATCTTTTTATTGATTGTTTTTAGAGGGAGAAGAAGAGAGAGAGAGAAACATCGATGTGAGAGAAACATCCATCTGTGGCCTCCCCCACACACCCTGAGTAGAAATCGAACCCGTGACCTTTCAGTGCATGGGACCTTCAACCACTGAGCCACACTGGCCAGGCTCTCATATGTCTTTGTGGACCTAGCTCTGTGATCACTCGTTCCATTTGTGACCCCTGCCTCACCTGTCTCCCCTGGTGGCAACGAGCTTCAGGAGCCTGTGGAGCTTGTCAGTCTTGTTCATTGACACCCCTCCCCCCAGCCTAAAACAGGGCCTGGCATGTTACCTGTACTCAGTAACTACTGGTTGAGTGAAAAAGGAATTTCATTCAGCGTACTCACTCTCATCATGGGCTTTATTTGAGAAGCTACTTGAAAGCAGTGTTTTGGGAAGGTTAGGCATCAGACTGGTAGCTGGGGGCCTGGGAGAGAGACAGCATCCAGTTAGGGGCCTGGGAGTTGCCCTCAAAAAGGTCCTAAGAGTACAGCAGTGGGTGGGGTTTCACCTTGAGCTTCAAAACCCGTTAGCACTCACTAGGTGTGTGATGTAGGGCAAGGTATTTAACCTCTTTGCTCTGTGACTTCACCTGTAACGTGGGGGTGGTGCTATCTGTCTCGTAGGGCTGTTGAAGAGTTGAGAGGACATACTGTGCGCCGTATGACATACTTCCTCGGAGTGAGCGAGCTTAGTATTATCGCAAAGGCTCAGGCTAGAATGGCGAGGGACAAAAGGAATGTGGAGATGAGGGGCCCTGTGAACAAACAACGCGTGTGAGGGTACCTGGAAGCAGGGCACGTGGGCAGGGCCAGTGGGCACCTCTGTCCTTCAGTGGGTCCTTGGTGGGAAGCACGGACCACTCTGGGCTCTGGCACTAACGACAGGGGCAGCATGGAATCAGAGGACACAGGAATCTGATGCCACAGAACCCATGGAAAAGGAGAAGCTGCAGTCGTCCTGCTCCTCTAACATGGGCTGTGCATCACACGACTGCCTGTGAGGCCAGCCACGCATGTCACAGACGACTCCGTGGGTTTCAGCCTGTTTTTCCTACATGCAGATTTCTTGGCCACTGAATTCATGCTAACACCCTAGGATTTAGTTCCATTTTGGTTAAGAAGTCCAGAAGCCTTGGGACTTGGCTTTGAAAAATGGAAAGTGAGTAGTATTTGCATTATTTAAGCGACTTACTCAGATGGGCACTTCTGTCTCCTCAGATTTAAAATTTTGACAACTCAAGATTTGCTATTTCAGCAGCAACAATGACATCCAGAGTTTGGTTTCTACAGGTTTAATCTTAGATGCATATCCTTGACATTTTGAAAAGTAGGGGTGCTAACATGTTCACTCAGTGCGAAATGCCTGAGTCGTGTGAGGTTGGTTGGTGGCTGGGCCACACAGATGGACCAAGGAAGGAAAAGCTGGAGGTTGTTCCTGCTGCCATTGGAGAAAGCAGTGGTCCCTCTGAAAGTGCAGCAGCAGCCAGGGTGCCAAATGGACGCATCTCCCAGCCTGGGGCCAGACGCGGGCCACCTCCCAGCCCTGCTGTTGTGGCTTGTCCGCAGGGAGAGGGCCGGGCTGTGGGGTTCTGGCCGCCCCATCTTCCGTTCTTTGATGAGCCAGGGGAAGAGTCTGATGGTTCACCTCAGCTCCACCCTGTTTCTCCCAGATTCTTTTAAATGGACCTTAGAATTGATGAAGGGGACAGAAACAAACAGGCAGATCCATCAATAGCTCGACTGCAGAGTCCGGGAATGAGGGTGAGTGAGAGGACAGGAGGTGGGGGGGGCATGAGGTCACTGTCTTAGAGAAGTGGGGTGTTGGGGGAAGGCTGCCCTGAGGGAGACCAGGACGAGATCCAGGAATCAAGTGTTCTAGCGCGGGAACCACAAGCAGAACAGAACCGGGGCTGAGCTACCCCAAGCACAGGAGGGCCAACGGGTGACCCAGAGGGTCCTGAAGGAAATGGCCAGCGTGACTGGCAGAGCAGAAGCGGAAGGTGTCTGTCTGTCTTGGTGAGCAGAGAAAGGGTGTCAGGAGTCAGGACTGCTCAGGCCCGAGCTCTGTGAGGGTGGCATTACTCCAGTGGCTCCCCCCCCCCCCCCGTCCTCTCTTCCCCTCTCCTCCCCCCTCCCCCCTTCTGTGTTGGAAGCTGAAGCAGGTGCAGGACGCCAGCAAGAGTCCAGAAGTTAATGGGGTTTTCAGGGGGTTGGGGCATTTTGGCATCCAGTTCCCAAGATGAACAGAGTATCTTGTCTGGTAATTACAATGAATGGCTCTGCTATTCAAGCATATCCATCAATAAATCTCCTCTAATAATTAACTGGGCACAGCCATGGCCACGGCTGTGTCTCTAAATTGAGCCCAGGGTGGGTGGCCACAACTCCACCCTCGCGGGGTCAGCCTGCTTCCTGACCGAGTGACTCCACATCCCAGGGACTGAACTCTCCCTCTGAGTGGTTGGCCTGGAGCCAGCTGGGGCACAGCTCAGCCTCCCCTGGACACTTCCTGTCAGTCTCTTAGATGCTGAATGAGAACCTTCCAGACCCCACAGCACCAACAGTGGTAGCCTAGGATCCCTCTCAGAACTGGGTGGGGAACACCTGATGGGGTGGGGGTACTCTTGAGAGGGTCACAGGCAGTTACACAGAAGGTGGAAGGCGGAATCTGGAGGCAAAAATACTCAGCAAAATAGTCTCTCAACTCATATATAAAATGAAGAAAGGACAATGGAACTGTATTTCCTGACTCCGGCTGAGCCGAAGACCTAGTATCAGCTTCCCAAGCTCTGGTTTTCGTTGCCTCTGTCTCTGCCGCCCTGCTGTCGTGTTTATCTGAGAATGAACGTCCAGAGCCATAGAGCAGGGGGGCCTTGGGGAGGGCGGGCCAGGAGGTAGGGGCCTGCGGGGCACAGGGGAGGACCCAACAGTCCCCATGTTTTGCACCACCTCCCTTCCTGGGGACACTCCCAGGTGGCAGGACTTGGCACGGGACCTCCCTGCGTCTGGGAGAGCGGGGTGGGACTTCCATGTGCAGAACTCAACCAAGGCATCCGCCTGAGATGAAGTGACCTCAGAGCGTTGTTTCGCTGCTTTTTCAGTTGCTCCAAATGTAATAGAAATGGTGTGACTGTTTTCACAATGGATAAACTTTGTGAAATTTGTTGGGTTAGTACGGGAACACTCATAATCTGTAACTAACCTTTCAGATGAAAAAAGAGACCCCACCAGTCCGTGTGTGGGCTCCCACGGGAAATGCGCATGCTGTTAAAAAATGCTGCTTATTGGCCCTAGCTGGTTTGCCCAGTGGTCAGAGCATCCGCCCTTGGCTCAGTTCTGGCCGAGGGCACACACCTGGATTGCAGGTTCAGTGCCCAGCCCTGGTCCGGGCCTGTGCAGGAAGGCAACCAATCGATGTGTCTCTCATATCCCCCTCGCTCCCCCTCCCTCCCTCCCCCTCGCTCCCCCTCCCTCCCTTCTCCTTCCTCCCTTTTTCCTCCCTCCCCCCCCTCCCTCCTTTCCCCTCCCCCTCCCTCCCTCCCTCCCTCCCTCCCTCCCTCCCTCTCTCCCTCTCTCCCTCTCTCTCTCCCCCTTTCAGTCTCTCTGAAAAGCAATGGAAAAAATATCCTTGAGTGAGGATTAAAAAAATTTTGGCTTCCCTGTTAATGACTTGTCACTGAAGGACTGTTAAAAGGAGCAGCCCGCCCCCTGTCCTCTCCCTCACTGGAATGTGTCCAGTTGTCCAGACTCTGTCCCAAATGTTTCCTCTGCCTCCTGGCCAGTGCTGGTCATCTGGATTTCGGGAGGCAGCTACATGCCCACAGCGCTCTGCCGAGCTGAGCTGCAGCAGAAGGCGGGAAGCTGCGGGCTGTCCACAGCGGGGCCGCGGCCTCGCACTTCCTGCGTGGGGAGCCTGCGCTCGGGCCACATGCCACAGCAGGAACGGGGGCCACTCTGCTCCACTGCACATTGCGGGGGAGGGAGGAAATCGAAATGAGAATTGATGACTAGGCGAGTCAGGACAGTGAATGGGACGGGGGAGCAGGGAGGAGCCAGGTCTGGCGGCTGCGGCAGAGGAATGTTGGCGGCGAGTGGCTGCAGCCTCCAGCCTGCCTTTCCTGGACTCCACTCCTGCATCCTCTCAGGGCCTCCTTTGTCTTTTCTTCACAATTTGACTTTCCCTTTGAATTGCAATCTAACGCAGTTAAAAATAATAATATACATATATATTTTTTAATTTACACCTTTCAAGTAAATACATATGCACAGTACAAAACTCAAGACAAACATGGTTAACTGGTGAAAATTAAGTCCCCTCCCCTGTTACTAGCTCTCAGTTTTTCTGCAAAGGGAGCATTGTCACTGGCGTATTGTATTTCCTACAGCGGGGTCCTGTGCACACACAGGCACACAGCACAGCACGCACACCACTCTGCAGGCCGCCTCCTTCCACCAACCCTTGCGCTCTTGGAGACTGCCATGTGGGTCGGCAGAACTGCCTTGTGCGTTCCAAAGGCTGCGTAGACCCCGGCGACGGATTTACTGTGTCTTTTTTTACATGTCTTCTGTTGATGGACCTTTAGTTTGTTTCCAATGTTTTGCTGTAATAAATTTCCTTGTACAGACATCTCTGTGCACGTGCATCTGAAAAATAAAATTTTAGAAATAGGATTGCTGGTCAGAGGGTGTATGCATTTTAAAGTTTGAAAACTATGCCCACACTTCCCTGGCTTCTGATTTACGGCACCACCGTGCCAAAGCAGCGTGATCCAAGTTGATCTCTGACAGTCTGTTAGGCACAACACTCGTCTCTGAGTGAGTCGGCTCCCTGGCATTTCCTCCCCATAGACTGTTCTTGTTAAGGGGAGTTTGATAAATCCCTTTGGAAGAGAGTCAGGTTTAGAGAGGTCACCAACTGGGAAAGATTGAAGGAGAGGAAAAATGCCAAGTGAGCTTCAGGAAAGAAAAATAAACCCAGGACGACTTTTTCTGCAGAAGCCACCAAGTCTGGATCACGCCTCGTCAATCTGCCACTTCCGCACAGATGGCTCTTCTCTGAGATGGACTGACGTCTCTCCCTGGACTCTGATGCCAGAGCCTTCCTCCCACAGACCCGGTACTCTCAGCGCCATCGGCCATAGCTGGAATATGTTTTCATTGCAGGTTGCATACAAAACCCATTGTTTCATTGCAAATAAAAGTTTAGATTTACTGTGACGTGACCACAGTGTGACACCTTCATCCATAAAGCCCACAGTTACTCGCGTGTGTTGGTGCGTTGGAGGGAAGTGAGCGCTCGTGTGCAGGGTGACCTTGAGGTGGCAGCAATGTTGCACTCAATTCTGGGTGCCCCAAGTCCATTACAAAGTGAAAGTAAAAATTGCAATAAATCAGAATAACACTGACTGTTACAATTTTATTATCAGAGCATTAAGTCAGTGACACACGCCTGCGATGCCATTTGTGTTGCGCAGTCTTTCTGGCTGCTCAGCGTGTCTTAAAACGCGCGCCTAGGACAACGAAGAAATCGGTGGTACATCATGCAAGAGCTGGGGTTATCTCAGGCCGGGGTAAAGGGAAACTGTCTGCATCTCTGCACTGTGAAGGACTCTGCGCAGACTCTGGCTCCAGTCCGCCTGCCCCTGTTTTTAGGGCCCGTTGTCTGATTACTTACCTTCCTGCAGATTGTGTGGCCCTTTTTGTCTGTGATTTTACATAGGAAGGTGGTCAAATATATGGCATCCTTTCAGGGAAGGAGGATTTTGTTTTAAATAATGAAACTTACTTATGAAGGAAGTCAGAAAAATTTACTGCGGAATCACTGTAAGGGAAACATGCAAATTAAAAAACGTGCTTAATAGCATATTCATTACCAGGGAGCTCCCGAGTAATGAGACAGTTGTGTAAAAGGCGGGATATTAGGTGATGTTATGTTGCTTATATCAGGCACACTACATGATTACTGTGCTTTTTTGTCTTGTCAATTGCTATTAGATTATCACAGTATCACTGTGACTGTGGGTGAGACACTGGAAGTCGAGGCTGTTCCACTGCCCAGTCCTGTGGCCTCAGTGGTGGCGTGGTGTCTGGGCTTCAGTCGCTTCATGTGCAGGGAGTCAGCCTCACAGCGAGCTCATTTGCATGAGTGCCAGCATGGGCTGGGGGTCCTGAGATGAGTGAGACACCCCTGGGCCACGAGGACTAAGGATACAGAGGGGAAGACGTGTATGAGCAGAGCCTCAGAGCAGCTGTCAGCCGGGTGGGTGGTGGAGGCCCGAGGGCCATCACGCCCAAAGGGCAGAACTGAGCACTTTCTGTCAGGCGCTTGGTGAGTCCTTCACTGAGCTGTCCTGACAACCCTCTCCCTAACCCCGTGTTGTGGAGGAATTATGACCATCCCCATCTTACAGATGAACAAGTTGAGGTTCAGAGACTTGACCTTCATCAGGAGCCTTGTGAACAGAGGTGGAGCTGGGATTTGTACACTGTGTGGACTCGACCCACAGTCCCCATCGTGTGCTGACACCTCCTTCCTTCCCTTTTATTCTCACTCAGAAAACTCCCTTTGTCCGAAGACTGTGGTGGACTGCAGCCATCTCTCACATGCCAGCCCCGTGAGGCCCCTTCTGGCATGGCCCTCGGGGTATTTGCTGACTCAGAGTGGAAAGGAGCCCTAAGGAATTCTCCCTCAGAATCGCTCAGCCCCTAGGAAGGGGCGCCAGGCAGGCTGCCTGGGCGTGTCCTGGGGGTAAGATACTGAGTGTCGCAGCTCCTGCCCTTCATCACGGACACCAACCGTGACTTCCATAGTCTTTTCTAAAGAATAAAGCAGACAGTCCCCTGGTAGTGGCTGGAGCCCAGAATCAGTGGTGCATTTTGCACAAAAGATACCTTCCGCCTCCACTCTGGCATGTTAGACACGCTCACGAAGTGTTTTCCACAACTGTTGTTGTTACTGATGGTCTTCTCTTCCTGGGTCAGAGCATAAATAGACATGTCATAGGAAATCCCAAAAAATTAAATTAGAAGCTCACATTTTATCTAAATGTAACTGATGCAAAGATCAAAGTAAAGTATAGTTAAATGTAAACAACCCAGGAAAGAGAAATGCCTCTTGGTAAGAGCAGCCAGCTCTGTGAAGCCCAGATAAGTTTATTAGTAGATGAAGCACTTATTTCTCACCAGAAATATTGAGTTAATTTGGTGACAGTGTCAATTTGAGGGCTGACTGAATATGCTGGAAAATATTTGCATAAAACTGTCTAAGGACAGTCCTGTGACTCACACTGAGAAGTGCCTGGTCCCCATGCTGCAGAGCTTACCTGCCTCTGGCTGCTCCTTTGGGTGCTGATGCATCACCCTCTTGAAGCTGGGAGTCCAGCTGTCCAGAGGCTGGGCCTCTGTCTGTATCGGACACCAGAGCAGCTGTTGTCTGTCACTTCACAAGGCCACATATTGTCTTGATAACGCTTATTTTATATGGCACCATCTTGCAAACATGTCACCAAACAAAAGATAAGTCCCAAATAGCTTGTTAATACTGAGAGAGGCACCAGGGAAATACCCTCTTTTGGAAAGGGGCTGTACTTGCCCGAAACACTAGATCACAAATCAACACATAGGAACCGCTCCCGGCTCTCCAGGGCAGCTTGTGGGGTGCATGCGCTGGTGCAGAAGCAGTGAGCTCTGCCCGTGGCCTGGCTGGGAGGACTGTCTTCTCGGTGGGAGGTGGGCCCGGTGGTCAGGGCTGCCTGTTGGGTGCACACTGAGCTTCCTGGCTGTACCCTTCTGCTTGCGGTCATCTTTCTGTTTCTGGTAGTTGAAAGGGACAATGCAGTTTGTCAGAAAATCAGTGGACAGTTTAACTCCTGTACTTTGAAGGTGTGAGACACACACTCACGTACACTTAGGCCCACGACACTCACAAACACGGTGTGCAAGGCATCCTTTCCTGGCTGCTCCAAGCTTAAGGAGGCTCTCCGCTGTCTTCGTAAGTCAAAAACACTTGCTACTATTGCCACCCAAACCTCTTGTTAGTGTCATTTAAGTTTCATATGTGGATGGAGTGTGGCCTTCCCCGTCGTCCTGAGCAGCCAGTGGTTCTGGTGAGTTCTGTGCTGTTCTCACTGAGTGTAAGTTGCAGAAAACCAAGGTTCACCTGCCACAGCTGGTGATCCCAGAGTCGTCCTGCCTGCCGCGTCCCATTATAGAAGGAGCAGTGACACACGATGCTCAATACTTCCCGCTGTCAAAGCCAGCTGCCCCTTCCCTCTGACTTGGGGAGAGGAGAAGGAATCCGGGGGGGGGGCACCACAGGCTTTTCTAAGTAAGTGTCACAGTGGAGCTCCAGTGACTGCTCAGGGTCAGATTCCTGGCTCTGCCCAAGGTTTCAAGGTCATTTGGTACCAACAAGAGAGTCCCTGGACAGACTGCTTCTGCTGGGGCGGCTCTTATTCTGTCTGCCCCCTAGGAAGAAAATTACTGCTTTCTTGGTTCTGTCACACGCAGGAGGATTTTCCATTGAGAACTGAGATGAATGGAATCTGATGCCATTGTGCCTAAACTCTTACCCCCACCCCCAGGCCCTTTGGCCTCAGGCAGACACCCAGGGTCCTGCTTCCTCTCGGCTCCAGGTTATCTGGTGCATGAAGGAAAGATGCAGAGGGGCCTGTTTCCCAGCAGGAGCAGGGGGCAGAGAGGTTGAAAAATGGGCTGAGCCCTTCCCTGGAATGACCCAGAAAAGATTTTTTAAAGGCCCATTATCTGGGCCTGGCTGGGCGTGGCCCAGCGGTTGAGCGTCGACCTAGGATCCAGGTGATCGGGGTTCGATTCCCGGTCAGGGCACATGCCCGGGTTGCGGGCTGGGCAGCTGATCGATGGCGCTCTCGTCATTGATGTTTCTCTCTCTCTCCCTCTCCCTGAAATCAATAAAGATATATTTTTTAAAAAAGAGGCCCATTTTCTGGGCCATTTTAGCTCGATGAGTGCAACATTTCAAGATGGTAACATGATTAACTCAGTTTCTTTCTTGCTTTTTAAATTCTCACCCAGGATTGAGGATATTTTTCCATTGATTTTAGAGAGAGTGGAAAGGAGGGGGGAGGGGGAGAGAGAGACATCAGTGTGAGAGAGACACCTGGGTTAGGTGCCTCCCACATGTGCCCCGGTGGGGCAGGGATTGGACCTGGGACCCAGGTACTTCCCTTGACTGGGAATTGAACCCAGGGCCCTCCAGTGCGCAGGCGAGGCGCTGGCCATGGCGCACGCCCGCCAGGGCCGGACTCATCTTCTCATTGTCATTGGCACCATCATCAACCGCATTTTCTTTTTATTTTAAGAAAAAAGTGTTTGAAGGGCTGTGAAGGGTTCTGGCTGCCAACCCAGAGCTGTGACTCACCAGGTCAACAGGCTGCAGTGTTTGATTCAAAACAAATCACCGTGCTGGCGCTGGGCATTGTGAACCCAGCCGGCAGCCCGCCCAGGAGAGGTCGTCTGCTCAACAGGCACGTGAATGGGGACGTGGGCGTGCGGCTCAGGGATCGCACAGCGGTACCTGCTGTGCCCACGGGTCCCACCAATCTTCTCCTCGTCTGTTCTGCCTCTTCTAAAGCTCCTCCCTCCCTGCACCTTCAGTTCACTTTTCGTGTGCGTCTGCCTACACCAAACGCACACGAGAACCCCCAGCACAGACGCTCTGCACATTGGCTTCAAGCCCTGGGGGAGGTGTGCAGTCTGGGTCCCCCAGCAAGCCCCCGAGGGAAGGTCCCGCCTGCCCTTTGCAGATTAGAACCATTGCTGGCAGGAACGACCGGCCCTTGGTGGTCTCCACAGAACAGATTTGCTCCTGACCTCTGCTTGGCATCGGTTTTCCTAAAGAAGCAGGGAAAATCGTCCTATGCAAACAAAAGCCCAGGCATTTCTCCTGCCTCGGAGTTGAGTGTTACCAGCACTATATTTCTCATGAGTTGGCTCTGAAACTCCTGAAACAACAACAAACACACAAGGAACCTGCAGTGTCCCTCTCGAGAATGGGGAATCTGGACAGTGACCACTCGTTTCCATCACAGGCTTGTTCAGCCAAAACCCCAGAGGTTACTTGGAGATTCTTTGTTCCTTCACACCCCATCTAGAAAAAAAATCAGAACAAACCCCCAACAAAACCAAGTCCAGCTACTTTATCCACCCCACTGCCACCGTCCCTCACCTGGCACCTGTGAAAACCTCCTCTGGTCTCCCTGCTGCCACATCTGCCTCCTACAATTCCTTCTCCAGACAGTGGCCAGAATCATCTTTAAAAAGCACTGTTCTGCTTGAAAATCCTAGGGGTTTCCTGATGCCCTTGGAATGAAACCCAAACTTCTTGCCAAGGCTCCTGCCTCCTACTGATCTTACCCAGTCCGCAGCTGCCCCGTGCATTAGGCTCACAGGCTGTCCTGGAAGTCACCACCGGACCGGGCCTGTGCACAGGATGCTGTGGGCGCAGGGTGCTCTTTCCTGACCTTTGCATGGCTGTCTTTACCTAAGCCTGCGGGTCTCTAGCTAAAGGTCACCTCCTGAGAGGCCCTCGCTGACCACCCAGGCTATCCTAGTGCCTGCCAGTGTCTCTCCATCACTCTGCCCTGTTTCCCCCCCAGCATTTACAATGTGCAGAGCTGCCCCGTCAGTGGTAATTGTCGGTCTCCCTTGCGAGTATGTGCTAGAGGAACAGGCGCCCTGTTAGCAGGTTTCTGGCATATAGGGGTTCAGCACCAAGGACAGCACCCCCTCTTCCAAGGAGGGAATGCTTGTGCTCACCCCAGTCCCTAAGGCCAACACATTGGGCCGCTGATTCCTCTCCTGGTGGCCTTTCTTCCCATAATGGTCTCTTTACTTACCCCCCCCCCCCCCCCCGAGAGTTTCTGGGCAAGCAGCCCTTCCCCGTGTTACTTTTTATTCTTTGGAAAAAATCTCCCTGTGGTTGTGCATCCTGTTGCCATCCCAGGCAAAGCCACCTGATGGTTCCCCAACAACAGGGGACAGTCGTGCCCATGTTCACACTCAGGGTGTGTCTGCAGAGCGCCTAGCCTAGGTGACAAGGAGCTGGAGGAAGAATGCTGGCAAGGACCATTGAGGGGTCCTGGCCCTGGACAGCCCCTGCAAATCCAGAGAGGCCTCCTTTGCTGAAAAGTCAGCTCGTTTGCCCTTCTGGGAACTGGTGCTGCTGCTGAGCTCCTTGGCCCAGTTATTGCAAAGAAACAGGGTGAGAAGGAGGGAAGGGGCGCCAACGAGCCTCAGCGCAGAAGGGCTGCTTGGGGCTCCCACAGACAGCCGAGGAGGCGAAAGCATTTGTGCCCAGCGGAAGAGCTTCTCACAACAGCAGCTGCTCTCCCTGTTGTAAAAGAAGAGTGGGGCCCATTGAAGGTACCTGCAGCTCTAGCCAGAGACATTCCCGCGGGCCCTGGGGGTCAGGCACCCTCTTCTCCTGTCCAAACCAGCTGACTTCCTTAGGCTCCCAGCTCTGAGGTTTTGTGGGCGGGTGCCTGGAGCAGGCTGAGAGCCTCTGCTGGGTGCAATCAAATTGGGAGATGGTTGCAGGGAGCTCAGTGATGGAGGACACTCAACAGTGAAAATCGATAGTGCATCTGAAGTGATCTCACACTTCAATTCAAGCAATTCTTTGCACACGTGATTTGTGAGAAAATTTATTACATTGTGGTGGCAGCAGAGAGGCACGTTCCATCCAAATCCACAGATGCTCTGCTGACAGCCGGCCAGCGTCACGAGGTGAGAGCATTGTCTGGGGTGCTGCCCCTCTGGACATAACTTCTGTGTTTTCTGATATGTGATCTGTTGTTCAGACTCTGCATTTCCCTTCATAGGTGAGCCAGGCTTGAGGAAGGCACAGGTGTCCCTTCAAGGTTGCGAGGTGTCCCCCCCAGGTCCAGAGCCTTGGTGGACTTCGATTAGACCATGGACCCCAAGAGCTGGCGGGCACCAGCCTTAGCCAGGCCCCTGTTTCCCCACCTTATGGTGCATGTTGCACCATTTAAAGGGGTTGAGTTGACCACGAGGTCAACATGTGGCAAATGTGTGTGTAAACGTGTGTATTTGTTGCATTACTTATGCACAGTGTGTGGCTGACATGTGTGGACAACACTTAAGACGCAGAAATTCTGAAGCCGCACTGTCGGTCTCTGTGTCAGCATTGCTGTGGGTGCAGGAAGGGCTCCGGCCACTGGCAGCCGGCTCTGCTGTCCCGGCCCACAGCCCCTGACAGCTGCGAAGGCAGCGCTTATGGCCGGGCTCGCGTGGGTCTGTGCCCTGGCGGCTGGAACCGGAGGCCTCCACGAGCCGCCGGAGTCCTCCTGGCAGCCTGGGAGGCGCGGGCGGCTGCCAGCTCACTGCTCCAGCAGGACTCCAACCCAACCCGACAGCACTCTTTAAAAATCAAAAGCAAATCTTTAGAAAGTGAGGGAGAGATGCTTTTGTAAATTATTTTTTCCGGCTCCTAAAAGATACCTCAAATTTCCAGTTGGATTGGACCTGCTAGGATTTCCTGCAGGGTCCTGAGGCCCAGGGCCTGTGTGAGCTACACTGTTGCCTGGGACGGAGAAGTGGCGGGTCTGGCTGTGTCCCCTGGGTGCTGGGCTGTGGGTGGGCCCTCAGGTGCCCTTACCTCATTCTGCCCCAAGTCCACCAAGAGCACAACTCCCACCAGATTACTACCCAGAAAGGCCTAGCCTCACATTTCTAGCTAAAAAGAAAAAGCACAAAATTCTCAGCATCTTGTGATTTGAGTGAAATTGAGGCAGATAATTTATGACCCTTAAGTGAATGTATGAAGACACTTGGGGAGCCCAATGTGGGCTGCAGGGGCTGTTGGAGGGGTTCCTGGAATCTCCACAGTCGTGGGAAGTGTACTGAACACAGGAACCACATAGCATCTCCTCACTGGGCTATTTCAGGACCAGGCGCTTGCTTTCCTACGTTTCACCCAACAGCACATTTGCTCAGAGCCGCGTGCTGAGGTTCCAACTGGCTCCCACAGGGAGAGGCATGGTTAAGGCTCTCGTGCAGTGACACAGTCCTCTGCCCTGGCAGCCCGCGTACGTGTGGACACCCACAGTTCAGGAAGAGCGCAGAGGTATGCTCCCCAAGGCTGGCTTTTTATTCTTTGCAGAACCATACTTTCGGGTTGCAGCTATGCTCTCGCAGGCTGGGGCACTGTGTACCTCAGCACCACGGCAACATTAAGGCATTGACTTCTAGGATAATGACTGTTGCTTCCGCAGAAATCTGCTCTTAAGGGCATCCTGGGAATATTTCATACTTACTAGGTTTTTGACCTCTGAGGCTATATCTATGTAATTCTCAAACATATTGTCATTCCAGAAACTAAAAAAAGAAAAAGCAATTAACCAGTCACCTAGTGTATAGATAAAAATATCTGGATAATCAACCTCATCTTTGATTTGCCTTGATTAATTAATTAAACATTCACTGAGCAAGGCCTCACTGGGTGCTGCCATGTGGCTTCTGATAGTGAGGGGCCTGGAAGGTAATTTGCTAATGTTGATGCTGCCTGTGAGGGGTGCCGGGGAGAAGAGGCCACACAAAACACCCTCATCAGCAGGTGTAAGGAGGGCCTCTTCCTCACCTACCCAGGCACCAAAACACATGCCCTTGGGGGTCAGAAGGCTCCATGCTTGGCCACGGCAGGCTGTGGCAGTGGGGCTCTGTGTGGGGGCATATTGAGTATGGATGTGCACTCACATGCAGACGTGGCCTCGAGGATTAAGAGGGGCAGAGGTCCCACTGTCGTTGGTGGGGATGTTAATTAGTACACACACCATGGAGTACGATACAGTCATGTCCAATTATAGAACACACACACCCTTTGACACAGCCATTCAACTTCTAGGAATTTATCTTAAGGACATACACATGCACCAATGATGCATATTCAGACATATTGGTATTAATTCATTTATCAAATATTTAGTGGGCTCTTGCCACATTCCAGGCACTGGAGAAATGGCAGTGAACAAAACAGACTAGTTCCTACCCTCTGAGAGTTTATATTCTAGTGGGGGAGGCCAGTGATAAACAACAGAAGTCAGGCAGAGTGACTGTGCATCCCAGTGGCCTGGGGCAGGCACATTTATGTCCAGTTATAATTGTGCACAGCACCCCTCTGCCTCTCAGAAGCATCCCAGTCTGCACTGTAAGGTCACCCTGAGGTGGTGCTGATAATTGCTTTGAAAAAAAAAATAGAAAAGAAGGAAGTACTGTTCAAAGTGGGTGCTGTTTTAGGTTGTATTCATTGGTGCACAGTAGCAAAACCCCAACCAACCAACCAACCAAACAAAAAGAAACAGTCTCAATTTCCACCAGTTGGAGACTGGTTAGTAACTTGTTACTTTACAACACTAGAATACTATGTAGCTGTCGAGCTTGGAAGAGCTGTGTTTCCTGCTATGGAAGTCTCTAGGATACATTGTTACTTTGATACGGAGAAGAAGGTACACAGGTGCTGCCCACATTTGGCTCAGAAAAGCTCCTGGAGTGAAAATCTGGTTGTGGTTGTGCTTGCAGGGGGGGATTGGGAACTAAGGTCGGGATGGAGGGAGGCTTGCTTTTCACTCTACAATGATTTATGTCCTTTGACTTTTAAAAAGCAATGTCATGTACTCCCTATTTAAAACTAGATAGGGAAGAGAAAGCCTACTTCCCGCACAGCGGACAGAAGTGCAGGCGTCTGGGCAGGGTTCACAGTCAGCGTTAGAATCCCTGGGGAACCTTGGGAGACCAAGTCTTACTCCCAGTTATCTCGGCATGCAACACAGAGCACATGTTCAACAACTATTTTTTATTTTTATTTTTTAAAAATTGACTTTAGAGAGATGAAGGGAGAGGAAGAGAGAGAGAAATATCCATGAGAGAGGAACATTGATGGGCTGCCTCCCACACTCCCCCTACTGGGTATTCAGCCGGCAACCCCAGCACGTGCCCTGATGGGAATCTAACGGGGACCTCCTGGTCCTTGGAACCATGCTCAACCAACTGAGCCACACCAGCTGGGCTCAGTAACTATTTTTTTAATGACTCAGTTAATCTATAATATTTCACATCAACTCCAAGTCCTCTGATGTCTTTGATTTTGGGAGTTGATATCCTGGCTTTGCTCAGCCCCACCCAGACGATTTAGTGGGCAAGGCCTGAGCCTGTTCCCTGGTGCTTGTCATGTAGACCAGGACGAGGCATACAGCCGGCCCTCGACAGGTGCCAGACCCCCAACCTGCTGGGACACAGGTCATTGCCACCTTAATTGGGGCGCTGGCTTACTGGTAAGGAAATTGCATTCTACCCAGTTGGAGCCTAAAGCACCTTGTCCCTACCGACGCCCAGGACAGAGCCAAGTATGTTATCTCCTACGGGCCCAACTCTTGAAAGATTCAATTTTCCTAATTTCCTTCTGTGTCCTGCGCTGAGTCAGTGACAGATTAGCTCCAGAAGAGTCGTATTTATAGCACCAATTAATTAATACAGGTGAAGAGCAGGGGAGACAAAGTGCTGGCAGATTGCGGCGCCCTCCCATGCCCGTTAGCGCCCCTGCTGGGGACCTGGGCCGGGAATCGCGGGCGGAGCGCTTTCTGCAGCACCCGGCTGGCCAGGGACACGCGCCCGGGCCGAGGCGGCGCGTCGGGGAGGCGCCCACGGTCCCCCCGCGCCCCTGGGCTCCCCGGGAGCAGGGCCCCAGGGAGGGGGATGAGGGCTCCCAGCTGCCCCATCTGCTCTTGAAAAGAGGCGGGGAGACCTGCGCGATCAAGAGCCCCAGGGGGTGGCTGGCTTCTTTTTGTCGCACTCATGGGAGTCTCTGAAACCCTTTAAAAATGCAGTGTTGGCACAGAGGCCTGGGAGAATTGGTGGCACCAAGGCCTGGCTGTGGAGCACGTGATTGGGGACGAGTTGGAGCAGCCTTCTGGATTCTTCATGTAGTGAGAGGAGCCACTAAGAAAGATTCGTGGCCACTGGGATCTCAAGGCCCGGGAGCTCCGAGGGGCCCTGCACCCAGCGCAGGGCGTAACGAGATGGGGTGGATGCCTGGGGATGTTTTGGGTCCTGTCACGCCCGGGGGCTGCCTCAGAAGCCTGCTGCACCCTGAGTCCCTTCAGTCTCGGTCCAGCCCCCACCTGAATGGAAACGCCACCCAGATACTTCTCCTCTGGGAGGGCGGTCTGCAGGTGTCCAGCCCAGCCCCGGGAGCAGAGAGCCGCACAGTCACCGGTGCCCATCTTGTTTTTCTTTGTGGATTAAACTTTGAAGATGAGAGAACACAAAAGATAATTGCTTTATACCCACTAAATGTCAGGCACTGCTGACCCCAGGATGCACATGTGAGCAAAGCGGAATTCCTGCTCGATGGAAGTCAGAGGCTAGGGAGAAACAGTCCGCCCTGGGGGCTCAGTATTCCCACGGACCCCCACTGGTTCTCCAGACAACCTGCTGAGTTTTCAAATGAGGTGACCGAGGCTCATCCTGAGAGGGGTGACTCACCCAAGATCACATTCCCTGGGAGGCTCACTGCCATCTGGCCTGTCCCTCTCAAACTCCTGGAGGAGTCGTCGGCCCTCTGTCTGGGCCTCGTGGGGTGCAGCAGCCACTATTCCTGAAATTTCTGTGCTGAAGCCTCTTTTCTTCCCAGTGGTGCTGGAGGAGGGGCCTTGCTTACCCGTCTTCTGTCTCCTGCACCTGGCACAGCTTCTTGCACAGAAGTGCTCAGGAAGACATCATTCACGTAAATCACCTGTATAAAAAGACAAAACCATGCGACTCCCATTTGGCAGTCTGCAAAAGTAAACTTGGCCAAGGAAACTGAAAGCAGGGACTTGGACAGACTTGTCCACTTGTGTTCTCAGCAGCAGCCGCAGGGGGGAGCAGCCCAAATGTCCATCCACAGGTGATGATAAACTCAGGTGGTCCACACACAGAGTGGAATATTATTCAGCCTTAAGGAGAAGGGAGATCCTGACACACACTACAGCACGCCTCCCACTCACTGGCTGCTGGGGAAGGTCCTCCATGGAGCCTCCTCCCTGCCCCAGGAAGACTCACAGCTACTCGGGCCTGTATTCGAACCCGAGAGGGACCCTGGCGCATTGAAGTGGGTCTCTGGAGGAACATGAGTGTTTTCCTGGAGACGTGGACTCCGCCAGCTGTGCCTGTCAGGCAGTGAAAACTCACTGCAGCCATGGGAGGCAGGGGCTGAGGACATGGCTGGGCAAAGGGCAGAGGCGAGGTAGCTCCAGCATCCGGGCACTGTGGCAGCTCCTGCACGTCCCAGCACCAGGGCCGGAGTGGAGGCTTCCTTCCCGCTTCACTTCCCTCAGGACTCAGGGCCTGGGCTAAGCAGCATGACTGGCTAAGTCCGGACGTCGGGCTGCCCCTTGGGAGAAGGCAGAACTCTCGAGGGGGAAGTCCATTAATGAAAACTGGAGACCCGAGAAGAAGGGGCATTGAGTGTTGAGCAGCCACAGTGGCTGCTGCGCCCTCAAACACGGGCCCGCTCCCTGCTGCGACGGCCTGGGAACCCAGGACCGCCCTGGTCCCCCACCACCGGGCAGTGTGTACCAGGATGTGGGGCAGTGGCAGGGACCATCATTGCTGGGGCCACCCAGCCAGTGTAAGAGCCTGCTGGTCGCTCATTAAGGTCCAGGACAGGCCTTTGAAAGGCTCCTCGCCTGGGGCACATGAGACCCCCACCCCACACATGGGCAAGGGCATCTGAACTCTCACCAGATGGCAGTGAGCCTCCCAGGGGATGTGATCTTGGGTGAGTCACCCCTCTCAGGATGAGCCTCGGTCACCTCATTTGAAAACTCAGCAGGTTGTCTGGAGAACCAGTGGGGGTCCGTGGGAATACTGAGCCCCCAGGGCGGACTGTTTCTCCCTAGCCTCTGACTTCCATCGAGCAGGAATTCCGCTTTGCTCACATGTGAGCTCCAGGGCAGAAGAAGGGGCCTCTCTGTGCTCCCTGCTGGGCCAGGTCGGGCCCTCTGGCTGCAGGAGGGTGCGGTGGGTCCTGGCTGGTGGGGTTCCAGGCCATCTCCCAGCTGCTGCCTCCATCTGGGAGATCTGTCTCGGCGGGGGGGCAGGGAACACTTTCTATCACATTTAACTGAAAGCCCGTGAAGCTCCAGGAGCCACGGAGCAGCCGTATTGGGGTGTTCGCGGATCTTCACGGGACCCCGTGGGAGGGAGAACCATGACCTCACCTTCCCCAGAAAAACGTGAATGCTGGCTAACTTTCCCTTCTTCCCAAACATGCAGTAAATGTTTACTTCCACGCAGACATCTCAATGCACCACTCAGGCCCCGGCTCCCCAAGTCCACCAGTGGCTGCTGCTGGCCTGCGGTGGGTCAGCGGTTCTCAGACCGGCTCTTGAAGTTTGGTCCAATAGCTGATTGGTTTGAGACGGGATGAAGATGTTTATTTATTGCCAAAGTGGGTGAATCAATGTAGCCCTTTAAGCCTGTATCTCAAGGACCTTGCTCCCGGGGCATGAGACGCCTTCTGTCTCCTGCCTCGTGCTCCTGTGTTGGGCGGTCACTCACGGCCGGCAGCTGGGGCCTGGGTTTGGGACCAGCGAGGTGCTGCCGGGGCCCCGGAGGGCTGTCCTCCCCAGACCTGACCGCAGGGCCTTAAGCGTGTGGTCTGTAGACTGAGGCCCACCCGCGAAGGGCTAGGGGCCCGCGTCCTCTGGCACACGGCCCTGGCCTGAGGCCACGGCTGCAGGGCGGCCCGGCCCCCGGCTCCTGCCGAGTCCCTCCTCCCCCGATGTCCGCGGCCCACACCTCCCCTTCCGTTCCGTAGTTATTATTTTTAATTGAGTTAAAATTAAAACTGTATGCATAACATGAAATTTACCGGCCTTTTCAGGCTTCGGCGTTCACTCCGGTGGCATCCGGCGCATCGCGCTGCGCCGCCGGCCCCCGCCCCGGGACTGTCCCTGCGGGGTGAGCGCGGGCGCCCCCCCCGCCCCTCCCCCGCCCCGCCCCGCCCCCCGCGCCCCCCCCCCGCCCCCGCCGCCCCCCGCCGCCCCCCGCCCCGCCCGGCCGCCTCTCGGTCCCCGTGACGGGCTCCTCGCGCGAGCGGAGTCACAGGATGCGTTTGCGGGATCCTGCGGTAGTTTTGCTTTCACTTCCTGGGAACCGCGTGCCGCCCGCCGGGGGGGCTGCACCCCCGCTGGCCCCGCAGCGCCTGTCTCCGCGCCTGCGCTGGCGGCTTCGTTCTGGGCGGGGGTCCCGGGGGCGGCGCCTGGTGCGTTTCCCTGCGGCCCGCGGCCTGAGCGCCGTCCACGCCGCCCGGGGTCCTCTCGGGGAGGCTTCTGTCGCAGTCCTCTGCCCGCTAAAGTCGGGCGCTGTTTGCTGGGGGGTCGTAGGTGTTCTTTCTCTGTTCCGGACACTGACCCAGCACAAGGCGCATGATTCGCAAACGCCCCCCCGGCCGTCCTGTCGTCCTGTGCCCAGCGCCTTCTGATGAAGGTTTGCATCCCGGTGGCGTCCAGTTTACGTCTTTTTTCTGTCGTCCGTGGCCTTGGCGTTGCGTCCAGGAATCCCTGTACAATCTAACGTCACGCCACCTTGCCTGTGTTTCTTCTAAGATGTCTATGGTGTCAGGTCTTCTGTCTAGGTTTTGCTGCCTTTCGAGTTGGTTTGCGCGGTGCAGGCAAGGCGCCCGCCTCCCTGCCCCGGACGCCCGGTTCCCCGCACGCTTTGGAAAGGCCGTCCCGCCGCCGCGTGGCCCGCGCACCCTGCTGAGAATCGCGGGCGCGAGTGTGCGGCGCGTTCCTGGCCCCCGCCCGACCCGCTGGGGCGGGGTCTGCCCCACGCCCGCACCGCACTCCTTCCATTGCGCGGCTTTGCAGGAAGTTTGAAATCAGAGTCCTGACCTCGTTCCTGTTTTCGAGGTGGTTTTGGCTAAAAGCTCACCTTCCCAAGGAAGCCACGCGCAGGGCCGGACCCAGGGCGAGGCGAGCAGGGCCCAGGGCGAGGAATGCTGTGGGCGCCGTCTCGGGCCCGCCCCGCATTGCCAGCCCCGGAGCGGGCGCCTCCCCTGTGGCCGTCGGGCCCAGCCTGGCTCTCCTCGCCCCGCCCCTGCCGGCCCGGCCGTGCCCGCCCAGCGGCCCGCTGCCCCCGCTCCTGTCAGGGTGCCGCACACCGTGCTTGCTATGTGGTCGCTGCGCAGGGGCCTCGCCCGGCTGGTTCTCTGATGCCCGAGTGCCCAGGGCAGGCTGGCGCACAGCGGGGCCCCAGGTGTGTTGAATGGGCGAGTCTGCCCTGCGGCCCTGATGGGCAGGAGGACAGAGCCCTTTGCTGGAGGTCCTCCTGCAGTGAGGGAGCCGAGCGCAGGCCTCTGGCGGGGCGCTGAGCAGGCCCCCGCTGCCCGCCGGCCACTGCTCGGACCTCCGGCCGCTCTGGGCCACGGCCGCCCGTGTTCCTCCGTTTGCACTTCTTACTGGGAGGGGAGCGGAGCCAAGACATTGCCCTCCATTTGAGACCGCTTGACCCAGTCCTGCCGTTCACCTCTCCTTCGGCTGGGTCTCTGGCACTATTTTATGTTGCTGTGTTGAGGATTCTGGTCATGCTGACTAAGCTAAAGGCAATCTTGTGTATATAAGTGTCTAAGATTCCCCTCAGCTGAATTAAAAATGTTCACATGAGTGGTGTATTGCAAAGAAGTGCATGGACTTTGGCTTCTTTCACTAATTTTCTCCCCCTAGGTAGTGTCCTCCATTCAGTCTACGAATACAATTTTATATAATGTTTATAATTGATTTACAGAACACTCAGCACTCACTCTGTTCCAGATGCTGTTCCATGCCCTCCTCCTGTAGTAACTCACCGAATCCTCGAGCCATCCCGCGAGGTGGACCCTATTATCATTCCTGTTTTTCAGATGAGGAGATCGAGGCATTGAGAGGTAACTTGCCCAAGGTCACCCAGCTGGTAAGTGGAACCCCAACTATTGGCCATATTTCCAGAACAGACAGAGCTTCTACCCTGAGTCTAGTTCAGCTCCCGAGCTCCGCTCTGTGCTGCCCCAGCGCGGGAGGATTGAGAGGCAGGCGCCGATCAGAGCAGCAAACAGCAGCAGGCCAGTTATTGCGCTCGGGGAGTTACAAGAAAATGCTAAAAACAGTGCAGTGCTGCAAAGAGCATTTGGGAAAGGGACAACTGGGAAACAAACTGCAAGATGGTAGACTCTCAATTATCGAGTTAAATACAGCCAACTAAACTCTCCGACCAAAGAGCACAGCTAGTCAGACGGAGTTCGGAAACCGGTATCCAGCTGTGTGCTGTCCACATTTTAAGTGACAAGAACTAGGTTGAGTGTAAAAGGATGGAGACATGACAGGAACGCAGGACGCTGACCCGGCTACGTCAGCCGCAGTCAGGCAGACCTCCAAGCAAAGCCCGAGTCGCAGACCCAGGAGCGGGCACAGCAGTCACCTGCAGTAATGCACTGTTTTGAGCATTCCACTTTTATTCTTCGTTTTATAAATTTGATACAAATAATTCTATCTCTTTGTATTTTTTTTAGTCGATCATGCTACGGATTACGGTGAGCGTCAGCTCAGTCCCTGGGCTAACACTGCACCATTTCATGTGAAGTGCAAGACTCACGGCAGAGACCCATTTCCCCACCACCTTTGGCTGTTGCTGTCATGTATGTGTGTGTGTGTGTGTATATATGTATGTATGTATTTTTTTTTTTTTTTAAGCCTCACCCAAGGATATTTTTTCCATTGATTTTTAGAGAGAGTGGAAGGGAGGGAGGAGGGGGAGAGAGAGAAACATGGATGTGAAAGAGACACACTGATTGGCTGCTTCCCGCATGCACCCGGGGGGAGTGAGCCTGCACCCCAGGCAGGTGCTCTCGACTGGGAGCCGGACCCTCAGCCCTTTGGTCTGTGGGCTGATGCTCCGACCACTTAGCAACACCAGCCAGGTGGTTGCTCTCATGTTTTTAATGATACTTACCCAAACCAAGACACTGTTTTAATATTTTTTGCTCAGAGAGTTGTCTTACAAATAAATTAAGAGAGGAACAGAAGTCTTATATTTATTCACATATCCACCACTCTGATTAGTTCATTCCTTCTTGTAGATCTGAGTTCCAATCCTACGACAAGTCAGCCGTCCCTCGTATCGTTGCTCCTGTGTGTGCTCTGGGCCCTTATTAGCTAGCTGCCAGCACTTCTGGCTGGGGGAAGGCCGCCCTCCAGTGCTTGCCCTGAAGCCGACAGTTCAGTGCCCCCCGTATGTCCCTGGTGCCTTTCAAGCTGCCGCCCAGCTCTGGCGCTCAGAGCTCGAGAGTCAGGTAAGTCTGCGTGTGGGCCCTTGAAGAGGAACACGCGGGGCTCCCGCAGCCCCCGTCTCCCTCAGCCTCAGTCCCCCTGGCGTCACAGCCAGAAGTTATGGGGACTCCTCTTCCTGCCACTGGAACTCTGGGCTGGGGGTCCTGGTGTGGGCCTGGGACCCCCACTCCTCAGGGAGGACCTCTGCAGCCAAGACCTCCCTCCTGATTCTTCTTATTTTTAATCCTCACTGGAGGATATTTTTCCATTGCGTTTCAGAGAGTGGGAGGGAGAGAGAGACATCGATGTGAGAGACACACATCAGTTGGTTGCTTCCTGCACACAACCTGACCAGGGCGCGGGATCCAGCCTCAGCCGAGGCTGGAATCGAACCCAGGACCCTCCAGTCTGTGGGCCAATGCTCTAACCACTGAGCCAGACCAGCCAGGGCTTCTGCCTGCTTCTTAACAGCTACGGGCGAGTGTGGGACCAGCCTGCTCCATGTCGCCACCCTTCCTGCCTGTCTCGACCGGGCTTCTTTACATCCCTGGTTATAGGACTTCTGTTCAGCCAGACTTCAGGGGCCGAGCGGCGGCTGTTCCGCAGCTGCAGCTTCATGTGGCTGTGGAGGAGGCGAGCGCCGTGTCTCCCTGGCCACCGCCCTGCTGGGGCCCTGAGGTGCTTCTTCCCCTTTAGTTTTCAGCATTTCAACCTGGATGTGATCCAGGTGTAGCTCTCTGTGCTGCTTGGGACTCACGGAGCCTCTTGGCTCCATTAACTCATACTTTCCAAAAAAGCTGTTATTCCATCACTGATTTCCCACCTTCTCCCCTTCCTCTCCATCCTGGACTCCAGCTACAGGTATGTCAGGCTGCGTGACGACCCCAGCGCCCCGAGGCTCTTGGCATTTCCCCCAATCTGCACTCAGATTGAATAATTTCTCCTGATCTTTCTTCGGTGTTGCTAATTTCCAGCTGCAGCCTCCAATTTTCTGTGAAGCCTGTACATACAGAGCTTTACTTCAGGCTGTTTCTCGGCTCCAGCATTTTCATTTGACATATACTTGAGGGGGTGTGCTAACTATTCACTTGCTAGATGACCTTTTTAAGTCCTTGACCACATGTTTCTAAAGCTGCTTAAAGTCCTTTTCCTGCTAATTTCAACATGTGGGTCACCTTGGGGTCAATTTCTATTGAATGATTTATTTTATTTTATTATAGATTGATTTTTATGCTTGTTTTCACGTCTAGTTAATTTTTTTTAGGGTAGTAATTTTAAATACACAGACAAATGCAAGCTAGGTGCTCATAAATGTGCTTACTCCTGGATTATTATGTCTCTACATTCCTAGCCTGGAGCTTTATTTGTTTTTTTAAATTAAATTTATTGGGGTGACAATGGTTAATATGAACATAGAGGTTTCAGGTGTGGGTTTCCATGTTACAAGATCTGCATATTGCTCCGTGTGCCCACCACCCAAAGTCATATCTTCTCCCGTCACCACATATTAAGACCCCTTCACCTCCCACCCCCTGCCCTCTGGCAGCCACCACACCGCTGTTTGCGCCCACAAGTTTCAGTTTTATATCCCACATATGAGTGAAATTATGTGGTTCTTAGCTTTTCCTGACCGACTTATTTCACTCAGCACGATATTCTCGAGGCCCATCCGTGCTGTGGAATGGCGGCATCTCACCCTTTCCACGGCTGAGCAGTGTCCATCGAGTGCGTGTCCCACAGGTTCTCTATCCCGTCCTCTGTCGCAGGGCACTTGGGTTGTCTCCATGCCTTGGCCACTGTAAATTATGCTTCAGTGAACGTAGGGGTGCAAATATCTAGGTGAATGCGTGTTTTCGAGTTTTCCCGGTAGACACCCGGGAGAGGGTGGCTGGGTCCTATGGCAGCTCTGTTCTTAGCTCGTTGAGGAACCGCCAGGCCGCTGTCCATGGTGCTCGTGCCAGTCTGCATTCCCGCCAGCAGCGAGGGAGGGCTCCCTTCTCTCCACAGCCTCCCCGAGCTTGTTATTACCTGTCTTGTTGACAGTAGCCACTCTAACAGGCGTGAGGTGGTAGCTCATGGTAGCTTTCGTATTTCCCTAATAGCTAGTGAGGTCGAACATCTTCATATATAGCTATTGTCTGTTCATATGTCTTCTTGGGAGAGGTGTCTGCTCAGGTCCTCTGCCCACTGTTTGATTGGGTTGTTTGTTTATTTGGTGTTGAGTTTTATGAGTTCTTCGTATATTTTGGAAATTAAACCTTTGTGGGAGCTTCTGTTTGCAAATACCACCTCCCATCCGGTCGGCTGCCTGTTTGTCTTGTTGTTAATTCCTTTTGCTGCACAGAAGCTTTCTAGTTGGATACAGTTCCATCCATTTACTTTTGCCTTTACTTCCCTGGCCTTTGGGGTCAAGTTCATAAATTGTTCTCTGTGGCCAAGGCCTACAAGTTTGGTGCCTGTTTTCTTCTACGTATCTTATTGTTTCAGGCCTCACATTTAGGTCTTTGATCTATTTTGAGTTAATTCTTGTACACGCGGACAAACTGTAATCCAGTTTCATTCCTTTGCATGGGGCTTTCCAGTTTCCCAGCACCATTTATTGCAGAGACTGTTTTTACTCCATTGTGTGCTTCTGGCTCCTTTGTTGAGAATGATCTGCCCACATACAGTGGTTTTATATCCGGGCTCTCTGTTCTGTCCCACTGATCTGTGGGTCTGTCTGCACCGATACCATGCTGTTTCGATTAGTGTAGCTCTGTAGTATATTTTGAAGTCAGGTAGCGTGATATCTCCAGCTTCATTCTTTTTTCTGAGGATTTCCTTGGCTATTTGGGGACTTTCATGGTTCCACACAAATCTTATGATTTCCTGTTGTTTCTTTTAAAAATGACATTGGGATTTTGATGGGGATGCATTAAATCTGTGTATTGCTTTGGGTAATACGATCA
Source organism: Miniopterus schreibersii (assembly GCF_964146895.1). NCBI lineage: Eukaryota > Metazoa > Chordata > Mammalia > Chiroptera > Miniopteridae > Miniopterus > Miniopterus schreibersii. The sequence continues at coordinate 40,103,932 of NC_138121.1, read as the reverse complement.
TTTTAACCATGTTGATTCTTCCAACCCCTGAACACAGGATAGTTTCCCATTTTGCTGTGTCTTTTTCAATCTCTTTGAATAATGCTTTGTAGTTTTCAGCATATAGGTCTTCCATGTTCATCATCGTTAAGTTCATTCCTAGGTATCTTATTCTTTTGATTGCAGTTGCTAAAGGAATCGTGTTTTCATTTCTTTTTCTGAAGTTTTGTTGTTAGTATACAGGAAAGCAGTGGATTTTTGTACATTGACTTTGTATCCTACAACTTTACTGTATTTATTTATTGTTTCTAATAGTTTTTTGGTGGAGTCTTTAGGTTTTCTAAATACAGAATCATGTCGTCTGCAAAAGTGGCAGTTCTTCTTCCTTCCCTATTTGGGTGCCGTTTCTTTCTTTCTCCTGCCTGATTGCTCTGGCTGGGACTTCCAGGCTATGTTGAATAAGTGGTGAGAGTGGGCATCCTTGTCTTGTTCCTGATCTTTGAGGAGAAGCTTTCAGTTTTCACCATTGGCTATAATATTGACTGAGGTTCATCAGATATGGCCTTTATCATGTTGAGATACTTTCCTTCTATTCCTATTTTATTGAGTGTTTTCATCACAAATGGATGTTGTATCTTATCAAATGCTTTTTCTGCATCTATTGATGAGGTCATGATTTCTATCCTTTCTTTTGCTAATGTGGTGCATCACATGGGTTGATTTACACATGTTAAACCATCCCTGTGCCCCTGGAATAAACCCCACGTGATTGTGATGTATTATTTTTGATGCACTACTGCATTCAGTTTGCTAGTATTTTGTTTAGGATTTATGCATCTGTATTCATCAGAGATACTGGTCTGTAGTTTTCTTTTCTTGTGGTATCCATGCCAGGTTTTAGTATCAGGGTTATATTGGCCTCATAAATGTGTTAGAAAGTATTGCCTCTCCTTCAATTTTTGGAAGAGTTTGAGGAGGACAGGTTTTAAATCTACTTTGAAGGTTTGGTAGAATTCACTGGTGAAGCCATCTGGTCCTGGACTTTAATTCTTTGATAGGTTTTTGATGGTTGTTTCAATTTCCTCGCTGCTGATCGGTCTATTTAGATTTTCCAATTCTTTGTGATTTAGTTTAGGAAGGATATATATTTCTAGGAACTTATCCATTTCTTCTAGGTTATTGAATTTGGTGGTATATAGTCTTTCATAATATTCTCGTGTGATCCTTTGTGTATTTGTGATGTCTGTGGTGACTTCTCTCTCATTTCTGATTTTGTTTATATTAATCTTTTCAAATAACCAGCTCTTTGTTTTATTAATTTTTGTATAGTCTTTTTGTTCTCTATTTCATTCAATCCTGCTCTAATTTTTATGATTTCCTTTCTTCTGCTGACTTTGGGTGGCTTCTGTTCTTTTTCTAGATCTTTAAGATGAAATGTTAGGTTGTTTACTTGGGATTTCTCTTGTTTCTTGAGATAGGCCTGTGATGATATAAACTTCCCTCTTATTACTGCTTTTGCTGCATCCCAAAGGTTTTGTATTGTCATTCTCATTTGTGTCTCTATATATTTTGAGCTCATCCTTTATTTCTCCTTTGACCCAGTCATATTTTACCAGTATGTTGTTTAATCTCCAGGTATTTGTGGGTTTCTTTACTTCCTTTTTGCAGTTGATTTCTAATTTCATGGCACTGAGGCCAGAGACTGTGCTTGGTATGATTGCAATCTTTGTGAATTTGTTGATGCTAGTGCTGTGACCCAACACATGGTCTGTCCTTGAGAATGTTCCACGTGCCCTGGGGAAGTTTGTATAATTTGATGTTCTGGAATGAAAGGCTCCGCAAATGTCAATTATATCCATTTGGTCTAGCATTTCATTTAAGGCCAATATTTCTTTATTGATTTTCTGTTTGGTTGATCTGTCTAGAGCTGCCAATGGAGTATTAGGGCCCCCAACTATGATTGTGTTTTGATCTGTTTCTCCCTTTAGTTTCTGAGTAGCTGCTTAATATGTTTAAGTGCTCCCTCATTGGGTGCTTATATATTAAGAAATGTTATGTCGTCTTTTTTTTTTTTTTTTAAATTTATCTTTATTGTTGAAAGTATTACAGGTGTCCCATTCCCCCCCCCATTTGACCCCCTCCACTTTGCTCCCACCCCCTCCCCAGGCCTTCACCCCGTTATTAACTGGGTCCATGGGTTATACATATAACTTCTTTGGTTAATCTCTTCCCACCCTCCACCCCCCTTCCCTCTTTCCACTGAAATATGATCGTCTGTTGCATGCGTCAGTGTCTCTGGATCTATTTAGTTCATCAGATTCTTTTGTTCATTAGCTTCTTCTTAAAGAAGACCCTTCAACTTTTCCTGTAGTGCTGGTCTGGTGGTGATGAACGCCGTTAGCTTTTTCTTATCTGTGAAGCTCTTTATTTGACCTTCAATTCTAAATGATAGCTTTGCTGGGTAGAGTCATCTTGGTTGTAGTTCCATGTTTTTCATCACTTTGAATATTTCTTGCCACTCCCTTCTGGCCTGCAAGGTTTGTTGAGAAATCAGCTGACAGTTGTATGGGTGCCCCCTTGTAGGTAACTAACTGCTTTTCTCTTGCTGCTTTTAAGATTCTCTCTTTGTCTGTAACCTTTGGCATTTTAATTATGATGTGTCTTGCTGTGGGCCTCTTTGGGTTCCTCTTGTTTGGGACCCTCTGTGCTTCCTGGACTTGTAAGTTGTTTTCTTTCCCCAGGTAGGGGAAGTTCTCTGTAATTATTTTTTCAAATAGGTTTTCAACTTCTTGCTCTCTTTCTTCCCCTTCTGGCACCCCAATAATACGAATGTTGGGCCTCTTGAAGTTGTCCCAGAGGCTCCTTATACTATCTTCATATTTCTGGATTATTTTTTCTTTTTGCTTTTCTGGTTGGGTGTTTTTTGTTTCCTCATGTTCCAAATTGCTGATTTGATTCTCAGTGTCCCCTACTCTACTGTTGACTCCCTGTAAATTATTCTTCATTTCAGTTTATGTAGTCTTCATTTTAAATTGGCACTTTATTATGTTATTGATTTTCTCAGTTATTTCCTTAATAGTCTGCTTAAACATCCTTATAAACAAAATTCTGAACTCTGTGTCTGTTAGCTTGCTTGGATCTATTTCATTTAGTTCCTCTTCTAGAGATTTCTTCTGTTCTTTCCTTTGTGACATGTTTCTTTGCCTCCACATTTTGGCTGCTTCCAGGTGTTTGTTTCTATGTATTAGGTAGAGCTGCTATGTCTCCTGGAATTTGTAGAGTCGCTTTGTGTAGTAGGTGTCCTGTAGGAGCCAGTGGCTCAGCCTCCCCAGTCACCTGAGCTGGGCCTTCTAGGTGCTCCCCTGTGTGGGCTGTGTGCACTGTCCTGTTGTAGTTGAGCCTTGGTTGCTGGGAGGAATTGACCCCCAGGCCAATGAGCTGTGAGGACCAGCTGCAACTACAGCCAGAGAGCTGCTGTGCTGGAGACACCCCTATGGAGCAGGTTTTACTTCAGTGGAGCTTTGGTGTTCACCAAGTGTGCCCCTTGAGTGTGTCACTTGTGGATGTGGTAGGGTTGTAATCCAGTGTGGTTGAGTCTGACCACCAGGTGCACTGTCTCTGGGGCTTCCTGGGAGGTGCAAAGTCAGCCTGTGCCAGTGCCTTGCCCAGGGCCACCCAGCATGAGCTACATAGCGAACCGTAGTTGGCTGCTACTTGTTCTGGGCTCGGAGGTGTCCAGGAGAGGCCAAGTTATGAGCCAATGCAGGCTGCCAGTAGTGCCAGCCCTGGGGGCACTTACCAAGCCATATGGGGCCCGCTGCTGCTTGTTTGAGAGATTTTAGGAAAGTCCTAAGACTGAGGCTCGAGAGGCCACTTGCACAGAAAAGCCTCTGGAAATGGCCTGGATGAGCTTGCAGGTGGGGAGGGGCGGGGCCTCCTGGAATCATGGGGCGGGGCCAAAGGTGTGAGTCAGGTGCTGGCGACTCAAACATGGCGCCTGCCTGCCGGCTGTGTGCGGGGAGGACTCGCCAAAGGAGCAATGGCCTCTGTCCCCCCTTCTGCCTGGGAGAAGGCTGCCCCTCCACCTCTCGCTCCAATTTCAGGCAGGTTAGTTCCTCCGCGAGTGTCCCTGGTTCCTTTCAGGCTGCTGCCCGGCGCTGGGCTCAGAGGGAGTGCGTCCGAGTGAGTCCGTGCCGGGCCCTTTGAGAGGAGCTGCTGGGCCTCCCGCAGCCTCTGTGACCCTCAGGGACATTCCCCTCTGGTTTCACAGCCCGAGGTTGTGGGGACGTCTCTTCCCGGCCCTGGAGGCCTGGGCTGGGGGCCCGATGTGGGGCTGGGACCCCTCAGTCCTCCGGGAAACCTCCATCGCCAAGATTCCCTTCTGGGTTTAACCCAGGCACTGGGTGTGGGCCCAAGGCCGCGTCTCTGGGATTCAGCCCTGATCTGCCCACGTCTCCGCCCCTCCTACCGGTCTCGGTGCTTCTTCAGCTCCCTGGTTGTGGGGCTTCTGTGCAGCCAGATTTCAGGAGGTTCTGAGTGATGGTGGTTCTGTGTTTTGGCTGTAATTCTGATGTGGTTGCGGGAGGCGGCGGGTGCAGCTGTTACCAGGCCGCCATCTTGTTTCTCCTTCTATGTTTTCTTGATGTACTGTCCCCTTTATCATTATAAAGTGTCCATCTTTGTCTCTTGTTATCTTTGTTGTCTTGAGATGTATTTTGTCAGATATAAGTAAGTCTACACCTGCTTTTCAGTGGAAGTTATTTGCTTGGAGAATCATTTTCCACCCTTTTACTTTGAATCCACATTTGTCTTTGCAGCTCAGATGTGTCTCTTGTAGGCATCATATGGCTGGGTTTTGTTTTTGATCCACTCTGCTACTCTGCCTCTTTACTGGTGAATTCAGACCATTTCCATTTAGGGTAATTAGTGATGCATGAGGATTTCCTGTAGCGATTTTATCTTTTGTTTTCTGGTAGCTCTGTGCCTCCACTGGTTCTTTTCCTTTGTGTTTCTGTCTGCTGTTTTTGTTTGGTGGTGTTTCACACTTCTTTCCTCTGGGTTCTCTTTTTAAAAACTATGTGTCTTAATTTTGGGATTTTTGAGTGTGGTTACCATTAGGTTTATAAAAAATAAAGCTGCATATATACATCAGTGTTTTTTTCTTTCAAGTGCATCTGATGTTCATGTCCTTTACCCCTTTCCCTTTATGTTTTTGTGGTTACAAATTATCTCTGTTTATTCTGTGTGTTTTTTGTTGCTCTTACTCATAGTGTTGTGACCTTATGTTCTTTGTTTCAGGTAGAATAACTCCCTTGAATATTTTCTACAGTGGAGGTTGCCTGGTGATAAAAATCTCTCATCTTCTGTATGTCTGGAAATATCTTTATTTCTCCTTCATATTTAAAGGATAATTTTGCTGAATATATTATTCATGACTGATAATTTCTCTCTTTTAGACGTTTGAATATTTGGTTCCACTCTCTCTGGCTTGTAGAGTTTCTGCTCACTCCTAATCTCCTTAATTGCATGCTTCGTTTCCAGGATTTCTGACTGGTTCTTTTTTAAAGTTTCAATCTCTTTGGTAAAGTACTCATTTTGTTCATTGATTTGTTTTCTGAGTGCACTGAATTGCCTGTCACTTCTTTCTTTTCCCTGGCTGCTTTGAGAATTTTTTCTTTGTCATTAATTTTTGACAGTTTTAGTACAATGTGCCTTGGAGAGCCTCTTTGGATTGAGGTAACTAGGTGTTCTGTTTGCTTCTTGGATTTGAGGATCTAGTTTTTTCCATAGGTTTGGGAAGTTCTCATCCACTATTTGTTTGAATAGACTCTCTGTTCCCTTCTCCCTCTCTTCTTCTTCTGGAACTCCTATTATTCTAAAATTGCTTTTTCTGATGGAGTCAGATAGTTCTCGTAGAGCTCTTTTATTTTTCTTTATGCTCAGGTTTCTCTTCTTTCCTCTGTGTCATTTCTAGATTCCTTTTTCTTCAATATCACTAATTCTTTCCTCCATCTGGTTGGCTCTGTTTTCTGTGCTCAGTAGCTCATTCCTAATCTCCTTAATTGCATGCTTCATTTCCAGGATTTCTGACTGGTTCTTTTTTAAAGTTTCAATCTCTTTGGTAAAGTACTCATTTTGTTCATTGATTTGTTTTCTGAGTGCAACTGAATTGCCTGTCTCTATTTTCTCACATCTTGTTAAGTATTTTCAGAACTTCCATTTTTGAAATCTCTGTCATTTATATCATGTATTTCCATGTGTTCCAGCTTACTTTCTGGGGATTTCTAATTTTCTTCCTGATCATCCTCATTCCCGTGATTGTGCATGGTATTTGCTACTTGCCTTTGCATAAATGTCCCCTCTATAGCAGAGCTCTCTGAAAAGGTCTATCCGCTGTTTTCCTGTAGGTGGTGCTGAATCGCAAGGTTATTTTACCTCTGTGATCTCCCAGACTTGACCTCCATGGGCTCCATAAGACAGTACAGCCACGCTGCTTGGGGGTGTGGTTTGTTTTGCTCTCATCATAATGGCAGCCTTGGACCTCCATGGGGTCCCACCCCAAGCACCGAACCTGGGGATCAGTCACAGAGGGAAGCAGCAGTTCCACTGCAATAGCTTTTGGTTTACACCAAAATGTCCCTTGACTGGACACTGAGGGCAACAGGAGGCAACTTTTGGGAGTCCAAGGGGTGGCTGGGTTCCTTGGTTCCATTTCTTTGTCAGAAACAGCCCTGCCTGAGAGTGGACAGTCACACAGAAGAACCCTGAGCTCTGTCAGGCATCTGCTGTTTCAGTCACTGTTCTCTCTGCTCACCCTGCTGGGCTGCCCCTGCAGCTCTCTCTTCCTCTCAGCTGAAGGAAGCTCCTGCTCCTGCCAGCTTTTTCTCTTCTCCTGGCCGTGCTGTGAGCTCCTGGCTGCAGGACTACATCTGAGAGCTGTCTGAACTCTCCTCCCTTCTTGTCTCCCCACTAATTCCCAGTTGCCCACCTTTAGATGTTTCAATGCGTGGGTCTCTCAGGTGTGCCTTGGTGTTGAATAGGGAATTCTTTGTTGAATTATAGTTGGTTAACTTGTTGAAATTTTAGGGGGAGAGGCCAAGGGTATCTATCAAGCCACCATTACTCTGATGTATCATGTCTAGTAATTTTTGAGTGGGTACTGGACATTGTGATGATGCTCTGTGGGGATTCCTGATGATATCATCTTGCTGTATAGAGTTTTAGCTTTCGCTCTGTCAGGCAATAACATTGCCAGCAGATCCTTTTTGTCTGTTAGATCTATTGTTAGAATGCATTTTAATTCTGAACTTGCCTTCACTTTGAGCTGTGGTCCTTACTCTGAAAGCATGGCCTTCCTGAGGTCTCAGCTGGAGGCTTGGAGTATTCAGTGAAGTTGCTCCTCCTGGGCTTGGCTGGTGCCCCAATGTCCAATGACTGTGCACAGCCTTGGTATCACTGCACCATTTTCTGCCCCTGGAATCTCAGTTTGTACACACACATCCCTGCCCTCAGCCAAGGTCCCACAGTGACCCCTCTGCCAGATTTACAGGGACCTGGCTTTGTGAAAGTCCCCCTTTTATGCTGTTCTGTTCAACACAACTCAGCCACTTCAATAGCTTGGGGCTCAGGTCTCTCCCTTTTCAGTTTAGTGCAACTACCATTCTGTCTGGACTGCTCATCCTTGTGCCAGGGGAGGAAGGTACCTCTAGGCAGAAATCCAGAGAAATAATGGGGTTCACCTCACGTGTATGTCTTCTCTCAAAATTGTAGTCCTGCACTGTCTGTTGTTCAGTGTGAAAACATTTCCCTCATATATTTTTCTAGTTTTATAATTGTTTCTGGCAGAGGGCAAGTCTCATATCAGTTATTCTGTCATGGCTGGACATGGAAACTCTCCAAGTTTTTGAAAAAAGAGATAATGCTCTTCAAAATATAAATGCTGCTGTTTTTGTCTATTTTAGTGCTTTAAACTTTAGCAGGGCCTGTTTAACTTATGGGTAGATTAGATGTGATTTAACTCTTTCTCTGATACTTGAAAGGCCTTTAATAAAGAACCAACTCTTTTATTTACAATTGCAGACACAGGTTAACATTTCTACTGAGCTATTAAGGAGTGAGCCCTGGGTTGGTTGTCAGGAGAGCTGGACCTCAGCTTTGCTGTCTATAAAATGAGTGGAATGAGCTGTATGTCTTCAGGTTCTCTGAGCTCTGATATTCCAGTTATGTCATATTGAATCCCAAACTTTTGCTCTTTCCTGGTAGCAAGCTTTTTTAGAGGGATTGGACGGCAGAGATGCTGTGTGTGTGGGTTGCTGAGTAGTTGAATCAGGCAGAAAGCAGCAAAGGGGGATCTTGAGGCAGAAAAGTCCCACTTAATCAATGGGCAATTCTGCATAAGCTGACCTTCATTATGCAGAGAAGACTCTCAACAACAGAATTCATGGAACCGGTCATGCACTGCGTTTCCTAGACCTGTGCTGGTGAGGGTCACTTTTCGAGCACCTGCTGTGTTCTGAGAACTGAAATCCACACTTAGACTCTTTCTGTCTCTCTGTCTCTCTGTCTCTGTCTCTGTCTCTGACTCTCTCTCTCTCTCTCTCTCTCTCCCCTCAATCTCGTTCTCACTTTCACTCTTTTTTGATACATCATGTCCTTTTTTCTCACAGGAACTACCAGGGAAGTCTTACTATTTTTATTTCACAGATGAAAAAACTTAGGATGGGGGCAGATTTAGCGACTCCTTAGTCAGGCACTAACTGCAAGCTGTGGATGGACGGACACCCAGGCTTCTCTAACTGCTTAACTGCTTCCACTGCATTCCTAAGATTACTGGGGGTGCAGGGGGGGTTCTATCCTAACACCAGGTGGCTGTAGCATTGGCCAAAGAGCCCACGGCTTCTTTCTAATTCCTAGCACAGCTATATTGTTTTAAGTTTGCAGAGCACTTTTGTGTATAAAGTCCCATTTGATTATTGTAAGAACAACACAGTTATGGTTCCTTTACAGATCAGGAATCTGAGGCTCAATGAAGTTCTGTAAAAAACCATACACAGCTTAGTAAGTGGTGAGGCCAGGTTTGCACTGAGCTCTGGCTGCCTGCCAAGCTGCACACAGGGTCTCCTCTAGTTGGGTCTGGTTAGGAACTGAGCTGGACCGATCCAGGCCGCCATGCCTGTGTGAAGGTGTTCAGGGAGGTGTGACTGACTGCTGTTATGTTAGGAGAGTAAGCTGGCACATTCACCATGGAAGACAGTTTCCCTTTACCTATGAAAATGAGCACGTTAGCCAACAGCTTCTCTCCTGGGTAGGACCCAACGGGAAGGTCTGTGCGTGTGTAGGAATGTTGCCGATAGTAACCAAATGACCACCACGAATAAGCCGGGCATGGACGTTTTTGTCTTTTCGGGCTGCTGGACAGGCAGCCACAGGCTGGGCAGCCTCGGAGCCTCTTGGCCGCAGCAGCAGGCACTTGGGTGTGCTTCCTGTGGCGTACCGAGCTGAAGCACACGCTTGTGACTTGGGCATTTCCCATATGTCTGTTGCATTTCAACAAAGAAAGTCTAACAAGCACAAAAAGGCATCAAAGTTGAAGCTAAGTGGTTTTGTTAAAAATCTTGGAATAGGTGTCTTTCTGTGTTTATCTATCTTACAGAAAGCAGTGACTTAATCTGATTTATAATCTTAATTAAAATTGTAGAAAGTATATAAGGCAGCATCTTGGCCCCCATCGCCCTAGCTCTGGACTAAGGGGTTTTTAATCACCCGGCCTTCGCTTCATAGCACGTGAGAGGCCCCTGTTAACCCTGGGCAGCAGCGACTGAAACCTCACCTCGTCTCTGAACCCATCGGAGTCGGGGCTGCAGGGGCCATCGGCTGGCTGGGTGCTAGAAGGCACAGGGCACTGGACACAGGCAAGTCGGCACATTCTCTCCTCAAGCCCACGTGAGCTCTTGGTGTGGTACCTTGCTCAACGGAACTGGAGATTTTTGGTCCAACCAAAGACTGGTTCTTGTGAGGCTTTGAAGTGGGCATTTGCTGCGTTTTGCACCCCAGCATCCACTCCTCCTGGTTTTGCTGGGTAGAGCTCACAAAGCAGTTCTCTGAGCCCACAAGCTTCCCTAGGCTTTTGTCTTCTTGCTCAAGGGAGGGCACATGACCGCGTCTAAGCCAGTCAGTGCGCGTCCTCCCTCTGGCTTAGTGATTGGCTCGGGGGCATCACAGGACCCAGTTCCCTGCCACCTGGGCCGAAAGTTTCAACGCTGAGCTCCCGTTGGGACTTACCTGGCCAAACCCAGAGAGAGGGTTACCTCCGGAGGGGGAGGCAGGGGTCTGTGATTCTCAGCCTTCACGAACGGCAGCTGACACTTGTCTCAAGCCTTTTGGGTTGAATTTTCTGTCACTGGCAACCAAGCGTGTCCCAGCTGCTGCAGCACCTGGTCTCTGCCTCACCTTTATCTCTGGGTCTGTTTTGTCCCACGAATGAAGGAGGTAATTCTAATACCCACCCTTTTGTGGATGTTGAGAAAAATCCTAAGCTCCGTGGCTTGTAAAATGCCTTTGGCCTGATGACAACATGGGCGATGGTAACAATGCTGGCTGCACCCCCACTTCTCCAAGCTCCTCAGCAGCCGCCTGGCAAGTTCACACGTCTTTGCTGGCAAGACAGGCAAATATTGCAGCTCAGCGGTAGGAGTGAGAAGCCCATGTCCCAAGCAGTTGGGTGGAGTGTCTTCTTAGCAGCTTTGGCTCCATTTAAACCTCCCAAACTTTGCTCTGTGCGTGTGCGTGTGCATGTGCGTGTGTGTAGGAGGGTTTGGACTCCCTCCCTCTTTTGTTATGAGGGAGAGAGGGAGCAGATTGGAGAAGGTTGTAACACTTCCGCAGCCCGGGGCCCGTTGCTGATTTCATAGCGCTGTCTGCCAGTTGGCGTCTGGATCCCATGCCTCTGATTTATGTATTTACTGCAAAGCAGCCAAATTTCAGAGGAGAAGAGAGGAGATTCTAATTTAATAGTAGGAGCAAGGTGTGATTCCTTATAAAGGGAGGGGAACACACCCGCATTCCTATTTTATGTCAAAAAATAAAAATCTGTTCAAGGCTTTTTTCACCCATTTAAAAATTAAGACATGGGACGTTGTTTGCCCAAATGATTATCTCAGTGTTTTGTAAGATATGACCATTTTATTTGTGTGCATGATTTTAAATTAAGTAGGTATTACGTTAGTAAATAAAGATTAGCAGAATTAAAAAATCCCAACATTTAAATAAACACCAAACAAATAAATCCTCTAAATCTTATCAGCAGTCATGATTTTCCTTTTTAAGTGAGTTAAAAATATTACCTAAAGGCCAAGTGTTTGCATGGTGGAACCAGAGGCCGCTGTAGAGTGTGGGGCTGAGCCACCGAGCCCTGAGAAGGAACTGTTGGGAGGGCCGATGCGCTGCAGGAGTATTTGCAGGGTGAGGAATGACCAGGACGGTGACCGACACCCCCAGGGTCCCTTGCCACACCTGGGAGGTCCTCGCCTGCCTGACTTGCATTAAGAGCTCCTGGGATTGGGAGGTGGGGTGGGGAGGTCCTGTCCGCACTGTCTCTCTAAGAACATTTTCCACCTTGGGTGCCACCTGCATCCTGACCCCTCTACACATAAAGCAGATTTATTCTCTCAGCCTAAATGATGCTGTTCAGCATGTGGTGGGTGTGCAGGTGGCACCCAAGGCAGGGCCCAGCGCCTGGCGCACAGTAGGGGCTCAGTCCTGTGTGCTGCAGCCTTAGAATTCCATTAGCCTGGTTTTGAAATTTGAAATTCTGTGTCTCCTTGCCCCCCACCTCCATGGCGCCCACTTCCTCCCCCTGCTCCCTCTGTGTCCTGCGTTTTCAAGATGTCCCTGGTGCTCTGGGCAGCCTGCATGTGCTGTGACTTCCCAGGGGCAGGATGTGGGTCCAGACCCTGGTTCTAGCCCTGACTGATATGAAGGGTACCTCAAACTAGCACCATGCCTCAGTTTCCCTTTCTTGCAATATTTATCTTTTTAAGTCTTGCAGAGATTATGAAGTTAAAATGAAATGACAGATGTAAAAGTAATTAGGAAGAAGTCTCCACGCGAATCCATCACTGTGATTAGCGGTGTCACTATTACTTTTATTACGGCCCTCAGTGATCACACACTGTTAGAGACGCGATCCGGGAATGGAAAAGAGGTAAAAGCCCATCCACCTGCAACCTTGGGTGGAAAAGCCCCCTTATTCTGTTTTCTTTCTCAGAAGAGAGCGCAGTATGATGGGGCCAATGCATGTGAAATGCTCTAAGAGTGGGATCCACACCTCATCATTTAAAAATTCCCCAGTCCCAGCCTTCCCCCCACCTGCTGCGATTCATCTTCCCGGCCTTGCTTCCACCGGGCGCCACATTTGCACTGATAGATGTCGGTGCAGGGAGATGCATCGGCGGCGTGGAGCCGGCTCGGAATGCAGAGCTGTGGCTTTGCATGTCATTACACCCAGCCAGCGTTTGCCTCCTGAAAGCTGTCGATTTGTGCATTATTGCTATTCAGGCTGACAAATGACAGTAATTGTTCCTAAGTTGAAGAGCTGGTTTAATATGCTGTCTGGCCTGGGAATCTCCTGAGCACGGGGGTTACACTGGTGCTCCACTCGAGCTCACAAAACGGCCCTTTTTTCATCTCAGACTGTGGAGTTAATTGAATCACTCACTATTCACGTAGTTTGTAGCCTTGATTCTAAGGGGCCCTGAATGGTGGGGGGGGAGAGGCTTTCTGGGGCCCAGGGTAACTGTGGGCTGGCTTCAAGGACACGACCCCTCCCCAAGTGGAGGGCAGGCTACTCCGCGGCACCTGTGTTTCCTGCCCTTGACCGGTGGTTAGGTATTTGGGTCCTGACTCCAAGGCAACCCAAGTCCCAGAGGGCAGCCGGGTTCCGATGCTGCAAAGATGATTCCTCTGAGTCCATTTTTGCATATTTCCTAAAATTGGGGAATCAGAGCCGTGGGTTTCTTGAATTTTACTTTGCTTACTTTTCTAACTTCTGGGTTGGGAGCTTGTGCTATAACTCGGGTGAAGTCTAAAGTCAAGTTGTCTCATGTGCCTTCCAGGTGGCATGGCCTAACCCCAACCAGTCAAACCAAAGGGCTCTCAGCCACTTCCAACCGGAGGGCCCTTCCTCAGGCCAAAGGTGGGGAAGAAATTACTGCAGGAAACTGGGGAAGAGAAAGTGCCCCCGGGAAATGCCATCGGCATCTGGTGTATGGGGAGGCATCTCACCCGCTGCCCAGGTGTCCCTGGGAAGAGTGAACTCAAAGGCAAGCAATAGATCCAGCTGACCCCCTCCCCTAGCTTGAGCTGACTCATTGAAAATGGGATTCAAAATTCTGCCCTCGTTGGTGGGGCTCAGTGGTTGGAGCATCGGCCTGTGCGCTGCAGGGTCACGGGTTTGACGCCTGGTCAAGGGCATGTACCTGGGTTGCAGGTTCACTTCCTGGCCCAGAAGTTGGGGTGCGTGCAGGAGGCAACCAACCGAGGTGTCTCTCTCACATCCATGCTTCTCTCTCTCCCCTCCTTCCCCTCCCTCCCTCCCTTCCACTCTCTCTTTAAAAATCAATGGAAAAATACCCTCAGGTGAGGATTATCAAAATCAAACACGAAAACAAACAGAGCAAGGGGCTCAGAATTCCAGACTGACTCCTGTTTGGGACCCTGCCCGCCATCCCTCACGCCCGCTGAGCGTGCAGGGTGAGCGGCTGTTCCTCTAGCTCCCCCTTCAACTTTTGTAACAGGTTTTGTCCTCACTGGTGGCTCCCGCCTTCTCTGGGTGGAAGGAAATGTTTGGTGCCGAGATACTAAGTGTTCAGACCGGACCGAGGGGAGTTTGGGATGATCTTCCCAACGCCCTTTCTTTGAGCTCAGCTCCCAGGTGTGCCCACGGACACAGAGCTGAGGGACAGGCTGCCACGCTGGGGTTGGGAAAGAATCATGCCTCCTCATACAAGCCCTTAAAAATCCACCTTTTGCTCCCCGACGAGGTATGAGATAATGAAAGGAGATGGCTTAACATGTAATCATAGGGATCTATTGGTGATGCCGTTTAGAATTAAGTTCGTGTGTAGCAGAACCCCTGATCGCAGCCACACTCTCCTAGACAGAGCGTGACCCACCGCGTCCCGGAGGCTCCCGTGTGGAGGGCGGTGCAGCTCGCCAGCCAGCGGACAGTCCCGGCTCCGGGCAGGAAGGCTCGCTCCTCCTCACTCTGCCGCTTGCAGACACGACCGCCCGTCCGACCCCTCCTGTACCCCCGCCCGGCGCTCTCCCCTGGGCCCGAGAGGCAGGCTCTCCCGCTCCCTCGGGCAGGAGCATATACTCCCTCAGGCCTCAGAGGGACCTGCTAAGTCCCCCGGGGCCTGACCAAGGTCAGGGTCCCGCCTCAGTCTCCGGGCATAGTGTTGAGGACACGAGCACATCACGTTCCGGAGCTCATGGGCTTTCGGCCTGTCCTCGGGATGGGGTGCTCTGGATTACCCCGAGGCGAGTCCTGCGGGCTTGTTCCTGGCCGGGGCGGGGTTGGCCTGGGCTCACTTTCCAGCCCTTTCAGCTGGAGGGATTGTCATCTGCGGTGGGGCTGCAGCCTCCGCATGTCATCTCTCCCCAGGAGCCGCTCCCAGAATCCCACCTCCCCCAAACCACAGGGAAGCCCTCCTGGCCTCATTGACTCCGTGGAATGGCTTCTTCCTCTGAAATTCAATCCAGAGAAGTGACTGAGGAGAAAACCACGCCCCCTCCGGAAGACGGCCTGATGCAAGTGCTCCTATAGCAACATCCGTCCACCCACGGTACCCACTGTATAATATGCTACAAATACAGAGGCCTGCAGGATTCACACCCTGCACCTGTGCCTCAGATGAGTTAATACTCCTGAGATGGCCAAGCAACCCCTGATTCCACGCTGTGAAGCTACAGCCCCTGCTTGCTGGGCACTCTGGATGGAGGGGTGGGTGCAGTGCCAGCCGAGTGAGTGGTGTCTGGAGAGTTTTTGAGTCTCTAGATGGAAACAGACTTTGGGACGCTGGTGTCCTTCCTGGTCATCCCTAAACTATTCCCGGAGCTCTGGCCTGGCAGTCTTGACCCTGTGGTTATCTGACAGAGAGCTGGACCTTGGAGACAAGGGCAAGAGAAAGCACCGGGTGAGGCAGACTGATGGGGGCAGCCAGGGCCCGATGCTGCTTCAGTCCTGGGTGTGCAGCATTTGCGGGCAGTCCTGGGCTAGTGTTTCTGCCCCTTTACCCACAGACTGCTGGAAAATGTAGATGATTTGCTCTGGGGACAGTTGAGGCCTTTGGAGGGTCTCTGGGCCATTGTCAGTGTCGGCTCCAGCGTGCAGCTAGTCGGGTGGTGGTGAGGGTGGCGGAGACGCTGCTGTATGTGGAGAGCCGTGTCCTGGCCACTTCCTGCGCAGTGCACCCTCCGCTCTTACAGGTCCTGCCTCTGTCCCCCACTGTGCAGACAGGGACACAAGACAGATTCCTTAGGCCGGGCGCTGGAGCTGGAGCACTGCCTGTCCAGCCCAGGTTACCTGCCGCCTGCTCCGGAAGGTGCTGACGGGCTGTGTCCTAGTGACACTTGGCCTGGCCTCGCTCAGCTTTGCTGTGCTTCCTGTACCGGCAGGGGCCTTGGAGCCTGGGGTTGGTCTTTTTTCCCCAGGCTGACCCCTGAGTGGTGGGACCCCCACCAGCAGGATGGGGGGGGCTCTGAAGCAAGTGTGAGAGGCAGGGAGCCTTGGGCCTCTAGCACGAGGTGAGCTTCCACGTGGGGGGGGCGTTGCTGACTGTGCCTTGCCACCCCTGTTCTGTTTGGACCATCAGTGCTGACAGCATGGGATCTCCACTTTCCTTGCCCACTGCTCTCTCAGCCGCCCTCATTCCTTGCTGAAGAACATGACAAGGTAATTTATTGGCATAACAACACATGAACATTGTGATCCAGAGCTGGCAAGTAGCAAGAAAATGTCATCAATACAGTCTCAAGAATCTGGAGTCTCAAAGTAACACAGAATCTAAAAGCTCTGCCCATCCCTTCATGTGGGACAAGGTCTAGAGGGGACACATGGGGACTGAGAGAGACCACGAAGAGAGGAGGCCAGGGAGTGAAGGTGAGTCAGTAGAGAGATGTTCTGTGCTCTCTCCTCCCCTCCCCTCCTGGTGGGTCCAGGCTCCGTCTCCTGGGACACATGTCCCCTCCCAACTCCAGGCTTACACTGTGAACAGGACTCTAATTGTTTGGCTTCCCGCAGCCCTGCCAAGTCTTTGGTGATCGGGGAGGGTGCTCGCTACCCCACGATGGAACACGCTGGACACAGGGATCTCTGGTGGTCCCCCAATGACCCAGGATATGTTTCCATTATTGTGTCCTTTAGATGGATTTTCACTGATATGAAAATACTAAAAAAATTAACAATTACCCACAGAAATTTTGGATTCCTGCAGAGTCGGTCAGGAGGAGGGGCACGGCCACGAGGGAGCACTCAGGGGTGGTTTAATTCTGTGGCAACTTTAGGGTGGACACCGCCTTCCTCTGGGTCTTAGTTTCCTGAAAAAGGAGGAGCTTCACAAACGGTGTGGGGGCCACATGTGACCACGAGGACATGTCGTGTGGCCTTCGTCACCCAGGGCAGGCTGCGCATCTGGAGAGTGCCATCCATGTCCTGGTGGAGGGGACTGCAGGTGCCCCGGGTCTGGGCCTGGGGCAGTGGTGGGGGCAGGGACTTGGGTCCTGTGTGGCACTTTCTTCTGTGAAGAGGGGGTGGATGGGGTCCCCCCACAAAGGTACCAAGTGACAGTTCTCACAGGGGCCATGCCAATCCGGGAGCTGGGCCAGGTGGGCACAGGACTCCTGCATGGCGCTCAAGGACCCCTGGAGCCCAGCCTTCCCAGGATACCTGGACAGCGTTGCCCAGCCTCACTAGGGCTGAGGTGTGTCTCGGGAGGAGGGTGGGAAGGAGACTCTGGGAGCCCAGGTGGGCATGTCCCCCTGGATGGGCCCCCAGAGGCCCCAAAAGCAGGTGAGCAGCACCTGAGCAGGTCAGAGCACCCTCCAGGACTTGGCAGGCAGGGGCTGTGAGCCCACAATGTTGTGTGGGTTGGGAGGGGCTCTTGGGAGGGACAGGCAAGATGGGGCTGCAGGGGTGGGCAAGACCAGAGCCAGGGAGGCTGAGGTAGGGTCTCGCCCTCACCACAGGAGGTAGCCCAAGTGTCACTCCTCTCCTCCCAGCGTCGGCAGATGCACCCTGGTCCTGGGCCGAGGCCCACATGCCTCCTGTGGTCAGCACTGCTTCCCTCCTCCGTCTTGGAGCTCTGCCCGCTGCTCCAATGAAGACCCGCAGAGGGTCCAGCTCACAGTCGCTCCTGGTCCCAGCCTCAAAGGCGTTGCTATGCCAGCTCTGGGCCCGCTCATGTGGTTGCTGCATGTTTCGTCATATGAGTGAGCAGCAGGGGCTGGGGGCAAGGCCCAGAGCAGAGCCTGGGGACAGAGGTCCGTGTCGGCGTGATGGGGAGGTGCTGGGGACCAGCCCTCAGACCCGTGGGAGCTTGTACACCCCCCTTGAAGCAGAAAATCTCCCCTCCTCCCACAGCTGGGCCGTTCGCTCCCGGGGCCCAGCTGTGTCCGTGTGTCTGGGGCAGGGCGTCCCGGCGGGTGCGAGCTGGCGGCCGAGGCGAAGGTGCGGGCTCTGGGCCCCGACAGCAGCTTACCCCTGGCTGCTGATTCCCCCTGTGCTGCTGCAGCACAGAGGCCAGGGACTTAGGGGATATTTTGATCTGAGACCAAGCAGCGTGGAGCGGAGCGGTGGGGGGCCGGCTGCCACCGACGAGCGTGCCGTCCGAGGCCGGCCGTCTGCCGAGTGGGCGCCGTGTGTCACTCAGAGGCACAGGCATCCCTCCCTGGCTGTGATGTCAGCTCCTCTCCTTCACTGGGCTGCGGTGAGTTAGCTCGGTGCCATTTCCTGAAATATCAAGCATTTTTACACATTAGGCACAGTGAGTGGCAAATACTTGATGTAAAGTGTGCAGTTTTACTCTGTAACCAGATTGTAAAATATGAACTGAATTAATCATAACTGCAGAGACTAATGGTACGTTTTCTCTTATTTTATCTTTACTGCCTCTCAGATCATGTTTTAAAACCTTCCCCGCCCGGCATTCGGGGCGCAGCCGCGGCTGGGTGGTGGATAGCGGAGGCAAAGGTCAGACCGGAGGCTGCACCATGTATGTGCGGGATTTATTGTTTTAATTAAGAGCCTGGCAGTTCATCATAAACTGTTTACGGCGTTTCTGCACAGGGCAGCATTTTGAAATCAGCTGTTTTAATGAAAACATAATGTCATATCTGTCAAAGTTCTAAATATTTTGAAAGTGAAATATGGAAACAAGAACTTTAATTCTAGGTTTACTGATATTAGCTCATTGAATTGCTTTTAAATCCCTGAAGAGGGTCATATCATGGGTACCGGGCGGTTTCATGTGGGTGACTGGGGAAAAAAAATTCGAGGAACCTCTCAGCTGGTTATTTAATAGTGAAAATACAAGTTGAAGGTTAATGTATCGAAAAACAAAACCATTACGGTTGGCGCTGGGTTTAGATTAAAGGCGCCATAATGGGCGTGCAGGGCCGGACGCCGCTGTGTGGGGAGGCCGATCGCGCCGAGCGGGGCCGGGAGCCCCTCGGGGCAGAAGAGAAATGGAGGCGCCCGGCCCTTTTCTGGTGGTGAAGACTCAATATTGCCGTGTTTGCAACTAATTATTTATAATGACCCTCTAGGCTGGCTGACGAGACGTCGTGGACGTTTCAGGCTGAGCCGTTTGCAATCCCGGTAATTCCCCCTCACGGTTGCTGGGGGTCTGTGCCCACGTGTCAGCCCTTCTCGGTCACATTTGTTAGGGAGCCGGATAAAATATTTGTCTAATCTGGAAATTGTATTTTTAGCTGCACTCTCATTGGAAACAGAAATGAAGCTCGTTGTTAGATGCTGGGCCACAGGAGTCGACCGAACGGGGTGACGTATGTCATGTTCTGTGCTGTACTTGGTCAAGTCTCATATATATCGTATTCCACGTTATTTTATTAACTTTAATATCTGCACTTCCTCTTACCAGACATGCCCTCATTCAGAGCACAGAGGCACAGCTCTCTCATCAGAACTGACAGGCTCTATACTTCGTCCCAGCCATTACTTGGTAGCCTAGAGCAAAGAACTCTGTTTCCTTGAAAATGTTTTGAATTGGGTTATTTTTATTGAAGTATTAAAGTAATTCTTCAGATTTTAGGCTATTATTTAAGTACTTTTGGGAGAAGACAATAACCTCTGGATTCCATAGGCTTTGTTACTGTAACAGTCCAAGGGGCTAAGGGCATCTTTTTAATGCCAGTTACGTGTCTCAGAACTCATCTGACCGGGGGACGCCAAGACATCAGGTAATTACAGGGGATTAGCAGGCTAAATTAGCTTAGGAAAACACAAAAGGATAATATTAAAACTGCCCCCAAATATAGGCCCTTCCTGCTGGATTTCCAGTGACAAATGAGCATTTCTATTTATTTTATCTTTGGGTTTTCGTAATTTGGTCAAAATGGCCCATAGACTGGTTAAGAAGCTGAACTGGGAAGGGGTGGGTGTAGTCGGAGAACGTGTGGCTCCATTTCAACAGCAGTGATGAAGAAGAGACGCTCGCGTGCACAGCCTGGACCAGTGTGTCCCCGACTCCCGCGTGGGCTCAGTCTTACTGTGCTTTGGGTAACCCCGGATGAGCGTGTTCCCAGAGGTTTTGGTAAGAGGATTGCACTCCACTGAGCACTACTCAGTAGTCACCAAGCCCCTCTGCTGCCAGGACAGCCAGAGAGGATGCCACCTGCTCAAGGCCACACTGTAGGTGGCAGAGTTGAGATTGGGACTCAAGTTCAAAGCTGAGCCATGTGCACTGAACCCAGTGAGAAAGGCCAAACCTTACCCCTTTTCTTTTGTCCAATCTCGAGGTGGTCTTCTCTGCAATCGGTCATTTCTAAGGCTATTCAGAGACGATAAGGTGTCAAGAAGCTGTTAGAATAGTTTGCAATGCACGGGAACCAAAACCCCAAAAAGCCAGCATTAGATGGTTGGAAGCAGAGCTGGGTCCCGTGTTCCTCTCACAGGCCCATTAGAATTAACTTTCATTGTGGGGAGATGAGCCGAGTGCTACATGCAAATCCAAGGCCCTGCAGGGCCTCCTGGTGCAAGGTCTCCTGGGGCAGAGCTGGGACCATTGAGAAGCAGGATTCCGGCCAATGCTCTAGGCTTTCTGTTGGGGTCCAGGACATGGAACCCAGCACCTGTGAGGCTCAGGGAAAGCGTGCGTACATCCAGTGGGGACATGCACGTCAGCATCAGAGCTGTTAAGGCAAAAGTCACAGTGAGAGGCATCAAACACCACAGTGGTTCCCAAAGCAATCAGCTAGACATCAGATGGAGCCAACGGGGCTCAGCCTGTGGTGACCACTCTGGGTGCCACGGGTCTGGTCACCGCAGGGCCTGTCCCAGCACCCTGGAAGCTGGCCACATGGCTGTGGTTGTTACTGGCACCAACCCATGTACACGCTAACAGCATGTGGGTTACAAATTCCCAGTGTTAGGTCTTCACAGTAACTTGTTAGACTGGCACCGGACCCCTTTGAGGACAAGGAAACATGTTTCCTTGATCTTGTAGTCCTAGGAGTCCAGTTCAACAGTGTGGTTTAGTTGGAGACACAGGGAGAAACAGTTTTTAGGAAAAGTGCTGGGAATGCCCCTAATTATGTGTTCTGTTCTGGAGCTGTCTTCCTTCCGAGGTGACCGACTCTGTGAAATGGTTTGTAACCAGT
Organism: Miniopterus schreibersii; assembly: GCF_964146895.1. Lineage (NCBI taxonomy): Eukaryota > Metazoa > Chordata > Mammalia > Chiroptera > Miniopteridae > Miniopterus > Miniopterus schreibersii. The sequence goes on along the minus strand of NC_138121.1, from coordinate 40,083,058 downwards.
GTCCTCTGTCCTTCCCAATTCCCTGCTCCCTTGCACACGTGGAGGGCTTGCCTCCTTTGGTCAAAGGGCTGTTCCAGGCGAAAGCACGCAGGAGCCGGCATGCAGGCAATGCATCCTCTGCCCGTGGAGGCTACACTGAGGCGTGGGAGCCTCAGAAGATGCAGCCGGATCTCTGAGTCATGTGCAGTGTAGACATTGTCCTGTGAGACTCCCCAGCTCCCAGCAGAAAGAAACCCTGCTGTGTGGAGCTGCTGAAATGGGGTTGTTACAGCGGCAAGGCCTATCTGACCCTGCTCTCACACCTGGGCTGGCACACCTGGGCTCCCCACCTGGGCTCACACATCTCTGTCCAGGCACTTGCTTGGGCAACTCTTCCCTCCTCCCAGGGTCCAGAAGTGGAGGTTCCTCTTGCTCCCTCTCCTACCTGGTGGGCTCGGTGATGACTGACGGACTCTCCATGATTCTCCATTTCTGATCTTTGTATTAGGGACGCAGCATACAGATGAATTGTACTGTGTGTGCAGGTGTCACCAGTGGCTCCTCCTTGCTGGAACTGGCTGTAACAAGTGGTAGGAGTCTCCAAGGGAGGGTAACTTGTATGTATTGGAGATGCTACCAACCCCTTATTTAGGTTTCATGACCTCCCAGAACAGAAGAGCAGTGTCCCTGTTTATCTTGGGAAGGGGAGGGGCTCGAGGAGGTGGGTCACTCCTCCCACATGCCACCCTCTGCCCCTGTTAGTGATGAATGATCAGTCATCAGGAGAGGGAATTAAAAAATAGATTTATCATTATTTCTAAAAGTCTAGAGATGAGTAAACATAACAACAGATGTGTAGGAATGTAAGTAGAAACACTATTTTACAATAACATGTACTGAGATGCATTTATGTGCTGGAAGCTGTGAGAAATAGCTCTTTAAATGATTTGACATTTGCTTCCTTGCATACAGTTGAGGTTCCAGGGGACAGATGCTCACAGCACCTCTGGCTTTTGTGAAACTTTCCTGGAAACCTGGAATACTCCACGGAGCCAGTGTGTGTGTCTGTTGTCCTGTGTCCTGTCTCTCCCCCCACACGGGGTTTTTGAGGATGTTCAGGGAACCTCAGGGCCAGAGTCAAGCAGAAAGGTCTCTGGCAACAGTCTGTTGATGAAGTTCCCTCTGGGGCAAAGGGGACCCACCGTCTCCCGAGACCAGTGTTCTGTGCGTGGGAGGGCTCTCCTGCGAGGACGCCGTGTTCAAGGTGGCCTGCTACCTGGTGTCTGCTGGTGAGAATGCAGAGTTCGAGAAAGGTGATGTCACGGCTCTGGCTCCTCAGGTGGGCTGTGTGACAATATGGAAGTGTTCTGATAAGATGATCGGTGTAGATGTCGAGACGTAGTCCTTGACGATGGGGGATATTTTAAAAACTGTGTTGGTTTGGAGGGTTTTGCCTTGGGGTTTCTGAGGGCCCCAAAGACTGGGGGTCTGCAGCTGACAGAGGGAGCCTCTGGAGTGCTGTGTGGCCCTGAGTTGGTGACAGCTACACAGTGTCACAGCAGCACCGAATGGAAGCCAGCAGACCAGGGCATCTGGTCCCACTCCGGGAGGTGCCTCTTTCCCTAGCATTGGCCTGTTCTTGGTGGCACCAGCAGCTTGTGTTGGTGTCTGGGTGATTGTGGTTTCCTGTAGTTTGGCCCGAGCCTGCGACTGGAGAATCAAGCACAGTGACTGGGAAAGAGGGAGGGCTGAGCCTCAGCTCAGGCGGCTTGGCTACAAACAGCCTCGCACTTCCGTCCGCTTCCGGCGTGGGGACTGGGGGTCTGCTTATGCCTTTTCCCTCAGCCGTGTGTAACTAACCCAACCTCTGTCCTTAACAAAGTGATCCGAGTGCGATTCACATGTGATCACAGACAAATAAGGGCCGAATGTGCAAAATTTGGAAATGAAAAGTGGAGTGTCTGGTTTGTAACCTTTGTTTTGCATTCACCAAACCACAAACCCGTGTGTGCCCATGTGAGTGTGTGTGCACGTGTATGTGTGCATATGTGCATGCGCGCGCACATGTGTATGTGCACCGGTGTGCATGTGTATGCGCGCGTTGCGTATGTGCGTGTGTGCATGTGCATGCACGCGTGCATATGTGTGCGCATGTGTATGTGTGTACATGTGTGCATGTGTATGTATGCTCGCGTGTTGTCTATGTGTGTGTGTGCGTGTGTGTGCATGTGTGTGTGTACACATGGGATGCCTAAGTAAAACTGCCTGATTTGAAATCTTGGCAGAAACATAAGATCGCATAGGTGCGTGACCACCTCTGCATGTGCTGAGCCTCTGGTCTCAGGGCTACTCCACTGCTTCTGCCCTTTTCTCTGCCGCAGGCTCTGAGCAGCCTCCTCACTAATGCAACATTAGGGACCCGTAATTACCACCTTAAGAAATTTTTCCAAGGCAGATGGGCGATGGTGGGTCTGCAGAAGGAAAGCCGGCTCTCACGGTATGCTGCGGGGAGCTCTGGAGACAACAAGGAGCAGGAATATCGGGAGATGGATTGAGATCTATGTGCATAGATTGGACGTCAGCACCACGCACTAAGCATATGGGGAATACACTTCAAAATATTTCAAACATTGTTGACCTTTGTTATATAATCCTGGGCTCGGGGAAGCATATTTGCATAGACTTAGCAATATATTGTAAATAACTACATGGGACACTGTGTATTTTTCCTTAAGATGCAGTGTTATAAGCAAGACGTTAAATTATGCCGATCAGACAAAGCAGCCGGATCTCCACGCTTTTTTTATGGCGCATTCTATCGGGAAGACATCCTGCCTCTGAAAAGCACATGCATTAGCGGCCTGATTCATGTGGCGACATGTGGCAGGTCCAAATGCGTTATGGATCTCGCAGGGATAAAAACAACACGCAAAACCATCACCTTGGGATGTTCATTGAGTGAATATTTTACAGACACACTCCTTTTATATTTATATAATAATTTAGTGTTATGACAATTTTTTTAGCAGAGTTGGCAGTTTTTCTTTTTTATAATGGTATTATATTTGTGAGCCTATTAAGTGCATATGGGATAAACTACAGAAAAAAATATTTTTCATAATTCCTCAGGGTGCTCGTAGCAAAAAAAACCCAACACAAAACAAAATCATATTGGTTTAGAAAAATGTTAATAAAAGGTCAAGCAGAACTTTCCAGTGCTTAGCGTGACAGCAATGGAAATTTTGAGCCCTTTTTATGAATTGTTTATTGAGGGGACGTGAGGATTTATGGGGCTTCCAGGAGGAAACTGGCACCTAACGAGCTTTCTGAAAGGGAGACTGACCCCCTGGCAGGTCTGTGAGTTTTAACAAAGGATCAAAGCAGCATCGGGCTCCCCTCCTTCACCCACCTCCCCCCAACAAAGAGCTGGGCTCCTTTCGGCCTGGGTCCCCAGGAGCCTTCAGTGCTGGGCTGCTGGTATCAGGCTGCACACGGGCACCTCCCCAGCTGGGCTTCTTTCCAGGGACCCTGGGAGTGAATGGTGAAAATTGGGCTTCTCCACTTTTCCATTCTCTGAGGTAGAAAAGCATAGTTGCCCCTCCAAACCAGAGGAAAAGGCAGGCGCATGGCGGGCGGGGCAGTGCCCATGAGCCGAGTGTGGCGGCAGGCAGAGCAGCGGCCGTGTGGACCCCGACTCCCCCCACCACATTGCTCTTGCAACTGGGACGTCAGGTAAGAAAATGGTGAAATTGTGTATTTCTTAATCTCTCCTTTTTCTTTATATATATATAAAGGGCCTATTTATTGGGGAGTTTTATTTAGCAGTGTGTGCACTGCAGTGTGCTTCAGGCAAACCATCACTGTGGCCCTTACTGGCCTCAAATAGACACATTCTCCATGAGACAGCAGGCCTGGGACAGCCCAGCCTGGGTATCCACAAGGGAGCTTGGCACCCATGTTGACCCTTGTGAGAAAGGTGGAGAAAAGTCTCAGGGGCCCACAGGAAATCAGTTATGTTTTCTCAGGACCTGCCCAACTGTGTGCCAGTGCATGCTGTGGGCTCTGCAGGTAATATGTCATTTCACAAACAACAGCAAAGGGTCCTCAGAGGCCAGGTCTGGTTCCCACCTGTGGGAAGCTAGGGGCTTGCTGGGTGGCAGTGCCAGGCCCTGTGGGGCATCCCAGGGTCAGAGCGGAGCCTCCAGCCTGTCCTGACGTCTGAGTGTAGAACAGCTCCCAGCACAGCTTTAGGGGCACCTTCCACCTGCGATGTCCACTCTGGGGTCCCTGGGGCCCTCCCACCCCATGCCACGTTCTCAGCCAGGTGCCAAGCACACAGGACTGGCAAGGACATGTGTCCATTGCTGAGGGTGATACGCAGGACAGAGGTCAGGCTGAGGTCAGGCGGGGGCAGGGCTGTGATGGGCCAGGTCAGAGCATCTTTATTTAAAATTTTGAGATTTTCCTCATCATGGGTTCTCTTTGCATTTACTTTGATTTTTAAAAACGTTGTGCTTTCTGATTGCTGAGATTCTTGGTACCTGCTAAGTTCGGAGGTGAGTCCTGGCGTGTGGATTGGAACGACTAGACCAGGTCTGGGGTGGGCAGGGAAGATGACCCCAAGGGAGAGAGCCCCAGGGGACAGGGCAGTGTGCACGGTTCTGGGTGAAGAAGACGGGGCACATTCAACGTGAGGGTGAGCAGTGTGTGTGGGGGCTGGGTGAACACCCTGCCACCTCCCTGTTTCCTGTGGGCAGCAGCTGCCCTCACCCCTCACCACCTGGTCCCCAGAGCTGAGAGTGGGACGTGCGGGGTGCAGGTGTGGCCTTGCAGGAGGGCCTCAGGGCCAGTCCAGGGCCTGTGCTCCCAGCGTGTCCAGAGGACCGAGCTCCAGCTCTGGGTTCTCACTTGCCCCCACCATCTCGTTGCCCTGGGAGGACCATGGTCACGCGGGGCACAGACCATTGCTGTAAGATACGCAGCTCTACAATGTTACAAGAAAAAGTTTAAGAAAGAATTTTGGTTAATTTTTATCACACAAGGGATGATAATGACTTTAAAATTGCTTAGTAGGAAAAACAGAATTCCCGCCCCCCATGTAAATACAGAGGGCTTACACTGGAACCCAGGAGGAAATAAGTTCTGGAAATCCACTAGAAGTCACCCTGAAAAGATCCTCCTTCTATTACACAGGATGCAACAAATCCTTGGGTCCACATTTTGGGGGACGGGTGACTTCTACATGTGCTGATGGGCATTACGGCTCTTGTGAGGGTGGATGAACCTGTGATGCCATAATTCATGTTCTCCTTTCTCTGCTCGGCCACTGACTCGTCGACGTTTTGGTTGGGCTCAAGGCCGATTTCTAGGATGACTTAGGGGCTGGGCAAGGACGGGGTGACATGGTCAATCACCTCAGCCTGGCTCTCTCTTTGCAGGAACGTCCATATCTATTGAGGGGTGAGCTGCCCAGCATTCTCCTGACCAGGTGCCCTCATGCTTGCTTACTAAATTATCACGTGTGATGCCCAGTGCTGCCAGGTTCTCACGAGCTGGGTCAGTCCAGTTCAGGCCCAGCATCTGCAGGGACATTCTACTGATCTCCTCGCTTCTGTCACTCACTGGACTCTATTCTCATCCCAGAGCCGGTGCATCCTGGGGAAGCGAAGCTGGAGCATGCCAGTCTGCACAGGATCCTCCTACAACTCCCACTGCACCCAGGAGAGAAGTCACACCCCCACTGTGTCCACAGGCTCTCCAGGATGTTGCCGCCATCCCCTCCCTCAACCCCTGACCCCACTGTGGCCGTCACCGCTGCTCTCCCTCCTCCAGCCTCACACCACACCAGGCTCCTCCCCACTCCTCCCCTCCTCAGAGTGCCCCCCTCCCTGAGCCGGGCTCCGGCGCGAGCTCCCCGCGGCGTGGACCAGCGTGGCACCCAGCCCCGCGGCCTCGCCTGCCTGGCCCTCCACGAGGCCTGCCGCTCAGCTGCAGCGCGGCCTTGCTCCGAGAACGTGCTCTGCGAGCACTCGGTGAGCAGATGAACAAACAGCGAACGTGCTGCTGGTGGGAATGTAAATCAGTACATTTCTAGAAAACCACCAAAATTTATTTTTCTCATGAACAATTGATTAGAATCACTGAATGTACAAAGTTAGCAATACCAATCAGCAGAAGAATGTTAAAAACTGCTTGTAACCTCCCTTGCTGTTGCTGTGTGGGGGTGACCCCTGTAGTCCTTTCCATGTGTGTGAAAAGCTTGGTTACATCGTACCTTGTTTTTTATTACTTAGCAGAAGGTGATGATAAAGCCTTAACTGTTACTAAGAACATTTCTATAACATTACTTTAAAGGACACTATTGTAAGGAGAATTTATATATATATATATATATATATATATATATACACATACACACATATGTATAATGTTCTACTCTTCCGTTGTTGGACATTTGGTTAGTTTCTGATAGCAGTGAACAACCTCACAGCCAAATCTCTATACACCCATGACTGATTTTTAAGGATTTTGGTAATATTGCCAAATTCCCCCTCATAAAGGTTACCCCATTTACCCTGTCCCCAGGGGTGCTGAAATGAGTCATTTCTCCATTCCTTTATAATACTCACCAATACAGGGCACAAGTGACCTCTCATTTTGTTTTAATTTGCATGTCTTTGATCACTAATAAGGTTGAACATCTCTTATACATTTGTATTTATTCTTTTGTGAATGGCTATTCATGTCCTCAATACCCTTCTCTCCTCTGAAATGTTGGTATCTGTTACTCATTGGTAAGAAAGCTTTATACACTAGGGCATTAACCTCTCTGCTATAGATGTTGAAAATATCTTTTCTTGGTTTTGGTTTACCTTTCGATTCCAAAATGGCATTTTCCACATATGGATTTTAAATTTGTACAATGCAAATCTAGCTATCTTTCCTCTTTCCAGTTTCTGCATTTGGAGTTGGACTTACAAAGAGCTTTCCCATTACATTACATTATGTAAATGGTACTTTTATAGCTTCACTTAAAAATTTAAATCTTTAATTCCTGTTTTAATACACAGTATGAGGTAGGGCACTGCTTTTATTTGTCTTCTGAATGAGTGGCAGATTGTACCTATATCTTTATAGATTTTCCCCCACTGATTGAAATGCCTTTATGTTAAAATAAATGTGTATATTTGGGTCTGTTTCTGCACTCTCCTGTGCTTCACTGTTTTAATGATTGTAGGTTTCTGCAGTATATATTTGATTGAGCAACTCTCTCCCATTACTCTATTTTTCCTTTAAAAAATGTTCCTTGGATATTTTTAATTTCTTTATACTTTCAAATGAAAATTGAAATCAGTGTGACAAAATATCAAACCGTTTTGATGGGATTTTGATGGGACTTGCATCAAGTTGAAAGAGGGGACTGGAGGACTGGGGAGGGTTGATGCTGATCGACCGCAGGGGCCTCACCTGCTCCCCGTGATTTCCTGTAATGTCCTCTGTGTGCAGATTGCACGTCTAGGGCAGAATAACACCATTAAGGACCTTAAAAATGTTAATTCCCCTTCTTGAAACAGTCCACCTCTAGTGACCTGCTGCGCACCCAGTCCATGCACAGAGACCCCAGTTACAACCTCGTCTGCTATGGTTAGAACACTGGAATCAATTTATTTATTCTATTTTTAAAAAATATGTATATATGTTTTAACATATCTTTATTGATTTCAGAGAGAGAAAAGGAGAGGGAGAGAGAGAAACATCAATGATGAGAGTCATTGATCAGCTGCCTCCCACACCCCCCCACTGGGGATCGAGCCCGCCACCCAGGCCTGGGTCCTGACCGGGATTCGAACCCCGGTCGCCTGGGTCCCAGGTCGATGCTCCACCGCCGAGCCACGCCGGCCGGGCTGGCATCACCCTACATGAACGGTAATTTGATACATATGGTTAAATATTATGCAGCCCTTAAAAAGATATTTATGAAAATTACTGCAGTTTAAATGTTACATCGAAAATCGGGGTTGAATGCCGTATGAACACGCATCCTGCGGTGTAGCTTCCGCGCGCCTCGGGCCAACGGGGAATCGGCGCCCAGAGGTCAGTCGGCGGGGCGGGGCCGCGGGGGCGGGGCCGCGGGCGGGGCGGGCGGGGCGGGCGGCGGTGCAGTCCCGGGCGCGGCCGCCGGGTGGCAGTGCGCGCCCGCAGACCCGCGCGCCCGCAGACCTCCGCGGGCCGCAGCCCCGGTTGGCGCGGCTCGCCGCGCGGAACGGACGCGTTCGCTGTGCTTTGCTTTCCACTGACAGTATCTGGCGGCCTGGGAGGGAGAGGAACGCGATTGCTCGTGGGGAAATTTACGAGCGTCATCTGGCCGCGGGGTCCCCACGGCTGTCCGCGTGCCTGCGCCGGGTGCTCCTGCCTCCGGCGCGCGTCCCGCCCCTGCGGCGCGGGCATCGTGCCACCGCCCCCGAGCCGCAGACTGTCCAGACTCCTTTTCCTTCCCTTTGAGTTTGGAAACAGCCCCAGGCCCCTGTGTGGCTGTCACAACCCCTTCTGGGTGTCAGAGTGCCCGCACTTCATCGGGGCCTCCACCAGGACACTGCGTCGGCCAGGGCTTCCCACAGCCAGGGGTGTCCCCAAAGTCCTCCCCTCGGCGACCGGGCTCTACGGGGGGGGGCAGGTCCTTCCTCCTGAGGCTCCGCAGCCTGGAGGCTGGTGTCTCACCTCCCGGAGTGGGGTGGGAGCCTGGGACAGGGACCCCTGCCGGCAGAGGTGTGCGGGCCGGGCAGAGGGCAGCGCCCACCCCCGCCCGGCGCGGCTTTCCCAGCCTGGCGCACAGGGGGTGGCTGGGAGGGGGCCGCTGGCTGGGGACCCACTGGTCTCCTGGCTCAGGTCCTGCTCCCGGCCGCCTGGAGCCAGCTCTGCCTGAAGCCCAGCCCGAGGCGGGAGCGCCGCGAGCAGGACCGCGGGAGGCCCTGGCCCCACCCAGCCCGGGCAGGGCGGTGCCTGGGCTACAGGCAAGGAGCCGCGTGAGCAAGGGGCCAGGTTGGCTCTACCAGGGCACACAGTACCGGAGGCATAGGAGACGGACCAGCACCAGTGAAGCACATGGACACAGCCTGGGGCTTTGCTGTGGAGGTGGCATCACTCCAACCCGCTGGGGCCCTAACATTGCCTGGAGCAGGGGAGCCGTTTGTGTTATATGGATCTAGGGCTGTGCTCTCTCTCCTCCCTCCCTCCCTCCCTCGCTCCCTCCCTCGCTCCCTCCCTCGCTCCCTCCCTCGCTCCCTCCCTCCCTCCCTCCCCACCTCCCCCCTTTCCTTTTTTTTTTTTTTAAATATATCTTTATTGATTTCAGAGAGAAGAAAGGAGAGAGAGAGAGAGAGATAGAAACATCAATGATGAGAGAGTCATTGATTGAGCCCGCAACCTGGGCATGTGCCCTGACAGGGAATCGAACCCTGATTGCCTGGATCCTAGGTCGACGCTCAACTGCTGAGCCACGCCTGGCTGGGCCCCCCTTTCCTTTTTTGGCTGGAGGAGGTTTCCCTAAAGTGACTGTGCCCATAGGGCCCTCACCTGGGCTGGTCCACGCCGGCTCTGTGCCTGAAGAGATGTGGCAGGGTGTGGCTCTGACACTCTCAGGAGTGTCAGGCAAACGAGTGAGGCATTGGTGCCCATGGCACAGCACCAGGGCCTTGTGGGGTCTTGGCCAATAACTTCGTCTGCAGCTGTACCCCTGCACCCCCACTAGGGCCCGAGCTTCCCTGAGGCCACCAGGGCATCCCTGAGGGATCACATCCATTCAGCCAGAGCTGGTTTCCTCTGAGAGAGGCTTTCGCTGTGGGAGCGGCAGAAAGCACACGGGCTCTCCCTCTGTCTGGAGGGATGTTTAAAGGCCCCATGTCATCACCGTGAGGCCAGCTTTGCATCTCTGGTACACAGAGGACAGGACCCTCCCTCAGCTCATTACAATCCACCACATTTCCCCAGCAGTCTTACAATTTAATTACTCAAAATTGCACTGCTTTATTGCATATTGCTTAAGTCCAAGACAAGCAAATACCCAGATAATGAACAATTATTTATGACAAATTATTACCTTTACACATAAGATTAACAGTTTCTATTAAGTTCAGGAAAGGTGAAAACCCCTTGCTGAAAAATAGGTGTGCTGTCCTCCCAGGGAATTCATCAGGTGGGGGCAGAAGCTGGTGCTTGGTGTTGGCGTGCACTCCGATGGCGGCTCCCTAGGTGCCTGCACGGGCCCGGGGCCTCAGCCAAGGGCAAAGGGCCCTCTTCCTGCTAAGGGCAGGTCTGTGCCCACCTGAGCCTGGACCTGGGCTCCCCGCTCTCCTCGTCTGCTTTGGGCATGGAGGCTGATAGCACGAGTGAATGTGACGTGTTCCACTAATTGCATTTGCATTTAAGTTTTAAAAATTGTGTACTATTTGCAACTGACCTGAACTTTATAAGTTGTGGACTCACTAACATATGATTGGGCTGTTTTACCCCATCTCCTTGGTTCTTCTTATGACCAGAAGCCTCTCTTGGCTAATTACAACGTACAGTATTCCCCAGCAGTCTTACAATCAAATTATTCAAAATTGGATTTCTTTATTGCATATTGCTAAAACCCAAGACAAGCAAACATCAAGATAATAAACAGTTATTTATTGCAAATTATTACCTAATATATAAGATTAACAGCTTGTAACTATTAAGATGAATACATGTGGTAAACTGTATTTATTACACTTATTTTGTAGCAAATATCTTTGTATAAAACATATGTTTATGTATTGCAATTAATGAGAAAAAGTGTAAGATTAACAATTTGTGTTGGGTTTTGTTTTTAGATTTATGCACACTGTAAAACTTATTTATTGCACTTATTAAAAGTATTTAATGATGGACTTTTAGATGCTATATTTTTAATGTGCAAATATAAACTAAAGGGGTGTTAAATTACAAAATGGAAAATTATAACCAAAGTCAAAGAATCTAACTATTTTCTGCTATAAATCTGCTTTAAAAAGATCATCACTGGAATTACCGAATCTTTAAATAGTGGCCTTTATGTACGTAATGAGTTCCAATGAGTTATCCTTAAAAGGGCTTTTTCCATCATGAAAACTAAACTCAACATCTTGCTCTGAGAGATAAATGTACTAGCTGCGGAAGCAGCAGAATCGTTCTGTTTTATGACGAGACGCTGATTTAATATGGGGAAGAGCGGGGGTGGCAGGTCCCAGGAGGCGAGGGTGCAGGGCTGGGGAAGGGTGTGGTGGATCGAGGGGGCAGCGGCCGGGGGTGGGGCCCCCTCATCTCGCTGGCCTCCTGGGCGGAGACCAGGCAGGTGTAGGCAGAGCCACTTCATGCCACAGAATGAGAAGACGATGCTCAGAAAGGTGGCGCTCAGACTGTGAAACTCGAAAGGAGGCTTGAGGCTGCTGGTCCAGGAAGGAAGGGAAGCTCTACTGGCAGCAGGAGAAACCTCCTGGGAAAATCTGCCTGAGTCGTGGGCTGTTTTCACATTGTGGAACCAATTATGAAAGTAAGTAATTCCTGGGCTTTCTGAGGAGACAGCTGTCCTCTAGCCAAGGCTCCGCTCCTGACCAGCACCATGTCCCCTGCCTGCCCATGGCCTATACCTATTGTTATTAATAATAAATGATATAATAATAAATAAAGAAATAATAACACAAGAATAAACCCTGTTTCACTTACCCCCAACTGTAAACCTACTTTTGCCCCCCAGCTGGGTGCTGACCCCCGAGTCTAAGGTGCTGTGCTGCCCACTGCCCAGGGGACCCTGACAAAGCTGGAACAGGCTTAGGGCACAGACTCTACCCAGGGTCCTGTACAGCTTCCTGGGGATCCCAGACATGTCACTGTTCCTCTGACCTCTGAGCACAGATTGGCAGGGAGGTGCAGGCCCACCTCCTGCACACTGTGTGGAGTGGGTCAGGGTGTTGTGGGGGCACTGTGTGGCGGTGAGAGTGGACGGCGAGGGGGGACGGGAGAGAGGGGGCCGGTTCCCAAGGTCCACTGGTGGGAATTTGGAAAAGCCACTTGCTTACTCAGAAGGCAAGTGTTCACTTGCTCAGCAGCTTGTATGATTTTATTTCAGATGTTGAAAGCTCCCCCATAAATAATTATCTAAATTTTTTGTAGGACATGTACAAAAATTCTTTGAATGTTTTTTGTTGTTGTTTATTTGTTCCATTGATTTTTAGAGAATGTGGAAGGGAGGGAGAAAGGGGGAGAGAGAACAGGGGGGGAGAGAGAGAGAGAGAGAGAGAGAGATTGATGTGAGAGAGACACAGTGATTAGTTGCCTCCAGCATGAGCCAGGAATGACCTGGGACACAGGCTGAACCTGCAACCAAGGTACGTGCCCTTGGCTGGAATCGAACCCATGACCCTTGTGGTGCATGGGCTGATGCTCTAACCACTTAGCCGCACTGGCCAGGGCAAAAAGTTCTTTGAATTTTTAAAAAATTATGTATAGAAAGCATAAAACTCTGTTATTTTGTGTGTGGAAGCATGGTGGGTGCTGTTTGGTGCTCCTGTCCTGGAGGGCATCTGTCAGCATCCTGGGGCACCTGTAGGATGTGGGCTCTGGAAGGTTGAATGTGACCTGAGCATCATGGGGACAGAGGGCCGGCTGGGAGGCTTCCATCTCTTGCATGTCCCCAAACTCTCATAGGAATTTATTTATTAATCTACCCATTTTGTTCTATTACCTCATACATTTCTTCATTGTTAATGAATTAACTCATTTGTTCATTAATGAATTCATGGGTTTCTTCTGCTTGCTTTGGCTTATTTTGCTCTTCTTTTCTAGGTTTTTGAGGAGGAAGTGTAAGTTATTGGTTTGAGACCTTTCATCTTGTCTAATATATGCATTTAGTACTATAAATTTCCCTCTTAGTGCTGCTTTAACTGTACCCAGCAACTTCTGATAGCTGTTTTTTTATTTTCATTCAGTTCAATGTTTTCTAAAAAATTTACCTTGAGATGTCCTCCTTAGCCCATGGGTTATTTAGAAATGTGTTGTTCAGTTTCCAAGTGTTTGGAAATTTGTCTGTTATTGGTTTCTATTTGATTCAGTGTGGCTGAAGAGTGCACTACATATGATTTAAATTCCTTCAAGTTTGTTGAGATTTATTTTTATGGCCCATGATATAGTCTGTTTTTATATATGTTCCATGGATACTTGAAAACAGTCTGTGTTCTGCTATTGTGGGTGGATTGTTCTATAAATATCAATGAATTCTTGTTGTTTGATCGTTGTTGAGTTCTTACGTATCCTTGTTGGTTTTCTGTCTAGTTGCTGAGAGAGGGGACTTAAAGTACCACTAAATTGTGGATTTGTCTCTTTTCCCTTTCAGTTCTGCCAGGCTTCGCCTCTTATACTTTGCAGTTCTTCTGTTTGGTGTATTCACATTACCCTCAATGTATACATCCATGCATGAAAATAATGTACAAAATATGTACACATTCATCATAAACTGACCCTCTTATTATTAATTATCCTTCTCTGTCCCTGATAATTTTCTTTGCTCTGAGGTCTATTTTAGCTGATATTAATATAATCAGTGCTTTCCTTTGATTAAGATTTGCATGATATATCTTTTCCATCTATTTGCTTTAAACCTGCCTATAATGTTGTATTTGAAATGAGTTTCTTGTTGACAGCTTGTAATTGGGTCATGTTTTTAAAATCCATTTCTGCCATCTCTTTTAATTGGTATATTTAGACCATTTACATTTAATATAATTTTTGGTATGTTAGAGCTTAATTCTGCCATTGTATTTCGTTTGTTTGTTTTCTGTGGTTTATTTCTGTGTTCTTTTCCTCTTGCCTTCCTGTGAGTTACTTGAACATTTTTTAGAATTCCTCTTTGATTTATCTGTATTGTTTGAGTATACCTTCTTGTATAAAATTTTTAGTGCTTGCTCTAGATTTTACATTCTTTATACGTAACTTATCAGAGCCTTCTGGTATTGTCATTTCACCAATTTGAATGAAGTATAGAAACATTACTGCCCATTAAGCAGCTTTATCTCCCCCACTTATAATATCATTGTTTAAAATAGTTTCTCTATATACATTTAGAAGCACATCAAACAGTACTACAACTTTTGCTTCAACCATCAAACATAATTTGGAAAATGCAAGAGAAGGGAAGCCTATTGTATTTACTCACATTTTTGCTTATTGATTCTTCCTTTCTTCTTGATGTCCCACAGCGTTTTCTTTTGTAGTGTCCTTTCTGTGTAGAAAACTTTTCTCTCTGCCTACTCTGACTCCATCAGTAATGGGAGGGATATTTCATAACTGCCAAGTGTGAGGTCTTGAAGGCCAGGCTCCCCATGGTCTCTACTGACACTATTGGGAGAGGGAGCCCTGTGGGATTGAAGACCTGCCTCCATACCTGGACTCCTCTGACATTCCCCCGACTTCTTGTTACATCTCTTGAAAGGTGGATGTATAGACTCCCACTTGGCCTTTGCTGGTGTGGTTGTGGGTAGAGCCACAGTTTTTTTCCATAGTGTTTTATCTAAAAGTTTTCTCTGACTAGGCTGCCCCTTCCTCGTCCTTTGTTTAGAGAGATCAGGCTTTGGTTGGATTATTTTCTATGTACCCATGTGGTTTCCAGATTTCTGACTTCTTTAGTTTTAAGTCTAGAATATATGAGGCAAAAAGAAAACCAAGGGAAATGACTACAGTGTCATTTCTTGATCTTGAGGTCGTGAAGCCAGTCTGCCTTTGCCTTGCTACATCCTCTGGGATCAGGGAGCAGCCTCCTTCTCTGGTCACCCTCCCCCTGGGTTTGCTCCATGTCTTTCAGCACATGGCCCTTAGCACTCATTCATTTATTCATTCTTCTGTTCATCAAAACTGGTTGTGTGCCTACTGCTGCAGGTATGGTGGTCAAAGTCTCATGAGTTATAGTCAGCAGAGGAGACAAACAATAATCATAGGGTGTTGGAAGGTAGTTGCCCCTGGACTGACCTTGCCTTGCCCTGGTGTGGGAGACATTACGGGGCAGGGCCTGGGTCTGCTCCCCCTACCCAGGATGAGTGGGGGCTCCTAGGTCATAGTCCCGAGGGAGACACCTGGGGGCTTGGCTGTTTCAGGACACGTTTATTAATCTGCTGAGCACCTGCTGCTGCAGAGCCTGCACTGGGCAGGGACTGAGATGAGGGAGGCTGGGCCAGCTCGAGGCTAAGGCTGGGCTGGGATGAGGCTGTGCTAACAGTGCTGTGAAAGCTCCCCCTTGAAGGAAGGGTGAGAGCACCTGTGGTGGGAGCTCAGGCTATGGCTTCTTTGTGGCAGAGGCTTCTGCACTGGACCTGGGCACTGACTGGAACAGACCTGGTGGAGGTGCAGCCTGGAAATGGCCCTATTCCCTACTCCCATTGGTGGAGCAGCTGCAAAAGGGACCCAGGTTCCCACCCAGGCCTCACCCTGGGGCCGTCTTTCCCTTCACCATGGGCATTGTCTTCCTCCTGCCAGGATGCCCACCCGGTGGCAGCCTGGTCCATGCCCCTCCCCCATGGGCCCTGCTCTTCCGCCCACAATGCCCATCTGGGCCCCGCATTGTCTCGGGAAGACGTGCACTCACCTGGGTGGGTTATTATTAGCCTGCAATGGAGAGGCCCTGAATGGGGGACTCGAGCTCCTGCCTGATGCTGTGGCTGAGGCCAGGGGGAGATGATCCATTATGGCACGGGTGTGCTCTAATTCCACATAACGGAATGAATGGCAGTTGTATTTTGGGTGCCACATGCACAGATAGCATTGTTCCTCACTTGGGCTGCACGGAAAATTAGAGTAGGCTTTGTGCAGAAAGATGAAGAGCTGAGGGCACCTGCGGTGCTGGTGCTGTGACCCTGGGAGGGTGGGGGAGTCACAGTTCAGCGGCTGGAATGGCCAGGAAAAGGGGTCTTGGGACTGCTGTCAAATCAAGGCCCCCAGCCCACTGATCTCACTTCTCCACCTCAACCCCCACCCCCAATTTTCATTCTCATGGCTTCTTCAGACCCTGCCTACCTGCCCAGCTCTGGGACCTCTTCTCCAGGAAGCCGCAGGACCTGGGCTCCTCCACTTTTCCAGTTCTGCATCTGCATGTACTGGTAAGCACCTTCTTCTGCCTCCCCACAGGCTCCTGGCCGCCCTGCCTGCCTCCTGGCCCTGGCTGGACACGCTGCCACCATGTGCAAATAGCTCTACGGTTGAGTCAGCGCCTTCACCTGGTGTCTCCTGGGGAGTGGGACTCCCTCCAGCACCGAGCCCACAGCAGCACTGCCCAGGGAGCAAGCCAGTGGAGCTGCTGCCTAGGGTTGGAGGGAAGGGATCCAGCATTGGTGACAACATTGGTTCTCCACCTCGGCAGTGGCACAGTGGACACTGGCTCAGAGGGACACAGGCACCTCGGTACACTCTCAGAGGTACCCACAGATCCATGTCCCCTGTGGGTTACTTGTGCTCTGGGACCCAAGATAAAAGTAATGGAAATTAATGCTAATATTCCAGGGAAATGTCATCAGGAGGTCTCGCCCTGGAGGAGGCCTCGGGGTCACTGGACCGAGGCATTCCTGCTCCTGAAATATTTGCACACAAAATGGTTTCACATTTAAAAATGCACATTTAGAGTGGTGTCAATCACAGGCACTTGCAAATAACCACTGACTTGACAGGGAACAGAATTTTTGCATGGAGTTTAATCTGTTCAAACACCTTTTTCATTTGGAGTGACAGTGAGCCCTGAGAAAGGGACCCACCTTCCTCACCTCCTGGCTGCATGCGGAGGTGTGCTGCAGGGAGGCACCCTAGAAAGCACCCCCTCATTCCCGTCCCATCCTTCTCCAGACCAAGTCCCCGCATCGCTCACAGCCCAAAGTGGGGGCTGGGTAAGTCAGCTCCTGTCTCCTAGGGATGAATCAATGACAGTACCCTGGATTCTGGCACCCACCTGTGGCCTTGCCTGGGGAGGGGAGGTCTGAAGAGTGTCACAATCATCCAAACAGGCTATTGTGGCCACCCTGCTGCATCACTCGTTTATTCACTCCCTCATTCACTCACTCACTCCCTCATTCACTCACTCACTCACTCATTCACTCATTCACTCACTCCCTCATTCACTCACTCACTCACTCACTCATTCACTCACTCATTCACTCACTCCCTCATTCACTCACTCACTCACTCATTCACTCATTCACTCACTCCCTCATTCACTCACTCACTCCCTCACTCACTTATTCACTCACTCACTCCCTCATTCACTCACTCACTCACTCCTTCACTCACTCACTCACTCCCTCATTCACTCACTCACTCACTCATTCACTCATTCACTCACTCCTTCACTCACTCACTCACTCACTCATTCACTCATTCACTCACTCCCTCATTCACTCACTCACTCCCTCATTCACTCATTCACTCACTCCTTCACTCACTCACTCACTCACTCATTCACTCACTCACTCACTCATTCACTCATTCACTCATTCACTCACTCACTCATTCACTCACTCACTCACTCACTCATTCACTCACTCCTTCACTCACTCACTCACTCACTCCCTCACTCACTCACTCATTCACTCACTCATTCACTCACTCACTCACTCCTTCACTCACTCATTCACTCACTCACTCACTCCTTCACTCACTCACTCACTCACTCACTCCCTCACTCACTCACTCATTCACTCACTCATTCACTCACTCACTCACTCCTTCACTCACTCACTCACTCATTCACTCACTCCTTCACTCACTCACTCATTCACTCACTCCTTCACTCATTCACTCCCTCACTCACTCATTCACTCACTCACTCACTCATTCACTCACTCACTCACTCACTCATTCACTCCCTCACTCACTCATTCACTCACTCACTCACTCACTCACTCATTCACTCCCTCACTCACTCATTCACTCACTCACTCACTCATTCACTCACTCACTCACTCACTCATTCACTCCCTCACTCACTCCTTCACTCACTCACTCACTCACTCATTCACTCACTCACTCACTCATTCACTCATTCACTCATTCACTCATTCACTCATTCACTCACTCACTCACTCACTCATTCACTCACTCACTCACTCATTCACTCATTCACTCATTCACTCACTCACTCATTCACTCACTCACTCACTCACTCATTCACTCACTCCTTCACTCACTCACTCACTCACTCCCTCACTCACTCACTCATTCACTCACTCATTCACTCACTCACTCACTCCTTCACTCACTCATTCACTCACTCACTCACTCCTTCACTCACTCACTCACTCACTCCCTCACTCACTCACTCACTCCCTCACTCACTCACTCATTCACTCACTCACTCACTCCTTCACTCACTCATTCACTCACTCACTCACTCCTTCACTCACTCACTCACTCCTTCACTCACTCACTCACTCACTCCCTCACTCACTCACTCACTCACTCCCTCACTCACTCACTCATTCACTCACTCATTCACTCACTCACTCACTCCTTCACTCACTCACTCACTCACTCACTCATTCACTCACTCCTTCACTCATTCACTCCCTCACTCACTCATTCACTCACTCACTCACTCCTTCACTCATTCACTCCCTCACTCACTCATTCACTCCCTCACTCACTCATTCACTCACTCACTCACTCACTCACTCACTCATTCACTCCCTCACTCACTCACTCACTCACTCATTCACTCACTCCTTCACTCATTCACTCCCTCACTCACTCATTCACTCACTCACTCACTCCTTCACTCATTCACTCACTCACTCACTCGTTCACTCACTCATTCACTCACTCACTCACTCACTCTCTTACTCACTTATTCACTCACTCATTCATTCACTCATTCATTTGTTCACTCAGTTTTTCATTCGCAGAGTGTTCATGGTGTTCCATGGACAGTGGAAACTGCTGGACACTAGGCAAGCATCCCTGCCCACAAACAAATGAGTCACATGTTTCCCAAAGGTGGCACCCATGGGGCATGTATGTACAGTGCTACGTGGGTGATACATTATGGTTGTGTGAGTTGATTTTGATTGAAGATTTTTATTTTATTATATTTTTCAATTACAGTGTATATTCAATATTATTCTGTATTAGTTTCAGGTGTATAGCACAGTGGTTAGAAAATCATATACCTTACAGAGTGTTCCCTCTGATATTTCTAGTCCCCACCTGGCACCGTGCATAGTTATTAGAATATTATTGACTGTATTCCCTATGCTGTACTTTACATTCCTGTGACTGTTTGTAAATACCAATCCCTGTACTTCCCAATCCCTTTACCTTTTTCACCCAGTCCACTACCACAAGAGGCATTATTTCCAAGTCAAATTTTGCTTTGAGATATCCAAGAAAATAGAACGTTTTAAGATAAAAAATACTGCAAAACAAGGGTAGGACAACACTGTCTTGGCCTCGAGCCATCTCCCTGGAGCCCTGGACAGAGTGTGTGGGAGGAGTTGAGGGCTCTGTCCACTCAGCTCAAAGGGGAGTCAAGAGCAGACTCCTGAGGGCACAGGCCTGACAGTCATAGGAGGAGGGAGCCTCCGCCCTCGCCCAGCACTTACGAGCACCTTTTGTATGCTCTCCCTGTCCATGGGGGTCTGGTTGCTGCAGGGTCCTTTCTGGAATCTAATTCCAACTGACTTTGGAGCCTCCTGCAGATGTTCTGTGTGCTCAGAATAATGTTCCTTTCCTCATCTCCCTGACACTCACCTGTGCCCTGACACCCATCCCGTCCTCATAGTCTGCAGCCAACACTGGTCCAGGCTGGTGAGTGCATGGAGGGCTCAGGCTGGAGGACCAAGGTCTAACCTGGACCAGGGCTGCCCTAGCTGCTTATCTGGGCAGTTATGGGGATGCTGTCATCTACTCTGAGGGTTCACTTACTAGTCCCTTTCATTCCCTGGCTACATGACAGCCCCTGAGGTCACATAGAGCCCAGGGCTGTGTGATTGTCCATGCCGTTCACAAGCACGGTGATGGGAAAAGATAATAAATGTGAAGATAATTTCAGACATGGAAAGACATTTCTTTCCCCCGGAATTTAACTTCTGGAAAAGTTCATTTGGATGATTAAATGAGTAACAAATAGGCAAGGAAATTTTCGGGGGAAAAAGAGTGAAGAAGAATTCCTATTAGATACTAAAATGATTTGAAAGCCAGAAAATGCGTGGATCAGACAACAAAATACAAAATGTAGAGGCAGACCTGGGGGCCCGGGCCCTTTAAGAAACGGACCTTGAGGCACAGGTTGAGTGCCGAGACTTTATTTGGGAGGTGCTGGGGGCACCGCAGCTGACTCACACCCTCTCCAGGTGGGCTTCGTGCTGCTGCGTCTCAGAGGGCTCAGCAGTACAGGGACGAGGGGTGTGTACCTGGCTCCCGTCCTCCTGTCTCCCGCTGGTCTAAGGTCATCCTATTGGTGGTGCCTCCACATTTCTGCACTGCACCCTTGGGGTTGCACCTTGGAAACTTCCGAAAACACTAACCCCATACCCAGGAGTGAGGTGATTTCTGCAAGTCTGCAAGTGGCCGGAGATGCCAGAGACATGAAGTGTGTGCTGGGCTGCTGGTGGCACAGTGGGGGCAGGTCAGGGACTCAGGTGGGGAGAGTGAGACACTCACTCCTGGATGCCAACAAACTCAGTGATCAGGTTCAATCATAGGTGATATTTTAAAAAGTCAAAATTAATGCAAAAACTGGTGATGAACAAAATATCAACATTTTAAATAAAGAGCAGATTGGGGGCCAGGGCTCAGCGGAGCTGAGGTACCTCTCTTCATTCACAGAGACTTGGAGGAGCATCCTTGGAAGTTAAGTCTGAGATGCCACATGGACCTCCCAGTGGTGCCCGCAGTGGGGAGGGAGGCTGGGCTGAGCCATGGGGCTGGAGAGGGGACTGAGGGTGTGAGTGTGTCAGAGGGGACTGAGCCCCAGCACCCAGGGACAGAGCTTAGCGAGAAGGGTGCCGAGGAGCTGTCCCCGTGAAGCACGCAGTTCCTGTGAGTGCTGCAGAGGTGCTCTGGGCGGGTGGTGGGGCCAGGGCAGCTTAATTTCTCACCCGCTGTGCATTTCTCAGGAGTGAGCACCTGTTACTTGTGCAGTGAAAATACTCTCCACCCTTCCAAGACACTGTCATGTTGACGGGCGGCTGTGCAAAGGAGCCGGTCAGAACAAGAAAAGAGCTACTCAGGCGCTCGTGCCCACCTTGCTGGGCTCTCCCAGGGACAGAGGTGGGCATCAGGGCGCTGGCCATAGGTCTGGAGCTGCGCGAACCTTAAAGCTCAGGGCGCTGGTGCTGGGCTGGTCACCAGTGCCTGCTTGAGGGCCTGAACTTCAGTTGGAGGAGGAGTTTGGTTTCTGGTGGGAATACCTTTGAGGGTGGGCGCTGGGCAGAGGGAGGGGCAGGGTGGTCTTTCTAGAGGACTTGGGCCCTTGGCAGCTAACTTGCTAGATTCCTGAACAGGTGATCCTGGTACAGGTTTATCACAGACACAGGTACATAATAAAAATTCCAATTTGAGCGTGGCCAGTTTGCACCAAGCATATATTTTGAGTAAATGCTCGAGTGACTAAATGTGCCCTGCGGTCCTGCTCAAGCATTTACTGAGCGCCTGCTGAAGTGAGTGGGGTGCCACGGAAGCCAGTGAGTCCGGCTGCTGCCGCTGCGAGCCCGCCCCCGGCCAGGGGAAGGGGCACGCTTGATTAGGTGCCGCAGGGACCATTGCCGATCGGCACCAGGACAGCATTTTGAAGAAAGAACACAGAGCGGAGGCTTCCCTGTCTGGCGGCCAGGGCCGACCTCCTCAGGGAGTAGCATCTGAGCAGGTGTGTGAGGGAGGAGGCCTGGGTGGCATGTGGTGGCCGGGGGATCCCAGTGGGGGTGGGGGTGGCTGTCTTCCTGAGCACACCCTGTAGGAGACCACTGCTCACAAGCTTTTTAGGGCACTGTGTTGAAGGGGAAGACATGCTGAAGAAATATTAGAGACAGGTTGTGGAGATACCATGGAGGGGGTGGAGAAGTGAGCCTCGGACAACCTGACCTGCCTGACCTGACACTGGACGCAGGTGCCTACCCTCCCGCCTACCTGGTCCAGCTGGTCCCCCTCCCTCCTGTCCTTAGGGCCTGGGGGCAGTGAGGGCCTTCACAGAAGCAGGCTGTCCACAGAGGTAAACCTCGGAGAAGGCATATTCAGGGGTGGGATCGAGTCTGGCCTGGAGCCCACCATCTAACACTGGTTGCAGAGGAGTGGGCTAGGTGCCAGTGGGCGGTCAGTGCTGACGAGGAGACTGGTGGTCATGGTGGTCTGGGCTTAGTTCCTATTTGCATCCACCAAAAGTTGGGACCCAGAGCCTGACTGAGATGGAAGGGGAACCAGGGTTTGCTGAAGACCTACTGTGTGCCAGGTACTGCACAGGGAGATAATTACCCCAGTCCTGCCTGGGATGTGCTCTCAGTCTAGGGGTGGAGACAGGGCTGTAAACAGATGACCTGACAGCATGTGGCCGAGAGCTCAGCATCTGTACATGGCTGAGTGGCTGAACAGGTGCAGAGAAGCAAAAACAAAGGAAGGAGGTGGTGCAGTGGTGATGCTGTGCGCCTGGCCCCGAGAACACTGACTTGGGGGCTAACCCTGGTCTGCCACCGGTGCACTTTATGGGCTCTGCAAACCCCACTTTCTGGCTCTCACTTCCCCATTTCTACTAGACTGATGATTAACAGACCAGAGGCCAGGACCTCAGGTGCTTCAGGGGACAGGTTGGGGGATACCCGGGGGCAGTGGGCTGGGCCGGAGGAGCATGGGAGTGGGCGTCCTTGTCAAACAGGGCAGTTGCAATTCCACCCGGGCCATCTGTGCCATGCGGCTGTGCCGGCTCAGTTTAGCCAGATCTTTCAAGCTGGGAATTTGAATGTTTGTGAAAAGTCTAAGCTTTTAAGTGGCAAGTATTTCAAATGAGAAGGAAAAGTAGCGCCAAAAGGTCTGTGGGTCACGGCCCACGCTCTTCTCGCGTTGGCCCACAGACTGGGTGTTCTCTGAGGTATTCCCCATGTTGTCCATCTGGGAATTGAAAACCCTGACAATAAGGTCACAGTGCACTGTGAGGCACCCACAAAGGCCTTAGCCGGGTGCACATGAGTGGCCACCACATCCTGCAGAAAACCCAGGGTGGGTCTTGAGAACCCGCCCAGGCCTGACACCCTCACTCCCTCCATCATCCATTCTTGGTTCATTCATTCAACAACCAACCACTGAGGCCTCTACGTGCCAGGTTCACCACAAGTACAAAGACTTTTCAGAATTTTCTAAGATTCTTCACATAGGTGGATTCACAAGCCAGGAGAAGAAAGCCTGTGGTGCTCTGTGAGCGCACGTTTGGCCCGGAACACAAGGTCACCTTAAGGTCCTGGAGCTCTTTGAAGCCAGCGGCTGCTGGCCTGAAACCCAGCAGCGTCTGGGTCCTGGCCATGCGGCTTTGGAAGTGCCACTCTGCTCTGCACGCGTGGGGCTTGGAACCACTTCCCTGGGCAGCACCAAGTCCTGCAGGGGTGCGAGGGGGATGCAGGAGCAGCCAGCCCTTGGCAAGGCACCCCTGTGGGGCGGCCACCTCCTGGGCCGCGAGCATACATCACGGCCGGCTCACAGACGCGCTTAAGGAAGAAGGGAAGATCTATTTCGTACACGTTCCTTAAAGGGATTCCATTTTAGCTCCAATTGTAATTTTTACCTTTTTCAGGGGAATTTATTGACACAGTGCCTAGCTCAGCCCTAGTTTTCGGCAGCATCCTTTTGTCTGTACCCACACTCACCAGACGCTTAATTTGTCATAGCCCTGGAGGTATCAGAACTAATGAGCTTTGTTTGAATAGACTTTTTCCAGTTCATCTAGCACACTTTGGGGTAATCACTCAGTTTCTGTTTGCTTCTGACCGAGGCATTGTGGGAAATGTAAGAAAATAACGTTTAAAAAGCAGGATAAATTGGTAACAGACACACTTTCTGCAGAACCCTGAAAATGTTATTTTAAAAAACTCACTGCTTATTGAAGTATCGAGGCTGCCCTAAGTACGACATCACAACGCGGCGTCGGAGGATCCGATAAATGCTGGTTCTCAGTTGGTCGGGGTTTCTCTTTTGCCTCCTTCAAGCAGCTCATAGCTAACAAATTGTTAAACAGTGTAACCTCTCCGGGCCTGGCAGGGACAGAGGACAGCCACGGACACACCTCAGGGTGTCGGCTGGAGAGTTTAAACACCTGTTCCTTGGAATGCTGACCGGAGCGTGCGGGCCGGGGCCGGGAAGGAGCACAGGCAGCGGGCGGGGGCCGGGGGCCGGGGGCCGGGGGCCGGGGGCCGGGGCCAGGAAGGAGCACAGGCAGCGGGCGGGGGCCGGGGGCCGGGGGCCGGGGGCCGGGGCCGGGAAGGAGCACAGGCAGCGGGCGGGGGCCGGGGGCCGGGGGCCGGGGGCCGGGGGCCGGGGCCAGGAAGGAGCACAGGCAGCGGGCGGGGGCCGGGGGCCGGGGGCCGGGGGCCGGGGCCGGGAAGGAGCACAGGCAGCGGGCGGGGGCCGGGGGCCGGGGGCCGGGGGCCGGGGCCAGGAAGGAGCACAGGCAGCGGGCGGGGGCCGGGAAGGAGCACAGGCAGCGGGCGGGGGCCGGGGGCCGGGGGCTGGGGGCCGGGGGCCGGGGCCGGGAAGGAGCACAGGCAGCGGGCGGGGGCCGGGGGCCGGGGGCTGGGGGCCGGGGGCCGGGGGCCGGGGCCGGGAAGGAGCACAGGCAGCGGGCGGGGGCCGGGGGCCGGGAAGGAGCATAGGCAGCGGGCGGGGGCCGGGGGCCGGGGGCCGGGGGCCGGGGCCGGGAAGGAGCACAGGCAGCGGGCGGGGGGCCGGGGGCTGGGGGCCGGGGGCCGGGAAGGAGCATAGGCAGCGGGCGGGGGCCGGGGGCCGGGGCCGGGAAGGAGCACAGGCAGCGGGCGGGGGCCGGGGGCCGGGAAGGAGCATAGGCAGCGGGCGGGGGCCGGGGGCCGGGGGCCGGGAAGGAGCATAGGCAGTGGGCCGGGGGCCGGGGGCCGGGGGCCGGGAAGGAGCATAGGCAGTGGGCCGGGGGCCGGGGGCCGGGAAGGAGCATAGGCAGTGGGCCGGGGGCCGGGGGCCGGGGGCCGGGAAGGAGCACAGGCAGCGGCCGGCAGCTGCTCCTCCCTCCGCTCTCCAGCTAGGCCGTCACCCGGTCACCCAGGGCCCAGACTGTGTCCCGGGCGGGGCTTCTTTTTCAGGATCCCTAGGTGTGCTCCCAAGGACCGGGGGTGGGGGGGGTGGGGGTGGGGGGGTGTCTCAAGAACAGCTGAGGTCTGCGAAGTGGCCCGATTGCGGAATCCCTGACCCCAGACCCCTGCCGGGGGCAGAAGAGAGCTTTTCACACAAAGTGACAGTAAAAGAAGCCGCCTCCATTCGGGGGCTGCCTCCTACAGATTTTGAAATAGAATCAGAGGAGCAAAGACATATGGTGTCTTTTCCCACCAAGGACTCCGGGTGGCCTTTCCCAGCGGGGCAGAGGAAGGGGGGGCACAGGTGCACTCACAGCCCAGGGTGCTTAGGGGTGGAAGGAGGGCATCTCCCAGGCCCAAGAGAAGGAGCTGCCAGCCCAGGGTGGGAACAGCTGTCCTGGTCTTCCCGGGCTTTGCTCCCTCTGACAGCTCCAGGTTTGGGGGTCTGTGTCCTTGAAGAGCCACAGGCTGTGCTGAGAACCACTGCAGGAGAATCCACCTGGAAGGCATGCCAGGAAGGAGGGGCCCTGGGCTGCCAGGTGAGGAGGATTGGGGAGGCAGAGGGGAGATTGGCGGGGTTTGCACCAGAGCTGTTGCCCTGGAGGCTGAGAGGGAGATGGATCAGATGGGCCAAGGCCGCCTGGCGGGAAGGGGGTGTCCTCGGCCGGTGTCTTCCTCTGAGCAGCGAGGCTGTGTGGCGGGTGTCTCAGTAACTGCTGTCTAACAACCACCTCAGAACTTCGCTCACAGCAGCCAGCGGCCCTTCTGCAGGTGCTGGGCAGTCCCACTGGTGACCTGTCCCGTCCACTGCAGCCAGTGGGTGAGTTATGGATGGTGGTGGGGGGCGGGTCTAGATTGACCTCACTTTTGCCTGGTGGTTGGCAGGAGGTTCAGCTGGGGCACCTGGCTTCTCCTCCCTGTGGGCTCTTGTTCTCCAGAGTGTGGGGTCCCACAGCCTCCCTGACCTCTGCTTGCTCCATGTTTGCCACCAGCTGAGCCTCCAATCTAACCCTTGAATTTACGTGGACTTGGGGAGTGTGGGCTTGGAGAGAGCTCTCTAATAATAATAATAATAATAATAATAATAATAATATAATAAATAACAACAACAGCAATAACAACAGCAGCTGTTGTTTATTTGTTTTGTATTATTAAATGTGTTGGGGTAGCGTTGGTTTATAATGCTATATAAACTTCAGGTGTACAACTTTATAATGCAGCACCCGCGTGCACCCCGCCCAGCCTCTCCGTTGTCTCCTGACCCCTCTGCGCTGCGCCCTCCCCTCTGGTGGCCACGGCACTGTTGTCTGCATCTCTGAGTGGTTTGTTTGTTGACCTGTTTCTGTTTTATCTCACATGTGAATGAAGTAATTCGATTCTTGGCCTTTGACATCTGACTTATTTCACTTAATGTGATACTTTTAAGACCCGCCGGTGTTGCCACGAGGGGCAGCGTCCGCCCTGCCTTACGGCCGCGTGGTGCTCCACCGTGCACATGCCCGCAGCTTCTCCACCGCAGGACGCTTGCGTTGTCTCCATGTCTCGGCCACCGTGAATCATGCAGCAGTGAGCGCAGGGGTGTGCATATCTTTACAAACAACTGTTCCAAAGTTTTTTGGGTGGATACCCAGAAGAGGGATGGCTGGGTCATATGGTAACTATTCTTAATTTTTTGAGGAACCTCCCTGCTGTTCTTCATAGCGGCCCCACAGTTCACATTCCTACCAGCAGTGAACGAGGGCTCCCTTTTCTCCACATCACCTCCAACACTTGTTATTACTTTTCCTAACAATTATAGCCACTCCAGCAGGTGTGAGGTGGTATCTCATTGTAGCTTTCACTTGCATTTCCCTTATACCTAGTGATGCTGAGCATCTTCATATATCTGTTGGCCATCTGTACGTCTTCATCGGAAAAGTGTCTCTG
This sequence comes from Miniopterus schreibersii, assembly GCF_964146895.1. Classification (NCBI taxonomy): domain Eukaryota; kingdom Metazoa; phylum Chordata; class Mammalia; order Chiroptera; family Miniopteridae; genus Miniopterus; species Miniopterus schreibersii. Next base: position 40,055,831 of record NC_138121.1, on the reverse strand, counting down.
TTCAGGTCCTCTGGCCATTTTTAAATTGGATTGTTTTTTCTTCTTGAGTTGTATGGGTGCTTTATATATTTTGGATAGTAGCCCCTTATTGGAGGTATCATTTGAAAATACATTTTTCCAGTCAGTTGGTTGCCTTTTTGTTTTATTGATGGTTTCTTTTGCTCTGCAGAATCTTTTTAGTTTCATGGAGTCCCATTTACTTATTTTTGCTTTTGTTTCCCTTGCTTTTGGAGTCAAGTTCACAAAACCCCTCTGAAACCAAGGTCTATAAGTTTAGTGCCTATGTTTTCTTCTATGTATTTTATTGTTTCAGGTCCCACATTCAAGCCTTTAATCCACTTTGAGTTAATTTTTGTGTATGGCGTTAGATAGAAGACTAGTTTCATTCTTTTGCATATGGCTTTCCAGTTTTCCCAATGCTATTTAATAAAGAGACGTTCCTATTTCCCTTGTATGTTTTTGGATCTTTTGCCAAAAATTAGTTGCCCCTATATGTGTGGGTTTATCTCTGGTCTCGTTATTCTGTTCCATTGGTCTCTGTGTTTGTTTTTCTGCCAATACCATGCTGTTTTGATTACTATAGCTTTGTACTATAGTTTGAAGCCAGGAATTGTGATACCTCTGGCTCAGTTCTTTTTTCTCAAGGTTGTTTTGTTTTTTTAGGGCCTTTTGTTGTTTCATACAAATTTGATGATTTTTTTGGGTTCTGTTTTTTGAAAAATTCCATTGGGGTTTTGATAAGGATAGCAATAAATCTATATATTGCTGTAAGTAATATGGACATTTCAACAGTGCTAATTGTTCCAATCTCTGAACATGGAACACCCTTCCATTTCTTTGTGGCCTCTTCGCTTTCTTCCCACCATGTCTTACAGTTCTCAGTACATGGTCCTTCACTTCCTTTGTTAAATTTATTCCCCGTATTTTATTCTTTGTGCTGCAATTGTAAATGGCATTGTTTTCTTCATTTCTTGTTCTGATATTTGGTTGTTAGTATATAGAAATGCAACAGATTTTTGCATATAGATGTTGTATCCTGCAACCCTGTTGTATTTGTTTGTTGTTTCTAATAGTTTTTGGTGGAGTCTTTAGGGGTTTCTATATAGAGAATTATGTCATCTGAAAATAGTGACTATTTCACTTCTTCCTTTCCAATTTGGATGCCTTTTATATCTTTTTCTTGTCCAATTGCTCTGGTGAGGACTACCAGGGCTATGTTGAATAACAGGGCAAGAGTGGGCATCCTTGTCTTGTCCCTGACCTTGGAGGGAAAGCTTTTAGTTTTTAATCAATGAGTGTGATATTAGCTGAAGATCTGTCATATATGGCCTTTATTATGTTGAGGTGCTTTCCTTGTATACCCATTTTATTGAGTATTTTAATCATAAATGGGTATCGTATCTTGTCAAATGCTTTTTCTGCATCTATTGATATGATCACATGATTTTTATTCTTTATTTGGTTAATGTGGTGCATCACGCTGACTGATTTGTGAATATTGAACCGTTCTTTCATCTGCGGAGTGAACCCCACTTGATTGTGATGTGTGATCCTTCTGATGCATTGTTATATTTGATTTGCTAGTATTTTGTTTAGGATTTTTGCCTCTATATTCGTCATATCTCTATACTGGTCTGTAATTTTCTTTTTTTGTGTGTTATCCTTGCCTGGTTTTGGTATCAGGGTAATGTTGGTCTTGTAAAATGAAGTGTTCCCTCTTCTTCAAGTTTTTGGAAGAGTTTAAGAAGGATAGCTATTAAATCTTTGACTGTTTGGCTGAGTTTACCCTGCCTTTCCCCCTGTCCTACCTGCCCTGCTTGTACAATCTCCCCACCTTCAGATGCTCTGACATGTGGATCTCTCAGGTGTGTTTGTGGGCTGAGCAGGGGACCCTTTGCTGAGCTGTAGTTGTCTGACTTGTTGTAAACTTAAGAGAGAAACAGGAGTTTTCTAACCCTGCCATGATGATGATGTCACTCAACCACTGCTACTATTATTGAAACCATAGTTATTCCTGGAGTTTTTGTTTTAAAGGATAAAAGAAAGAACACAGGAAAAAAAGTCCATGCTGGGAATCTTAAACGGTGTCAAAAATCATGTTAAGGGGATTTGGCCCGTAACTGCTGGTCCTGAGTCCAGCACGCCAGCAGGAACCTGGTGCATGTGTGGCACCTTAGGCTTTCCAAATGGGTCACCTGTGTTCTCTGTTTTGAGTCTCCAAACCAACCTTGTGAGAAAGATAGAAGCAAAATAATTTAGCTCACATTTTATGGAAAAAAACCCAAACCCCAACAAATGGGATTCCTAAGGAGCAGATTGTCCACTGTCAGTTGCAGAGCAGGGACTTCTCACTCTAGGGCTGATCTTTTCATTTTGTCCAACAATCCTGGTTCATTGTTAGTGGCCCACTGTGACCCCTCTTTTCTAATGAAACTTATTTGTCTCTTATTTAACAATATGATGCATTGCTTTTGGCTACAGATGTTCTCCTAAGAGACTGAGCTTTGGGTTGTGAAGTATCCAATAGCTAATTTTAAATGAAAATCATCCTATTTGCATTGTCACTCTCAGGTACAATCCCAAGGACTGGAAAACATCCTGTGAACTTTATCTCTCTGCATCTCTTTCTAATTTAAATGGGGTTTCCCTTATTCTAGAATTTTTCAGAGATGACTACATATACTTCTTCTCAACAGCTATGCTCTGGAAAATTTTCCTGTAATTTGAAGTTTGTTTCACCCTTGTTTTCCTGAAGGGCTTGAGAACACTCCGCATGAGCTCACCCTCTGCCCTGCGATGACTTGGAGTGCCTCTGATGGGCAGGTCCCCTCTAGCCACGCCCACCCATAGGGTGATGCTCATGGGCAGCTCAGGAGTCACAGCCAGACAAGGACTGCCTTCAGGCCTGAGAAATGTGACTTTCCCTTCTCCAAGGTTCAGGATAGCTCCCCGGGAGCATGGAGATACTCAAGGGTCAGTAGAGGGCCTCCCCTACCTTGGGGAGCAGAGAATGAACCCTGGGTTGACATTCTGGTCTCAGGTTGGTCGCTAATGTGCTGTGAGTCTTTCTGCAAGTCACTCTACCTCTCTGATCCTTCATTTTCTCATTGTAAGGCCACATCCAGATTCTGGAAACTACAAATGGTTTGATGGAGAGGGTGAACCAGTGTGGCTTCCTTGTGGCTTCCTTGTCTTTTCTCACCCGGAAGAGAATTCAGATGTTTAAGGTAACGTGAAGCATCCTGGCCATCAGGAGTGGTTCTTTGGAGGTATTAACAGGAATATCAGTGGTCCCAATAGTGTGTAGTCAATGGGAAGATAGCCATTCTGTTAATCTCACATACTGAATCCTTGCAGCTTAAATTGTGATGCAGAGTGAAAAAAATGTTATAAGTATTGTCCAAACTTACTCAAACTTGTGATATTACAAAAGAATGACATCCTAAGTTGTTAAATCCTGAGTTCTCTGATTCAGATTTCCAAAGCCAACCCTCTGTTTTCTCTTTAATGTCTGAACATAGAGGGTATAACCCCTTTGAATATTTTACAAATATTATCGGCACCATAACCCTGGTGGTGGTCTCAGCTCAGAGCACGAACCCCCCGGACTCCTTCCACGCAGCCACCCTGTGGTGCAAAGGTAAAAAAGGCCTGCCTGGGTCTCATGAGATCCAAATTACATAAGCATTGGATGTCATAGCTGTCACTATTCCGTTCTGGCATGAACCTTGGCCTGGACTCGTGGGGCCTGGACCTCACAGTCCCCCCACCCCTGTGCTGCGGCGGGTTAGATGTCCCTGCAGGGAAGAGCCCCACGTTCTGGTTTCTTATGTTCTCCCCAGGGCCTCCTAAATGCATCTTGAAATGGATCACAGACTGAGTTTCTTAGAAACACATTTCCATCAATTTCATTTCAAAGGCGCATCGTTGCTGCCCTTGAGTGGAATCTGTGACTTGGGCTGACCCATCGCTGTGCATGTCCTTAGAGACACTAGCTTTGGACAGAAAGACCATCCTGGTGTCCTCAGGACAATCTGATATCTCTGAACAGCAAATTTAATTCTTCTAGCACCTGTGGGCAGGTGGTCTCTCTCTAGAGGCACCAGCAGAAGCTCTGAGCTGCCTGGACTTGCCAAGGAGCCACGTCCCCATGTGCTTCTGATCCCGCCCTTGGGCCCTGCTTCCTCAGCCACAGGGCGGGGCACACAGGATTCGAGGGATATCGGGGTGCTCTGCCCTGACTCAGGAGTTGCATGGTTGCTGCCGTAGGCCTCAGCGTCAGGACAGCGGGGGGGGGGGGGGAGGGCTGTGTGTTTTCCTGGCCAGTATCGGCAGTTATTGGTGGCTTTGGGAAGGCCTTTGGTTGGGGGCCAGCCCTCGGTCCTCCTCACTCTGTAAGGGTCACTGACGGGCAGTGGCAGGAGGCAGCCCGAGGGCACCCACAGTGGCCGAGCACATCTCTCTCTCTAATAGGTGTCACACATCTGCTCATGGCAATGGGGACGTCCGTCTCGAGTGGGCCCAGCCCTGAGCCGCAGGGACCAGGGTGCCCGGGGCCAGCACACTTGAGTGCACGTCTTAGACTCTCAGCTTCTAGGCCCTTCTTTAACTCTCAGAAGTCCAAGGATTGGAAAAAAGCAAAGGGGAACCAAGGTTTGCTCTAGACCCTGAAAACATGTGGGCTATGCGCTTAGCTGGGCCAAAGCCCACGGATGTCCCGGCTGTGAGCACGAGTGGCCGCTCTCAGGTGGGCAGTGCCGGGCCCTGCCACAGCCTCCTCCTGACCGTCAGGAGGGCGGCGCCGACCTGCGGAGTCCCAGCTGTCTGCGCCACGCCCAGGCAGGGACCCGTCGCCCGCTGGGTCTCCTGAGCTGGGCCGCCGCCGGAAGGGGTTTTACAGACCGCAGGTGGCCCTCTTATTTACTTTAAGAATGTGAATTGATGTGACAGAAATGAAGGAATTCTCTGAAACAACTCAGGTTCCAGTTTTCTTCAACAATCCGGGCCGTCTGGCTAGGAGAGGGCTTTCCCGCGGCGCCGGCTCCCTGGGCCGCGGGTCGGCGCAGTGCAGGTAAGCGCAGCGGGCCCCCACCTCTGCGCGAGTGTGTGGTGTCTTGGAGTAGCGGGAATCCGTCAGCCTCTCCTATGCCGACTTCGTTTTGACAGCACAATAAGACGTATTTTGAACACATGCGCGTCCTGCCTTTTCCAAAGGGGTGAGGAGGGGTGTGGGGGTCGCTCTGTGGCGCATTTATCGCCGAGCTGCTTCTGCGGACAACGGCCTGGGACCTCTGAGGGCCACCGGACACCAATGGCTTCTCCGGTTAGTCCCACGGGCCACAGGGGCAGGGGACCTCCCTAGCCCAGGCGTACTTTTTGACACTGGATCTTCACCCCTCCCAAAACAGATGGGAAGCAATTTATCAGTGTGGCCCATGGAGTAGAACAAATCCTTTAAACCGATCATATAAAAATGCAAATAGAAGGCAAGCCATTCAAAACAGATTGAAATCAGAGATCTGGATTCTGCCGAGGAAGCTCTCGGCAGCCGCCGTCAGGTCTCTGTGCGATTTATCTGAATTTCGTCAGTGGTGGCCACACTGGGTTTGATAAAGAGTCGCAAATCTGTCCCTCTCGGACTCGCCACCCGCTCTGTTCGGTCTGAGTGTCCCACGTGTCCTGGGAGTTAATCATTTGCACTCCACAGCCCCCGAGGGCCCAGGCCCGGGGGCGGGGGCAGACTGGGCTTTTTAATCGCCTGGTATATTGTGTAGCTCTAGATAAATGATGCCGATTGTTTGAAACCTATATTCTTGCTTCTGATGCAAAACTGTAATTAATTTTGTGCCATGTTTCAGAATTGATTGTGGTCACTTGAATTTCTATTTTTTCATTCACTTCAAAGACCCTTTTTTTTCCCTGTCCCCTTTCCTTGAAGGAATGTGCTCAGGCTCTGGGGACGCTCTGTGACACTGGTTACACTAAACGACTCTTATGCCTCTTTTTCAATAAGGTGAAACGGAGGTCAAGGCCTATGGCTCCTGTTTATCTCTTCAACCTGTATTCAGATGTATTTCCTGACTTATAGGAAATACCATTAAAACTTATTAAATTGTGACAAAATAGTTCATCAGCACCTGCACATTGTAAAAAGCTCAGAAAGCTTCATTCACACATCGTATTCGGTATAAGACAATTAAGCACAATTTAGGCAATAATTACCCTAATTAACTGCACTATAATATTTGTATTGGAGACTGTGGCAACATTGTATCACTTCACCATTTAAATAATAACAAGGTTTCTTAATTTCTCTGTATTGATAGTCGTATGTGATTCTTTGTTTGGTATATTTCACTGTAAAAATATTTGTCAGTGAAAGATTGAACAATATGAATGAATTTGATTATGCCATTGTCAAAAGCTCCATGCATCACAATTCCTTGTTTTTAATCACTACTGTAAACCTCGCCGCCGGAGGGCATGGTTTTAATTTGGGTGTCTTACTAATGAAAAGAAAAAAATAATTGTTTTGCCAGGATTTAATAATAAGCAATAAAATCAGCCAACCAGATTTTACCTCTGCATTCAATCTCCTTTTTATTATAAAACACTTTTGTCCTTTCTTAGATTACAGGCGTAGATGCTGAACATTTTACTAATAAATATTTCAGTTTGCTTATGGAGGCTAATGCTGTCATCTGAATATGGAATTATATTTCTTTCATGCTTCATTATCATTTCACGGTAGTAATGACAGTGAGGCGATGGAATATTTACAGGCTTTTCAGGAGACATTTATCCAATACAGCCCCTGAAGGGCACCTAGGCTTAAAGATACGTTATCCTTTCAGAGCCCGGCCCAGAATCCCAATTCCTGCATCAGCCAATCAGAACTGCTTCCCCCTTCAACACTTAAGACACTGACTAAACCGCCCCCCCTCCACCCCCACGGGGGACGTTTCTCCTGGAAGTTAAGAAGAATAGAGTTGGGAGAAATGGGACTGTGACCTCAGTTGCCACAGACTGTGAAATGGGCATGGGACGCCTGCCTCACTGTTGCCTTGGGCCTGGGCATGATTTTATTTCAGTTTGTCTAAAGTGCTTCTTTTCTGTTTAGATTACTTTCTAGACAGTTTCCAACTCTGCATTTGGGGTCATCATTGGTAAACCTCAGGCCTTGGAGGAAGGAAAGCAGAGCTTGCTGGTGCTCATGGTCTACAGTGATGGTTCCTCTGAGAGGCAGGGGGACCGTTTGGCAGGGCAGAGGTTGTCTGTGTTCCCACTGTGGTCCTCAGGGGTCCAGTGTGGGACCTGCCTGGTGCCCCACAGCACAGGAATTAGACAGCAGCGAGTCTGGGGACCATGGAGAATTGGCAGATATGTGCTCTGTCTAGGCGGCAGCTGTTCTCGGCTCCCAAAAGCTGGATGGACACAGGCCCAGTGTTGTAGGATCTTCTGATTTTTGAAAGGAAACTGGGAATCTGCATTGGGAAATGTCATGATTTTCAAATATTAGTAATTAATTCAAACATTAAATGCTGTGCAAACTGAACAAGCCCAGGCTGAAGCGAGGACGGTGTGGCTGGGATAAGGCTGTGGTTGTGGGATGCCCATAGGAGCACAACAGAGACAGAGGAGGGCACTTCTGGGCCTGCTGCTCGGGGGACACAGGGCTACCCGGCCCCTCCCTGGCCCCATTATTCTTGCCGCTGAATTTGACCAAGGTGCTTTGTAGGGTGTTTAGTGGCCAGTGTGATGTGGCTCATCTGTTCTAAAGTTTCTCCTGGACACCGAGGGTGCTGCGGCTGCATGGATGGCTCCCTCCTCTGGGTTTGTTCCCAGCAGTGTGGCTCAGTGGCCAGAACCTTTGGGCCTGAAGACCCTTCCTGAAGGACACTGAGCTGCACTGAGAGTTCCTGGAGGGAGGGAGAGTTGGGCGCAGGGCGCCCGGGGCTCCGTGGGAGGCTTCTCTGGAGCCTGCAGCCCGGGGCTGATGCTCACGGGCAGGCTGCGGCCAGAGCTCTTTCAGCAAAGGCATCTGCTGTGAAGTGACCACAATGCCCAGTGTCCTTGTCCCTGGGCCGCTGTCATGGTGGACGGATGCCCGGAACTTGTCCACAGGGAGCGTGAGGGTGTGTTGGACCCCGTGTGATGGCTGTTTGGAGCAGGGCTGGGTCGCTGCTGCGGCTGGGACAGGTCCCTGCCTGTGCCCTGTGACTGTGCCCTGTGACTGTGCCCTGTGACTGTGCCCTGTGACTGTGCCCTGTGACAGGCCCTGTGACTGTGCCCTGTGACTGCCCTGTGACTGTGCCCTGTGACTGTGCCCTGTGATAGGCCCTGTGACAGGCCCTGTGACTGTGCCCTGTGACTGTGCCCTGTGACAGGCCCTGTGACTGTGCCCTGTGACTGTGCCCTGTGACTGTGCCCAGTGACTGTGCCCTGTGACAGGCCCTGTGACTGTGCCCTGTGACAGGCCCTGTGACTGTGCCCTGTGACTGTGCCCTGTGACAGGCCCTGTGACTGTGCCCTGTGACTGTGCCCTGTGACTGTGCCCAGTGACTGTGCCCTGTGACAGGCCCTGTGACTGTGCCCTGTGACTGTGCCCTGTGACAGGCCCTGTGACTGTGCCCTGTGACTGTGCCCTGTGACTGTGCCCTGTGACTGTGCCCAGTGACTGTGCCCTGTGACAGGCCCTGTGACTGTGCCCTGTGACTGTGCCCTGTGACTGTGCCCTGTGACTGTGCCCTGTGACAGGCCCTGTGACTGTGCCCTGTGACAGGCCCTGTGACTGTGCCCTGTGACTGTGCCCTGTGACAGGCCCTGTGACTGTGCCCTGTGACTGTGCCCTGTGACTGTGCCCTGTGATAGGCCTTGTGACAGGCCCTGTGACTGTGCCCTGTGACTGTGCCCTGTGACAGGCCCTGTGACTGTGCCCTGTGACTGTGCCCAGTGACTGTGCCCTGTGACTGTGCCCTGTGATAGGCCCTGTGACAGGCCCTGTGACTGTGCCCTGTGACTGTGCCCTGTGACAGGCCCTGTGACTGTGCCCTGTGACTGTGCCCAGTGACTGTGCCCTGTGACTGTGCCCTGTGATAGGCCCTGTGACAGGCCCTGTGACTGTGCCCTGTGACTGTGCCCTGTGACTGCCCTGTGACTGTGCCCGGTGACTGTGCCCTGTGACAGGCCCTGTGACTGTGCCTGGTGACTGTGCCTGGTGACTGTGCCCTGTGATGGGCCCTGTGACAGGCCCTGTGACTGTGCCCTGTGATGGGCCCTGTGACTGTGCCCTGCGACTGTGCCCTGTGACAGGCCCTGTCACTGTGCCCTGTGACTGTGCCCTGTGATGGGCCCTGTGACTGTGCCCTGTGACGGGCCCTGTGACTGTGCCCTGTGATGGGCCCTGTGACTGTGCCCGGTGACTGTGCCCTGTGATGGGCCCTGTGATTGTCCCTGTGACTGTCCCTGTGACTGTCCCTGTGATGGGCCCTGTGACAGGCCCTGTGACGGGCCCTGTGACTGTGCCCTGTGACTGTGCCCTGTGATGGGCCCTGTGACTGTGCTTCTCATACACAGATGGAAAAACAGGGCCTAAGTTTTCCTCCTGTGACCTGGGCTGTGGGCCAGGAGGAGGCGGGGGGCAGGCAGGGCCCTGTGTGACACCCCGAGTCCTGCCCTCCCCCTGGTCACACTTGGCTCCGACCTGAGCACGCCCCAGGACATCCTGCGTGGGACTCCCAGATGAAATACGTAGAATGTCTGCTTACATTTGGATTTTAGACATTGAATCTTTTCTCGCTTAAATATGTCTCAAACATACATGGGACATACTAATACTAAAATTACTTTTTTAGTATATTATTTTAGTAGTTAGCATATAGTCCATTTTTAAAAAAAGCATAAATATGTCTCATGAGTATTTAAGATATATTTATACTAAAAACATGTTTGTCATTCTTGTGAAATTCCAATGCCACCAGGCGCCCTGAATTCTTGTCTGCGGAGCCAGGCAGTGCTCACCTGAGACGGCCTGTCCTCCGGGCAGCATGAGCGTGATGCTGGGTCCGCTTGCCCGCCACAGACGCCTGGCCTGGTGCATGCTGCCAGTCACAGTCCTGGATTCCCGTGAATTTCTGCCCCATTCACCCCATCCTAGGGTGAATGGGGCAGGCTCCCCTGAGCTCCCCCCCCAGCACCAAAGAGCCCACAGATGTTGAATCTGCTCACTTGGTCCCAAGCGGTGCTCTGTCCAGGTGTCTGGGGTCTGCCTGCTTCCTGGGGAACTGGGAGGTGACAGCAAGGTGTCCCCTTCTGTCCCCACCCGTCCCACACACCGACTTCACAGACCCACTGACCCCTTCAGCACAGGCCAGGCGCAGGGAAGGCCTGAGGGAGGCATCAGCACCCAGTCACCTGTCTCCGCGTGCAGCTGAGGGCCGTGGGGAAACACTTGCCTTAGGACTTTGTTTCTTCCCACACTGTTTGAATTTGTTGCAAAAAGTGTGCATCACATTTAGGAAATAAAACGTGCTGGGATCTGGAAATGCTTTTGTAAGTGGCTACTGAGGACGCCAAGGGGATGCTCTGGACATTCCAAACGCATCCCCGAACCTCCCCTCCTGGCTGGGGTGGCGCAGTCGAGGAGTGAGAAACAAAGCGTGAGGAAACACGGCACACAGCGGACGCGGTTCCTCATGACGAGCGGGTGGAGGGACTGTAGCCCGGAGGCTGGCTCTGTCCCCCATCCTCAGTGACACCCCTGGAGAGGCTGCAATGCCTGTCCCCAAGTGTGCCCTTCCTCTCATGGGTCCTTCGGGGTGAGGGTGTCCAGGTGCCAGGTGGGGACCAGCAGTGCTGTGTCCAGCAGGGTGCCCATCCCAGGTCCAGCCTGCAGGTCACCACGTCTCACCAAGAGCCCCTTCCCTCAGCCGGCCCACCATGGGTGGTCCAGAACCCACGCGGAGGCCATGTCGGAGGCCCACTGTGCTCTCCAGCGTCCACCTGGCCGGCAGGAGAGGCAGGGAGGAGAGAGCCTGTCAGCTTTCTGACACAGGCTCCTGTCACAAAGGCCGCGACGGCCACGGCCACCTGTCGACTCCCCCACCCCAACCCACTTGGCGGTGGAGGTGCCCCGCACGCGGTGGAGCCTCCTTCTCAGAAGCCCAGGTTATCAAGCTCATTAATCTACATGTCAGGAGGCCGGAATGAATAATCGTGTGTAGAATTTATCTGCCACCATGATAGCTACTCCTCAGCGTTCTCGCGGAGCCCGTCACGGGCACTCCTTGTTATCCGCCTTGTCTTCTGCCTTGAGCGGCAGGGGTGGCACCCCAGCCCCCGCGAGGACCGGGGCTCCGACACACGGCACTGCCCCCGCGGCGGCCATCACATCAGGAGGTGGCCGCTTAGACACCAAGGTCACCTCGAAGGGGCCCCTTCTGGGTGGGTGGTGAGCGGCTGCCTGAGCAGGGCGTGTTCAGTGCTCCAGGAGCCCCCGCTGCCTGTTGTCCCCATTAGGGCTGAGTGGGTTAGGGTGACGCTGGGGTCAGTGGGTGGCCAGGTGTCTTACTGGACCCCTGGACTCTGGGGTGCAGGCTCACTCCCTTCACCCCTCTGGTGGGTAAACAGCAGAGGCCAGTAAGGTGCTGGCAGGGCTGATGGGAAAGGAGGCCAGGCTGGCGCCCCTGAACATTAGAGGGGTGCCGAAGACCCAGCACCCCGCTTGGTGTCCCTTTCCAGGGGGCGGGTGCCAGGAAGTTGCAGAGGGACCTGTGGAGCAGGGTCTTTCCCCCCAGCCCCCAGGAGCCCGCCCCAGCCTCTGCCGGTCAGCGGCTGGCCCGTGCTGGGAAGGAGGCCCCGCAGCTCCCGGCGCTGACCGCGGGGCCGTCAGCACGACACGGGTGAGACGGGAGGCGTCCTGCTGCCCCCCCGGGGCTTCGGCTGATGTTGAAGATGATCAGGGGCAGGGTTAGTATGTGACCTGGCCAGCCACGTGCACAACCACGACTTTAACAAAGTGGAAACTCCACGCCGCTGCGCCCGCTCCTCTGCACCCGCACCCTCCCTCTCTGCGTGGGTGGGAGGAGCCTTCCTCGCCTCCCTCTGTTTTGCAGGCGATATAATTGCCATTCACGGAAACTTCTGCCCAAATACACTGATGCAAAGTGTGCGATGATGGTCAGTCCAAGTGTGGCCTGTTCAGCGCCATCTCTTCCTGCGCGAGGCAGGGGCAGCGGGCAGTGCCCGGGCGTCGCCCGCACAGCTGCCACGGCTTCATCCTGCCCGCCCGCTGGAGGGACGGGCGTCCGGCCTGCCCCCGCTCTGCACAGGGGTGCTGGTGTGTCAGACACGGGCTCTGTCCAGACCCACGTCTTCGCCAGCTCCGGTGTGCTCTGCTCTTAGCCCCCCGCACCGCTGTCCTGGGGGCTGCCTTTTTGGCGCTGGAGCCACCTGCCCTGCGGAGAGCTGGCACCGGGGGCTCCGTCCCCTCTGCCACCCAGCCCGGCCGCAGCCGTGGACTGTGGGTGCAGGAGGAGAGGCCCAGCTCCTTGCCTGGAGGCAGGACAAACCTCGAGCACGACTTACTCTTTAGGACATGCTGGTCTAAATAATAGAGACATTGTTTGAAAACCTAGATTCAAGTGTCAAAAATTAACTTTTGAAGGGAAGTCATGTTATACAAAAATGAATAACGATCCCGATGTAAAGCCCCAGTGTGTTTAATAAGTGCCGAAGGGGCAGGTGAAGAAAAAACATCAGCATGGGGCCTGGAGGGGAGTGGAAGCGCGTTAGTGTTGATGTGTTAAAAGGAGAAGCAAAGGTTCCATTTCCTTTCTGACTTTAAAAATTAGAAAATTACAAGGGTTAAGTAATACTTGTGAAACATTTAAAACCATTTTCTACTTGATTTGTAAACAGAGTTGCTCCTTGTTGAATACAATCTTGAAGGAAATAGATTTCATAGCTCAAGGACAAGGCAGAAAATGAAACACAGAAGTTTTAGAAAAAGGCAAAAACAAGATATATTAGGCAAAGTAAGAAATCAAGGAAATATGGGGTCAGAATAATTGTATCAGATAAAGTAGAATTGACGGTAACAACATTAGTTAGAGTGGAGAAACTATTTTTATTGACAAAGCTCTATCACTTGTAAATTTATTCTTGCGTTTATTCCAGAAGTGCTTGGCCAAGGGCAGTGTTAGACGAGGCAGATGCGATTCCTGTCCTCGCCGGGCTTACGGTCTAGTAGACTGAACCAGCCAGAGGCCCTCCTGTGCCAGGTAACGTCACCGTGAAATATGGTAAGCAGACTGTTGGGAGTATAAGAAGAAATGGAGAGATTCACGGTGGTAATAAAAAATTTTAAGGTGTCTCTTTTGGTATGTGGCAGATGTTGTAGGCAAAGATTCTAAAGATTTAGAAAATTTCAAATAATATATTTGTTTCTTAAATTGAGATGTTTCTTAAAATGAGAGATTATATTGCAGCTCATGAAATATTCACAAAAGACATAATATGTTGGCTATGAAAATAGAATGAATGTGTTCCAGTAATTAAAACATATACAAATATATTTTACAAAATGAACAAAAAAGGGTAACTATAAATTTCAATTAGCAATTTAAAAATTGAATAAAACTTCTCTGAAAATTCTTAGGTCAAAGAGAAAAACCAAAACTATGTTTAAGGGTTAATTGGTCAAAGCTCCACTCAGAGGAAAATACATAGCTTTAAATACCAACATTATTAACACAGAATACAAAGAAACAAATTAAGCATTTAACTCAAAATAAATTAGAAAGACAACAATGAAATAAACCCAAGAAGATACTGATGAAGACAAAACATAAGCTAGTGAATTAGAAACAGTATCAGATTGCCAGACCTACAAATGAGAGCCCAGTAGAGACACTTGAGAGGCCATTCAAATAAACAGAGAAACACATGTAGCAATGCTACAAATAAAAAGGAGAAATATTCAGGCATTCCAAAAGTTAAAGGTAGAAAATATAGTATATATTAATATAGAAATTTTTTTGGAAATGATTTTCTAGGAAAATTTAAATTATGAATTTTAATTGTAGAATAATTGAATAACAAAGGAAGAAAGTAAAAACTGTTAAAACACACAGTTGTATAGGAAATGCACTTAAATGTCGTAAGAGAGAGGATGATCATGCTAATTATAGATGAAAATTCTCAGTTCACCTTATAAAGCAAGCATAATCTTTTATCACACCCAAGAAAAACTAGTAACCAAACAAATACAGCCTACAGGTCAACCTCACATGCAAACACAAATGCAGAAGTCATAAAAAATGAACACTATCTACATATCTACCTATACTTTAGTGAGGTGTCACTGATACGCAAAAATTTGCCTGCATTTAATAGTACAGCTTTGACACATGATGGTCACACACACACACACACACACACACACACTCTAACACAACTTTGGTGATGGTATCTCAGTATGTACATATGTCCAATCTCAGGATATATTTTTGATTGTCATGATGTTGGGGGTGGTGCTACTATTCGCTAGAGTACAGGCCTGGGATGCTATTGAACACCCTGCAAGAATAGGAGAGCCTCCCCTCCCCCAAACAAGAATATTTTCAGCTCAGTATGTCCATAGTCCCAAGGGTGAGAAATTCTGGTTCACCTGACAATCTATCTGAAAATTACCATTTATACCATCCTCAAATGGAAAATTTGGAGGAATTCTTGTTATAGTAACGAAACATTTAAAATAATTACATAATGACCATTATAGTGAAAGTAATAAAAGAACTGGGAATAAACATCAGAATGGCCAAATCAAAATTATCACATTTTATTATCATGTGAAGAAAACCAAGAACATCATCTGAAATACTCCGATACCATATACAGGAGTTCAGTAATATGCCCAATTATAAAACAGATACATAGAAATCAATAGACGTCCTACATATTAAACCAATAATAAAAGAGATAAAAGGGAAAGAAAAATATTCTATTTATATAGATGACACAAAATATAAAATATTTAGAAAAAAGCTTAAGAAGTGTGCTAGACACATATGAAAAAAATAAAAACTTCCTGAGGCTTATGTAAAAATAGTTAAGTAAATAGAAATCTCCCTAAATTGATTTATAAATAATTATATTCTCAAAAAAAATTTTAATTGAATTTTTTGGGAATTTTTCAAAATAAATCCAAAGTTAATATGGATGAATGCATGTGCTAGAGCAACCAATAACTGATCTATCTATCTGATAACTTATAAAACTATAATAAACAAAAGTGTGATGCTGGCTCCAAAGTAATAAGTTAAATCAAAGGAGAGAAACAGAGTCCAGAAATTAGCCTAACAGCATTAAAATTTTATGTGATTTAGGTACCATTTTAAGTCTCAGGGGACATATGAAAGATCTCTCTCCCTCTCACTTCCTCTATGTCTGAAATCAATAAAGACATATTTAAAAAAAATCCAAAAGGTTGTAACAACTGTGCACCTTGTGCCCTTAAAAATGTAGCTTTGGAAAATATAAAACAGAAAGATAAACTGACAAATCTGCAATCACAGCAGGAAAATCCACACTTTTAAAAGAAATGACTGTTTCAAGCAGACAAAAATGATAACACAAGAAAATAAATGCCATAATAAGCAATATGGTACAAACTTATACATATTCTTTTTAAACATACACAAATCACTCTCACAAATGATCATATACTAGACAACAAAGGGCATCTTGGCAAATTCTAAAAAGTGAAGATCACATAGGCTTTATTCTATGATCAAAGGAGAAAATAACAATGAAGGAAACAGGAAATAAATCTCAATACTAATCAATATAAAAACACATAAAAAGTCTTTTGCTAGTAAGGAAATAAAAAGTGGAAATTACTATTTAGAAACAAGCAATAGAGCATTAAATATTAAAACCTGTGAGGTGTGGCCAAAGCAGCAATCAGAGGAAAATTTATGGACTTAAATACATGCATTAGAAAACGAGGAAAATTGAAATCAAATGGACCAAGCATAATATTCAGGATACTAGAAAAAGAACAACAACAAAAAATCAAATCCGCACAAAGTAGAAGGAAGAAGTAAAGATAGAAACGGGCATTAATAAAATAAACAAGAACAACAAAGCCATTAGCACTGATCTATAAAACCTCCTTCAAATTTGATTAAGAAGAAAGAGTATAAACCAACAACATCATGAATGAGATAAGGGGTTGTAATTACAGACACAGAGATAATTAAATTTTATAAGATAGTTTCTGTATATTAGCAACTTTGGAAAAAGTAGATGAAATGCATAATTTTATAAAACAATAAATTACCAAAATTAGCTAAAGAAATTGTAGAAAATCTAAATATTCTGATTTCTATTGAAGAGATTAGCAAGCTAGTCAAAGATATAGTGTTATGGAGAACATCGAGCTCAGATGATTTTATTTTATTATTATTGTTTATCACTATTATATTTTAATCCTCACCCGAGGATATTTTTTCCACTGCTTTTTCAGAGACAGTGGAAGGGGGGGGGGAGAGAAATATTGATGTGAGAGAGACACATTGATTGGTTGCCTCCTGCAAATGCCCTGACCAGGGCCAGGGATTGAGCCTGCAGCTGAGGTATGTGCCCTTGACTGGAACTGAACCAGAGACCCTTCAATCCTCAGGCTCTAACCACTGAGCCAGATGATTTATTATTTAGATCTACCACATGTTTAAGAATTAAATAATTCCTATGTTATAAATGGAGAAGATACTGAACTAATTCTCTAAGCTTAGTATATCTTTGGTATTAAGATCATAACAGAAGTCAATATATATATTTTAAAAATTGTTCTTTTATGATAAATCAAACCCCCAAATATTACTGTGCAGGAGAAACAGAAGAAAAATTCCAATATTAAGGTAAAGAAACCTACCACAAATCTATATCAGTGGTGAAATCATCAGAAATACTTCCATTCAAATCATGAGCAAAACAAAGATCCCTAAGAATACTTATTTTTAGATGAGAATGCTTAATGTTGTAAAGGTATATATTCTCCCCAAATTAAACTATAAATTAAATGTCCAACAACATTCTTATGGAAATTATCAAGCTGATTATAAAATTTTTTTGGAAGAGTAAATGCATGAGAAGAGTCAAGATAATGTAGAAAAACCTCTAAGAGGTGTACTTGCCTTACTTGCCAACCCTGCCCCCTAGTGTTAGCATAAAGAATTTCTTTATTTCTTCTTCATTTCCAGAGGCTAGTTTAGATGAGTATAGAACTCTTAGTTGACAATTCTTTCCTTTCAGCCACTTCCTTCTGGCCTTCATGGTTTTAGAAGAGAAAATGGATGACCTTTGATTTAGAGTTCTCTTTAGGTGATGTGCTGTTTTTCTCTTGCTGCTTTTAAGATTTTCCATTGTCTTTAGTTCTCAGAAATTTAATTGTAATGTGTCTTAGCATGGATTTTTTGGGGGTTGGAGGGCATTTATCTTATTTGAGGTTTGCTTACTTTTTTGAATCTGTGGGTTTATATCTTTTGCCAAATCTGGGAAGTTTTCAGCCATATTTCTTTGAATACTCTTTCATCCCACACTCCTCTTCTGGGACCCCAATGATACAACTCTTGCATCTTTTGCTTATATCCACAGGTACCCAAAATTCTGCTCCTTTTTTAAACCTATTTTCTGCCTATTGTTCAGATTGGTCTGTTCTCACATTCATTGATTTTATCTCCTGTGAACTCCATTCAATATTGCGTCTATCCAGCAACTTTTTACTTCTATTATTAACGTTTTCAGGTCTATAATTTCCATTTAGTTCTTGTTAATAAGTTATGTTTCTTTACTGACATTTTTCTAGTTTTTCATTTTTTTAAGAGAATGTATAATTGCTTATGGAATCACTTTCATGGTAGTTGCTTTAAAATCCATGGCAGTTACTTCCAAGACCTGATTCCTCTCTGTGTTGGCATCTGTGGGTTGTGTTTTCTCATTCAGGTTGTAATGTTCTGGCTGTTGGGATGATAGGTGACCTTTGATCTTACCCTGGTCATTTTGGCTATTATGTTAGGAGACTCAGGGTCCTATTTAAATATTCATTGGAGCAGCAGCCACCTTAGTCAGCCTTGGCATGCAGGCTCTGCCCACTTTTGTAGGCTACAGTTCCAATGATGGTATACTTTTCAGAGCTCATGTAGTGTCATTTTGGTCTGCTTGGTTATCTCCTCTCAAAGGGGCTCCCCCTAGTTACTCTGGTGCTGTTTGAATGGAAAGGAGCTTTTCAGGCTGGGCCACCTGGTACATCTTGTGGGAAAGGACGTAGCCCAGAGGCAAAGAGCACTTCTTAGGATGAGTGGCAGGCGGCCCCTACTAGTGGGGCTGGAGGATGGGGAGTGTTTCCTGGCCACATGACAGTTGTGATGGATTCCCTTTGCCAGTAGCCCTCTGGCTCTGTGGGAGTGTCAGGCCCTGCGGGGAAGGAGGCTCACTGGTTGGGCTGCATGTTATGGTGAAATACCCTTTGCCTGTGGTCATGTGGGGGCTCTGGTGGGGGACAAAGTTGCAGGCCTGGTGCCTCAGTTGATTTCTAACATTTTTCTGAAGCTTGTCCTGTGTATTGTGTATGTCGGAGGAAGGCTGGCCTGTGCTACTGAGTGAGGGCTCTGGTCACCCCGGCACTGTCTGGCCTCTCTGCAGAAAGTCCTTGCAAACACAGCCTAACTTGCAGGCCAGTGCCCATACTGGCCAGGGGTAGGAAATGACTTGGCAGGACCCACCTGGCTTCTCCTAATACAGTCCTCAACCGATGCTCTGTAGGTGCCGTAGGGCACCCCTCTGGTCCCTGCCCCTACCGGGCCTCAAGTAGGCACATCCTGGAGCCCTTGCTTCATTGCTGTGGTTCTTTTCTGAGCATATGCTTTTCTGGATAGGCTCTGGCCTTCCTCTTATAGTTCAGGGAATCATTGTGCTCTCTTATCTATCAAGATATCCCTTGCCCTATCCAGAGCACTTTAGAGGATGTGTGTGTGTGTGTATGTGTGTGCGTGTGTGTGTGTGTGCGTGTGTGCGTATGTGTGTGTATGTGCGTGTGTGCATATGTGTATATAAGTATTTTGAAAGCAGAAGTTTAGCTCATCATCTCCATCTAATCTCTTTGTGATCTCCTGTGTTTATTTTCTAAAATAAAGATGCATTACTTTTATAATTAGTAAAATCATTAATCTGAATGAAACTTGTGTTTATGGTTGTGTGTTGAACGTTGTACAGGGGTAAGTGCTCCAAGGCTCCTCCTGGGAGGTCAAAGGACTGGAATGTGTGCTTTTTGGAGAAGGCCTTCCGGGCACGGGTGCAACCAACTGGGGGCGTTTGCTCCAAGCTTCCCCTTTCTTCAAAGTGCCAGTTTGTGCAAAATGCTAGCACTACACATTTAAGTGACATATAGATCAGAAGAGAATCATAGCTTGATGGCATAAATTAAAGTAATTATATTCATTAGCATGATAAAAAATATGCAAACAAATGTTTATTAAATGCAACCATACATCAGCTCCAAAGGCTTGGCGTGTTTATGTGTCTGTGGCGCCAGCATTTTGTCAAAAGTGGCCTGTCAGACTGAACTCAATCGACACTAATGGCATAGTGGGAGGAGGGGCCGGCTCAGAGCTCCCTGCCGCCCTGAGGTGTGGGGTTTGCTTCAGGCGGCCCAGGAGGGGAAGTGCAGGTCTCATTGCATTTAATGGACGAGGACTGCCCAGCTCACAGGATACTTGTCACCCTGTGGGCCTGAGGATGCTCCCGGAAGGGTCTGGAGGCATTTTCTCTTATCAGCATCTGATACAGTACCTGCCATTAAAAGGAAACCTTTTCTGCAAGGTTAGCTGTCTTCCCAGCTGGTGGCTCTTGTTCTGAGCCCCCAGGGGTGAGAAATAGGCAAATGATGGGGCAGCTGGTGTGGTTTGTGCTGGGTTCTTGCTGGGGAACCATGCAGGCTGTTCTGAGGAGGCCTCTCATGTTTGCTAGAAAGTAAGGGAATCAGACCCATAAGCACCGTCATGGAGAGAGGAACCGTGTTCCTGCTGTGATGCTCAGGTTTGTCGGGACACTCGCTTTGGCCTCGAGGGCTGACATATCACAGCTGACGTGCAAGGGCCCTGCCTGCTGTGTAGACAGCCAGCACTTGCTACTATGCCTAAGTTGGTTGTTTAGAAAGAGCCGGGCTGGGTACAGTGACTCATCAACCTGTCTGTCCATCCATCCGGCATAGGGAGAGAGAAATGCCAGGAGAGGGGAGGGGCATGGGGGAGGAGGGCAAGCAGAGTGGCCTGGGCCTGCTGCTGTCTCACTGTCTCCTGCTCACACCGAGCTCTAGGAAAGCCACACCTGCCAGGAGGACGCGGCACGACTCTCGTGTTCACAGGCGGAACTGTCCTTCGGTCTCACCCATTCTTTGTGATCCCAGTTCATCTCCTGGACAGAGTGAGCCCCGCTTGTCCTGAGGCCAGCTGGCTTCAGAGGCCAGCTTCCAGCAGTGCTGTCTTGCAGGTGCCCCCAGTGCTTATCCTTTGAAGGGAGTGAGATGGTCCTGAGCACAGACCTCTCAGGATCCACACCCGTCCTGCAGCTCTGGAGGGGTGGGGACATGGGCGTGTTTGCAGCCAGGGCTCACTGGGCCAGGGGAACATGGTCTGGGGTCCCCAAGGCTGCCGCATGGGGGCATTTGGTGGTCACCCAGGGCACTTTGGGCTGGGCACCACAAACCCTTATTTCTCCTTCCCTAAAATGTGGAGCCTGTGTAATTGACTTCTGCAGGGGGAGGTTAGGTTGGGGAGTGAGAACAGATGTTAAGAAAACAAAGGAGGGCAAGCACTTTTGTTTCTGAGCTGGTGGTGATCAGTTCTGTGCACTTACAGCCACACCCATGTTTTGGGGATGGATATTTTGAGCCATTTCAATCAAAAGTGGTGCCACTCTAAGCTCTAAGCAAAGGCCTAGATTTATTTTTTCCTGGCAGCACAATCCTCAAAGATTACACTTGCGGCAACATTTTTAGCCACGTCAACATTCCTTAGGCAACACAGACATGGGCATTATTTCACAGAGATGGCACCGGGTAATACAATAAAGTGGATTTATTTCATCTTAATTTATTTAAAATGTGCATAGACAGAACTGGGATAAAATCCATGGGATGAAATATCTCGTTTGCATGAATAGATTGAAAAATTCACCACCTTCTAAGCCAAAAAAAAAAAAAAAAGGCAACTTTTTTCCATCCTCAGAATAATAATAAGAATAGGTGCTCTTTTAGAGCCAGAAAATATAACCCTGACAGGGAGGAGTGATTCATGCCCCACGGCCCCGCGAAGGTGTGAGGGCCGGGCGAGGGGAGGCCGCGGCCTTGCAGGAAGGCAGCGTGTGGTGGTCGCTGGGGTTCAGCCTCAGCCGGGCCGCCCCACCTCCACCCCGAGCTCCCAGAGCCCTGACCGTGGAGAATGCTGCACCTGAGGCTGCTGGGCTAGCGCCCTGCCTTGGGTCCTGTGTCATCTCCTCGGGGTGACTGTCCACCCACCACTTAGATGGGCTTCCTTCCGCATGGGTGCTCTGTGCTCACTGGTTTTCAGTGGTTTGTTGTAAGACAATTAGGCTTCCTGTCCCCATGTTCCTGGCTATCTAGCTCGAGAGACAGTGAAAACGAGTGTAGAAGACGTTAATATGCTATGTGAAGGAAACACACAGGGTAACGGGGTCACCTCACGAGGGAGGGGCGGTTCTGTGGGCAGTGGGGTGGTGGCCCCTGAGGAGGGGACGTCGGACCTGAGCCAGGCTGGGAGGAGGGCCGCGGGCGGGGGCCCAGCGGGGCCGAGGCCCTGGGCCGTGTCGGCTGGGCGGCGGTGGCAGAGCATGAGCGTGGCGAGGTGGGCTGGGCGGCCTCAGCCTGGGGCCCGAGCGCCTGGCTCCTGCGCTGAGCTGCCTGGACGCCACCGCGGCGCACCTGGCTCTGAGCACGTAGGTGCTGAGCGGACATCTGCAGGCCGAGTGACCGTCACTGTTGCTGGTGGGATGACCAGCTGCCCTCCGTCCCGATCGCGTCCTGTCCTCCCTGCCCTCCCTTGCGAGGCCTGACTGAGTTCCTGCGGCGCTGATTCGGAGCAGCCTGTGGCTCAGAGTCCCCAGTGCGACCCCACTCCCTGGGGGCTGCTGGCTCCACAGTGAAGCCTCCCATTCATTTCCCACTGGGAGCCCTCAGAACCTTCCAGAAGCTTAGTCACCAAGTCCTACAACAAGCCCAAACACCACTGAACGGGAGCCGCTCAGGACAGAGGGATTCGCCCAGCGGTGGCCCTGGCCAGGGTCGGGGAGCTTTATGCAGGACCACGCCTCTGTGCGGAGCAGCCTGCGTGTTTTCCACTCGCAGTGGGCGTCTAGACAGGCCCCTCTTGTCTGCATTTGACGCGGCATCTTTGTTAGGCCTGGGGCCCGGGAGAAGCGTGAATCCAAAACAGCGTCACCGAGGAGATCCTTGCCAGGCTGTCTGCTCCGTAATGAGATCTTCATGTCGGGAGATCTCTATTAACCCAGGGCCGGCCCAGTTTCTTTCCACATGAAATTAATTTATTGGCTGTGCTGCTCAGACGTCACTGGGCTCCCACAGCTGCTCGCATGTGCCGGCCTCTTTTGGAAAATACTTAATATTTTTAAGAGCCACTGTCTCGTGATTGTTCCCTGGTGTTGACTCTACGGAACCCTGTGGCTTCCTTGAGGGGCCCTATGCACCTTGGAGGGTGTGCGTGTGTGCCCCATGTGCTGGGAAATGCCACGCAGGTGTAAGCCAGAACTCGAGAAAGCCTGGGGTCAGGCACGGCGAACAGGTGTCACACAAAGAAAAAGATGCGTAGAAAAACAATCTCAGTATTTTTATAAAATAACAGTTCTATGCAGCCACAACCACCGGCATCAAACCACAGCCCCCACAGTCATGCGCCCAGGGCTCTCTCACTGACCCTGTGTGTGACCCACCCACGTCACTTCCTCACTCTGGGCCTCGGCTTTCCCGCCCCCAGTGGGGTAATAAAAGTGTCTTATGACGTCATGGGAAGAGGTGCACATCCAGCACTGGAAATAGCGCCTGGCATATGGGAGGGGCCCGTGGACGTCAGCTCGTGGTCATCACGACCTCTCCTGGATGTGCTCCCTCTGGCGGCCTCCTTACGGATTTTATAGGAAAGCCTCTCCCCCCGGCTTTACTTTCTGACCAAAGTGGGTAGTTGCTGGTGACCTGTGTTTGTTCTGCTTCTCACATGACACCTGCTTACTTTGGAATCTGCCTCATCCATGTGCAGGCGTGTCCCTGCCTCCCCGTGGCCACGCCCCTGGACCCTGGTACTCTTCGGGTCCTCCTCCACGAAGGCCCCCTGGGTTTTCTCTCTGCTTCCACTTTGCTCCAGGGCCAAGTCCTCCCAGACCCTTGGGGCCATGCGGGGGCCATTCCCTGGTGCCTGGCTTATGTCTGTTACGCCCAGTGGCTGCAGTCTCCTTGTAATGGCTGCTAAATTGGGGGCAAGGCCATTTTGAGAAGAAACTTCTTTCCAATAGTTTACTTTTAATATCCTTATAACAAATTTATTCACTTTAAAAAATTCATATGTGTTAAAAGTCACTCTTTTTAGTGTTCAGTTCTATGAGTAGAGACAAAAGTGATCCGTCATATAATCACCACCCCTGGATTCTCTCGTGTGTCCCTTTGCACCCACCCTATACCTCTGCAACCACTATTCCTGATCCTACTAGTGGGTCAGGACACCGTCCAAGTCAGCCCTGTCTTGTGTGTGTCGGGAGTTTGTTCCTTTTTATGACTGAGGGGTGTTGCATTGTATGAATGTTTTACACTTTGTTTATCCATTTGATAGTTGAAGGACATTTGAGTGGTCTCGATTTTTGTTGTTGTTGTTGAGATTGTGAATAAATTTTCTATAAATGCTGGGATTCAGGTTTTTATGGGAACATAAATTATCATTTCTTTTTTTTAAAAATTCTCACCCAAGGATATATTTATTGATTTTAGAGAGAGAGGAAGGGAGAGAGAGAAACATCGATGTGAGAGAGAAACAAATGGGCTGCCTCCTGTAGGCACCCCAACCAGGGACCAAACCCACAATCTAGGTCTGTGCCCTAACTGGGAACCCAACCCTCAACCTTTTTGGTGTACAGGACGATGCTCCAACCAGCCAAGTCACCCGGGGGGGGGGGCAAATTTTAATTTCTTTAGAGTTATAATTCATAAGAAACTACCAAACTGGTTCCCAACGTGGTTGAACCAGTTTGGACTGGTGATGTGAGAAGTCCAGTCGTCACGGTGCTGAGGGTCTCACTGTCCTCCTTCTTCCCCTGAGCTAATCTGGTATGTGAGCTAACCCGGTATGTGAGCTAACCCGGTAGGGGAGCTAACCCGGTAGGGGAGCTAACCCAGTAAGGGAGCTAACCCGGTAGGGGAGCTAATCCTGTAGGGGAGCTAATCCTGTAGGGGAGCTAATCCAGTAGGGGAGCTAACCCAGTAGGGGAGCCAACCCGGCAGGTGTGCAAGGGCATCTCTTTGGGTTTACGTTTCATCTTCCTGATGGCTAGTGGCCTGAGCACATTCTCCACGTGCTGATTTGCTGTTTGTTGACCTTTTTGGTTAAGTGTGTGCTGGGAGTTCCCCCCATCTTTACTGGGTTCCTTGTTTTCCTGTTCACAGGAGCTTTAATCTAACCTGGGTTTGCGTCCGTTGTTGGGTGTGTGGTTGGCGCGTGTCTCCCCCCAGCCTGTGGCTTGTCTTTCATCTCCTACAGGGCCTTCTGCAGAGCAGTTTTCAGTTCACCCTGTCTTCCTTTCATGAGTTGTGTTTTGGTGTCATTCCACCAGTTTTTACTTTTATTTTAACTTTCCTCAGACTGTGGGCAGCAGCTGGGTGTGGCTTCCAGGGGTGGCCGTGCAGGGCGCCGGGCCCTCTGCCCACTTGCGTCCCTGCAGGCTCCCTCTGGGTCGTCTTGGTCACTGGCTAGAACCTCCACTGGTACAAACGCTGGCCCCCAGCTGCTGTGTCTCTGAAGCCCCGGTGGGAAGTGTGACTCCCGTACCACAGGATGTGGCCATTGCCACTGGTTTCGCTGCTCCTGTGACAGTCATATTCGAATGTCACCTGTCCCTTCAGGACTGAGCATGTCAGAACTCTGCCACTATAGTCAATGACTGGCCTGACGTGGCAGGAGCCGGAATTCAGAATTTTGCCACAGTCCTATGTACACAAAGGAATCTCTTGTTTTGTGTGGTCCAGCCCTCCAGGGCTCTGCCACAGGATTCTTGGGGACGGGGCCTTGCTTCAGACCCTGGAGCACCCTTACCTCATGTGGTCCATGTCTCCAAACACCGCAGCGCTCGCAGTGGCTGGCGACCCTCTGTGGCAGTAACTCCCTCCTTTGGGTGCCGAGATTGATTCTCCGTTGTGCTGTGTGATTCAGAGCCTTTATTCCCGGTCCCAGGGGGTCCTGACCTCAGCAGCTGAGTCGGGGTGAGGTGCGTGCTGACCACCAGTGTGGGGGTCCCCAGAGCAGCTGCCCCCTCCCCAGCCCTCACTGCCTGTCCCCACGTGGGAGCAGAGCACCGGCACAGACGGGCAGCCTTTACAGCGGTTTCTTGGCCAAAAAGGATTTTAATTAAGGAGAAGCAGAGGCCCTTATCTTTCAGGGGTCCTTCTTGGCAATGCTGTGTTTGTGTCCCCCCCAGAGAGGTTCCTATGGCGTCCCACGCCCCGGGTTCCCGGGCGCGAGGAGCGACTTCTCCTCTTGGATTTCCTTGCTGCCCTGGCCTCTGCCCCACCGGCGCCTCGGTTAGGGTGCCCGCACAGCCTGGTGGCCCCCCCCATGCCCCTGTGCCGGGGACCTGCCTCTGCCCCCCTCTCCCGGCGTGGCCCCCGCTTCCCTCCCTAGAAGCCTCCAGGACCGAAAGTCGCAGCAGCGCTTTCCAGCTGCCCCGAGCGCCAGCTTCCTGGCCCCACCCTCTACAGCTGTCCCTCGGCCAGCGAGATGTGTGAGGGAGCGCTGGGCTCTGCCCCGGGCTTGAGGCAGCTTCTCCTTTTCTTTCTTTCCTTTTTAAAAAAATATGTTTTTATTGATTTTAGAGAGAGGAAGGGAGAGGGAGAGAGAGATAGAAACATCGATGGACCGCCTGCTGCACACCCCCTACTGGGGACGGAGCCCACAACCCGGGCATGTGCCCTGACCAGGAACTGAACCAGTGACCTCTTGGTGCCCAGGATGACACTCAGCCACTGAGCTATACCAGCCAGGCAGCTCCTCCTGTCCTTGAGCATAAAGTTCAACCCTTCAAGTCCCCTGTCAGCTGGCCCTGGGTTGGGATGACCACCAGCTCAGGGCCACTTCTGTGACCTGATAATGCTCTGCAGACACAGGTCCACTGGGGACTCCGTGACACCCTCCCACGCCCACCGGCTCTTGTTTACTGGGTGCAGTCAGGACCCTGCATAGGTGTATATCAACCCCACCCACCTGCCCCTACAGGTCAGGTGCTCCTCCTTGGAGTTCAGGGGTCAACCCCACAGGTATCTCCTGCCGGGCGTGGTGCTGAGGAGGGACAGGGAAACAGCACAATCCCGTCCTCTCAGGTTTCCACGCAGGCAGAAGGACACAGACAGTGAACAGCAAACACACAGGACTGTGCAAGACTGGAGGCCTGCATGGAGGAAGCTCACACACTAAAGATGGCCGGAGAGGCCCTTCGCCCGGCCACATGGGAGCTGGAAGAGCCCAGCCTCTGGAAGGTCTGGGAGGCAAGTGCTCGGGGCAAGGGGAGTGGAGTACACGGGCTCGGAGTTGGGCAAAGGCTCGCTGTGTCCAGAGGAGCCCAGGAGCGAGGCGAGCCCAGTGCCCTGGACATAGGGGGTTGTTTCCAACGCTGTTGGTCGTCCGTACACCACAGTGATTTTCAGCGATAATTCAGAAGTGAAACAAGTGATAATAATGACCAGAGAAAAAATATAGACAGGGAACACATTTTCTTTTGTTGAACTTTGTATATATAATCATGCCAGAAAAAGTTCCAGTACAAAAGGAAACTATGTAATGGGCTAATACTATTAAATTACATTAACGTGGAAAAATGTATTCCTGCATACCGGTCTGCTGCGCAGCGAATATGAACATTACGGGTTTTCATTTCAAATTTGACTCCTGCAAATTTGCCAGTGGCTTTGCCAATTCTTTCATACACCCACATCCAGTCTGTCCGTCTGTCTGCGCCCACGGTGGGTTAAAGAACACATCTTTATTAACTTCAGCTTCAAAGAGTTTCTTTCACACGAAGCAACAGTTAGTTATACACATAGTTATGAAAAGTCTTAAGATAATTTTAGCATAGATTTATAAAAACTCCATTTCAAATGTCTCCTAGTTGAAAAATCACTAAAATACCATCACCAGAAAATTCATCACAGGTTTCTATTTTATTCAGTAAAAGCTTTCAAAGTGTTTCTTCTTTTACAAAAATCAGAGAGATGGATGGGAACGTGACGTCGCTGGGTCCATCGCTTAACCAGCGTCCAGGTCTCCGTGCAGACCGCCAAGGCTGCCAGCTTTGTTTTTCAGTTTCTTTGGGCAATTTTAGAGCATTTGGCCTTTGTCATTCCTCCTGGCATTCTTCTTGAAAATGTGATTCTTTTTTACTTAATTGTCCACCTTGCATTTGTTTGCTGTGGGGTTAGTGGCCTTCCCACAGCCTCGGCGCAGCATTCAAGGGAACGGTTTAGAGCCAACCTTCCTCTGTGCGGTGGTCAAGGTGGGTTTGGCTGTCGGCAAATGTTTCCGTGACTGGTTAACTTTGTCTATAAGTTCACACTAGGACAAAACCACTCAATTGTACCATTGCTGTAAGATTTCAGTATGTTCTTGAGTCTCTTAGTTTTCAAACAATTAACAACAGAAAAAAAATTTCACTTTTAAAGACAATAAATCATGTGTAAGCAAAATTTGCGCGTACAAAACGCAAAGGTAACACCACGTAGTTCACGCTCTGTTTTGAGTTTTAGACATAGATGGACTTGCACGTGACCATTAGGATGACAGAGTTAGAGTCATGTCACCGGTGTTTCTTCGTTGTTGGAACAGGAGGCGACACTGTTCCCCAGGTTGTGGACAAGGTCTGTGCCCAGCAGGCAGCGGAACAGTTGCGAACGGCTGCAGACTTACTCTTTCCCTTTGTATCCGAAGTGTATGGGGGGACTCAGGTCCTCCTTTGTCAGAATGTGTGTGTATGTGTTTTATAGTCCTTTCCAACAGTTTTCTATTCAAAAGCCAAAAAGTATTATTTTGTATTGATTTACATTTCTTTGGTAATTAATGGGATAAACATCTTTTTTATATAGTCATTGATCATTTTATTTATTTTATTTTTAGATAAATTTCTTGTTCATATCTTTTCATGCCTGTCCTTTTCTGGGCCAATTTCACACTGTTTTAATACCATAGTTTTATAATTCACTTTAATATCTGATAGGATAAATCCCTTGTAATTCCTTCCCTCCCAACATTTTATGAGCATTTTACTTTTATAAGGATTTTAATAAAAATTGCATTATATTTATAAATCAGTTTAAAAAGCGATATGTTTATAATATTATCAAAACATGCTATATCTCTCCATTTATCCATTTTTTTGTTTTACTGATAGTCACCCTTCATATTTATTGTTTACTTTATTCCTATGTATTAAGATTTTCAATTGCTATTATAGATTGTATTATTTTGCATTATTAATTATAGTTAGTTTTTACTGGTCATGTGAATAAATAGGGAAGTATATATTTTTGTTTGTTAATTCTCATACAAGGATATATATTTTTAATTGATTTTTAGGGAGAGTGGAAGGGAGGGGAGAGAGAGAGAGAAACATCGATTGGTTGTCTCCCACATGAGCTCTGACCAGGGCTGGGGATTGAACCCGCTACCCAGGTACATGCCCTGGACTGGGAATCAAGCCTGAGACCCTTAGGTGTGTGGGCTGATGCTCTAACCACTGAGCACACTGGCCAGGGCAGGTAAGTATTTTTAAAATTATATATTTTCTCTGTAACTGGCCACCAGGTTGAACTCTCGTAGTCATTCTAATTTCTATTTTCAGTCTAATCTCTTTTAATTTTTCCAAGTCAGCAAACATATTGAGAAATACTGAAAAATTTGCCTGTACCTTTTCAATAATCATAAATTTTATTTTTTCATCTTGGTCTCACTGTATTGCCAAGAACAGACAAAGCACTGTTAACGATGACAATGAGGACCCTTGTCCCATTGCTGACTGGAATGGAGATAACACCAGTTTGCACTGTCTTGTGCGATGTTGTCTGTGGTTCTAGGTGTATATTTTCTATTGTTTTAAGATCAGCTGCTTCTGTTCTAAATTAACTGAGTTTTCATCAGGAGGGTATTGAGTTGACATCATGTCTTTTCAGCTTCCATCAAGATGACTAGGTTTTCTTCCCTGACTTTTCAAAGAGGAAAATGAATCATGGTTAATAGAAGTTTCTGATGTTGAGGCATCTTTGCATTTTGGCAAGAAAACCTTCTTGGTCTTGTTGGATTTGAGTTGCAATATTTTACTCAGGATGTTTACGTCTGTGCTTGTAAATGAGATTGATTGTGCTGGCTCTGAACAGCGAAGCAGGAGAGTTTCCAAGGTTCTCTTTCCTCTGAAACAACGTAGACGGCCTAGGAACGATCCATGCCTTGGTGTTTGGAAGAAATTGAACCTAAAACTTTAGTTGAGCCAGGCTGGCGAGGCCCAGCGGCTGAGCATCCAGCCCTGCTCCAGGGGGCCCCGGATAGTCCGCTCAGGGCACATGCCAGTGGCAGGGTCAGTCCCTGCGGGAGCGTGCAGGAGGCAGCCAAGGATGTCGATGTTGATGTGTCTGTCTCTCTCTAAAAAAATCAATAAAAATATATTTAAAACACACACACAAAAAACTTCAGTTCAGTGAGTTCTTTGACATTTTTTTCCATTTCTTCTATGTTTATTCCCCCCTTTTATTTCAGATTTTTCAGTTTTGTTGACAGTTTTAGTAATCTATATATTTCCAAAAAATTTATAATTCTTTTTGAGATTTTAAAAACCACTGACGTGAAGTTGAGGGACAGTCTGTAAAATTATTCACTAGAGTGTCTCTACTCTGTCAAGGTCACAACAGGCCAGAGGAAGTAAGGGGATTGGGACCATGGTTCAGAAAAAAGTTAGTGGAAAACTTGGTGGCATCCAGATAAACTCTGAAACTTAGAAACTATTGAGTGAAGGCTGTTCTATGAGGACAGCGCCGTTCCGGTAGCTGGTTGATACCCTCTTCTGTTCTTATAATTGTTTGTCCTTCTAAAACTTTTTTTTTTTTTATCATACTAGACAGGGATTTGTTTGTTTTAAGGAACCCACTAGAATTTATTTTGTAATTTAACTTCAAAGAAATTAAATTGTCAATTTTTAAATGTTTTGTAACCTTTAAAAAAAAATGACTTCTGCCTCACATAAAATGTACAGGAGTAGTGCCGGGGCCTCCAGGCCGCGCCCACGGGCCGTTGAAGCCGCCCGACGGCTCGCTCTCTGGCACCCAGGCCGCTGTGCTGCGCTAGGACTCGGGCGCAGCGTGGACGGTTCTCTTTTCTAAATCACTGGAGGCAGGTCGGGCCGTCGGCTGGCCCCCAAGCGCGGCAGCGTTGCCCCAAGAATGAGGGCCCCTCCTCCAGCGCGGCGCCCCCCCCCCCCCCCCCCCCCGCCCACGAAGCAGCGGGTGGGTGGCGGCGGGGGTCAGCGTTAAGGGCGGGTGTGACTTACAGTGACGGGCGTGTCTGCTTCGGGTGACGTTCGTCACTGCCTTTGTTTGGAGAAAACCCCCACACGTTTACGTTTGTTGACTTTTTAGCCCCCCAATTCTGGCCATATTTATTCACTCATCAGTCACTGCAGCTTGATCCCCAGTCTGCGGTCAGAGCAGGCGGCGTCTCAGCGGGCGGCTCAGCCACCCGCCTGGGTAGACCTGTGCGTCTGCAGGGCCGCAGGCCCAACGGGGCCGACCCCTGTCCCATCGGGCAGACATCCCGCTGCGCCTGCAGCCTCACTGAGGCTGCGCCTGGGAAGGCAGAGCGATGTGGCTGAGAAATCAAGGCTTTTCCCTGTTTAAATTACAATACGGGAAAGTTATGTACAGGTACAAACTGTCCAAAGTATACCCAGCTCATGCCTTGGCCACGTAGTGAAACTGCTTTTCATTTGGACATATTTGCACATCGCTTGTGCCAGGTGCCCGGCCCCCACCAGGGCTGCTCCTGGGTTGGCTCCGCAGGCGGTGGCGGGGTGCAGGCACGGACCGCGAGGCGGAGGCGAGGGACCCACGTAGCCCGGGCCATTTCTCCACTGGAGCACCCAAGCCCAACTCAGGGAGACACTCTCGCGGACAAACTATCGTGGTGCCCGTATTTGTCATACTGGGTGATTGAAAGGAAAGAACAGTTACAAAAAGGGATATAATTCTCTGTTGAAGGAAAAAAGAAGCCAGTTTTTATGGCAGGGGGTGGTTAATTCCCACAGATAATTAAAGCAGGTTTCCCGATGATTCTGCTGCTATAACGTTCCACACTGAAACCGCGAGGAGGAAAGGTTCCACGGCCAAAGCAGACGGCTGTCGGAATGAGGTGTTTGGGGCTGGGGGGCATCGGAGGCCGTTCTGTCCTGGTAGGAGGGCCCCACACACTGGGCTGGTGCCCCACCCCAGCCCCTGTGCCTGAGCTGCTTTCAGTTAGCGGGATTATTAAACTGGAAACATTTTAAACTGCTGCTGAAGCTACTTTCCTGCATTATGAGCTGAGCTGGAGGTGTCACAGTGAAACCTGATTGATTGGCAAGGAGCGTACTCACAGCAGCCGAGGCCAGGGTCCTGTTCTGTGCAAGCCTTTGGAGCTGGGCTTTGCTTTCTCCCAGCCTTCCATCTCAACTGCCCGCCCTGGATCCACTCTGTGTTCAGGCCCCGTGTCCCACCTGGACCCCAAGCAGGTGACCGACACCTGGGGGAGACTCCGAGAGGGGCTGTTAGAGTCTTGCATTAGCAGCCTTTTTCTGTGGTGTTTAGTGGTCACAATATTAGAATAAAGCAAAAATAACCTGCCTCCAAAAGCCACAGGCCACTGAGAATTGCGGGGGAAGGCAGGTGTCTGTGTGCTGCTGGAGGCTTTGAAAACCAGGCCATTTCGTCCTCAATGTTCTCCTGCATTCTACTGACCTTTCTTAAATTTTCTTGTCTGGATCTTTTGTTTCTCCAACTGAACTAATCACTTTATTTGGTTACACATACTATATAATTATCACTGTGCTAAGCTTTTATATATGTACATATGTATAAAACACATTTACTATATTATTATTTAAATATGCTTATATGTTATATGATATGTTATATAATATATAATATATTATTGATATGTATTTTTAAATCCTCACTTGAGGATATTTTTCCATTGATTTTTTTTTTTTTTAGAGAAAGTGGAAGGGAGTGGGGAGAAGAGAGAAACATAGATATAAGAGACACATTGACCCTTTGCCTCCCGAACCCGCCCCAACCGGGACCAGGGAATGAACCCGAAACCCAGGTACATGCCCTTGACTGGGAATCTAGCCCTTGACACTTCAGTCCAAGGGCCGATGCTCTAACCACTGAGCAACACTGGCCAGGGCTATAGTATTGATATATTGCACAGAGCATGTTTATACTTCTAGCAATAATACTCTGTGAGGTATAGTTAATCCCCTATTTTTACAGACGAGGAAACTGAGGCTGGTCAGCAGTGGAGGTGGCTTCAGAATGAGTCGGAAAGCTCAGCAATATGTTGCCTCTGTCCAAAACCTCCCTGCTCTGAGTTTCGGGCTCCTTCTCTGTCAGAGTGGCCTGCTCCTCTTTGCTTTCATTGACACAGCTCACTGTTCGCTTTGTGCCTGGCCCTGTCCAGGTGGTGGGGACGGCATGACTCCTGTGGGGACGGGCCCACAGCCCAGCTTGGATTGCTCCTCACCTGGTGGAAGTCAGGGCCAGCCCTCCTTTGGTTCATCAGGCTCGGGCTCCAGGTGCGAGTGTGGCTGCTAGGGGTCTAAGACAGTGTGGGCCTCGAGAGGGTGCCAGGAGGAAGCAGGGGCAGCTGGGGACCAGGGCCAGGTGGAAGGCAGGTCTGCGCCTCATTGCCTCACAGGGAGCAAGGACTGTGCCATGCAGCTCCACATTACTCCTGGGGCTGCCAAGGCTCGGCCACAGCCGCGTCAGGTGGGCTGGAGGAGGAGCCGATCTCTTAGGATCCACAGGCCCTGACCCTTGTCGGGCAGAGGGGCTGGAGGAGGCCTGGGGGGCAGCGGTTTCCTGGGGGCTGGGGCTGGGGGAGGCCACCACAGTTATTTCTGGATGGTGACTCCAAGCACATTAGGGATCATGCCTTACCTGGAGGCTGGGGTGCTTAGTGGAGAGGAGAGGAATTGTGGCTGTTACCTTTTGAACTAACTGCTGTGTATGTACCAGGCCCAGCGGGGCAGGGCTTTTGTTCCCGTGAGTGAATGGACCATAAATCTGTTGGAGGAGATGGGGGGGGGGGGGGATGAAGGAAACTGCAGAGGAGTCCGGGGGGGGGAGGGGGGGCTTCGCTGGCCTGGAAAACGAATTCAATAAACCGGAGCTGATCAGTGCTTATTTGTAGGGCAAACGGATCTACCCTGCAGGCCAGCAGAGCCCTACTGGGCGTCCTCCCGCTTACACTCTGGCAGCACCCTGTGCGGGCGGTGGGCGGCGCAGGAGGGACGGGACGCCTGCAGGCCGACGGTCCCCCGTGGCGAGTCCCGGGCTTGGGAGCTGGCAGCAGCGCTGGCTGGAAGGGCCGAGTGGAGGCCTGCGTCGGGCAGGAAGACCCAGGACGGTGGGCACGTCTGCACGGCTTTCAGTATGGACGGTGAGTGGCAGGAAACGGGATAAAATTAATTGCCATTTTCCAGGCCTCTGAAACAATAAATTCCGGCAACCATAAATTTGGAGCTGGGTCAAGTACTGAAAACAATTTATTGCTAATTTTTCCCTTAATTGCATTCCCAAGAAGAGGGTTTGGTGCTTCCTGGTGGAAGGATTGTGTAAAAGTAATTTGTTAGAAAGCACGACAAACCATAAATCAGAGGCTCACCTGAAAAGGGTCAGCGTTCCCCACAACTCATCCTCCTGGGGCCTCCGTCACCCCTGTCCCCACCCACCAACGCGTTGCCTCACCCCCTGCAGGCGACAGTGAGTCCACCAGGAGGGAGCAGAGGCACAGATGGGATGGTCACCGCTCGGCCTCCCTGCCTCCTCTCGTCGAGGCTCCCGGTCATGCTGGTGAGCACGTGGAGGCCGGTGGGAAAAGGTGGCGGCATCACATCAGAAACTGCCAGACAAAGTAAAAATCTGTTCCCGTCTCCCCTTGGGTACTGACAGCCATGGGGACGGCTTGTAGGGACCTGAAGGCTGTGGAGAGAGGTGCCGGGTGGGGCCATCAGCCCTGGCAGGTGCTGCACTGGCTCCAGCTCTTGGATGGGGCTTGGCTGTGGTGGGGAGGACTGTGGGAGGCCTTAGGGGCTGCACCGGCATCAACCAGTCTCTTTTGCATTTTAGTGCCACTGAGAGGGTGATGGATTCTCCTGAGCAAACTAGCCAGAGAAGGAGCCTGGCCAGAGCCTGTGTCCATGCAGGGGCCTAGTCATTTAATGAAATGATCATTTTAATGCCCTTCGGGGGGCAGCCAGTGGGGCTGAGGGTGCTTATCTGTGACTGGTGCACACGGCCAGGTGGAGGATGGAGGGTCGCAGCTGCTTTCCTCCATGTGGCACCTCTAGGTCAGGCAGTGGTGGCTGGGGGCTGGACCACTTGCTGTTTGGTGCCTGCTGTGCCACCATCTCAGACAACTGGTCTAGAGCTGGTGGCCAAGGGAGAGGGGTGGCCTGGTACCAAGGCTTTCAGACTCTACCCAGGACCCTGGCAGAATGAAGGCAGGGGCCACTCAAGGACAGAACAAGGCACGCTGTCCCTGTGCTCGGGGAGGGGCGCCGTCAGTGTCAGTGTGCTGTGGAGATGAAACGAGAATGCCAGGTCCCCCGAGCCCGCTGGGAAGACACTGCCTTAGAGTGACCGACGTCCAGCAGATACCGGGTCACCTTAGGGCTTAGCCACCCCCCGCCTGCCGGGAATCACACTTGGCTTGGTGACATGATCAGGCCACAAGGCCTCTGAAGGGCTGAGCCCCCAGCGGAGGGGCCCGCAGACTCCAGCCTCCTGTTCCCAGACGGGACAGCAGCAGCAGCCCCTTCACCCTGTCTCGGGACAAGTACGTATCAGGAAAGCCCTGCGAACTGAACACGCACCAGCGCCGTCCTCTCTGGGTCATTCTCTCGCAGAAGCAGAAGTTCTGCACCTCTTGCTTTCCCGCCCGCCCGCCCGCCGCCTCCTGCCCCTGGCTCCCCTCCCTGCGGAGACCGGGTCCCTAGAAGGCGCTTCCAGGGGCAGTTCTAGCTCCAGTGCAGGGGCGAAGGAAGCTAAGAGTGTGCTGAACACAGAGGGAGCCCGTCACAGCCTTCGCTGCCCCTTCTGAACGCTGGGGACCAGACCACTGCTCTCCCCGGGGCCCCAACAGGACAGCGAGGACACCCACCGAAGCCGACCCCGTCCCCAGGGAAGCACCATGTCCAGGCTTGTGGGAAACTGAGGGCCCCGATGCTGGGGCAGGGGCAGGAGGGAGGAGCCTGCAGGCGGACGGCCTCTCTCAGCCGCAGGCGCTGAGCCCTGCGCAGGCGAGGACCGGGAGCACACACTGCTCGCTGGACAGAGGGAGAAGCAGATTTATGTCTGAACGTTTGGAAAAGCAGGGAAGTTTCAAGAAGAAAATAAAATGGCCTGTAATCCCGCTACCCAGAGACAAGCTTTGTTAAAATTTTTATGCATTTTGTTATAGGCCCATGGGCTTTCAAATGTATTATTATTTTTTCAAAACTGGATTCTACTCTACATAGTTTTTATGTCCTGCTTCCCGCCCTTAACAAAATGTAAACATTTCCCTTGTCTTTCATGGCTTCCACAAATGTCTTTTTAAATTTTAAGAATTCACAAAATTTGATTTTATGAATGTTCCCTATCATCTAACCATTTTCTTCTTGGCGAACATTGAGGTGTTCTTGATTTTTTGACATTCCCATTTGCAATTAATCATTGGCCCCATGGCAACTTCCTGGGAAAGAAAGTCCTACCCAGTGAGGCCCCTTTGTTCCCAGGACGGCTTGGACCTGGAAGGTGTGGGGGCGGCAGCCTTGCTTTCCAAGACGGAGCTGGTCTTTCCAAAGCTGCCTGCTTGATAGATGGAAATATTTGAAACTGGAATTTCTTTTATGATTAAGGTTGAATAAATTTTTATACTTTTATTATGTATATTTATTTCTTTCTCTGTGAATTGTTTGATCATTTACTGTACTTTATCTGGAGGAGTTTTGGAAGAGCCCTTCCACAGCACAGCACACACAGCACAGCACACACAGCACAGCACACACAGCACAGCACACACAGCACACACAGCACACACAGCACACACAGCACACACAGCACAGCACACACAGCACAGCACACACAGCACACACAGCACAGCACACACAGCACACACAGCACACACAGCACACACAGCACAGCACACACAGCACACACAGCACAGCACACACAGCACACACAGCACACACAGCACACACAGCACAGCACACACAGCACAGCACACACAGCACACACAGCACAGCACACACAGCACACACAGCACACATAGCACACACAGCACAGCACACACAGCACAGCACACACAGCACACACAGCACAGCACACACAGCACACACAGCACACACAGCACACACAGCACACACAGCACAGCACACACAGCACACACAGCACACATAGCACACACAGCACAGCACACACAGCACACACAGCACACACAGCACACACAGCACAGCACACACAGCACACACAGCACACACAGCACAGCACACACAGCACACACAGCACAGCACACACAGCACACACAGCACACACAGCACACACAGCACAGCACCACACAGCACAGCACACACAGCACACACAGCACAGCACACAGAGCACACACAGCACACACAGCACAGCACACAGAGCACACACAGCACAGCACACACAGCACACACAGCACAGCACACACAGCACACACAGCACACACAGCACACACAGCACAGCACACACAGCACAGCACACACAGCACACACAGCACAGCACACACAGCACAGCACACACAGCACACACAGCACAGCACACACAGCACACACAGCACACACAGTACACACAGCACACACAGCACACACAGCACAGCACACACAGCACAGCACACACAGCACGTCAACTGTTCAGGTTCCCCTTCTCTTTTCTGAGGGGCTGGAGTGTAGGCCAGGCCGTGTGTGTGTGCACGCATGTGTCTGCGTTGTGCATGAGAGCACTGGATCCCAGAGTCCAGCCAGCTGGGCAGTTTATGGGGTTGCTGCTCCCTCTCCCATTTCCGGGGCAGGCCTGGATCGAGGCACCTCCAGCCCCCCTTTCTTAGGCTAGCTGCCCCGTGTCTAGTGTTTGCACACACGTGGGATTGGGAAGCCCTTCTCTGGCTGGTTCCGAATCTGGGCCAACTCTGATTGGCTCCGAGTGGCTGCTAATGATCACTGCAGCATTTCGGAGGGTGCTGGCAGGGTGGTAATGTGATTAACATCTCCCTCTTTGATGGAGACTGAGGTGAAGATGAGCTTGCTTTTTGGAACCTGATGATCACTACAATTAGGGGAAACCCTCGAGGCGAATATACTAGGCTGTTCTGGCAACTGCGCCCAAATGTGCATGTGATGAGACCACCTCCGAAAGGTGGGCCAGGTGGATAAATGCCCTGTCCCTTGGGGTGGGGGTGGGCACAGCACTCTGTACTTTATTTTTAGCAAATATGAGTAGCCCATGTGGCTAGAGCCATTGGTGATGTTTCAGGAAATTTATTTAAAATTGAATTTGTGCATCTTGACTGGAAGCTCTGCTTTTGGGGGAGTGTTTTGCATGATGCCATCAGTTCAGGATTATGGACTCCGAGGGAATATGTATAATTTTTCTGCACTTTGTTTATTGGCACATTTATGTTAATAGCCAATAAGATGATATTGCCATCTTAATACCTTGTGAGTCTCTTCGAGTCCCCGCTAATGAGTGGGGGCCTCTGAGTACCTGACTGAGGGGGAGACGGAGGTGCGGTGGCCCGTGGGTGGGAAGGTGCGGTTACTCCCGGCACCGGCGTGGCAGGCCGTGTCCTTGTAATACAGAGCAGAGTGCAGAGGGAGACCGGGCTTAACCAGGGGCCGACCAGGAGGGGCTGCTGCTTGCACAGTGACTCGACCTTCCTTTGGAAGGAGGAACAGCCCCAGGGATACTTGGTTCTCAACTAAATGAAGCCGCACCCACCCGACTGCTTCCAGGGCCAGCGGCTCCCTATGCTGCTTCTGGACAGAGGACAGGGTATGGGACAGCGGACCCCCTGCCTTGCTCTGGCCTCTCTCTGGGGTGTGCATGTGATAGTTTTCCAAGGCTTGCCTCTCACGTTGAATTATCCATGGAAATGGCACCAAGAAACTGTGTCATGCTGGTGATACATGAGTGTTCTCAGCACACACATCACGTCAGTGCAAAATGTGTTCATTGGAAAATTAAAGGAAAAGAAAAACCAGGATAGGACGTGCGCCTTTCCTGCCCCAGGAACGCTGTTGGAAAGGCCTCTGTGTTGCCTGGGTGCCCAGTGGAGATCTGGGGCTGGAACCTGACTCGGGAGCCATGGCCTCTGCTGACGCTTCAGAGCTGAGCCACTGTAGTTAAGGGGACTGTGGACGTTTTTACCTGCATTGTTCAGGTCCTGTTATGAGTCCCTTTTGTACCAAGCGATCTGATGGCATTAAAATGTGCCGTGATGTCCTGGCCGGTGTGGCGCAGTGGTGAGAGCATCCGCCTGTGCACTACATCACAGGGTCACGGGTTTGACTCCCGGTCAAGGGCACGTGCCTGGTTTGTAGGTTTGATCTCCAGCCTCTGTCAGGGCACATGGGGGAGGCAACCAATCCATGTGTCTCTCTCACGTGGATGTTTCTCTCTTTCTCCCTCTCTCTCCCCCTCCCTCTCTTCCACTCTCTCTAAAAATCAATGGAAAAAATATCCTCAGGTGAGAATTAACAACAACAAAAAGTGCAGCGATAGCAGTAGGCAGCTTCTCTGAAGGCCTCACCCTGGAATGCCAGGGCACCCTCAGGGCACCTGCCTGCCACCCTCCCTCACGGCACTCTCTCCCCTAAGACACAGTCGACTCTGACTAACTGGGTCAGAGAAGCTCAAGTCTGCATCTTGCCTTAGCCCGCAGCACTGAGCCTCATGCAGGCAGCACACCTGTATTCTTTTTTATTATTATTTTTAAAAATATATCTTTATTGATTTCAGAGAGAGAAAGGGAGAGAGAGAGAGATGGAAACATCAATGATGAGAGAGTCATTGACCGGCTGCCTCCTGCACTCCCCCGACTGGGGATCGAGCCTGCAACCCGGGCATGTGCCCTGACCGGGAATCAAATCCTAATCGCCCGGATCCTAGGTCGACACTCAACCGCTGAGCCACGCCCGCCGGACTGGGCGTGTGCTCT
This sequence comes from Miniopterus schreibersii, assembly GCF_964146895.1. NCBI lineage: Eukaryota > Metazoa > Chordata > Mammalia > Chiroptera > Miniopteridae > Miniopterus > Miniopterus schreibersii. The sequence goes on along the minus strand of NC_138121.1, from coordinate 40,016,031 downwards.
TAATGATCTTTTCATCACCTGTGACTTGGGACCATGCAAAGATTTGTGGATAAGCAGAATCTGGGTGGGGCTGCAGGGAACTGCCCCTGACAACCTGGAAATTACGTGGCTGCTCTCCGACCTGAGGACTCAAGGAGGACATCGCCCAGCTCCCCTCCCCAACCCAAATCAGTCCTCCTGAGGCCCGTCCCTTCCGTGTGTCACAAAGGAAGCGAGAAATTGCTTCTGCAGAAGTTGGCCCCTCCAGGAGGATAGGGCAGCCTTGAAGACCCAGCTCTTTTCCGCCAAAGGAAGGGGCAGGTACAGGCGACTATCAGGTCGCAGGTCCGGCCCCACTGGCAATATTTTGTGGATCTACTCCCACTTCAACAGTATGAAAATGTTCATCTAAATTTCACCTTGTAGTTTGTGCTTTAATTTTGCCACATTTAAATCTTGAATCTGCCTGGGATTTTTAAAAAATGTTGGTGTCAGTACAGGTAAGAGACCCATCTTGTTTTTGCATGTAGCCCATCCATGGCGACATGATTGTGGTCCTGCCGCGCTGTGAAGGTCACTGCTCCCGCCTGGCCGTCACCTCTTTCCCTGTTTCCAAAAGAGAGGCTGAGACAAAAAGAAACAGCCCTGGTTGAGAATGAGCTGTACTTGGTGAGGTCTGGGTTGGAATTCAAGCTCCCTACAACCCGGCTCTGCGAGGGGATGACGCACCGACCCTCTCTGAGCCTCGTTGGGAAATGGGCATCACATCAGTACCCTCCTGGCTGGGTGAGGCCCGAGTGCGGTCAGATTGCTGCTGTTATTACTGACCCTCTGCATTTTCACTCATCAGTTGAAACACCAAGGGATCTAGGTTGCCGTCATCCCCAGTCTCATTACCTGTCCTGGTGACCTCATGAACTCCCCAGAACTGACCCCTGTTCCCAATCTGGTGTCAACCACCCAGGTGTCCGAGGAAGGAGACCCTGCAAGGGCCCACCTATGCCTTCCTTCTAGTCCCACGGCCATGTCTAGTCCGTCATGGAAGCATCGGGGAGTGACCGGGTGTGGCTGCAAATCCGCGCCCCTCAGCTGCTCTGCGCACACATGCTGGGCTCGGCTGCCCCAGATACCCCTCCTCACCTGCCTGGGCCACCCCTGTCCACCTGCTCACTTTGCCAAATGCCTTCACCACCTTCCAGGTCTAGGAATGCTGCCTCCTGAGAAGACACCCCGATTTCCCCCGTTCTTCCCACACTTAGCTCCTGCCTCTGCTGCAACCCCTGACTGCCCGATGCTGCAGGTGAGGTCCCTGCGGGTGAGCTGGGCACTCCTCACACCTCAGCACAGTCTTGGTATAGGGTGTATTGGTTATAACAGCAATGATAACAATAACTGTCCTTTTTGAGGGCCTGAGGATGGAGCAGAGTCAGGATGCCAACCTGGGATAGGCTCATTCCAACCCCAATGAACACAGGCTCTCTGGGCGTGGGCTCCCTGCATGGCGATGTAGTGGGGACGGCAGGTAAGAGTCACGCTCCTAATAACCACCCATGTAATACCCAGCAGGTGCCCAGGCACGGTGTTGGCAGGCCCACGAAGCACTCGTTTTGTCCCCTTGTACAGGTGGGGTGCAGAGACTGTGGCAGAGCAGGGACTGCAGCTGAGATGGGAGAGGGGCTGTCATGCCCTCAGAGCTTTCCCCTGGAGCAACGGGGCCCAGGGGACTCTATTCCACTATCCCCGCCCGGGCACTCTGTGGCCCTGTTCAGCGGTGGCAGGTGGAGCTTAGGATCCTGAGCTCAGATGGCCAGAAGGAGAGGCTGAAGCTGAGAGGTCACTGGCTGCTTTCCTGGCCCCACAGCAGGTACAAGCTGGTGGACACTCCAGATTGCCCTCCTGCTAAAATATTTCCAGTATAACAACCCTCTTTAGGTGTTTCTAGACCCACAGGGTTTGGAACACCGTTATAGCTCTATTATGATAATACAGGGAAGTTACATTAGGAAATAAATGCATTTTAACGTTTTTTGCTGGCAACATAATGTAAGCATCTTTCTGCATGTTGGTACTAAAGAATCAAAAACAGTTTAGTCAGTGGATGTGAACACTGTTCCCTGTCACCCGTTAATGGATCTACTCTAGTATTTTCCTCCTTCCCAGCCCTGCCGCCGCACATCAGTGAAAAATTATGTTTTTTCCTCGGCGCCACAACACCCGTCATCTTTATAGGCTCGAATTCTCCTTCAAGCCGCGCGGCGCGAACCGCCTCCCGCTCGGGCCCGGCCCCTCCCTGTCGTTCACCTGGCTCCCTGCAGTCGGGTCAGCGCCTCCTCTTATTAATGTTCTGCGTGACAGAAGCCAGCACCCGGCTGCGCAGGCGGCAGCCGCCCCGGGGCTGGGAGCGGAGGGCCCGCAGCTGTTTCCTCAGCCCCCTTTGTCTCCTGACCCGGCGATCACGCCCCCAGGCCGCCGGCTGGGCCTCCCGTCGGCGGAGCCGGGGGAGCGGGCGCCCGCTCATTCGGGAAAGCCGTGGCCTTGCCTCTCTGAAGATTTTACTCCCCGGTCAGCCAAGTTTTACTGATCCAGGGTTACTTGGCGGGGCCCAGAGGACCTTGTGTCAGGGGGATTACCTCTCTGTCACCCTCTTTCAGGGCTCTGTGATGGTGGGGACTGCTGTGGCCAACATCACCCCAGGGACCCCACCCTCCTCCTTGAGATCTATAGCCAATATCCACCCCAGGGCCACCAAGCAAATGCCTGCAGGGGCCGGGCACGTAGATGACTCAGTTAATGGGCTAGGGAGGCCACTGTTGCCCTGCCCCAGCCCCAGCCCAAGTGGCCAGGTGGGAACGTGACCCAGGGTTGTCAGGTCCTCCATAGTTTACATAGAGGTGGCACAGACTTAAAAACAATACACACTTCTTAATTTTAAATATAAGGCAATTAATGTGAAGAATTATTTGTGTGTGCCAAACCAAGCTGGACCACAAACTGGTGCTGACTTCCACCCCAGCCTTTCCCACATCCTGGACTTGCGGCGTGACCTCGGTCTTGGCGTTAGAGAGGGGCGGGTAAAACTGGCGGGCACTGTCTCCTTGGCCCTGCCTTGAATGTGCTCTTGTCTCGGGTATGTCGCCTGACCTGAAGAGGTACTGCTGGGACGGGGCCTGTGGTTTGGTTTCTTGTGTTTGCCTGTCTCGTCAGAGCTGTCTGGGCTGAGCAGCATGAAGCATCTCAGTGGCCGAGGGACCCCCTCTTCCGACAGCTGGGCCACCTGAGGTTGAGCAGGGCCACCTGGACACCTGCCGGGCCTCCAGCTGCAAAAGCCAGCTCTATGCACATCCTATGGCTTCCCAGATCCAGGCTTTGTGAGGGGCCTCGGGGAGATAGCAGGACCTGGGTGAGCAAGAGATATTTGGGAGTTTGGAAAAGAGGGATCTGGGGCATGTCACCTGACCTGAGGAGGTACTGCTGGGACAGGGGCCTGTGGTTTGGTTTCTTGTATTTGCCTGATCTCTAATCTACTTCCCACTATGTTCTGAGATCCTTGTGGGCTGACCAGGGCCTTCTTTGTGTTTCTCCCTGCTCAGTGTCACACCAGACTCCACACCAGCACATACTAGACTGAGCTGTCAGAGAGAGAGAGAGAGAGAGAGAGAGACAGAGAGAGGCCTGTCCTTCCTGAGCTAGTTTTCAGCTCATTTCCGAGGTAAGAGGTGATGTGTGCCCATGGAGTGGAGGTCAGGATGGTGACCTTGACCTTGGGTCCGGGCCTGGGAAGAATCCACTGAGCACCATCCCCTTGACTAGTGGGGCTACAGTCAGCACTTAACCTCTTTTAGCAACGATGTCCTTCTGCAGAGGGACACCTGCAGTCTGCTGGCTCAGGGCTCCCAACTCCCAGTGCCCTGTTTAGGTCTTCCATCTCTCGGGTTCTGTGAAGCCCAAGCCTCTGCTCTGTCAGTGTTGATGGAGCTGCCCAGAGCGAGAGTCTGCATGCTGGAACTGAGGCTGAGAATCAGACAGCGAGCAAGTTTCTTTCCTTCAGGAGGTCTGTTGTTCAAGGACTGGCTCCTTGTGATTGATCCCGGGCAAATTTTTTCTCTGAGTCTCAGTGTCTCCCTTTGCTTCATCAGGGTGAGAAGCTCCCTGGTACTTCCACTCATCCATCACCCACCCATCCATCACCCATCCATTTACCCACTCATCCATCCATCATCCATCCATCCATCACCCATCCATTCATCATCCATCCATTCACCCACCCATCCATCATCCATCCATCATCCATCCATCCATCCATCCATCCATCCATCCATCCATCACCCATCCATCCATCATCCATCTATTCACCCATCCATCTATCATCCATCCATCCATCCATCCATCACCCACCGATCCATCCATCCATCCATCCATCCATCCATCCATCCATCCATCCATCATCCATCCATCCATCCATCACCCACCGATCCATCCATCATCCATCCATCCATCACCCACCGATCCATCCATCCATCCATCCATCCATCCATCCATCCATTTCCCTGTCCATCTACCCATCCATTTTTAATAGTGTCAGGCACTATGCAAGACTGCAAAGATGATGGTATCTATGTCCCTTACCTCAGGAGTCAGAGATCATAACTATGTGCTTGTTTTACCTGGCTCCCAACTGCTGAGTCTTGTAGGATGGAGGAGACACAAAGCTGATTATTTGTTATAGCCCAGGTAGGGCATAGTGAGTGCTCTGAGGAGGGAAAGCTCAGTTCTGGTTGGAGGGATCAGCGAGGCTTCAGGAGGTGCCATGTAAGCTGAGCCCTGGAGTCTGCTGGGCTGTGGGCACAGTGATGTGAGGCAGGAGTGTCTGTGTGTGGGGCTTACTGTTCAGTGGGAGGCCCAGAGATGAGGTGGGTGTCTCTCTGCAGGAGCTTCCCTTGGGGGAGAGGCTGGGGTTTGGCCTCCTGCCCCTTCTCCCAGCCCACGATGCCCAGTCTCCCATTGGGTGGCCTCTGGGTGTTTTGTACAGACACATCCCTCCCCATTGAGAGTCCTTGCTGGTGGATGGCACAGATTCCATGTGGGAGAAGGTCATGGACAAGGGCAGCTGAAACACAGCATAATGGGCTGCCATAGAAAGGCCACCTTGGCCAGACCCTGGGGCAGCTGCTCCTGCTCCCAGGCAGGGCTCACAGTGCCGTCAGCACATCTGCTCCATAGGGCTCAGGGTGTGGAGCATCGGGAAGGGCCCGAGAGGTCAGGAAGGTGGAGGGCAGTGGAGGGCCCAGCATACAGAGGGCTACCTCCTAGGCCCACCTTCCCAGCCTGCTTTTGGGTTGGTTGGGGCACTTCGTCCAAGCTAATGAGAGCAGCATACAAAGTTGTGGGCTGAGTGATTGGTATGCATTGTTTGGCTTCTTTCATTAATTCCCGCTGGCATTCGGGATGCGGGGATGAACAATAGCAGGCCTGTCCGGATCAATACCAGATTGCTGATAGTGCCCATCTGTTCTCGGAGCAGATTATGTGATAAATGGCGTGGTCCATACGTTTTGACAGGTGTTCGCCATACAGCCCAGACCAAGCCGGTTCAGTAGGGCCCTGTCGCGGGGAGCCAGGAGAGCAGAGAGAAAACTTCCTTCCTGGTACAAGCCCATATAAAGATTGTTGCTTTTAAGCTCTAGATAATGAATTTCTGGCAAGAGGGCCGGATGTGGGCTTTACTTTCCCCTCACTTGGGTTTAGTTGGTCCTGGCTTGGACCTGGGCTCTGAGGGGGGAGCATGAAGGGCTTCCTTGAAGGCATGTGACTGGCTTATAGGTAGAAGAAGCTACCGGTCCCCTGAACTATTGATGGGTCCTCAAGGGAACCCCGAGACCACAGAGGGTGGTGCCTGCCCTGGATGGGGTTTCACAGAGCAGCTAGGGACAAGCAGGACGGGGTGCCAAGTCAGAGCTCTGGGGCCCAAGTGGACTGTGCTGATGGGTGCTGTCACATCCAGTGTCTTTTCAGGGCAGCTCCTTGTTGACACCATCTTTCCGTTCCTCCTGTGTCTGCTCTGCACCTGCAGCCCCTGTGACTGGGTCCTGGGGATACAGCTGGAACTCAGGGCCCCCTTGGTGACAGTGGCGTGTTGTGTGTTTGGGGCATCACTGAGAACAAATCACCCCTGGGGCATTGCGGAGTTTGAACCTGTCATTCCAGTAAAGTGGGCTGAGTGTCCCTAGCCTTATTTAACAGAAAGGAAATTGAGGCCTGGGCATGGCTCCTGTGCAGGCCCTGAGAGTAGGTGCCCTTCTCCTTTCTGTGGTCAGATTCAGAGTCTGGTTGGCAGGGGGCAGTTCATTATTGACAGACTCTGACATGTCAGGCAGGAGTGATTCCAACTGTTAAAGGCTTTGATGACTAAGAACAGAGGTCACACATACAGTGGGTCAGTCCTGACTGGCCCTGAGCCCGGCCCTGGCCAGGCTCTGAAACGGCTGCCTCCCTTTGCTGCCGTCACCAGGCCTTTGGAGCCCAGTCATCCTCACGTGGGCCGGAGACGGGTCAGGATGTCTCTGCGCTCCAGACACAGGGTTAGAGAGGCCCTTTTACATTTTGGAGACACTGCCTTTCATGAAAACCACCTGCTCTCACTGGATTAAACAACACAGAAGTTATTTTGGCTTTAGTAAGCAAAAAGTTCCAAATCACTCTGCTTCAGGAGAGGCTTGATCCAGCAAATGAGAGGGTGTCACTAGGAGTCCCCTTGGCATTGGCTTTAACATCAGCTTCCACACAATGCTACCCATCCCCCAATAGCTCTAAGTTCTCTCACGAATGCCTGTTTCTGGCATCTGAGCTTTGTATCCATGCACAGTCACCAACTCCAGGACAGCTCTGGACTGTAACTCCCATGGTCAGGGTAAAGGCACTGACTTAGGGCGCCTGGTGTCCAACCTCTGTGCTGCATGTGGGGTGGACCCAACCCAAACTCCATGAGTGAGAATGGAGGGGCCTTCACCACAGGAAGCGGGGCGTGGTTCCACTGAAGCCTGACGCCGCCGCAGGTGAACAGATAGAAACATGCCCCCTTCGACCTGAACGGGCTGAGCCTTTGGGAGGCATCCTGCTGGATCTCAGCATCTCTTAGGTTTTCTCTGCCACCTTTCACCCACAATTTTGCAGGGTTCAGGCTTCAAGGGATCTTAATGTTCCGGAGACATTAAAGGGCATGAGCACAGGTGAGGAGGAGCCGTCCTGATGCAGGCCCGGGAGGGCACTGTTGTGGAAGCACCCGAGGAGCCCATGCCCAGCTTCCATTGCTGGGAGGCAGGAGGACCAGCACTGCTGAGACCAACCTGCACAGCGAGCTCCCAGGCGTGTAGGGCCTGCGCAAATGTCAGCGAGGTCAGCATCTGGTCATGGGGGGACTCATATGGCAGCTGGATTGTTTCTTGCCCACTGTTGCCCAAGGCTCAGGGGGTGCCTAGCAAAGGGTCCTGATGGTGGCGGTGGCATTCGCGATGGGCTTGAACAGGCACCTTAACTGCATGGTTTGAAACACCTTGGTTGAGCTCAGTATAATCACTGTATTTTAGTCATTTACAAGTCATGAATCTAGTCATTTATTAAATATAGTGCTTTTAAAGGTGATCGCGGGTGCTCAGCCTGGGGGTGCTCTGTCCTGATGAGCAGGTGAGCTTTTTCCTCCCGCCCCCAGAGTTCTGGCCTCTAACTCAGCAGCAGCAGTGTCGCCAGCAAAGCTCCAGGACCTGCTCTCCCACCTGTCCCCTTCATCCTCTGGGTGTCCTCCTAAGCTCTGAGGCACAAGGGCTCAGCCAGGACACCTCTCTTTCCTTTCTCTTCTGTACCTGATGGCACGAGGTACTTGATGGCACACTGTCTCCTTTGGGACAAGCTGCCTTGTGCACCAGAAGGAGGCAGGTGGAGACAGGTGACTGAGGACACCACTGCAGGGTCTGTGGAGCTGGGACCTCCTTCCACGTCAGCCCTGGAGCAGGAGGGGTGATGAGCCCAATAGGGAGGGGCCCCAATAGGGAGGGGTCCAGGTTCCAAAGAAACACCCTCAAACAGCTGCTGAAGGCCTCGAAGACCCAGGGATCTAGTGCAGACATGGCCCAAGTGTTCCGACAGAACTCAGTGGCTCCTCGGCCTGTACTCTGGGACAGGTCTCTGTGGTTCCTCGGCCTGTGCTCCAGAGCTGTGTAAAGGACAGACCTCTATCGGTCCTGGGGCACTGGGGGTGGCTGGCATCCAGAGCCTGTCTTTTTTTATTGACTATTTCGTGTAACTAAGGCAGAAAGGAACGTGGGGTGGGGGTGGCCTGGTGGAGGCTCTTAGCCCAAGGTGGGGAAGGTGCCATCTGGTTTGCCCCAGACCCCCATGCTGGGTGGGCTTTGGAACAACGGGCTGCAGCTGCCATTGACGTGGATGGTAGGGAGACAGGCAGAGAAATTAGAGTGATCTGGAGAGTGTCTGTACTTCCTTAGCTTCTGCTAGAAGCTGCAGACTCTCTAAGGGTGCTGCTCCTCTGTCAAGGACTCGCCGGGATCAGTCGCTGTGGCCGTGAGTGACTTGCATCTGACATGAGTTTCTTTACTTTCTGTCTTGGAAGCAAACTTAATCTTTCCTCCTCTAAGTCTGGAGAAAATGCCCTAACCCCTCAGACAGTGACATTGCTGTCACCTGCTTAAGACAGTGCGATGTCCTTCAAGTCTTCAGATACTCCCCAGGGTTCTCCGTTCACCACGAAAGCCTTTATTTCAGTCAAAATCATTCCTGTTTTTCTTCACTCTGACAGTTCACCTAAAAGGGGTTGCAGGGAAGTACAGCAATGCAAACCCCACCATCGAGAGGACCGACCTCCCTTCTCCATGGAGGAGCCTGGGTCTCCAGGGCCCTGCAGGTGGTTGGGTGTGGCCAGAGGAGGGGGTCTCTCAGCTGCATGAGACTTGCGGTCTGGATCCTGCCTGGGGCTTCGGGGGCCAGTGGGGCTGGCTCCCCACTCCCAGCAGGTTGCTGTCACTGCTCTGTGCTTTCTTGCCCCCATGGAGGCCAGGGCAGGTGCTCCATCCGCACCCCTCCTGCCTTCCACACGCCTGCTCCTGAGGCCACGCGAGACCTTCATCACGCGCATGATGAACTTCTGAATATTTGGACATGGGTTCCTGGCTGCAGATGTCATGTTTCCCCTCCACTGTTAGTCTGGAGTCAACGCGGACTCCCCTGGTTTACCTGTGTGGTCCCAGGGCGGCCCAGGTGCCAGGAGCCACTGCTGTGATCGCCTGTCTCCTGTCAGGCGTGACTGGTGAGAGACGAGAACAGCATGACCACTGGGTACCGTGTGCTACAGAGGTCAGCTGGCAAGGACAGCAGGACAGCAGTGATGTGGTTGTGACGACTTGTCAAGTGAGTGGGGTGGGGGACAGGGCAGGAGCAGTGATGGGGCTGGGAAAAGTCCTGTTTTCCTGATGCAATATTCAGTCATGTCCACAGGCTGTCCCCCAGGGGTGGGTTCCAGATCATTCTCAGGCCCTGGAGCACTTTGTTTGATAGACTGGGGTGCTGGTCAGAAACATCTGTGGTGCATACCAGTGGCTTAATGTAAGGGGATGTGGGAGGTCAGAGTGGGCTTCATTGGGTCAGTGTCACAGGCATGCCTGCGCGGGTATTAAGCAGGTCCCGGGACACACGTGACCTCTGCCAAGGACGACTCTGGCCTCCAGCATGCCACCTTTTTAAGCCTCTAGGACTCAGAAACTGCTGTATGGTAGCAAGTTTGCGAGATTTTGGAAAGGAAAGCACAGTCCTGGTGCCAGTTCTTATGATCATAAATAATCATAATTAACAGGACTGCTGTATATTTATGTTGGTTTGTTTTCAGACACTTTTCATTTTATTTTGAATTTTTTCATATTGTGTTGACTCGAAACACTTCTGTCTATAGCATGGCGTGCTCCGCAGAACACTGGAGAGCAGTGTGCTTCGTTTGTCCCCAGAAGCAGACCACAGAACTGCGGGGCTTCTCTCGCTGGCAGGTGGGCAGAGTGGTGGTACTGGTCTCGTTGAAGCGACTGTGAAGACATGAAGCCCGGCCATCCCGCTTGCCCTCGGACCAGAAACGGCCCCCTGACCTTCCTCCTGTATCTGCAGCGCTGCTGCAGGAAGGCGCCTGCTCGTGTTTCTCAGTTTAAATTCTTGATAAGCTTGGGCAGGATAACTTGACTATGAAAAATTGCCCTGTGTCTGAAAATGCCTGATGACTCGTGGTTAAAAGCCCGGAAGGGGATGGTTCCTTCTCTTTCTGATGCTGAGAGAGAGGCTGTGGTCTGGGCCTTTAGTGATCAATAATCTATAACCCATACATTGATTCTGGGGGCAGTGCTCGAAAAACATGATGTGTGAAGCAGATAGAAGGTAACCTCGCTCCCATCACCCTGACGTCACGGCGTTGGATGGCTTTTTTGAGGGTGAAGCACATTTGTCATAGACTAAATTCCAGTTGTGAGTTTATGGCTGTCTTTCTTCCTCTGAATTTCCCCTGTGCCCCTTGAAGGAGGGGGGCTCCCACTCAATGCTTCCTCTGTGACAGTCACCCAGACTCCCTCCCTCAGACTGGGGACAGCTTCAGAACGGAGCCACCCCTCCAGCTGGAAGAAGTGAAACACAGTGTGCTTTTCCTTCCCTTGCTCTGGCTTTCCCTAGGTTGTGATTTTAAACTTTTAATATGTGCATACTGGGGAAGCATTGTCCCTACTTAAATTATTTGTCTCCCTGCATGGCAGTTTTGCTGGAAAATGAACTATTTATGTAGCTTTTAGAGTCACCGTGGGTTTAAATTGAAGCCTTAGGCCAGGTCTACACAGGCAAAGACCACAGATGATTATGGTTATGGCTCCAGCTCTCCTGTGGTTATCAGGATATGTCATCCAGAAGCAATAGCAATTTTATTCTTTAAAAAATATTTTAATTCTGCGGCCTCTGGCAGTGGGGGCTCCCTTGCCACGGCCTTGGTGGCTGTTGGGGTGTCTCACTCCACAGTGATTCGTCAGAGCCAGGCAGTGGGCCTGTCAGACTGTCCAGCATAGGAGCTGATCCCAGAGTGTAGCTGGATGGTGGAGGCCCTGGAATGGAGCCACGGAGGGCCAGGCAGGACGTGTGGGGGTCACCTGCAGAGGTGTTGGAGGGTGAATTGTGGAGGAGATGCACAAGGGCCTGGGTGGCAGGGAGGGACAAGTGCTGCCCTGGCGCCCTCTGGAGGTGGGGAGAGGCAGCTCAGCAGTTACCATGGAAACAGAGGGCCAGGGGAGCAGAAAGGAGGGAGTACATGGCTGGCATGCCGTGTCGTGGTGAATGGATGGACCATCTGTGAGTCTCTAAAGCTCCCTCTGGAGACTCCTAGGAAAATGGGGACTCCTATGGAAACAGAGGTTGCTTTGCGGAGGGCAGGAGAAATCAGGGACCCAAAGTCAGGGCAGTGCGGACTGCAGGTCATGTAGTTTTAGTATTGAAAGTCCAAGTGGCCCCATTCCAGCCTCTGGGATGCTGGTGACATGTGGACACACCCATTTCTCAGCCTGTCAACGCAGCCCAGGCCAGCAGCAGTGGAAACGGCCTGTCCATGCCTGTTTATCCATCCTGGCCGCTGGTGAGAGTCCCCATGTCTCCAGGCACGTCCAGCCTTTGTGAAATTCCAGGGGCACCTTTGCTCTCAGCCAAGTTGTTGAGCTCTCTAATCAAGTTGTATCCCAAATCCCACCAAGGCACAGACGTTGGGCCTGGCTGAGAAAAAGTTGCTACCATTAGATACTGGGATATTTTCTTTCTGCTTACTGCTCGTCAGGCACTTGGCACGCACCGTCTCAGCCTGTCCATGGCTCTCTGAAGAAGAACAATGTTTCTGAGCCCATTTCACAGCTGCGGACACTGCACCCAATGTCACATGTCTCCATCGACCTGCAAAGTCACAGGTTGCACAGGTGGAGGCTGAGGCCAGAGTGCTGAGGCCAGTGACTGACCGGTAGGCAAACATTGCCCCTCACCTGTGTTTTGTGGGCCTCTCCCTCCTCCAGCCCATGCTGTCCTCTGACCTTTGGTGAGGGGAGAGGGACCCCATGTGAAACTTTGAAGGCAAATAGCCTTTGTTTCATGGAAGCCAATGCTTGCTGGTGGGTTCCAAGCTGACTTGGCCATTGGGAGCCCAAAAAGGAGTCAGAGGCAAAAGGACACCGTGGTGGCTGTGCCATTTCATTCATGTTTGTCTCAGGGCACCTCCCCCAACTCCAGCTCTGGTCAGGGGACTTTCCCGGTAGCTCCTGTGTGCACTGGTCCCTCTGGGTGCCCACTGTCCCTTGTTTCCCTCCTTGACGGAGCCCATGCCCTTCCCTGTGCCCATCTGGGGTGACACGGCTTTCCTGCTGCCCCTACTCACCTGGCGGGACACCTGCTGATGCTCCTAATGCCACCGTGAGACAGGCAGGCAGGCGGGGCTGTCCCCTGAGGAGGCAACCCAGGGAGAGCCCGGTGGCTAAAGTGACAGAAGAGTTTTATGTCCAGCTGGGACTCAGCGCGAGGTCTCCTTATCCCAGCCTTGCTGTTCTTTCCACAAGCCTTCCCCTGAGCTACTGAGCTGACTGAAACGTTTGCAAGGCGTGGCAGGAGGGCACCCTAGCTGTCTAGCTGGGCAAGCAGGAGCAGGCCAGGCGTACGGTTCATGTTTCTCACTTGTTTCCACTGCCATCGCGAGAGCCCGCGCCCAATCTTGAACACAACCTATACATTTTAAAGAATATTAATGATAGTGAGCTACGAGGAAGATGGGTATTTACCCTGTGGACCAACAGGAGGGTATAAAGCGAATGATTAGTGGAAGAGAAAGGAATTCGTATTTACATGTTACAATGTATGCGGGGCTGAAGTGAGCAGTACAAATGTATTTATAATTTGAGTGTATTTATTACTTGTGGGAGTGAAGACTAATTACGCTGTCTCGATCCTGGCAAGATGAGAGGTTCCAGAGAACGCGCCCCGCTTCTACTGCCTTGAGCCCTGCAGTTGCTTCAAGCCCTAAAGGCTGACCCTCTGACAGGGGTGCTGGGGGGTTTCCGGAAGGAGACAAAGGACCAAGGGGGATGGATTTAGTTCCCCTTGGTGCTGTCTCGAATTGCTCATCCAGGTCCGAGCGTAATTGTGACTTCCTCCCACAACTTCTCAGTCTTGCATCAGAGGCCATAGTTCAATCCCTCTTCAGTCAGTGGACACCAGAGGGGACAGCCCCCCAGAAGATGCCTGTGAGGTGTGGCCAGTCTGTCCACCAAGCCGCTAAATCACTGGGCTAATGCTAGGCAGCTTAGTGTCCTGGCTGTGGGTAGCTGCGTGTTACTGAAGTCACAGTGAATTCTGATCATGGGCTCTAAAGGCAGCTGGGTCACAGGCTTTAGCTGGGAAAGCAGTCACTCCTGGCAGCTGACACAGAACCTGATTTGGGAGGAGGCACCTTCCTGGCGGAAGTCAGTGAGAAGTGGTGGAGAAGACCAGGCTGGGCATCCTTGGTGGGAATCATTTCTCCCTTTCTAGAGGCTTTTGCTCAGGCCTCTCTACCCCCTGGTCCTTATGAGATTGAATCTCTCTACAGATATGTGTGATCTGAGGGCCTCAGAGCTCTACACAGGGGACAGCTGTGCCCAACATACCCAGAACAACCAATTAGAGTCACTGGGGTGAGATGGAGGTGAGCCCATGTGCAGCCAGGGTTGAGACGCACTGCTCTGGGCTGTGGCTGATGTGTAACCTAGTTGGCTTTCTACCCCCAAGGATGAGCTCTACTGAGGCCAGGTGGGGGAAGAGGACATTTGGGCACAGCCTCTGCAGGTGGCATTTGTTATTACAGATTCAGGATTGATTCTCAGCCTCACAAGTCCAGAGCCTGGATTTTATGCAGAGTGTGAGAACGGATCTGTCTTTTAGGTATGGACTCACATTAGTCAAGGTCGTAAGATTGATGTATAAACACAGAAATCCAATGTGTTACTTAACTGAGAAGGCTAGTGGCATGAAAACTAGGCTTCTTGAATTAACATGAGTTGACCTTTCTTGGGGACATGCGATGTTCTTACAGCTGTGTCTTCTTCCTCCCCCCCCAGGTACCTAGTGGTACCAGTTGGCCCAGTGGCCCATTCTTTTCAAATGACAGATTCATTTAGACAGGGCCTCCCAGGGAAGTTTGTTTTGGCTCTGACTTTCTATAAGCCGGATAAGCTGGATGTGGCTCAGGAGAATGGATGGTGCTGGTGTCCTGGGTGCCTTGTTGATAGCTCTTTGACCAAGTGGCGTGAAAGGAGGAAGGAAGTAGATCGGCAAGAGGGGTCGTTTCTGGGTTTTATGGGTTTCCAGGCACCACCCTTTCTTAGTGCCGGAACCACACTGGAAGCTGAAAGCCGCAAAGGAGCCACAAGGTGGATGTGTCACGAGGAAGAAAGGCCTTAGAAGAAGCAGAAGCTGGGAGCTAAAGCTGGGAGACACGCAAGCAGCGCAGAGATCGAGCCGGAAGGACAGAGCCAATGGGCAGATGGATGGCAGGCGTGTGAGCACACGTGGAACTCGCGGGGGCCCCCACTGCCCTGACACCAGTGTGTCTGGCACACTGCGCCTCGGACCTCACTCTGAGAGTTTGTTCAGCGACAAGCACGTCGCAGTCACACAGGAGCACGAGTCTCTTTCACGGAGGGAGTTTCTCCCAGGAATCTGCACTCCATTGTCGTGTGATTGCTCTGCAGGCCCCGCTCCGGACGGGGTCTATGTGCAGGCTGTGCAGGGCTGCGGGAGGCCAGGCCGGCCCGAGCGTGTGTGTCTGGTTCCAGGTCTAAGTTGGGCACTGGACCCCAGCTTGAGATGCCTGTAGTCAGCAGCTGCCCAGAGCCGTGTTGGTGTGAACAGTGTGCGTTGGCTGGTTCAGAAAGCACGTGAGAGAACCTACCTTTGCACTGTTTGTAGCAGGCACATTCAGTAGTAGCTGTTACCAGCAGAACACACAGAAAGTGCATTTCGTTAACACCGTCGTCTCTCTCTGTGAGGTGCGTCTGGGGCTGGCTCATGAACACGCAGTTCTGAGTGGCATGTTCGGGGGCCGTTGCCCCTAATGTGCTGCTGCAGGACAGAGCCGAACCTATGAATGAACTAATTCTAGACTCTTCCAGTGCTGCCACCTGGGCTCCTCTGCTCTGCGCCTGGCGGACACTGGCCAGCCTGTCCGATTCCCCCGGGCGTCCCCCCAGCAGGGAGAGGGCACCTCAGGCTGCCTCCGTAGGCGACTTGGGCCAGCAGTGTACCACTGGCACCTGTCGGAAGAGGGGCTGAGGCTGGGGGCTGGGGTGGCCTGTTCCGGCTGCCGGGTGTGGGCCGGGCGTGGCCCCGTCTGACTGAGGACGTGGGGCGGACGCGTGGAATTATTCTCAGTCTTCTGTCCTGCGGCCCTTCCGCTGGGGGACCCGATGTCAGTGTAGAAATGGCTCATAGGGACGCTCCCTCCGCCCAGGATGATATTCTTCCCAAATGAAGGACGGGATGTCCCCTCTGGGGTCTTGATGCCAGTGAAAGAGAAGGAAGCCCTGGGAACTCAGAAGCCCTGAGGCTGGGCTGGAGCCGGCCCACCTTCATTCACGCTGCATCCCATTTGCACGTGTGGAATTTGCAATTGCTTTTTCACAATGTTCAAATTAGCACTTCTTAGCATATTAATGAACTACTGATATTTTTTCATTATGTGACCAATTTTAATGTAAATACTGGCCTTACTGTGAGGCTTAGGTCAGTGTTTTCTGAGACTACAGTTCCTAAGCTTTCTGTGGAGGCCCAGGATCTGGCTCTTGGAAGGGTTGGCTTCAGCCAGAGCGACAGCCCCGACAGTGTGGACTCCGACCTGGCCCCTGGCTCGGGTCAGGGATGAGCTCTGTGGCTCCTGACTCCAGAGATGGGAACACCATGAGAGAGGAAGCAGGTGACTCAGCCAGTGGGTGCAGGGCGTGGGCCGTGTCCATGCCTGAAAAACGTGTGGGCCACACCCACTTGACTTTCCTGCCCACAAAGGGAGCAACTTTCTTAAAAATGCTCAGAATGAGCTACGATGGGTGAATTCCCCTTTGACTCCCGGGTCCACACTGCCAGTAGCTTGTCCCAGGCCTTGAGCACAGTGTCCGTGACTCAGCTCAGCATTTTCTGTAGTCATGGCAGGTTAAACTGGGAGGATCCTTCCCCATGAGAATCTGTAGCTCCCCGTCATGGGCAGCCCTGTGAAGGGACCTAACGCACAGAGGAGAAGAAACCAAAAAGTGGAACTTTTTAAAAACATATCTGGAAACCCCAGAGTTGTGAACCAGTGGTAGGAGCTGGTGGCAGACCAGGGCCCCAAAAGTCTGCCTGAGGTCTCTGACTGGCCATCCAGCTGACCGGAGCCGGTGGCTGGGGCCCAGGGAAGGGATGGAGACCTGGGCATCAGAGTGACCCAGTCACATCAGGCTTTCTCAGGCCAGAATGGACCCCTGGATTTCTAAACGGCAGGGCTTGCATGGTTCATTTTTTATTTTATTTTATTTTATTTTTTAATTTTTATTATTATTATTTTTTTATATATCTTTATTGATTTCAGAGAGAGGAAGGGAGAGGGAGAGAGAGAGAGAGAAACATCAATGATGAGAGAGTCATTGATCGGCTGCAGCCCACAACCCGGGCATGTGCCCTGACTAGGAATCGAACCCTGATCGCCTGGATCCTAGGTCGACGCTCAACCGCTGAGCCACGCCCGGCCGGGCATAGTTCATATTTTAGAATGAGCTGATTTTTCTTCCCCAGCTTTATTACCAGCTAAATAGTACTTTCCTGCTGAGTACGTTTGCCACACTCTCCATTTCATCCTGCGTGATAGTGGAGCGCTGTGTTCCAGGGCCCCAGCTACCTGCTCCTCACTATCTATAGACCTATAGACGGGCATGTGGCGTGCTGGTTGCATTTTGAAAACAAGGGTTTGTGGATCGGCTGGATCTGGAAATAATCAGCGGCAAAGGTGGCATGGGGAGAGGCCGGCTCTCGATAAGTGATTTTAAAGCCTGAATACTTCCCAGCTTGACAGACTCCAGGGAAGCCTCCTCCCAAAATGCAACTGGGCCAGTAGGTGCTTATTTTTGGAGACCTGGGAGCCTGGCAAGCATTTTGTGACCTGGGAGAGGAGACTCTTCCGCCTCCCATCGTTCCTGTGACTTCAGGAACCGGTCCATCAGTGAGCAGCTCCCTTAGTCAAGAGGGGCCCTAGTCGCATGGGCTTGTCAAACCACAGTCTGTCTTGGCTCATGCAACTGAAAATTGCAGTGGGCAGAGCTTCAGGTGTGGCAGGATCCAGGGGCAAGAACACTGCTCTCTCCCTTGACTGATTTTCAGGCAGCCGAGGCCTCGTTACGTGGTGGCGGCAGGGCCTCCAGCAGCGCTAGATAGTACTCTTGTCTTCTCAGAAACTCCAGCGAAAAGGTTCTGTCTTTCCACCAGGACCCGTTATTGTGTCAGGCCAGCCCAGATTAGGTCCTATGCCCACTCGGGCCAGGCACAGTGGCCGTGGGATGCAATGTCCTCAATCGTGGTCTGGGCCACTTGCTGTCCCTGGAGCTGGGGTGGGATCTGCTGCACCCAGGACCACATGGATGGAGCAGCGGAAGGTTTTCCTCCAAGAAAATCGAGATGCTATTTCCAGTAAAAGAAGGAAAGCGGCCGGGAAAGCAGAAACAACAGATGTCCACCAGCAGCTTTCCAGTTAACTCTTCACAGAAGTCCAGGAACAAGCTCTACCTCGAGAACAGAGAAGGAGCTAATGCTCCCGATTTAACTATTTATGCTTTCTCTACGAGGGGTGAGCCTGCAGCCTGTGTTACCTGTCACAGAGCAGCTAGTAGCTGTCACCCTGCTCTGCAAGTTCGTAGCGTCTGCTGGGCTCAGCACTAAGCCCCCCCGGCTGGGTTAGTCCGGTGCCTTCGTGGGCTCTCTCTGCGCCAGCTTTCTGAGGGTGCCGTGGCTGCTCGTGGCGTCACAGGCAGGGCTCTGGGAGGAGTCCTTGCAGATGGTCATCATGTTTTCATTCTTTTCCTGACATCTGGCTGCATCCCTGTCCTCATGTCCCAGATGTTGGATCCTGGGACATTTTCTGGAGCATGTCGCTCACTGGGTGGCCCTGGGAATGCTGCCGAAAGCCACATCTCATGTCTCTGCATTCAAGGGCCCAGGAGGCTGCATGTCTGCCTGTCTTTCCTTCCTTCTTGCTCTCCTTCCCTCTGTCCTGTCTCTTCCTAATCCTGCCTCCTCCCTCTGACAGGTCCTGGAAGGACTCACTAGTGGCCTCTTGGTCCCTTAGTTAATGCCACTGCTCCGTTTTCTCTGGGGGCCCCTGGCTGGGTGGAGGAGGGAACAAGGAATTGCTGGGAGGAACAGCCACTGAGACCCCACAGTTCCACCCCAGACACCTTGGGTCCCTTGTCGGTTTGGGGACAGACTTTGGCTGCTCCCCGAAGGACTCGGCTGTTTAGGTCTGGAGGTGGCCACCAGGCTCATCCTCCATGCCAGGTATTCAGCGGCCCATGCCCCACACCCCCTGCAGAGCTCGCCCTTCCTCAGGGGCCCCGAAGTCCCCCGAGGACACACAGGCGCAGGGCCGTGGCCACCGCCTTCCACTTCTCAGGGCAGCTCCGCTCCAACGCAGCAGCGACCGCACCAGAGCCTCATTATTTCGGGCTTCATTGAAATTCGAGGCAGAGCCGTCCTGGTGCTCAAGTACTAAACTTAACTCCAGTAACGCATTCAATCACTCCGAATTCATCTGGGCCGCGCGGCCCTCTCCCCGCCGCCGCCTCCTCCGCATTTGTGTTAAAGATAGCAAGTGTGCTTTCCGAAACAGCAGCTCAGGCTGCCTGCTCTGCATGGGAGG
The DNA here is from genome assembly GCF_964146895.1 of Miniopterus schreibersii. Taxonomy (NCBI): domain Eukaryota; kingdom Metazoa; phylum Chordata; class Mammalia; order Chiroptera; family Miniopteridae; genus Miniopterus; species Miniopterus schreibersii. The sequence goes on along the minus strand of NC_138121.1, from coordinate 39,997,088 downwards.
GACAGGTGACCCCTCTCCCAGCAGTGGCCACCCTGGGCCCCTGACGGCGGTGGCGCTTCGGGAGCCCTGACGCTTCTCCTGGCTCTGTGGCCTGCCTGCCTCACTTCTTCCTCCCGCTTTCGACCCTGCTGGGCAGTGCCCTCTGGAGCCGCAGTGCCCTCAGAGCCCAGAGAGCAAACCTGGAGAATCAGAAAGCTGCCCGGGAAGGCAGAGAGCCCAGAAAAAGGACCTTGCCTGGGAGGGAGGAAGCTGGCTCTTCATGGTTTGACACTAACTTTCAGGGGAACTTTGGGGCCCTCTGTCTTCTCCTTTGTGCCTCAGTTTCCTTGATATTCTTATCAAGGAGTATTCCTGCCATGGTGGTGAGGGTGAGGCCTGGGAGCTGTTAACCTGGGCTCCATGTGTGAGCCTTGGACGGGGCCGTGGACCTCCTGGAAGTGTAAGCCACTAGGTGGCTTTTTCTGGGGGAGAAAAGAGCTTTCTCAGAGGGCTCTGGTCTGGCAGCGGCGAGGATCTCACACTCTCACAGGCACCTCACGGGCACCTGTGCACTGCCCTGGCGTTACCGACGGCACCGCTGAGGCCTAGGGACGGGGCGGCTGGGAGGCAGGCACAGTTCTAATGGGGACGATGGGAGACATCTGGGTGGGGCTCCACGGGCGGGAGGCTGGAAAGAACGAGCGAAGACTGCTAGGCTCGCTGCTGGAACCTGCCCTGCAGAGGGTGCTGGGCAGCCCAGTGGAGAGCAGAGACCTGAGGATGAGTGAAAACAAAGCTTTCAGCCAAACTAACCAGAAATGAGCCGCGCCGGCTAGGGGCTGCTGTCTGCCTGCCGAGGGCGTCTCTTTCCTGCCTGCCTCGCGGCCCTGGAACGGAAGCTCTGGGCCACCAGGGGGCGCCGTCACAGCTGAGGGCCCGGAGCCACTCCAGCCGCGGCCTCCCTGGCTGCGCACTGGGCTCTGGACAGCCCTGCCGCAGTGGGCATCTTCCTCATGCCTGTCACCAACTGGGACTCTCGTCAGCGTCCCGGTCTTGTGAGAGAATGAGTTTCCTTGAGTTGGCCGGGAAGCCCCCGTCCTTCCCTCCCCGGCGGCACCATCTGGCCTCCAGTCACCGCACCCCTCATCTGCCCTGCTCTCTGACTGGGCTCTGCCAGGAGATGGACCAAGGGGGCCACATCTCTGCTGCCCCGTGGCTTCTCACGGTGCAAAACACTTCAGCAGCCATCCGCCTTGCCTGGGCCCCTCTTGGTCTGAAGGTCCTGCTGAAAATATCTCAGGGGAGTCTGTGCAGCTGGAGATTAAGTGTGGTCCTTACCAGGAGACCCCGCTGTCCCCTCGTGGTCCACCATCCCTGTGTGCCTAGAAAACACACTTCTGCTTCTCCTTCCCAACCAGGAAGGCCTTCTGGAGGCCCCATTTGCTTAATTTTTATCCCCAATACTTGAACTAAATCAATACTCCCAATCTGCAGTCATGGAGGGAACATTAATAATATAGAGTGGTTTTAAAAATTTAGTTAAAAGATACGATTCCACTGTCTTTCAACAGGCAAAACCAGGCTCGCTCTCTGGCTATGTAAGTGTCATCCGGGTGCTGCTCACCATCAAATAAAATTTTATAATGAAAATTTTGTCTTATGAAGGTGAAACCTGGAGAACGTGTTAGAATTCTCATTTTTCTATGCAGAGCAGTCAGATGACCTTCCTACACTCCACAGAAAGTATAGATTTAAAGTTAAATGACCCAGTCAGTCATTTAACATTTTCTTAAAGAGTAATTTCTTTCTGTAACCACAGATGTTTACATATGGTTTTCTTTTTGGTATTTACCTTTTAAGAATTGAAGAAAAACTGACATCCTATTTTGGAACTGTTTTTTAATAGCCTTTGTTTATTTTTAATATGTGGCGTTCCAGACCCTTGCTCTAATGATTTTTTTCACACTGCATTGATAATTAAATTCATTCATTTTCCCAGCTACACAGTTCCTTTAAATAAAAAGTTATGGGTAATAACACCTCTACACTCAAAGTGCAGAGGAGAGAAGGGCACAGCAGGGTCCCTGTCGAGGGGAGCCCTGCGGACGGCGCAGGTCACGGGTTAGGGGGGAAATCTCTGTGTGGATGGTCAGGTGTGTGATTTTTTCACTCACATTGGGACTTGTGGGTTTTGATTTTCTGACCCTGGAAAACATGCATTTTTCTTTATATTCATAAAGACATACTTTATCTCCATCACCCTGTTCTAATATTTAGTTCATAATTTGCAGTAACGTCTCATCAAAAGCACAGGACGCATTGGCGCCTCTTGAAGGGCGGGAGGCGTTCGCCGAGCACACGGAGGAGGACGAGAGGGAGCTGGGCAGGTGGTGACGGGAGAAGGGCCGCGTACGACCGCGCAGGGAGAGATTGCTGGAGCAAGGAGAGGAAGCCTGCGTCCCTGGGCTGGGATTCACTTGTAGCCTCTCTAATTTCACGGACGCTGTAAGGATTTGGCTTTTACACATTTTAATTTAGTCCAGAGATGTTCTTATTTTAATTATCCATACACAAGGGCACAGTATCTTTCTGCGGTTATTGCTATATGTTACATTTATATATAGCAATAGCAATTTGAAAAAACCCAACAAAATGCTTTCACCTAGATGACCAAAGGCTTATCGTCATTTGTTTTAATGACACTGTGTGGGCCTTTGCATTCTTAAATAGGACTTTCAAACACCGAGGTGTGAGCAGTCATGACTGTGTGCACAGACGGTCAACAGGGGACAGAAATGTCCCCCTTCTGCAGGACAGTAAGTGCTTTGGTGGCTGCTGAGTGGGGGTGCCTTGGGCCTCTTCTGTCCTCGCTGAAATCAGAGGGCACAGGACTGGGGAATCTGAGAGCAAATCGATTCCTACTGAGCCTAGGCGATCACATTTCAATATAGAAAAGCCCATTTGGAGAAATGTGATATTTTAACTATCGCATTGGGCTCAATCTGTAGATCTCAGAAAAGCAAGAGAAGACACAAATATATATATAAGGTATAAAATAAGTGCATATATAAATATATACTAGTATGTCTATATTGATACATAATGTATAATCGTTATATTATTATGTGTACACTATATGATATGTGGTATGGATACTGTAATGTATACATAATAACTTATAGAAAAGAACAATCTGATGGGAGAGAATGGTGACAAGAGCTAAAGTTTAAATCACTGGCTCACACGCCTTTTCCCAGAGACAAGAAGCAGACATCAGTTGCCGTTAAGTGAATCTCCCGAGAACCCTTGTCTCGGAGCAGCTGTGGGGCACTGTGCTTTGCAGGAATGCTGGGCTCTTCCCAGAAGTAAGCCCATGTCACATGCTCAGAGGAGCTCCCCACCTCGTGGCCAGCATGGTCAGGGGGCTAGCGTCCCCTGTTTGAGCCCACCCTGACCTTTATCTCAGCTCCTAGTCCCCATGTATTTCACGGGGTGGCAGCTGGTTTGGGGGAGGAGAGGAAGGAAGGGGCTCCCATGAGCCTCCAGGGTCCTTGGAGGGGTGGGTGTCGTGGCCCAGTCTATACTCAGGTGTATTCTGCTCAGTTCTCAGCTCATTCAGAAGAACTAAGAATGCGTTGCTGACATGTAATGATGGGAGATTTCACACATGCATCTGGATTTCTGGTTTCATTTGAGCGTTTGGACATGCTGGGGACATAGGGCCTCACATCCATACAGAAAGTGGGTCAGCTGCCCATCTGCCTCTGTAGGTGGCACAGACCTCTCCAGTGTCTCCTTGAAGCACCTCCTGTGCCCTACGGCTGGGCTGGCTGTGGGTGGAGGGGCTGCTCACCCAGCCATCCCCAGGGCCATGGCCAAGACAAGCTAGGAAGCTGTGTTGAAGGATCGCCTCAAACTTGAAGAAAACCCTGGATCCAGCACTGCAGAGGTGGCCAGGGCCCAGGCTTCCCAGACCCCCGTGAACAACGTGATTTATGGGAGCACAGGGTTGCTCTGCTTTCATTCCTTTGACGCATTTTCCCGATTAGGAAATGAGCATGGCGATTGGGGACAGCAGCTTGTCCTTTACTTAGGGTCCCCTCAGACCCACCTGGTAACTGGTGTGGCAGCTCGGGCGCAGCACCCTGGAGGCCTTGTTCACAGTTTCTCGAGAGCGCTTCAGCTCCGAGCGGCTGGGACGTGAGGAACACTGGCAGCCTCAGCTCCACGGGCCTCGCCGTTCACACCTGCAGTTTCTCTCCATCCAGGTGTGGGGTTAACACAGGCACCTCAGGTATGTGCAAGGATTGTTTATGAAATAAGAGAGAAGAAAAAAAACACCACCAAGACGCCCAATTGGAAATTACCTTACTGGTAGTAAAACCTAAATTCATGAGCATTTATAAAAATAGATTTCTTTGAAATGTCAGGCAAGAGATCTGGAAGCATTCTGGCAGACTGGGATGCATGGGACCGACCTGCGCCAGGTTCTTCTTACGTTAATAAATATTCATTTTGTTTTTTTGGGGGGATTCCAAGTACTAGGCAGAGGGTCCTTACTGTAGAAGTGAGATCTATTTCTATAGCAAGGATTTCGGATTCTTAAGCATCAGGTACTCTTTTCTAAAAATGTAACTCTTTCCTGGCAATTCAAACCTCCAGTGGGTGTCAGCTGCAGGACATGGAGCGGGCTACGGCCTTTCCTTCCTGGTGCCCGGGAGCCAGACGCCCGCAGAAGGTGCTCTCCCCCTTCTCAGCCGCCTTTTTCTTGGACACGCAAAAAAGCTTCATTCAATACTGAGAGTGTTTCGATACACTGAAACCACAGCACGTCAGGAGCCTTATGTAAAACGTGTGGAGATGGCATTTTTTCCTGGTTTTACCTTTTTTTGACCAGAAAGTCCCTATTTTAAAGGGATTTCACCTCCCTTCAAAGCCTGCAGTCGGTCACAGACCTGTGTCCCCTGGGTGTCGGGATGGTTCCTCCCAAGGTGTCTGTGAAGATGACATCATGATTAGTATTTTAAAAATCTCTTTTCCACTTGTGTTCAGTTTAGCAAATTTGGGGCTTGAAAACCTTAAAATAATTTTTCTTCATCTGGCAGAGAGTAACATTGCTCACAATAGGTAAAAATAAATGCTTTGTCATCTAACAAATATTTTAAACCAAACCAGCAGATATATTCCAAAGATGTTTCACTTAAATTTATTTTAAAGACAAAAAGAAAACAGGGAAGAGCGAAGGAGGGAGAGAGCGAGGGGGGCCTCTGTTGCAGCTGTTTGCAGAGTGTGGGCACAAATAGTCTTTCATTCCTTTGCATGATTTTGATAAAATTAGGTCAAAGAATGTTCATTTGAAAACAGTGCTTTCTCATATTATCTACAACACATGTCTAGCAAATTTATGGATCCGGCGTTCATCGGCTGAAGTCCCAGCCCCAGTGGGGGCCCGGCCGCGCGGCCCGCCGCCCCCCGCAGGCCCGCGGGCCATCAGTCACCGCCCGCGCCGCCGGCCTGCTCCGCGCCTGCGCGGCGGCGCCCGCTCCCGCCTGTAGTTCCGCCCCTGGCCTGCGGGTGGTGCTTTCGAGCAGCGCTTCGCCGGGAGCCTGCCTGGGATTTCACGGCCTTTCCCTCCCTTGCCGCCTTCTTGCTAGCGCCCTGTTTCTTTTGTGATATTATGGAGATAAAACTGCAGTGTGTGTTTTAACCAGCATTATAACAGCCTTTTAGGGCAGAAAAGTAAATTCATGCAAATGAGTTCTAGGAAGTGAAGGAATGCTGGGGTGCTGGGGTGCTGGGGTGCTGGGGGCCAGGGGCCAGGGGCCTGGGGCGGCTGCCCCGGGGTCCTCAGCTTCCCAGTTCCCTCACCCTCCTGTCGGCGTGGGTCAGCTTGTATTTAGGCTCTGAACTTTGGAGCTGCTGCTTTAAGGGTTAAGATTTAAGCATCAGGCCCCCTGGCTCCTTCCATTGTTCATTTCGCCTCTTTTTCCTGCTCCCAGCAGCCCCCGGACATCTTCTCCAAGGCAGGCTTCATTAGTACCGGGAGAGGCACATTTTATTACAATTGGTGACAAGAATTATATTCCTACCTTTGCGGCTCTGGAGTTGCTTCTCCTGAAAGGGTTAACAGCGCCTTCAAACCCCCTTGCTGCCTTAACAGTCTCACGAAGGATCCTAAGAAGGAAAAGCATTGACTTTTTAATATCACTGAAAAATAACCTTGTTAACAAAACCCTATAGTCCGAAAAGGATCTCAGAGACACCAACAGCACAGAGGGAAACCTGCGTGCGCCAAAGACGAGCTCACCCGTCTCTATCCCGAGAGCAGCAGCAGGTGCCCCGAATCTCTGACGTGTCCGGACAGACAGAGAGCACGTAGCATCGCCTCCACCACAGTGAACACAGCTAACCTTTGTCATTTGCCAAAAGTCAGTAAGTTTCCCTTCCCTGTTTGTTTCAGGAGGGTAAGGACCAGAAATGCAGGTGAACTAGGTGCACTCACGTCGCCTTGGCCTTTTTTGCTTAAGGCCAGCAGCCAGGCTGCTCACAGTGGCCAGTAGGAGACCTGTGCCAATATTAATTTATTTAAATTATCAGGTTGCTTTTACTGGCAGAAGCACTTGAATTTATTTAGCCGGCTTGAAGAATATTTAGGTGTTTTTCACTTGCAGACATCATGAGGGGTCAATTCTCCCAACATTTCTGTGGCCACATTAAAAAATACATGTGGTTTCTGAAGAGTGCAAGTTACAAGGCGTATAATAAAAATGTACCTTTTAATAACTCATGATGTCACCTTGCAAATAGCTTTGATGTAGGAGTGCTGCCTGCGTAAAGCTGAAGCTACCTCTGTGTCATCCATACCTGCGTTTACGATACCTTCCCTGAGAGAGCAATTAGGGGCTGGCGGAGCTGGAGTTCCTGCTAATATTTGAAAGTACATGTACATCTGCAGCTAAGGGGCAAGGGCTGTGATCATCTGTGAAGACAGGAAAGAATCCTAACAGCTCCCACCCCTAGACGCCTGATAAAAATGCAGCCGGGTGCCTGGAGTCTCAAGGGCTGGCTTCTCAGAGGAGTGAAGACGCCATGCAGCACCAGGGGTCTTGCGGGGTGGGGTGGGGCAACCCCTGGGCTCCTTGGTGCCATCTGGAGCTAAATGGTCCTGTATGCTTCTCTTGTCTGTGTCACTTGTTAAAGATCCCTTGCACTGTACCTTCACCGGTTTCTTTCAGTTTATTACAACAAAACTGAACTCCCCTTGTGCATTCTGGCTGCCCCAATTTCTTCCAAGGGCCTAAGGGACAGATCTTTGTTAAAAATTCCCCAAATCTAAAAACATTTCGTCTTCATGTAATAAATGTAAAGCGACACCGAGTGCCCATAACTCAGAGGAAGGGGTGCAGGGGAAGGAATTGACTCTCCAGCCAGACACGTGGGTGGGCTTCCAGGAGGCCTCTGTGTCCTGTGCTAACGTGTGGCCGCCGTTTCAAAGGGAAGGCAAACATTTCCCATCTCGCTTTTCTTCCTCTCCAGTTCAGATTTCTTTGTTGTTACTGTTGCTGTTTTTTTCCTAAAAGGAAGGAAATGACACTGTCTTCGCCTCCAATGAATTTGCGGTGAAAAGATCGCAGTGTTTTGATTAAGCAGGCAGAATGCTTTATTAACCAGAGTAGAAATGAGAACACTATGTCTTTAAAAGGGCCCGGCGCCCAGGTACACGGGGAGTCGGCAAAACCGTTGACCAAGCACTATGTGCGCAGACAAATGTCTTCTCATTGTGTGATGCGTGAAGGCCGTGATAGATGGCTCCCAACAACAAAGCGTGGCCACAGAGACAAAATTAGTGTTGTTTTAATTACCAGTGTCTGTAATGTTATCTATCCATAACTGCCCGGACAGCCGTCGCCCGGGCTGGAGGCGGCTGAACTCACCTCCCCACGCAGCTCCCGCCGGCTCCCAGCTCAGCCGCTCGCGTAAGAAAGTTTAACGCTTCACTCCAAACGTTTACTTAGAGCAAAAAAATTGTTCCTTGTTTAAGAGAAGTGCCTTTATGTTTTTCTTTCGAAGCGAAGGAACAAGCAGATCTTATTAAATGCTATTTGGAGGTCAGAATAATGGGCAGAAAATGGAACTGGCCTTGACATTCTTCAACGAAAGTTTACGCTCTCGGAGCAGTGTTTCTCGTCAGTCACCAACAGCATTATGACACTAATAGGGAGGAGGATTCTTTATTTTTGAAGCCTCCTTGAGCAGAGATGGGCCGCTCTTCAGACAAGAGTAAGTGTGTATCTTGTGAAGATGAAGTCTCTCTCACTTTCTGAGCTTGCGGGAGATGAAAGATAGGCCAGCTTCTGGAAATGGCCTGCGTGGCACATGCTATAAATGAGCAGGGAAAGCAATCGAGCTAATAGATTACAGTAATTATCCAATCTTTGGCTAGTTTGTATTGGCAAACTATAAATACAGCACACACTAGAACAAGGTGCTTACAGAATGTACATGAAAGGTCATTGTAATTTGCAAGTCGCTAGTCATTAGAATATGCTAAAAACCATTGCTTCGGGGCTCAGATTTTAATGATGAATACATTGATTATTAAGTAGCAGAGGAAAAATGTACTCGCGCGGCTGTGGTGTAATGATAGGTCGCTTTATTTTGGGAAGGAAATCAACTCAGCTTCAGAACGCATGCATCGAGGGATATAATTGCAGCGAGGAAATTCCTCCGAGGAGCTTGGCACATATTAAAAGCAAAAACTTGAGACATGTTTGTGATAAGATTACTAATAAATCTCTGGTAAGTCTTAGACTCCTGACAATAATACAGCAACAGAGTACTTCATCTCCCCCAAGCTGTAGAATTTAAGATCAGTCACAAACCATCTAAATTACGACTGATGCCAGACAGATGCGGTGCTGGACGGGGTTGCTCGTCGTAAATCTCTCGTTCCTTATATGCAAATTAAACTCCATTTTAAAAGATAATTTTTCACATTGTGATCGCCTTTCTTTGCAAAATGCTGGTGATTTTTAATGGGGAGAGAAGAAGCCTGCTCCAGATCCCGGAGTGATTTCATGCAAGGGGGCAGCCCAAGCCAGTGCTCCAGACCCTGAAGGTGGGGCCCCGCCTCCCTCCAGCAAGGTGGGAGAGAAGTTAGGGATGGAGTTGGCTGGGAACAGCCTCCTGGAACCCAGCAGCTGCCTTGGCGACTGGCTGCAGGGCCTCCATCTATGCTGCAGGGCTCCTGCTTGTTCTGGGACAGAGGCTTTGTCGTCCCCCCCCCCCCCCCATGCTCCCGGGCCTCAGTTCTCCTAGTTGGCACGAAATCACTCACCTGGCTTTCCTAAGTGTGTTTTCCAAAAAGGGAAGTCCCCATGGAAATGGGCCTGTGATCCTGAGGCTGAGCCAACAGCCATTTGTTTGTTTGTTTGCTCTTTGTGTCCTGATAGATGAGGGAGGACTGACCTCCTCAGAGCCTGTGTTCTGGAAACGCTTGTCTCACAAGCACTGAGTTTTTACTGTGGCGCTGGTTGTGGAAAACTTACAAAGAATGAAAAGGGTTTAAAAGAGTGGCGAGTGCCTGCGTCCTGAGAGCTGTGATTCCACTGTCTCCCACGGACACCTGAGGTTGTCGTCTGGAGTGGAGCCGGGGGCAGCGGGCCCAGGCGTGCTGAGGCGCCCCCGGCCGGCGCGTGGATGCTCGTCGGGCACGGCTCCCTCCCGCGGGCCCCTGGGGCACGGCTCCCTCCCGCGGGCCCCTGGGGCACGGCTCCCTCCCGCGGGCCCGTGGGGCACGGCTCCCTCCCGCGGGCCCGTGGGGCACGGCTCCCTCCCGCGGGCCGTCGGGCACGGCTCCCTCCCGCGGGGCCGTCGGGCACGGCTCCCTCCCGCGGGCCCCTGGGGCACGGCTCCCTCCCGCGGGCCCCTCGGGCACGGCTCCCTCCCGCGTGCCCCTCGGGCACGGCTCCCTCCCGCGGGCCGTCGGGCAAGGCTCCCTCCCGCGGGCCCCTCGGGCACGGCTCCCTCCCGCGGGCCCGTCGGGCACGGCTCCCTCCCGCGTGCCCCTCGGGCACGGCTCCCTCCCGCGGGCCGTCGGGCAGGGCTCCCTCCCGCGGGCCCCTCGGGCACGGCTCCCTCCCGCGGGCCGTCGGGCAGGGCTCCCTCCCGCGGGCCCCTCGGGCACGGCTCCCTCCCGCGGGCCCCTCGGGCACGGCTCCCTCCCGCGGGCCCCTGGGGCACGGCTCCCTCCCGCGGGCCCCTCGGGCACGGCTCCCTCCCGCGGGCCCCTCGGGCACGGCTCCCTCCCGCGGGCCCCTGGGGCACGGCTCCCTCCCGCGGGCCCTCTGAGGCGGCGACAGGACGGGGGCTGGGGCCAGCGTGTGCCTCCGGGCGGGGGCTCTGGACTGGGGACCTGGGAATGGTCAGAGCTGGGCGAGTGGCTGCTTCTCCTGCTGCTGGGGGACGGGCTCCCCGTTTTTCTGTTGTTTCCTTGGGGGGATAGTGGCCTGTCCCAGGAAGTGTTGTGAAGTCAGTGTTAGTGCCACTGCCTGCGTATCTGCCCTTGTCCCCCCCGCGCTGCAGGCACACGCGGACGCACACGCACACGCGGACGCACACGCACACGCGAGCGCACACGCACACACGGGCGCACACGCACACGCGAGCGCACACGCACATGCGGACGCACACGCACACACGGACGCACACGCACACACGGGCGCACACGCACATGCGAGCGCACACGCACACGCGGACGCACACGCACACGCGGACGCACACGCACACACGGACGCACACGCACACACGGGCGCACACGCACATGCGAGCGCACACGCACACGCGGACGCACACGCACGCGCGGACGCACACGCACACACGGACGCACACGCACACGCGGACGCACACGCACACACGGACGCACACGCACATGCGAGCACACACGCACACACGGACGCACACGCGGACGCACACGCACACGCGAGCGCACACGCACACACGGACGCACACGCACACACGGACGCACACGCACACACCCTCTGCAAGTAAAAAACTTGAAACGAAAACCAAGTGCTTGCTCATCAGCACCGACCAAAGCCTCCCGGGCGGGCGGGCGGGCGGCTCCGCAGAGGCCGGGACCGGGAGGCAGCCGGCCCGCGCCCCTCGGCCCCTGGAGGCAGGCACCCCCAGCCTGCACACTAAGCGGCAACACTGCACAGGTGAGAATCTAAAGGTGCTTCACAGGCCGGCTCTGCCCTGCGAGCACTTGCTGAGTGATGTCAGTTTACAACAGGTGCTCATCACAGGAGGGTCCCGCAAATCGGAGCCGCCGCTGCAGCGCCGTGAGCGGTCCAGTGCGGCGCCCGCGGCCCGGGCTCCTCCGGCGACACAGGGCCCCTCCCGGGCCGCAGGGAGCGGGCTGAGCCTGGATTCTGGCGGCGGCCTGCGGACTTCTTCCATGAATCCCCTTCCCATCACTGGGGCATAAAACAGCTAACCTGCCCCAAATTCACAGGAGAGATTTTACTCTCAGAAGAACTAATATTTTCATTAATTGTGTATCTCTGCCAGAAGGCAGGCATCTCGGCAGAGCCTGAGAGGGAAACGTGTTTCGACCGCCCTGTTCTTGATGACAAGATGTCTTATATCCATAAAAGGAGGCGGGGTCCTTTGCCTGGTTTGCTTGCCCTAAGGAGTGAGGTCCTCAGTATAATTGGGCCTTGTATTTTTTTCTTTTCTGAATTGCACTTTTTTTTTTGCAGCTTTAAAATAGTCCCCACCCCCATGCCCTCCAATCTTTAAGGTTTGCTTTCAGGATGCACTTGTTGTGCTGGGAGTAATTAGCCTACTCCAGAGATATTAATTAACATGTTGGAAATGTTTTCTTTATTAATGAGAAATTCACACATTCTATTTAAATTAATTTGTATAGTTTAAAATTAATTTATCGTGGCCTTTGATGACCTCAAATCTATGAAGACAAAACTGGAGTATTGTACTAACTGTTAAACCATTCATTAAACATTTTATGCAAATAGTGTTTGTTTATAAACAAATTAACTGCAAGGATTTTCAAAACAGGTGCTGTGTTGTGAATGCGCACTAAATGATGTGGTACTGAAAGAATTAATTAGACCTTCAGATGTAATTAGTCGCAATAATTTGCGTGATTAGCGGCTTGGTTGAGAAGTGAGACGCGCACATTGTGATGGTGTCTCTGCCTGGCTTTGTCTTCCGCAGGGTGAGGAGGGGCCGTCTCCTCTAGGACATTTTTCAAAAAAATCGCTGACATCGCTGGAGTTAATGGCCACGTGTCCTATGGGGGGAACATTGTGGTTTTTTCTCTCTTTCTTCCTTGGTTTCTTCCCATGTGTGGCCATGGGATGTGCTGCTGTTGGTTCCCACCTTTATGAATTTTTAAAAGAGAAAGTTGTTAACCCCAGATCTCTTTGTCTTTCCCCAGGGGAAATGACCGCACTTAGCACTTCGAGGGTTAAAAGATGGAACAAGATTATTGTAAGCCCAGAAACACATCCTGTGCTTCAAGAAGGGCTGTTAGCACTGGCGAGTAGCTGCAGTCACACCCGATGTTGCCGTGGAAGTGTCCCCTGTTCTTTCAAGAGACGGGGCAACCACCCTAAGCAGCTTAGCTGATGGGCTGTGGAAACGGGCCACCACCATGCTGATGACATGTTGACACATGCTGGTGTTCTAGGCCAGGGCCACACGGACACCTAGACCCCTACAATCAGTGGGTCTATTCTTCAGGGCCATGTTGCTGGGAGATATTCACTCACTCATTCACTCACTCATTCATTCACTCACTCACTCACTCATTCACTCACTCATTCATTCACTCACTCACTCACTCATTCACTCACTCATTCACTCACTCATTCATTCACTCACTCACTCATTCACTCACTCATTCACTCACTCATTCACTCACTCATTCACTCACTCACTCACTCACTCATTCACTCACTCATTCACTCACTCATTCATTCACTCACTCACTCACTCATTCACTCACTCATTCACTCACTCACTCATTCACTCACTCATTCACTCACTCACTCACTCATTCACTCACTCATTCACTCACTCATTCACTCACTCACTCACTCACTCATTCACTCACTCATTCACTCACTCATTCACTCACTCATTCACTCATTCACTCACTCATTCACTCACTCACTCACTCACTCATTCATTCACTCACTCACTCACTCATTCACTCACTCACTCACTCATTCACTCACTCATTCACTCACTCATTCACTCACTCACTCACTCACTCATTCACTCACTCATTCACTCACTCATTCATTCACTCACTCACTCACTCATTCACTCACTCATTCACTCACTCATTCACTCATTCACTCACTCATTCACTCACTCACTCACTCACTCATTCATTCACTCACTCACTCATTCACTCACTCACTCACTCACTCACCCTCCACTCACTCACTCATTCACTCATTCATTCACTCACTCACTCACTCATTCACTCATTCATTCACTCACTCACTCACTCATTCACTCACTCACTCACTCACTCACCCTCCACTCACTCACTCATTCACTCATTCATTCACTCACTCACTCACTCACTCATTCACTCACTCATTCACTCACTCACTCATTCACTCATTCATTCACTCACTCACTCACTCATTCACTCACTCACTCACTCACTCACCCTCCACTCACTCACTCATTCACTCATTCATTCACTCACTCACTCACTCACTCATTCACTCACTCATTCACTCACTCACTCATTCACTCATTCATTCACTCACTCACTCACTCACTCACTCATTCACGCACTCACTCATTCACTCACTCACTCATTCACTCACTCACTCACTCACTCACTCACTCACTCATTGTGTGCTTTACAGGGCAGTGGTCATTGATAGAATGAGGTTGTTTTATGAGGGAGCTTCCTGCAGAGACAAGCAAACAGGTGATGTGTTTCAGCAATTTCAGCTATGAAGAAACATGAAGAGAACACAACACAATGACCTGATGGTGAGCGGCTGAGGGTGGAGAGGGGTTTTAGGTAGGGCCCTGCCTGGCAAGGCTCACTGTGTCCTGTTTCAATGTGAGAGCACAGCCGTCGAAGGCAGGCTAATTTATCTGCGTGGATGTGTCAGGTGACAGCACATGTGTAAACAAACACCCAGCACGGGCCTCCAGGAGAAGCAGGTGCTCAACAAATGACGATGCACAGGGAACGACCTGAGTCTTGCTCAATCACAGGTTTGTGCAGGTTGTTGCCATTTGACAAGTTCCAGAGGAGACCCTGGGTGATTTCTCCTCCTTCAAGCATGCAGTTCTTTCTGCGGCTACTCTGAGCAACTGTCACTCTTGGGCCCTTCCCGAGGCGATGGTGACATCCTATGCAGAAGGAGATGGGTGGAGGTAGTGGGCGACTGATGAGAGGGCGGGCCTGGTATCTACAATTAGCCGTTACTTGTGTGTGTGTGTTTGTGTGTGTGGGCACACATTGCTGTTTCTGAAACTTGTTAAATGAAAGAAGAATTTGAAACATTTTACAAAATGCTCCTATACCGAGGGATGCCTGGGCACAGTCCCTCCAATACCAGCCTGAGTGACCTGGGGCAAGGCTGGGATGATGTCTGAGTTCCCTCTTGGCTCCGGAAATCAGTGATTCTACTCTTGGCCTCAAAGAGATTGAGGATTTACAGACTAAACATGTGAGTTTCCATCAGACCAAAGCTTCCTTCTGAATCCCTCAGTAGGCTGGGTGCAATCATCCTAACTTCCAGCTGATGTTTGCAAAGCAGCCTCTAAAACAGACCCTTTCTCGATGATGTTTGAACTCGCACAGAATCAATGTTGCATGTCATCGGCAGCCGCACTGCACTGCTCTGGTCAGTGAAGGGTGAAAAGTCAGAGCGTGGCCGCTTGATTAAAATGAACAATCATGGAGAGTTCTGGGAGATGGATGTGGGGAGCTGCCCTGTTAATTTATGTGGACTTGATTCCAATGGCAAAGGGACATTTTTTTCCCTCTGAAACTTTTAAGAAATTAGGTTTTAAAGCTGCGCTGGTGCACACTCAACTTACACTAGAGGACTGATTCTGTGTGGCTCTCGCATGCCCGCACTCTCCCACATTGCACCTCTAGGCTACTGGCTCCGGGGGTAGATGGCATGCGTGTGGCATGGTTCCTGGGAAGGGAATAGATAGCCATTTCTCAGCTCTTGGAGAAGTCCTTCCTGTGGGCTTTATAGCCACTCTCCTCTGGCCTTTGCACGACTGCCCCTCCTGACTGGGGTCATGATAAATATTTACTGAGGTCTCAGGGGCTCTGCCCTCAGGTACCATCTCATTGTGTGAGATTCAACTTGAATGCTGGCTATGTTCCTCAGGTACCATTAGTAGTTTCTCCCTCTGATATAACCCCCACAGCAGCATCTATATGTTATCATGACCTGTGTGTGTGTCCTTGGGAAAGTACCTGGTCTTTGTAGCCCAGCAGCTTTTGTGTACCTGTCCTGCACCTCCCCACTGGAGCCACTCACAGGATTGCCTGAGGAGACAGAGCACAAACCGAGTGCCCAGCATGCATGCCCCTGGTGTAGCATCAGGGCTCGCTCCACCTCTGCGTGGGGGGAGTAGATCAGGGGACCGCGGGGTGGAACCCACCTCCTCCCACAGGCTGCTCCAAAGTTGTCCTCTCTCCCAGGCCAGAGGAGGGCTTGCTTCCAAGTCATGGATGGTTCTATATTTCAGATATTCTTGAAATCTCATCCGACTGCAACAGTTATTGGCTTTCGAGAACATACTCATTGCTTATGAGCTACCAGGAAAGACCCAAATAAGAGCCCTGGCCTCCTCCTTACCAGTGTAGCACTGCTCTGCTCCGAGCCTCGGTTTCCCCCATGGTAGAGGGAGCAGCTCTTGTGTACTGGAGTTTCTTCCCACTCTGGTACTTTATGAGCCTGTGTTTGGTCTTGAGACAATCATAGAACCAGGGGGCAAATTAGACCAAGTTATTTCCTTTGCCCTGCTTATGTTTCTCTTTAATTTTTGGTGACACATTTATTTTAGGTAATTTTCTCTCTCTTTCTGTCTCTCTCTTTCTGTCTTGGTGGTGATGTATGAAAAACCAGTGTTTAAAACAGATTTTGTAGAATAATATTTGGATTTGAACAGAATTCTATTCAAACATGTGCTCAAGCATATTTGGGGTGAAAAAGATTGGAAGAGGGTGCATTCCCTTAGACTCAGGTGCCAGGAGGAAGGAAGTGTGTGTCCTGGGAAATCTGCTGTGTCTCTTGGGGCCTGGTCCCCGGGACACAGACATGGTGGCTCTTTGATGGGATGATGTTGAAAATGAGGAAGTGACTGAACAACAACGATGATTGATACCAACAGTCATCTTCAAAGAGCCAAGCGATCTTTAGTATCTGCAAAATATACGGGGCTTCAGATGAAGTGTTTATTGAGAGATGCACCTGGGCTCTATTTCACTCACACTCACTCAGCTGAAGGCAACCTTGAGGGCTGGATGGAAGGGGGCCGAGGTGGGCGGAGGGCGGAGGAGCAATATCCTTGAAGAAGTGCCTTGGAAAACTTGGTGTCTTGTGTGGGCTTGTGGAAAAATGTAAGAGATGAGACGGCTCAAGTGGCATCAGTCCTGGTTCGTCCCACCGGTGCCTCTTACTCACCTGAGTGGCCTCTGGGCCTGAACTTGTGTGTTGATGATGTTGAGTGGGAGCTGCCCCTTGCGACGTTGTGAGGAGCAGAGAGACTGTGTTATTAATCATTGTGATGCCATCTCCTCTGGTTTTTAGGTGCCCATTCCTCTTGGGCGCCATCCTGTCTCTGCCTCTGTCTTGTCTCTTCCTCTCCCCACACTTAAAAAAAATCTAGGTGCTTTTCAAAGAGCTATAATGGGTGGACTGTGCTTTGTTATATTGTAGGTTACAGCCTGAACATCTCCAAGTGAACATTTGGAAACACGAAGAGAAAGTGAGCAGACTAGCCTGGAAAGACGGCTCCGTGAGGAAGCTGAGCCATCTGATCAATGCAGGAGTTCACTGGTCTCACTCCAAGATGGGGTGACAGTCAGTGCTGCTGGGCCCAGTCAGTGCCCCTGATTGGTGAGAGGTGAGGCCGCCTGGAGCAGTGCCCTCACTGAGGGCTTTGTTTCTACTTGGAAACTCCTTGGGCATTGAAGGCGCAATGAGGACTCGCCTTCCACTGATTTCCTTGGGGCGACTCCGTGTGGAGCCCGTGCCCAGTGTTTCCTGCCATTGGCAAGGTGGGGGGATGCTGGGGGAAAGCTCCCCTGGTCCTCAGCACCAGCAAACTCAGGCCCATGCCCAGAGGCAACTGTATTGGGCAACATGCTAGTCCTTCTAATGGCCTTTATGAGCACCCGTGATAAAGCGTGCATGTTCCAATGATTATAGGGATTTTATTTTCATCTGGTTTTTATATTGCTATAAATATTCTGCATTTACCAAATAAAGTGGTTACTATGTAGAGATCATAACTTCTGGGACCTAAATTTGCTTCAGATGATAGGCAAATTATAGACTACAATAAGTGATCAAACAGCAGGATGGGGGCTTATATAGAGCGAGCCCTGAGGACGGAGGCTGCTTAAAACTATGGGGGATGGAATAAATGGAGTTTTAGCAAAGCTATCACCGATTCCAGCAGATAAATTATGTTCTGCCTTTTTGTATCTCTTTGGGACTGTACTACATAAATTATGACCAAATATAATTTAGGCTATCAGCCTATATTTCTGAACATCCATCTTGTACATTTTAAGTACAAAATTACCATTTTGCAGAAGTATAAAATTGAGACAAATTTTTTTCCATCTGTGCATTTAACTTCTGCATACTTTATAGCAGTGGAAGGGTTCGAGAGGCCCTCATTACCATCCAGAGGGGACGTTAGCCCCACAACTATATAACTGTATTAAGATCTACATAAATGGGAATAAAGTTCGAGGGGTAGTGGAATGTGGAATTATGTATTCTTTCTTAAATGGAGATGTAACTTTTCTATGAAACTGCTCATCTCTTCTTTCCTGAGTAAGATGAACTGTTTACACATTTGAAGGTGCTGATGTGGGAGTCTGTTTATGGAAAGCCTTTGAAAACATGCAGAGCAAGGCAAAGGGGGCACCCTGGGCGCCTTCCAGAGACCTCCAGCTGTTGGTCTGGACTTGAACTATGCTGTGGTCCACGGAGGTGGCAGGGGCCCTTGCAGTTCCATTCTACTGTCACCCAAACACTGTACATCAGAGTTCTGAGTAATGTCGGGGGACCTCAGGTGGCCCTGGTGCCCACCCACTGGGAGGAGGCACAGGGTTGTTGCTGTGACTTCAAACCATTGGCCCCTCAGGAGGCCAGGGCAGGGCTGGGGGGACAGGAGGTGGGGAGCAAGGTAGTTTTCTCCTGTCTGCTTGGCAGGTGGAAGTCTTCCAAGAGTGCTTGGAACGTCTTTGGCCAGGGACAGAGTAGCCTCCTGGCTGGATTTTCTTGTCTCCGGGTGATGCTGCTCTGACAAGGGCCGTGGCATCGGATGGTGGCTTTTCTAGGGTGGGAGGGCTGTTATCTGAGCAGGCAGGGAGCCTCCTGCGGCTTCTGCTGTGGAGTGGAGGCAGAGAGGGGTGGGAGATGTCAGGGCCTCTGGTTTAAGTGGACAGCAGTGTTTCACCTCCAGCGCGTGGCCTCCCCCTCGGGCATCACACATTGTGCTTTTGGAAGATCTCAGGGAGTTTGCTTCCTTGTTGTTTCTTTGCGCTGTGAGCAGGGGTGTGGCTGGGCTGGGACAGGCCAGGGGGAGGGTATTATTTCCGTATCAGTCCTGTTTACTTTCTCCTAGCCACGGGCCTCAGTTACCCCATATGTGGGATGGAGCTGGACAAAGTGACTCCTTAGTTCCTTCCAGCACCGCATTCTTGGTTCTGCCTCCCTGTCCTGGTGTCTGCTGAAGGTCACTCCACCTGGTGCTCCTGCACGGCAGGAACCTCCGGTGACAGGTCTGGGCTCCAGGGGTGCAGGTGGTCCCCTAACTGAAGGCTGGCACTTTGTGGGGAACCACAAGTGAACTCTTGTACAGACGAGAGATGCTGAGATGCGGAGTGGAAACACGTGGGGAGAGCCGGCCCTGCACCCTGAGAGCGAGAGCTCCATGGCGACCCTGACCCCCAGGGCAGTGGGGAACGCTGTGTGGACTTGAGTCCTCTGAGCAATGTCTGTGTGTTGGTGGTGCTCTTACCTGACAAAACTGGGGGACTGGGGAGGGACAGCCGGCCAGTGAAGGGCGTGGCCTCCTGTCAGCCTCTGAGACCTTCGTCTCTGTGTGTACAGTGAGCTTGAGCTGGTGCTTGTTTACCAGGGAGCGGGTGTCCTCACTGGGGAGTCTGAGGACAGCAGAAAGCAGTTTTCCGTGGAATGACCCATCTGGGATGTCCTTAAAGGCCCAGGGACTGATCTCAGGGCCACTCAGAGCACACAGAGCCTTCCAGTCCCCATCCTCCTGCCACACACAGGACTCCCAAGACCTGAACTTGGGGACCAGGAGGTCAGTCCTGGAACCACTGGGCGAGGAGCCAGGAGGTGAAATGCAAAATGCCAATTGTCATGGCCCAATTCTTCGAGGGCACCCTGGCTTTGACGAAAGGTGTTGGGGTGCTTGGAGAGCCAGCACGCAGGCTGCACCCAGAAACCAGAGCCTTGGGCAAGTCCCGTCGCCTTCCCCCCACCACACATGCCCTGATTTTGTGCTTTGCGGTAGGCACAAGGCCAAGGGCGAGTCCCGTGGAGGAACGCAGCCCTGCCCGTGTTTGTTTCCTGCAGGGAACAACGACCCTCCTCCGCCCGCCCCCCCGAGGGTTACCCTGCAGCCCCGTTCCTCCCCTGATTATCTTGAAGCCTGTCAAGCTGCACGACTCTCCCTCCCCTCGCTGCTCTTTCTTCCTAATAGACATGAAACAGTCCAGTCAATAATATTTTACTTGTCTTCCCACCGCCTGTCTCTTCCTCTGATCGGTTTAGGCGGGCTTGACTGCAGAGAGTCAGAAGGGGGGTTAAGATCTGAAAAGTTCAGCCAAATGTTATCAGCCTCCGAGATGTTGCTAAGGGAACGCCCCCAGCCCTGGGCGACCGGAGCCAATAACAGCGGCGATCCGCTGATAGCATCACCGCCTGTCAAAGATCCGGGTTGGCGGCTCCTCTGTAAACGCAAACACCTGTCCCCAGTCAAGCTATGATGGTTATCCCTTCCCTGTCATCCCCCTCGGACCCATGAGGGGCTGCCAGGACGCCCGGAGCTGTGAGCTGATTTATAAAGTGAAGGGTCTGTCCGGGGCTGTGGCGCGGGTGGGAAACCGGCCGCAGTGCGGCTCCTTCCGAGTGACGTGCATTTTGACGACGGTGAAATGGAGTCTTCTTTTAATTACATTTTTGAACCGGTGGCACCGCAGCCTGAGCCGTGGGAAACGGGGCTTCGGCAAACTCTTATTGCCTCAACGTGCCCCCCGAGAGGATGCTGGGTACTTGTTTGAGTTTTTGTGTGATGAGTGAGATCCAAGTGGCTGTAAGTAATGTCAGAGCACAGTGTATACACAGCGGAGATACTTTCAAGATGGAAGAGGCAAGCTCCAAGCTGTGAGGTAGACTGAGCTGCAAGAAGAGGCCCGAGCCTGCCGGGCAAGATGCTGGTGTGCCAGCCCCCCGGCGAAAGCCTCAGTGGCTTCCATGCTTCAGTCATCAGCCGTGGTGACCTGGAGCTGAGAGAGGCAGCTACGTCCTGTCTGCCCTTCCCAGGCTCCACGGGCGGCCCCTCTGTGTGGGCACCCCTGTGGCAGGTGCCTGGGCACATGGTCAGTCCCTCTGTCCCTCGTCCGAGTGCCCCCCGTATGTGACTGTTGATCTTGATTGCTCACCCTCTGTCGTCAGCAGCTTGCAGTCTGAGGACAGGTAGGAACAAAAGGGTGGGGGCTGGGTCACAAAGAAGCCCTTGGGTTGTGGTTGGGAGCAGCGTCCGGACTAGATCTGGACCAGCTGGGACAAGCTGAGTCTGCCACATACCTGAACGTGTCCTCTGGGACCTGTGACTCAGGTGAGGGAGGCTGGGGACGTGTCGGTGGCTGGTTGTGAGGCTGTAGGATGCACTGTCTCAGGGGGGAGAACGTAACAGCTGGATCCACAACCACGCAATGTCCTGGGGCAACCACAGGAGAAGCACTCGGCCAAGCGCCTGGTATGGAGGAAGCACTGAGTCAGTGCCCCCCACTTCCAGTACTCTTCCCCCCCTTCCAGCCCAACCCTCAAGGTGTGAAAAGTCTAACTTGGACCTGGGATTAGTGACTGAACTCAGGTATCCATCTAATATGAGTTTAAAACATAAAGAAAATGCCCAGAAGTGATTTAAGTCCAGTTCAATATGTGACGTCCCGTGGGTGTTCCAGGCTCCCTTAGGAGCTCAGGCGCTGGGCGGGAACGCGGCCAGTGTTACAAGCAGTGTTCATGCTGCACGTCCATGGGGCTGGTGTGACAGTACTTGTGATAGTCTGGGATTTAAAATATGGTGAGCATGGTGTCTCTCAGGGCCATCGAGGTGACGAAAACCAAAACTCACTTTTTTTCTGGCCTCTGAAGGTCGAGTTTACTGGTCTATACTTTGAATTAAAAATAAAATGACGGCGGTGAGGTAGTGCTGACAGAGTGTGCTGGGAGAGGATGTCACACCAGGCTGGAGACTCGGGCAGGCCTCGTCACTGCTGGCGCTGGGCTGATGGTGGGAACTGTGGAACCATTGGCAAGGCCTCTGTGGGGGAGGGTCTGCCCTCGGCTCCCCTTTTTCACAGCCAGGTGCACATCGGCCACCAAGTAAGTGCGACTGGGATGGATTTGTCATGCTGGATAGCCTTAAAGTAAGATGTCAGTGGTGACTTAACAGAGGCGGCTGACCCGCCCATGTCCTGGAAACCCCTCATTCCAGGTGAACCAGGAGGGCTGGCCCCCAGGTTAGAGAGAAGCACCTCAGGCCTTTACATTTTGAAGGGAAGAGATAATGGGACATAAGAGGCTGAGATAGCAGCAGACCAGGGTCTAATTGCTCAAGAGAATCAGACAATTGGCTATTTAGGGGCATCATTTGCCGAGTAGGTGGATGACTTTACCTAGAGTGATGTTTATCTGGGCTGTGAAAAGAGGAACAAGGGAAATGTGTTCTCTCCCTTCCCCACCAACTCCTTTAGTGCACAATTTTTTTTTCATTTCAAGAAAAATTTAATTCCTTTAGAGAAACATGATTCCAGAGGAAAGAGCCAGGAAATTTGGGGGTGGACTTGCCCCTCAAGGTGGATATGCTGGGCAGCAGCTCTGAAAATGAGGCCCCAGGATGGGAGGAGGGACTTCTGATCAGCTGGTATCTCTGCTCAGACGTTCAGGCGAGCAGCTCTGGGGGGCGACGGCAGCCTCAGGTTGGCTAATAGGGGCGTGCCGGAGCCTGCTTCACACCTAGTCTGTTATTTTTCAAATCTTTTAATTAATACCAGCTTCTAGAGTTAACATGTAGATAGAAGTAACAAAGACATCATTAATGTTTGCTCTGTTGTTGGTAAAGAATTCTTTTTGGTTTTTGTTTTTCAAGCTGACTCTCTGGGGACTTTTGAGCCCAGCCCATGAAGCTTTGCATTGCAGGTGAGGGACCGAGCAGGGATGGCCGCCGTGGGCCTCAGGTCCATGGCTGCAGGGAGCTTGCCTCGCAGGTGCAATCTCTCATGTCCCAGTGGGATTCGCCAACTCCTCGTTCTGATAGCAACACACTAGCTCCTGGGGTTTCTCCACAGCTGCAGGAAGCCTGAACCCCTCCAGAACTGGTCTCCTTAAACATTGATCTTCAGAACTGTAGGGTCCCCAGTTTTGCTTGCTTAACATGGAAAAACATTCCTCTCGACAGAACCGTCTCTCGTGCTTCCGAGCATCCTATCTCTGACTCAGTGCTGCCTGGCTTGTGGCCCCTGCGCTTCGCTTTGAGCTGAGTGATGCTGCTGGTGCCAAGTCACCGCCCACGGGACCACAGGAAGGGCGGCATCCAGGCCGGTGTCCCAGGCGTCTGCTGGGGAAAGCATCCTTTGTGTCAGACGAAGGGGTGCTTTTCGTATTTCTCACAGATGGAAGAGGTTTGCCTGACGAGGTTAGCACAATCTTCTCTGATCGCAGAGGCTCGTGCGTGCATAGCTTCAGCAGTGGGTGTCCTCGGGGGCCTCTAATTGGCAGATGTCAGGGGCCACAGAGGGAGATGACAGAGGGAGCTGGAGACACAAGAGTGTGGGCTGCCATTCTGGCTCATTTGCCAAGAGGTCACCGTAAATCTTAGGGGAAGGCCATCAACTTTTAAACCTTTTATTAACCCAATCTCTGCTAATGAAAGACAAAGCGGAGGAGGAGATCTTCCATCAGACGTCTGGGTCTTGGGACATGGCAATGACTGCCCAGGGATCTTGACATGAGAGACACGGGTCCTCTGGCAATTTTCAGAGACAGCAACAGTGCCATTTGCTGTGATTATGGCTTTAATGAGTCACTTGCCCTCGCCTTGCCACATAGCATATGATCATATACTTTTAGGAATGTCAAAAAAATGTATTTTCTTTTGTGAATATATTCTAAGTCCGCGGAGAGAGGTGCTGTTTTAACACACAGTCTTCCTGCCCGCACACTGGGATGCACTTTGGGTGAGGAGCCCACCCTCTCAGAGGCTGCGGACTATGGGAGGTGGGCTGGGAGGGACTTCAGGCCAGTGCTGTCCTCACGCCGGCGTCACTTTGGGGAACGCTGCAGTCTTTGTAAAGCCACGGGTGAGGACTTTGGAAATCTGTGTTTACATTCTCAGAGATTTCAAGGGCCTTTCTAGGCCTGGGACTCCAGCTCCGTGATACAGTGGTTCCCAAACTGTGGGCCACTGGGCTTCTAAAAGAGGACTGGAAATTTATAAACTTGCATTTATTTTCTAAATATACAATGCCTTTAAGCTGGATTCCTCTAGAGACCAACCCTGTTACAAGAACTGGAAGACAATCTCTTTATCCAAACACGATCCACAGGACACACTGGTAGATAGGGGTGGGCATAGAGATATGATGCTTTCACTGTATGCGTCCACTTGTCTGGGCTATGGTACCCAGATATTTGGTCAAACATTACTGTGGGTATTTCTGTGGGGGGTTGGATGAGACTAACATTAATATAGGAGGATTTAGAGGAAAGCAGATTGCTCTCCTAAGGTGGGTAGGCCTCATCTAATCAGGTGAAGGTCTAAATAGAATAAAGGCTATTCTCCACCAAACAAGAGGAAATTCTACCAGCTAACAGCCTTTAAACCTGAACTGAACACTGGCTCTTCCTTGGGTCCCTGGTCTGTAGGCCCACCCAGAAGACTTGCCAAGCTCCATAATTGCATAAGCCAATTCCTTAAGGTAAATCTCTGTGCACACATCCACACAACATTGGTCTGCTTCTCTGGAGAACCCTCACTAATAGAGGTCTTTGACCTGTGGCCTGGGAAGGGAAGGGAAGAAAGGTGACACAGGGTGTTTTAATGAGAAGATTTCTGTTCTGGGTAGTTGGGGCTCAATCAGCTGGGAACTCTGGGGGAGAGTTATAGCAAGCCTTAGAGTTGTTCCAGCCAAGGGAGGGAGACAGCTAGGGAATTCATCCACTACTCCTTCCTGCCAGTGGCATTACTCCGTGGCATATGCTCCCAGCAGAACATGCTTGGCATGTGCACTAGAACTGTGACAGCCAAGGGACATGGTGGGGCACTGAGCACTTTGTACAAAGAATACCATGTTTGTGGCTATACAACTTTACCCTTCAAAATGGTAGGGATGTACTCTGGGTGGCAGTGGGGGTTTTGTGGTGCCGAGATTTACAAGCTGAGACACACTCGTGTTGCTTTGCGTCCCATCTGCATTAGTTTGGTGGCCTCCAGCACAAGTGGGGAGGCCAGGGCAGCCTGAATACCAGTGAGTGGGGTGGACAGACGGACAGATCTCTTGGTGGCTCCTCCATGTGTCTGACATATACAAGGATCCAGAGAAGAGTGACACCTGGTTGTCTCTTGAGGCACCAGGTACATGTCTGAAGGACAGAATTCATTGGGTGAGGCAGGGGCTTGTTTATTTTGTGTAGGCAAGCTCTATTTTTCATGTTACTTTTCAAATGCTTGCAACTAAACTAGCTTAGCATCTGCCTGACTCTGTTTCCTTGTCTTGATTTCTCCCGTCCTTCTCTTCTGCAAACCTGGGGCAGCTCTGACTCTCTCCAGCTGCTTTCCAGGCTGAGCCTTCATTTCTTCTTCCTTTGAAGGCTCATTCCATCCCCAGAGCCTTGGCCACTGTTATTATTTGAGAGGGAGATGAGCTTGCTAGCCCACATTTTATATTTAAAAGAATTCCTTTGCTTGTAGCTCAGATGTCTTAGGGATCCACCATGCAGAAGGTAGGCCATTTGCCTGCCTGCTTCTCTGGGGTCATGGCCATACCAGACCTATTCTGAAACCCAAAACAGCTCCAAATACCAGGTGTAGTGCACCCAGAATGATAATTTCTTAAGTTTGATAACCGATGTGCAAACAGGACTGCCAATGCTGCCTCTGCAAGCTCCAGAGGGGGCCGTGGTTTTGCAATGCTGTGGGCTGGGGAACAAGCCTCTTAAAACTCAGAGTGGTGAGGGTGTTCCAGAGGACCCCGCTCTCCTTTGTAAATGCCTGTGCGTTTGTGGGGCTCATGGGCCACCACTCACACTGTGACAGCGCTGATCAGAAACATAATTTTCAATATTTATGATTGAAAATGTAATTTAGAAATGAAAGAAAGGGCACTTGTTCCTCCTTAGCCTGAACTGAAATCATTGTTTTGAGACGTGTTTTTTGCAGTTAATCTGGCCAGTGTAATTTACCACACCGGGGCTCTATTCATCAAATGAGAGCATTTGTGCAAAATGCATGTGGATTAGTAGGTGTGTGGTGCCATGTGATTCGATGTCAGAACTCGGAACAGGCTTTGTGGGCAGGAGTTCAGTGAGGTGTCACCTCCAGGGGACAGGTGCCATCAAGGGGCCAACCCAGACAGAAGCCAGGTTCTTCGTGTCTGTATCTCACCGCCTGGGAGGCACGGCTGCACCAGCCTGTGTGGACTTGATCAAGGGTTGTTGGCAAACTTGCAGGGGAAAGCCTGTGGATCCTTTAGGGATGTAGTTCAGCCTGTCCTCTGAGTGTGCTTAACTTTTTACTTAGAAATAATTTAAAGTTTACAAAGAGCTGCAAAAATAACCCTGAGTGTTCCTGGGATTCTTCCAAAACTTCCCCCAATGTCAATGTCAATGTCTCATGTAACTATAGCTTGTGGTCAAAGCCAGGAGCTGACACAGTTTAGACTATTAACTGAACTATCGACCTTATTTGAATTGCACTGTAGGTTTTTATGTTTTTAATTTATTGATTTTAGAGAGAGGTGAGGAATTGAGAGAGAGAGAGACATCAACCTGTTACTCCACCCATTTATGCATCATTGTTTGACCTCGGTTTGTGCCCTGACCAGGAGCAAACCCTCAACCTTGGTGTACTGGGGCGACCTTCCAGCCAAGCGAGCTACCCTGCCAGGGCTGCACTGTAGGTTCTTAAAACTGAATTGGTTGCTAGTGGTCTGCACTCAGGTGATGTCACGCAGAAATGAAGCCCTTTGTTCATACTGAGCCAGATCTGCGGCGACCAGGTCATAGGCCCTCATGGAGGAGCCAGCTCTCACCACTCAGTAATGACATTTGGTCCAACTGATCAGTTACCTTTCCTGCTGTGTCCCTGTAGGCATTTGAATTTGTGACACTGTGATACTTGCTGCCAGCCCCCGGGCGTGTAGGGTGCAGAGTGGGGTGGGAGCCTTGGAGGCCGGCTGCTCAGCAGAGGGAAGGTGCTCAGAGAAGAGCAGCTTTCTGTCCTCAGACATGGAGGTGCTGGGTGGTGGGCCCCTCACTGCTGATGGTGGGGTTGGGAGGCAGGCACGTGCCTTTGGGTAAACGGCAGGTGCATGTCTAGTAAAAACTTCTGATGTTCCGGGAGAAAGCATATGTTTCGGCATCAGCAGCCTCCCCCCTGGTTCATGCTGGCCTCTGATGATCCGCAGGGGTTTTTGTGGCATGTAGTTACTCTGTGGCAGAGCCGAGGAGTAGACTGGGAGGCAGACACCCCTCTGTTCTCTCCTGTGGGGGTGGTTAGTCTATAAGCAAAATAGTCGTCACATCTGGGTTCCAAGAACTCTTTCCTGTCTATCCAGGGGCAGGGAAGGTAAGAGTTTGGTGGACGCACCACTGAGATGCTGTCCCTGGAGATGGGTCAGGACAGCAGAGGGCTCTGTGAATTAGCCCCTGGAGGGCACCGTCTCCTCCAAGTTCAAGTCATCCAGCACCTTGACGCCCGCTGCATGCCAGGTGTGGTGGTTGGTGCCGGGACTGTCACCGTCCTGTCTTTGAGGAGCTCTCTGGGAGACAGTGTCCCGTCACTAACTGGACTGAGAGCCAGGTGTGGTGCTGCCCTGACCAGAGTCTCCCCGAGAAGGAAGCAGTGCCATGGCCCAACCTGGGGCCCGGGCTCTGCACCACGGAGAACAGCGGCAGAGGAGAGAGTGTCTTCTGAGGGCTGTGGGAACGGCTGGTGAACGTGGAAGTGCACAGGGAGGCAGGGGACCATCTGGATGGTGTGACAGGCAGATCCCCCCGAGTGGCCCCAGTGAGGCTGCTGCTCCCTGGACTCACCATGTTAGGGGATTCGTTCTGGATTCCCTTAGTAATTAATAGCATTTAAGTTTCAATGCAGTCAGTTTTGATTAAGCAAACATTGAATTAATCCAATCTGCAAACACTTTCTCTCTAAGCACTGCTGGGGAAGGGGCAGCTGGATGGACAGAGGGACTCGTCCTCATCGGATTGCCGGCCATCGCCTGCAGCCACAGCTGATCAATACGGCTCCTGCAGCTATAATAAAATGGCTTCGACTTGCTCGTCTGTGGCTGAGAACACAGTATACACATTGATTTCCTGGCCTGATATAACCCATTTACCTATTCAGCTACTCCGTTCAGGAAGGTGGAGGGGTCCCAGGGCCCAAGGGAGCAATGATGCTTGTAAGTAGGTTAGCAAATGCTTGGGAAATGTCTTCATCGGCTGCACGGCTCCTTCTGTGGGAGATGCGCCTCTGTAAAGAAAAGGCCCCCTTAGGATCTTATTGGCTTCGTCTGGGGTGTCATCAGAATTTACCTTTCTCATCAGCCAGAGCTTGGGGTGAAACAGCCGCCTGAGCTTCTTGGAGTGTGAGGGGCTCATCCCAGGCATGTTCGTGTCCCCAGCTTAGGCGAATTTTGGGGGGTCACATCAAGAAGGCACCGGAACTGCCCAGACAGGAAGGATAGCCTCTGCATCTGTCTTTAACATTTCCAATATTATTTAAGGTTGATATGCACGGATGCCATGGCACAGTGCACCCCGTCTAGTGTGCAGTGCAGTTTTATTAGATAAGATGCCTTAACGGTGCTAGTCAGTGGGCCCCACAAAATCATCATCTTGTTCACGCCCTTGTGAAATGAAGCTACTTTTCCCACAGGAATTTTTAGGTGTTTAGGAATAGGTCTTCTTTTAAGTAAATGCCTTTGGGCTGCTGTGATTTTATGCTTTGAACGTAAGTGGATTTCCGAATGGCCAGAAGCCATTCAGAGCTCTACGGAGCAGTCCCATTGGGCGTGGCCACTTCTGATAGGAAACTGCTCCTGGAAGAGGGAGGGAGCTGCTCCGTGGGCCAGGTGCTCTCCTTTCCCGTCCCGGGCGCTCTCCTTCCCCGTCCCGGAGTCGGGGAGCTGCTCCGTGGGCCCGGCGCTCTCCTTCCCCGTCCCGGAGTCGGGGAGCTGCTCCGTGGGCCCGGTGCTCTCCTTCCCCGTCCCGGAGTCGGGGAGCTGCTCCGTGGGCCCGGCGCTCTCCTTCCCCGTCCCAGAGTCGGGGAGCTGCTCTGTGGGCCCAGCGCTCTCCTTCCCCGTCTCAGAGTCAGGCAGGCGCCACAGCATCTGCACACAAGACAGGCTGAAGCTGAAGGCTTGAGGGCTGAGGAAGAGGCTCACTCATTGCACCAAAGACCCAGCCCTTGGGATCTGCATGCAGGATTTGGGGAGAGGTCTCC
Organism: Miniopterus schreibersii; assembly: GCF_964146895.1. Taxonomy (NCBI): domain Eukaryota; kingdom Metazoa; phylum Chordata; class Mammalia; order Chiroptera; family Miniopteridae; genus Miniopterus; species Miniopterus schreibersii. The sequence continues at coordinate 39,967,865 of NC_138121.1, read as the reverse complement.
CGAGTGTCAGCAGTGAGCATGAGGCTTCTGCTTACCAAGTAGGGTTTAGTTTTAGAGCCATATTGGAAAATCCACAGCTTTTTAAAAAAAATTTATCACTGGTTACTATTTCCTTCAAAATCATGCTCCCCTTGAGAGATCAAAACAAATGCCTGTCCTCACTATTTCCGTGCCTCACGGGATGTCCTCAGTGGCCTTTGAAGATATTGCCTTCGCTCTCCAGTCCTGTTGAGGCAGAACCTGCACACAGGCCACACCCTTCAGAACCCGGAGGTGGCTCGGGGCCATCTAGGATATCCTCCTGCTTCTGCCTCAGCCTCCTGCTAAAGCTCTTGACAAAGCCACCCTCGAAGCATCTCGTTTTCAGTGCTGTGTGTGTCTAGTCGCTTCCAAACTGTGGTCACGGAATCCTGGCCAGTCCTGAGATAGTCACAACTCGTAACCCTCTTAAAGTGGCAGAGAGGTGGAGACCAGGCCATGTTGCTTACCTCCCTCACCTGGCCAGGTAATTTTTATTCCTCCTATGGAGCACCCGTTAACATCCTGACTGTTCCATGGAACAGAGTTTGGGAAATGGCAGTTTAAATTCACGTAGAATTTATTCCTTGCTCTGATACTGAGGGTTAACTCTTTAAGAGGCAATGTGCTCATTTGCGTGGACTCCCTACTCTAACCCTCACAGAAGTCCTAGGAGGCAGGGGCTGTTACTGAATCCCTTGTCACAATGAGGGAAGTGGGACTTGGAGAGGTTGACTGACTTGGCCAAGGTCACATGGCAAGGTCCTGGTAGAGCCAGGGTTTGGTGCTGGGAGGTCTGCTGAGGAGCCCAGGCACGGAGTGACCACACTCTAGCCCCAACGGGCTGTCCCAGCTCCTTCCTGCAGCCCTTGGTTCTGTTGACCTGACTCAGGACGCAAGGCTGACTGGTGACTTAGGAAACATCACACGCCCCCCTCAGCATCGTTTCTCCTCTGCTTCTAGAGGCCACACAAGATACACCAAGCGCCTTTCACCACTGTGTTCATCTGCTCGCACTTTCAGCACTAGCCGGGCAGCGGGGACAGTGCTGCCTGAGGGCCTCACACGGTGCTGGGAGCCGCGGCCTCCCTCCTTCTCGTTAGCTCTGCCCTGTGGACAGAGGTGGCAAGGAAAGGCAGTCTGGTGGCATCAGCCTTACACCAGTCCCTCCCATCTCTTCAGTGGTTGTAGTACCTGCCAGGTGTTAACTCTGGCCTTAGGTGTAGAGTCCTTTTTATTAGGCCTTTAATACCCATGCGTGTCTAACACGTGTGTCCAGAGAAAACGTTACATTACAAGGTGTGGGAGAGACAAAAATGCCAGCGATCTTCAGTGCATCCGAGTGCCTTTCTGGGATGCAGTCAGGCAGATATTCATTCCCTGTATCCATCACTACTTGAGTAGCGACGATATATGTAAAACACAGCGGAACCGGACAGTATGGTGTGGCAAGGCTTTGCAAATTAGGTTGAGTATAGGATTCCTCAGACAGAAATACATTGTCCAAAGGGCCCTTAAATTATTATTCATTTTTTTTGGTGCAAAGAAAATGTTGTCAGGGATGCAAGATCACTTCAGTGGAGTCAAGTTAGGGGTGACGTGAGACCCAGGCGGTGTCCACACGTGTGCAGTGGGCCCACAGGGGCTACTGAAGAGAAGAGGTGTTGCCCATGTGCACACTGGTCAGTACCCACTGATGGCTGGGCGACTGTCCTGGGCCTTCTCCCCCTGCAGATGGCTGGGCTGCCCTGGGTCCCAATCCACCCCTTTACTGGCAAGCCCTCTGGCCAAGTGAGGTCTGTCACCACTTCTGTCTAATATCCGGGGAAAACCCAGCCATCAGAGACTTTTCCTTTAGGACAACGTGAGTTCTAAGTCTGCAACAAAAGGAAACAGTGACAAACAAGAAAGACTTGATGTCTAGGCCTTGGGGTCCTCCAGCAGGTGACACGCTGTGTTGGTGAAACAAAGGCACACTTTGGTGCCCAGGCTGCCTCACCTGGGATGTTGCAGGAACCAGCTGTCTTTCCTACGAGTCTCCAGAAGGACTTGGTCATGGTGCTGAAGAAAAGCCCCACCTAGAAGTGTTCACATGGGGGCAGTGGGGACAGGACCCCCAGTGTCACTAATGGGCAAAGGGCCTAGGACACCTCACAGCAGGGCACTGACAGGAAAATCGAATTTGCTACCTCAGAACTCAGAATGGACATCCTGGGAAAGAAACCGGGACTTTGGGGATCTCTTGGACTTAGTGTGTTCACTGCCAGGTGTGATCATGTGTTGTGGGGGAGGGGAGCCCACAGGCCTCCAGGGAGCAGCTGGGGCTTCTCTTTCTTATCAGGGGGAGGCTGAGAAAGACAGAGAAACAGTTGCTGATGAGAGGTTGATGGGTGGGTGTGAGATGCAGAGAAGCTGGAACCCAGACTCACCTATGGGTGCAGAACTTGCCCAGTGGCGCCTGGAAGGGCAGGAGGGGAGCGGCCGTTAGCCCTGCCTGGGAGCAGCCCCTCCCCGCAGGTGTGCTGGGGCTTTAGCTGTGTCCCTGCATCTTTCAGGTGGCTCAGGTCGCGGTCTGTCCAGGTCCTACGTTGAGTGAGAAAGAACTGAGATAAAAAACAAGCAGGTCAGTGCCAAAAAGTAATGACAACAACAAAAATGTCTGGAGATTTTACTTATTTCAAACGAGGCCCCCCGACCATTGCTGTTCTGGGTTTTAGCTCCAGGCTGACTGACCCCACCCCAGGCACATTCTCCTCTGTCCTCACAGCCTCTCCAACCGGCTTTCGACAGGCGGGCAGCTGGCCTTCAGTGGAGGCTTTTGTTTGCTGCATTTGCACGAAGAGTCATCTCTGCTGCTAGACAGGTTAGGTGTTGACTTACTTTATTTATTTAAAAAAAAATCGTTGCTGCAGACATGAGCTAAGCGCCGGTGAGTGATGGGGCACGGGACAGCCTCGCCTTCCCCACCTTCATGTCCCACAGATCTCAACACTGACTTCATGATCCTTGGCCTCTCGTTTAAAAACAACGCTCTTTTTTCCATGTTCCTAATTATTACATGTGCACTGTGAAAAATTTAGAACACACACATGAAGAAAATGATAAAGTTAAAATCACCTGTAACCTCAGCACTCAGGTGAAAACTCAGTCCTTTGAAACCTGTGCATGGTCTCCCCCCAGGCACACAGACACACCCACATAGAGCCTTTTTAAAATGGACCACAATTTTTACTCAGTTTTGTAACAGGAACTTTTCATTTAATGTATCAAGGGCTTCCCCCCCGTATTCAAACTGTTTTACAACCTGTACTATTCATCTACTGTGTCATGTTCCAGGTCCTACCTGCTGTTACGTCACTTCAGTGGCTGACAGCTGCCTGTTGGAGGGAAGCGGCCTTCTTTCGGGCGTGTAACTGAGCCACCTCCCTTGATTTCTGAGACTGACTACTGAACAGTGTTCATGGAACATCTATACTTCTAGTTTTTGAATTTTTTGTTTTTCTCCTTGACAACTGTTTGTCGATTTGATTTGTAGAGGCTGGCTATATATTAAAGGTATAATACTTATTATACATATTGCTATATATTTTTATTTAAAGCTATTGACCTAGCCAGTTTGGCTCAGTGGTTAGAGCGTCAGCCCACAGACTGAAGGGTCTGGGGTTCGATTCTGGTCAAGGTCACGTGCTTTGGTTGCAGGCTCCTTCCCAGGCGCTGCTCAGAGCACAATCAAAAAGCAACCAATTGATGTTTCTCTCTCTCTCTCTTTCCTTCCCTCCCTCCCTTCCACTCTCTCTGAAAAGCAGTGGAAAAAATATCCTCAGGTGAGGATTAAAAAGAAAACCAAAAAAACCCCACACCATTGAAACTGTTACTGTGAAATACAGCACAGGTAGAGAGAGTGCACAACACAGAAGCGTGCACATTTAGCACCCAAACCCCTGCTCCTCCCAGTCAGCACCCTGTCCTCCCAGCAGAAAACAAATGAACCCAAACAAGCAGACAAAGCGACGTGGCACTGCCCGTGAGGGCACGTGATTCCTTGTTAGCCCAGGAGTACCAGGATGAGTGCTTCCCCACACGCTGCAGCTCAGTTTCGTCACTTTTTGAACTTTGTATAATGAGAACATATACTGTATTCTTTTGTGTTTCTTGCCTGTAGGTGTAATTCGCTCCCTTCCATTGCTCTGCAGAATTTCATCTGTGACTACACCACAATGCGTATTTCCATTATTCTGTTGATGGACATTTAGGTAATTTCCAGTTTTCAGTGTGATGGGTAACGTGGCCATGGATACGCTTGCATGTGGCTCTTGGTGCACGTGTGTCTCTTTTGGGTATGTAACTAACACTGTGCTAAACCACGTATAAATTCAGCTTCAGCATGTACTGCCAAACATTTTTCCAAAGTGGTTGTACAATATCCACCCCGCTCAAAGTGTTTGGGCATTCTTGCTGCTCCACCTCCTCAGCAAAATGTAGCATTGTTAGTTTTTAATTTTAATTTTAATTTTTTAATTTTATTTTTAAAAATATATCTTTTTAAAAAATTTATCTTTATTGTTCAGAGTATTACAGGTGTCCCATTTCCCCCCCCCCCAACTGACCCCCTCCACCTTGCTCCCACCCCCTCCCCGCGCCTTCACTCCATCACTGTCTGTGTCCATGGGTTATGGTATATATGCATATAGCTTCTTTGGTTAATCTCTTCCCACCCTCCACCCCCCTTCCCTCTTCCTTCTGAAATATGATCGTCTCTTACATGTGTCAGTGTCTCTGGATCTATTTAGTTCATCAGATTCTTTTGTTCATTAGCTTCTTCTTAAAGAAGACCCTTCAACTTTTCCTGTAGTGCTGGTCTGGTGGTGACAAACTCCTTTAGCTTCTTCTTATCTGTGAAGCTCTTTATTTGACCTTCAATTCTAAATGATAGCTTTGCTGGGTAGAGCAATCTTGGTTGTAGTTCCATGTTTTTCATCACTTTGAATATTTCTTGCCACTCCCTTCTGGCCTGCAAGGTTTCTGTTGAGAAATCTGACAGTCATATGGGTGCTCCCTTGTAGGTAACTAACTGCTTTTCTCTTGCTGCTTTTAAGATTCTCTCCTTGTGTTCAACCTTTGGCATTTGAATTATGATGTGTCTTGCTGTGGGCCTCTTTGGGTTCCTCTTGTTTGGGACCCTCTGTGCCTCCTGGACTTGTAAGTCTATTTCTTTCCCCAGGTATTGGAAGTTCTCTGTAATTATTTTTTCAAATAGGTTTTCAATTCCTTGGCCTCTTTCTTCTCCTTCTGGCATCCCAATAATACGAATGTTGGGCCTCTTTAAGTTGTCCCAGAGGCTCCTTATACTATCTTCGTATTTCTGGATTCTTTTTTCTTTTTGCTCTTCTTGTTGGGTGTTTTTTTGTTTCTTCATGTTCCAAATTTCTGATTTGATTCTCAGCGTCCTCTACTCTACTGTTGATTTCCTGTAAATTATTCTTCATTTCAGTTCCTGTAGCCTTCATTTCAAATTGGTACTTTATTATGTTATCGATTTTCTTAGTTATTTCCCTAATAGTCTGCTTAAACATCCTTATAAACAAAATTTTGAACTCTGTATCTGTTAGCTTGCTTGGATCTATTTCATTTAGTTCCTCTTCTAGAGATTTCTTCTGTTCTTTCCTTTGTGACATCTTTCTTTGCCTCCACATTTTGGCTGCTTCCAGATGTTTGTTTCTATGTATTAGGTAGAGCTGCTATGTCTCTTGGAATTTGTAGAGTGGCTTTGTGTAGTAGGTGTCCTGTAGGGTCCAGTGGCTCAGCCTCCCCAGTCACCTAAGCTGGGCCTTCTAGGTGCTCCCCTGTGTGGGCTGTGTGCACTGTCCTGTTGTAGTTGAGCCTTGGTTGCTGTTGGCATCCCTGGGAGGAATTGACCCCCTGGCCAATCAGCTGTGAGGACCAGCTGCAACTACAGCTACAGCCAAAGAGCTGCTGTGCTGGAGACACCCCTATGGATCAGGATTTACTTCAGTGGGGCTTTGGTGTTCACCAAGTGTGCCCCTTGAGCATGTCACTCGTGGATGTGGCAGGGTTGTAACCCAGCGTGGTCGAGTCTGACCACCAGGTGCACTGTCTCTGGGGCCTCCCAGGAGGTGCAAAGTCAGCCTATGCCAGTGCCTTGCCCAGGGCCACCCAGCATGAGCTACACAGCAAACCATAGTTGGCTGCTACTTGTGCTGGGCTTGGAGGAACCCAGGAGAGGCCAAGATATGAGCCAATGCAGGCTGCCGCTAGTGCCAGGCCTGGGGCCACTTATCAAGCCGTATGGGGCAGCTGCTGCTTGTTTGAGAGATTTTAGGAAAGTCCTAAGCCTGAGGCTGGAGAGGCCACTTGGGTAGAAAAGCCCCTGGAAATGGCCTGGGTGAGCTGCAGGTGGGGCCAAAGGTGAGAGTCAGGTGCTGGCGATTCAAACATGGCTCCTGCCTGCCGGCTGTGTGTGGGGAGGACTCGCCAAAGGAGCAATGGCCTTTGCCAGCTCTTCTGCCTGGGAAGAAGCTGCCCCTCTACCTCTTGCCCCAATTTCAGGCAGGTTAGTTCCTCCCCGAGTGTCCCAGGTCCTTTCAGGCTGCTGCCCGGCGCTGGGCTCAGAGGGAGCGCATCCGAGTTAGGCCAAGTGCGGGCCCTTTAAGAGGAAAGCGGGAAACTCCTGCAGTCTCTGAGACCCTCAGCCACAGACCCCGCTGGTTTCACAGCCCGGAGTTGTGGGGACGTCTCTTCCCAGCCCTGGAGCCCTGGGCTGGGGTCTGCTCTGGGGCTGGGACCCCTCACTCCTCCGGGAAACCTCCACCGCCGAGATTCCCTCCCGGGTTTCAACCGCGGCACCGGGTGTGGGCCCGCAGCGAGTGTCCAATTCAGCCCCGATCCTCCCGCATCTCCGCCCCTCCTCCCGGTCTCGGTACTTCTTCAGCTCTCTGGTTGCAGGGCTTCTGTTCAGTCAGATCTCAGGAGACTCTGAATGGTGATGGTTCTGCATTTTAGTTGTAATTCTGATGTCGTTGCAGGAGGTGGTGGGTGCAGCTGTTACGTACGCCGTGGTCTTGTTTCTCCCTAATTTTAATTTTTAAATTGCAGCCATTCAGGTGTGTGCATAGCGGTACCTCACTGTGGTTTTCCTAGATGACTAGCGGTTGAAAACGTACCTCATGTTTATTGGCCATTTGGATTTCCTCCTATGAGGCATAAACATTTCTAATTTTGATAAAGTCCAACTTATTTCTTTTTCCTTGTGTTGCTCATGCTTTTGATGTCCTACCCAAGAATTCATTGCCAAGTGCAGGATCATGAAGACTTACCCCTATGTTTTCTTCTAAGAGTTTTATGTTTGATGCTCTTATTTTTAGGTCACTTGTCTATTTTGAATTAATATTTGCATATGGTGAGAAGTGGAGCTTTTCTTTAATTTTTAAAATATAATGTTCTTTAATTCTTGGAACATATTTATTATAATTTCTGCCTAAAGTCTCTGTCTGCTAAATCTAAATTCAACATCTGGCCCACTCAGCATCCGTTTATTGACTCTTTTTTTCCCGTGGGTGTGGTTCACACTTTCCTGTTTCTTTTCGTGTCTTGTGATTTTTTTCTGAAAACTGGACATGATTAAAATAATATATTGTAGCATCTCTGGAATGCATTTTTTTCTGAGGCTCTTTTTTTCCTTCAATAACTTGCCTGAACTTAATTTGCAGACTCTGTCTTCTACGTATGTGTGACTGTTGATGTGTCCATTGAGTCCTTAAAATTTTTTCTGCCTGGCTTCTGAAGACCTGCATTGTAGCTTCACAGATTCCTAGTTGGCCAGTGACTGGGACAGTGTTGTGGTCAAGCATCTTGACTTGTACTTGAGCTGAGCAGAGCATCCCACATTCAAGGCAGTTTTCAGATTTGCCTCAAGGCCCGTTTTCCTTTCTTCTGGCTTTCTCTCTCGTCTTACCTGCACATGCCAGCAGGTCTCCAGGTGGCGGAGGATGTGCGGAGAGTTTATTTAGCTCTTCCAGGATGTCCCCATTGAATTTCTGGCTCTGCCACCGCTGACCTCACCTGTGACTGCCACTGCATGTTAGCATACCTGTGGGTCCCCAGTTTCTTTTCTTCTGAGTTTGCAACTTATTCTGAGTACCACCAGATGCAGGCTTTCCTCCAATCCAAGAGTATGTCAGCTGCCTTTGTAGTGGAAATAGTGGATTTCACAGCAGCTGGGCCCCAGCCAAAATAAGGTGCCAACTGAGCTGGGTGGTGGGTCGGGGTGGTCCTGGGAAGAAAGGGCCTCAGGCTCCCACTTCTCTCACTCCAAGTTCTAGCAGATTTTCATGAATAAACACTGCCAATTTATCATTTGCCTTTGGTACATTTATTTTAAAATTTTTATTTATTTTTAGAGAGAGAGAGAGAGGAAGGGAGAGAGCGAAACACTGATTTGTTGTTCCACTTACTCACGCATCATTGGCTGATTCTTGTATGTGCCCTGACCAGGGACTGAACCTGCTACTTGACGTATAGGGGAAGCTCTAACCCACTGAGCTACCCGGCCAGGGCTGGTGCATTTCCAGGGTCCAGGAATGTTTGCTGTGGACACCGTTGTCCAGTTGTCTACATTGTGCGTTTGTTTTATGGGTGAAAGGTCATGGATCTGCTCTCTCCCTCGTGGCTGGAAGTCTGCTGCTACAATAACTGTTTTTAAGTTTGATTTTTTTTCATTTTTATGCAGTCAAACATATCAGTGTTTTCTCTAGTGTCACACATAGGATTTATTTATTCCAAGATTACATTGTAATTAACAGAAATTTTATTCCATAATATTATGGCTTAATTTTCCACTCAAATGTTTAGTTATTTCAAAATTATTTATTTCATTGTAATGATGTAATGATGTAGGACTATAGCTTATTTTTTTCTCCGTGTTGTTAGCTAATTGTCCCATTCCTATTTTTAAAACAATCTCTTCGTTTCCTGCTGAGTAGGAAAGCAGGTGCTTGAATGTCTGAGTGATACTTTTGCTTACTCAACTTTTTATTCTATTCCATCGACTTAGTTTTCACTCTTTATTGGAAATGCCACAGTTTTAATTATGAACCTTTCAGAATAGACTGGTGTACAGGGTGATGAGATTGCCCCTCCCGTCCTCTCCGCCTCAGATCCTACATCTGTTCACCCTCTTACCACAGGTGCTTGGAGCTCGCACCCTGTGACCGGCGCCCTGGCCTCTGCATTCTAGGTGGAAACAGGAAAACAGCAAGCAGATGCACTAGTAAGGTACCTGGACATCATCACAGGTATGAAGCAAACGGAGAGGGGCAGAATGGAGTCTGGCAGAGGAGCCTGAGTTCACTGGCGGCTGCAGAATTCTCTGTGAGAAATTGATATTCAAGTCAGAGCCTGCAGGGAGGTAGAGTCAAGCAGGAGCTAACAGTTGTTTCTGTTTCCAAACACTTGTCCATTTGTCCCAATACCATTTATTGTAAAAATGCATCCTTCCCCCACAGGGCGGGAGAAAGCAGTCCATGCGAAGAGAGCATACATCTTCCTGTGGAAAAGAACCCGAGGACCTGAGAGACAGCTTATGTGGCCTGAGCCTGGAACGCGGGCAGCCGGCAGGTGCGGGAGGTAAACCGGCCACCGTGCGGGGGTGGACTGTGTTCTCAGTTCAGTGCCCCGGGAGCCCCTGAGGGGCGTCCACAGGACTGTGATGCATGTGCTTTCAGAAGACACTCCTGCTGTGAGGGGTGAAGGACCAGAGAAGCCGAGGGAGGGATGTCGGGACAAGAGTATATCAGTGCCTGTGTGGTGGGGGACAGGTGGCGGGTGGCCAGGGATGGGCGGCAGGTCCCGCGGGTGAGCCAATGGAAAGGTGGGTGAAAAGCTTGGGGGCAGTGCTGCCCACTTGCAGGTGCTGGACACAGGCCTTGGTGATGCAGTGGGATAGGCAGAGAAGGGATGTGCTCAGGAGGCTGCCCTGTCTTCAGGCAGCTTCTGCCCTGGGGTGGAGCGTGGCTGTGAGTGCCGTGGGGTGTGGCACAGGTCGTGGACACTGGTGGTCTGGAGGAGAGGGGAGGGCCTCGGCGCCTCTTGGTAAGCAGCACACGCTGGGACTGCAGAGGAGCAAGAATGCAGCAGGGAAGAGGCCAGAGTGCGGGGAGGTGTGAACATGGATGGATACACGGGTGAGCAGGAACGCAGGGTGTTAAGGGGGCGTCTGAGAAAACATCGCATGCATGAGCCACTGCCAGGTGTCCCAGAACGCGTGAGGAGCGTGTGCGATCAGGGACGAGGCTGAGCTGTGCTCTGGTGGCAGCATGGCATGGACCTCAAACTGGTCCTCCTGAAGTCGGGGTGGATGCTCCCGCAGCACCGGGCTCCCCGCTGGCAGCCTTCCCACCCTCATGTTGAGGTTCATTCTCCCAGCTGGAAGGGACATTCCATCAGAGCAGTGAGGTTGGTCCCCCTGAGCCTCCAGCCTTGTTGTATGCACCCATGGGGACCCTCCTTTTGTGTGTGGGTGAGACCTGTGAAGATGATGTGGCATATGGCCAAGGGGAGGGGATTTTGCAGATATAAATAAGGTCCGGAATCAGTTTTGAGTTAAAGAAAAGATTACCCTGGATGGACCTGACCTGACCGGACGAACCTGCAGCAGCTCTGGGGGCCAAGACCAGGTTGTAGGAGCAGGGCCTGGCCACACAGGTCAGGGAGCATTGGGGCAGCCACCAGTGGGACTCAGACGGCTGATGGCCTGAGGACGTGGCATCAACAGAGCCAAGCCTGCTGGGTTCCATCTTCTGTCTTTCTCTCTTTTCTTTGTAGCAAGGTGCCCCCTGCCACCTCCGCTGCTGGCCTCAGCTGCACACAGAGCTGGGTTTTCAATTGCTCCTCACACTTCATGTAGCAGCTGGTTGGGAAATAAAACATCTTCCATTTAGATAAATAAGCAAAAAATAAAAAAAGTTAGAAAATTAATAACCAGAAAGATACACTGATTTTATGGCTCTGTTTCTGAAATAAAACCCAGCACGGGCTCCATAAATAGCTGCTTGTGTAGTAGAAACGTGGGAAGTCCTGAGGCGGGGGAGAGGACCTACCTCATCCCAGCCATTGGGGCTCTGCACTCACCAGCCAGGGTGGGCTCCCGTCTGTGAAAGGGGTCCGGCCTCCCTTGCAGAGCCAGCCCTGCAGACCTGAGACCACAGTGGCCTAATCCCACCCTCAGGACTGTTTTCCTCTGAGAAGCATCCCCTGTGAGGTTGCTCCGGCTCAGCAGGCTCCCTAGGCTCTGGCCCCTGCCTGCCCAGACACCTCCACCCACCACCTGGTTCTGGATTCTTCCCCAGATCCCTGTCCTCCCAGGGCCCATGGGTGACACTCAGGCTACCGACTATATTCCAGGATCTGTGAGCAACAGTTTACTCACTGCTCACCTAAACCTCAGGGCAACTCTGCCAGGTGGGTGCTGGTGTTATCATTTCCCTCTACAGGCGAGGACAATGGGCCTTAAGCTTGCCTTTGAAAATGTGGCACTTTTAACGCACAAACTCTCCATGTGGGTGGAGACTCGGCCAGGACGGGGAGGGGCCTGACGGTGCTGCACTCACTCCCAGGCCGTGGTCCAGGGCGTCCCTAAGTCAGTGGCTGCTGGGGGACTGCCTGCCTCCCGGAACTGCGTGCCTGCTTCTGGGGCTGTGCAGCCTCCTCTGAGACCGTTTTCACGGAGCTCCTGGCTCTGTCTGAGGGGGCCTTGCACCAGGACACCCGCTGCTGAGCTTCCTTTCCCTAGACTGGGCCTGAGCAGGTGCGTCCGCAGGGTTTGGGGTGATCTTTGTCCCTCAGGGCGGGGCCTGTCTGGAAAGCAATCTTGTCTGCGACAGGCCTAGCAGGGACTTATTTTAGAAAATACCATGGAATGTTGGTGACAAGTTTCCGACCAGCCAGGGTGGCTCTACCCTCACTGGTCAGAGTTGGAGAGAGAGTCCCCTCCACAGCAGCCATTGCCAGCGCCTGTCACCAGACGTAGGAAGTGATGCTGGGCACAGTGTTACCCTGTCCCCTTTGCAGGTGAGGGCCCGAGGCCAGGGGCGGTTAGTCCTGGCCCCAGACCCTGTGCTGCTTAGCTGCAGACCTGAGATTTCCCGTGTGTCCAGGGAGGTCAGAACTCAGACTCCCCGTCTCTTCCGTGCTGGGGACTCCTGCTGCTGTCACCGGGAAAGGCCGTCTGCTTGGGAGAGCAGGGTCTGGAAGGAGCCAGTATGTGGACAGATGCCTGGTGGACGGTTCTCAGGATGTGTGGGTGCTTCCCCAGGATGTACCAGGTCCAGTGACAGGAGACCTGTCCCGGGAGGGAATGTGGAGCCTGGGAGTTTGATGTCCACCTGGGGTCTCCTGTACCAGGCACAGTGCAGGGGAAAAAGCAGGACCAAAGTTTCCATGACAAACTGGCTTCTACAAGGTTGTCAGGTTTCCATCGTGACCTCTGGGGTCAGATGCACTTGTCAACTGTCACAAACACATCCCTTGGGGCTGGGCGCTGAGTGAGGACCCCCAGCAGCTCCGGGGGGCGGTGCTGCTCAGTCTGGTCTGAAGCCAGGGGTGGACGCTCCAGGGCCGTGGACACGCGGCAGCCGAAGCCTCGCTCCCATCCCACACGGCAGGAATGTTACAGTTGTTTTTCCTTATCTACATAAACAACATAACTTTGTCAGAAAATTGAAAACGTGCACGTTGTCCCATCAGCTAAAATGGGCTGTCAGATAAGGGTTTTTCTTTTTTCTGTTGCATCCGATGAGTGATGTGAATGGTTTTGGCTTTGGAGGGTTTTGCCAGGCTCTGGAGTAAATGATCAGAGCGGTAACATTTTTAACCTTATCTGTCGCACTGAGACGTTCCTTCTGCCTCCAATAAAGCATGTCAGAGTCGATTAAGGACGTCTTCCAATGAGGTATAATTCACAGATTTTCGTCGTGAGTCCAATAGCGCTGAAGTATTAAAGAGGCTGTGAATACGTAACGATGGGCCTGTCACCTCCCACCTTCGGCCCCTTAACGCTCTTGCGTGCGGCGCGGAAGACGCGCGCCTGTCTGGTGGTGGGGTCGGAGGAGCGGCAGGTGCGACGGCCTGGGATGTGTCACATTGTATCTGGTGACAGGCCGTGAAGATAGGGCGGCTCAGCGTGTTTGGCGGTGCTTATCTGGTACATGAGTGCACATTACTTCCCAAAGCCCGGGATCACTTTGGACAGTATCATTAAATGCCGCGTCGTTACCTGTTATAGAGCCGGGCTTTAGCTCCCAGGCCTCTCGGGACACGTGCCGCCGCCGGGAGAATGACGGGTAGAGATGGGGCCGGCATTAAATTTTCAAGGGAACCAGGATTGGCTTTGACTTTTCAGAAGCCTCATCTGTTAGATGGTGTTTGTCACGGGGCTGCCGAGCGGTGGATGTTCGTCAGTTGGAAGTTGCAGGCAGTTGAACGGTGTGGACAGGTGAAGGCTCCGCGGGGACTGGCTGGGCTCTCGGAGAGATGGAGGGGGTAAATTGAAGGTTTATTTATCCCATTCACTGTCAAGGTCAGCTTGCTAGAGAGCTGTCCTATGGATGCTTACAAATGCCAAAATCCTGGCAAATTGTCGGAAAGAGCCTCCAAATCACTGACCTTTGTACAGCTCCCATCAATGTGCCCGTCTCTGAGCGGGGTCCTTAGAGGGAGTTAAATGGCTGGTAAAATGAGGCTTGTGCTGTTGCTGTAATGTCAACCGAGCGGCTATGTGTTTTTTATATTTGTGTTTTCAGCAATGAGGACGGAGTTAAAGAAATGACTGACGAAGGGGTGCTGTGCAAAATAATCACGTGGGTGTGGGTGTGGGTGTGGGTGGAGGCGTGGGTCCGGAGTTCTGCATTTCACGTGTTCCGAGCCTGTCCCAGGCATTCCCGTGTCCCAGCTGCTGCAGGGTCCCATGTTGGAAATGGCATGTGCAGTTCTTTCTGCCATCTTTCCACCCAGGGCACCTGATGTGGCCACAGGGTGTCCTGGGGCTGCTGTGTAGAGTGACGCTCCTGCTGTGGGCTCCTGGCCCGCCTTTGCCCGGGGACAGGACACAGCCGATCGGCTGTCCTCTCTTCCTCTTGTGGAGGGTGGGTGTTTACTAGGCAACACTGTGGCGAGAGCACAGCAGGCGGAGAGGAGCTCCCGCCGCAGAATATTACGCATTGCTAACAAGAATGGGCCCCGCTTGCTGACTTGGAGAGAGGTCCGTGGGCTCCTGAGAGAGAGGAGTGTTTGACTCTGATCAGATTTACAGAAGAGTAACACTGCCTGAGCATAACACGCAGGCTCAATACATTTGAGTTTCAGACAAACAATAAATAATTCAAAAATAGTTTTAACATAATTTGCTGTTTATCTGATGTTCAGATTTATCTGACATTCAAGTCTGTAACTTTTATTTGCTAAATCAGGCCACTCTCTCCTCTCTCCCCAGCAATGTGATGTTTGTGTATGCTACGTATGTATGAGTCTCTGTGTATGCGTAAGTATGCAATTTGTATGTGGTTATGTGTACATGGAGTAATAAATAAGGTAACTAACAAGGATTTTCTGGAAGGGACCGCATCCAGGTCAATATGAGAGTGTGTGGTGGAGAAAACAGGTTGGAGGGAGGAGGAGAGGGCGAGAATTCACTCGACAAAACAGTCGTCTATATTTCCTGTGTGGGCCGGTGGCCTGCGGGCTCCACTTCCAGTGGGGCTGCTGACGGGTGGCATCACCATGCATCACGGTAGCAAGGGCGGCCTGTGCGTCCACTATTTACAAGACCTTTCAAAACTCTCCTTCCTGCTTCCAAATTCAATTAAAGAGCCATTAACACGTCCCAGGTTTGTTATAATGAGCCTGTAACTGAAACTGACATCATTATCAATTCAAACAAAACAAAATCACTTCATCTTCTGCATCCTGGGGACACACCCGACCTCTGACCTCTGGGGCTGCTGGGAGCTGCCTGGGTGCCCTGCAGAGACTTAGACAATTGTGGCTCTGGAATGCTCTTTCTATGTCCCACGTCCTGTATCCAGTTCCTTTCAGGAGAGGAGCAACTGCACAAAGCCTGATGAATGGAGCCTCTGTGTCCTGTGTGGCCCAGTCTCTGATGTTCTGCGGCCCCGAGTGCCAGCTTCTCGTGACGTGGCCTCTGTGAGGCTCCAGGGTCCACTCTCCTCCAGAAATGAGGAAGAAACGGGCAGAGACTCTCCTCCAGGCAGAGATGCACGGGGCAGGGTGGTCAGGGGGCCAGGATGGAAGGCAGAGGTGTCCACCAGTCACGGCGTGTGCAGCGGGGTTCACCCTTCAGACCAGGGCTCCTGGACTTCCACTGCACCGGGCACAGAAAGAGATGCACGAGGGGTTAGGGAGAAGGGACAGGGTCAGTCCTAAGCACAAGCCGAGGGCTGCATGCTGAGCACCCAAGGGAAGTGCACACTCACCCTGTCTAGTTCTCTCCTCTACCCTCAACACTTTAGATTAGGGCAGTAGGCCACTGAGAGATCATATCACTTGCCCAAACTCATGAGAAAGCTAGCAAGTGGTTCAGCTTGAGCTCGAATGTATTGTGTTTAAAACTTTCTCAGGGAAGCTGTGACGTGTGAAGATTTGCAGACACTTTACCCAACAGGTGCTCCTGAGAGCTGCGAACTCCTCCTCGGGTGTCCCAGGGTCCCTCACTCCTAACACACAAGGACATCCCTCTCTGACTCCCTGGGTCCTCAGCAGCCTCAACACGAGGCTGTGGCTTCTCTCTTGAGGTCCTTCTCTGTGCCCTGAGCACCTTCCTCCTTTGAAGGGCTGGGTGCCGCCGTGGGCTCGGAAATCTACCCCTGGTGTTCACGCTGGCTTATGCCAGCTCTGATGAGGCTATGAGTCTGGGCCAGGCCACCCAGCATTTCCCATGTGCCCGAGGGCTCCAGGGTGGCCCTGCTATGGGGCTCCAGGGTGGCCCTTCTTTTGGGCCCACAGCTCTTTTCTCCCTCAAGAGACAGGAGATCTGTTTTCTTCTATCTGGACCCCTTCTCTTGCTCTTATTTTTGGTGGCAGGTGTGGTTAAATCAAATGACCGGGACACATTCCAATAGCAACTGTGAGCCCTTAACTCATTTTGGACCCACTGCTAACAAACTGCCCTTATGCCTGCTGGGTACCCGTCCACCACGGCCAGGGTGGGGGTGGGGGGTGGCCATGCCGCCCCCCTGTCTGCCCTGGTGACTGGCTCCGGGACCGGGGCTGGCATGCTCCAGTCGACTTTGCAGCCTGCACCCCACAGAGAGCCTGGCACTGGCTCACTTCTAGGCGGACACGCGGTTCTGTGGCTCTTGAGAGGAAATTTTCTCTGTGAGTAGCTGACTTTGCTCAAGGAGGTGAACTGTGACCTTGACCTCGAGGCAGTGCCCTTGTCAACAGAGCCATGAGGCCCAGCTCTGGGCTGCCTACCTGCGCCACGCCCAGTTGCAAAAAGTCCCGAATGTTTCTAGTTAGTCTTTAAGCAGCAGTGGATGCAAATAAAAGAGCAGTGTCTTGTGTCTCACATCATTAGTCCACAAATATGCAGCTTAGTTTCATTGGTCAGATAAGGTAGCCTGAGGTTGAACTGCCTGGTTGAAAGACATAGACACGCATACACTGCGTCTGCCCTGCTCCCTCCTGGTCCTTCTGTGTGCAGCCTTCAGGAATGTTCTTTCCCAGGAGTCTTCCTCTGCTCTTCCTTGAATTGCTGGGAAGACTCATTGGGAGGGGTTCCCTGCCCCATCCTCTTGAGGGAAGCGGCCAAATGCCTGGACTGCCATGGAAGCCAAGGGCTTGAGCTCCGCAGGGAAGGGACAGCTGGAACCCCCTCCCTGCTGTCTTTACTTAAGGAGCCTCATTTTCATTCTATAAAAGTCTTGGAACCTGAGCTGGCTGGAGGTTGGCTCTGCCAGCCATAGGGGACTGTGCTGTGCTGCCTGAGGCAATAGAGTAGGGGGCATACTGCCCCCCCGGGAGTTCATGCCATCCCTGTGAGTCCTGATAGGAGTGTGTCAACCTGCAGGGCCTGGTATTCAAGCAGGGCAGCAGGGACACATTTCCCCGGAGACATCTGGGCCTTCAGGCTGTAGGGTGATGACTGTGTCCAGCTGCGAACTCTGTCTCCATGTGGCTCTGGGTATGAGAGGCCCCGGGGACACACGTGTGCACCTGGGTTTTGCTGTTGGCGTGGGCTCCATGTCCAGAGTGAGGTGTCTCAGTAGAATGAGGAGGATGTCTGGGGGACCATGTCACCTGCAAGTCACGACTCTCTGAAGAGGAGATGAGCTTTATATGACATGTTCTGAAATGAACTTTAACAGTTGTTGGTAACTTTTAAAGCAGAAATATTTAAGGCAGCTTATCCTGTCCACACAGTATCACCACGACTTGGTATATTAAGTCTGAACTTTATCTCAGAATGTCAGTTCTTTTGCAAAAAGGACTTTAACTTTCAAATTAACATTCACCTTGTAGGCTCAGAGGCTGAGGGATGCGACAGTGAAGCGTGTGGTCTCAGGTGGACCTGGCGACTCTCACGCTCACCTGCCAGAGTTCAAGGGCTGCTGGGCCCCCTGCCAGGGTTGTTGATTTCACCTGTGCTCCCTCTAGGTGCAGTGTTGGCTCCTGTAGAGACTATAGTAAAATGGTCACTTGTAGGTTGTAGACTTGAAGTCAGCAGCACCCCCTGAAAATACATAAATAAGTCATAGTTTTCAGACAGCCTGCCTCTTTTTTACCATGCCTCTTCAAAGGTGTCTGTGCTCATAGATGCGTGTCTTACTAAACTAAACTGTGTTGTATTTTTAAGAAAGGAGTTAGTTGGTCATGGAATGAAATTCAAAACCGCTGCAATTTTTCCCCATTAAAGGCTCTCTCTAAAAGGTACTCCAGAGGTGTAAGGCTTCCGTGCGGCACACTGAGAAGAGATGCCTGGACAGAGAATTCAGTCTCTTTAGGGATCCGGAAGCTAAAAAGAATTAAAAAGTTATAAGAAGTAGGAAATGGCACAAGGCTGTACATGGTCTGGACTCCCCAGAAGTCAGCTTTGGCCCCAGAACCAGAGACGTGGGCGAGTGGTTGTTTGGACCTGGCGTTTGGTGGGAGCAGTGCAGTGAGACGTGGTTGGCAAGACGAACATGGGAGGGCCCGTGCCCGTGACATCTCAGCCTTCCCATGTCCTTGGGACCATCATCTTTGCAAGTGGTGGTCATTTCTCAGTGCCAAGATACTGTGTTTGTGCTAGAGCATTGGTCTGAAATGGTGACAGAGACTGAAACGTCCCCACCTGCCATGAACAGAAGGGGCTGTGTCCAGTGAGCTGCCCAGGCAGGACATGCAGCCCCGGTGGGCCACTTTTGTGGCTTTTGCACAGATGAGGAAAACACGCAGTTCAGTGATGCTATATCCTTGAAGGAACAGCCTCGGCTGGACCTGGAGTGGCAGAATGATGGTTCTTGGTGGCCCAGGCCCGGGACCCCAGACCTTTTTAGGGAGCATGTCCTACTCGGGGTGAGGCAACAAGCTGGTGCACTTTCCCACACCAGGTGTCTGAGGTCCAGACGCACCCCCAGCTCAGCCCACTTGGTGAGGACACTTTCAAGGCCAGGTCCACCCCATGACTTCTGGCTTCTTGCACACATCAGGCATTCAGGGGGTGGGGTCGCCACGTCGGTCAGACAAACCAGCGGAGCTGAGCCATGTGGCTTTCATTTCACTGTTTCTCGTGACACAATGGAGGACGTGTTTCCTCACATGCTTATTTCGGGCTCAGCCATAGCACATTGGGTTTGTTTGTCATGAAAACAGCCAAATACAAGTTCCGTGAAAAGTATTTTCAAAAGTTTAAAAACAGAACTCCTCTAACCTGGGTGTGTGGTCTGCGGGTCCCTTTGGGGCAGACTGACCCATGTCTCCCACCCTCTCCCAGGCACAGAGCCAGCGGCTTTCACCAGCCTGCTGTGTGGATGCAGGAGCCCAGGCCTGGTGTTCGCAGATAGAACCGAGGATCACCTCCCCAGAGGAGGGGCAGGCTTCCCTGCTGAACGACTTATTTAAAATATTTATAAAACATCCTTAAACTTCTTCCAGGAACAGAAGTGTCAGATGAGGAAAGAGCCTCAGCTCCTCCCAGGTCTTGGATTCCCCTCCCTGCCCTGCGATGCGACCGGCAGCAGGTGCTGATTTGGAAGCTCCCCCCTGAAGTGGGGGAAGGGTTTGGAAGTGTGCAGAGAGCTCTCAGCAGGGAGGTGAAGCCCATCTTCCTGGGAGGACAGGTGTGATGGTGCCGGGCCTGGCACTGACTCTGAGGCGGGAGGGGCCCCCCGACGTGGGTTGTTGAGGGGAGGGACCAAAAGGAAACATGGGCCCAATCTCTGCACCTTTGCCCTGGATGCTCACATGCTGCTCCCGGGCCTGTCACCCACAGCACCTCAGGGTGACCACACAGCTCATGTCTCCTGGTCATACTAAGAGCTCCTGACCACAGGACAGGCCTTACCTTTGCATCCCCGGCTGAAAGCTGGACTGCTTGGCAACAACGGTTGATCAATACATGCAGATGGAATATTTGATTTATGTTTAATCACCTCCCTGTCCCCCCCCATAGAACTGTGCAAAGTTCTGACAGAAAATATTCTGACAGTCAAGTTTAAGAACATGAAGTGTAATCTTCGTGAGAATGTCACTGCTTTTTCCTTGGTTTCTGAGCAGGTTCCCACAATGACGGCGCTGCTGTGCACCCTCAACCCAGGGTTGAGTTTAACAACCGCCTGCTCTGTGTCCCACAGGGACTCCGTACGCCCCAGCACACACACGTCTCAGGGCGACGGCAGCCAGGCATCGGCAGGAAGGACGGGTGAGCGGCTGCAGGAGCGGCGAGGCGGGGGCGGCTCGTCGGTGGGATAGAGACGGACGAGTGCCCCAAAGCCAAGGAGGAAACCGCTGTCCACCGAATTCCAGGACCAAGCCGCAGCCACCACAGTGTGGATGACACTCATGTCAACTAACCAGAAGGGAACCATCGCAGGAAAGTTATTCCAGTGAACGTCTAACACTCACCAACTTAGGATGTGGTGTAGTCGTAGCAAAGCAATTTCTTGTTCTGGGCTAAGTTCTTTCAGTTCTTGGTGGGTGTTTGGAGGTGGGACTTTTTCCCCCTAAAGATAAAGTCTGGAGTCACAGAGAGTCCCCTTGAAGACCCTCAGACAACCCAGGAGGAAGGGCTTTGGAAGGAAGGCTGCAAGACACCCTGTCCCCTTCTGTGACTGGTGCCGTGGTCCATGGACACACCTGGGACGGAGAGCGCTCAGGCCTCGTGGCCATCAGGCCTTGTCACGACTCATTGAACCTGAGCAGGTTTTGGTCGAAGAAGAAAGTAATCAAAGTGAAAAATTGAAATAATGATGACAGCAATGATAACACCAGAAGGTTCAGCGTCATGATTGGGTTCCCAGAGGACACCTGCTGACCAAGGCACGGTGCCCTTGCCACTGTCCTGTTTAGTTCCAGAGACAGATAAAGAAGAAAGTCACGAACTGCCTGTCTGATAGCACAGACACGCTGCAAATAAACCTGTCAGTGTCGGTGCACAGTGCACGCTTATGCAGGAACCGTCCTCTCGGAGATCCTTAGTTATCAGGTAAATGTTCCTTGGAGCCTGAGATGACGCTGTTAACTCAATCTTGGGTTTGAGGTGCAGTTGGACTGCCTGTGAATAAAAAAGGAGGCTAATTATGTGGTGTGCTTTGGGGATTTGGAAAAGAAGAGGCTTCTTGCGGGAGGGTAATTATATCTTCATTGACCCTTCCTGGTCCCCACCCTGGGGGCGGGGGCTCCCTGCCTCTCTGGGTGACATCTCCTTTTGGGATTAGCTGCCGTCATCTGTCCGAGGCCCCTCTCCTGGTGCATTTTCTAATCAGCTCACATGATTGAGCTCCCACCAAGTGATGCTTAACTTAATTCCTTTCTGCCTGTGGGGTGTGAGACTGGGAGGGCCTCTCGTCAAAACTTTGGAGGGCTCTGTCAGTTTGAAAAGAACATGACCTTTAAATTGTATCAGTATGTTTGCTGGTGCATAGGGAAAGGAAAAGGTTCATCCTGATGGAAAACCACTCGGAGATCAAGGAGGAATTCAGAGGGAACGGGCCCAGGAGGTTCATTTGTTTATACATAATGTGCTAAGTGGGCCAAGTACAGGGTCCAGGTGCTGCAGGCTCGGCAGGGAGACTGGATTCTGGGGACAGCTAGCCTGTCTTTGGACATTTCTTTCCATTGCTTGCCCCTCTGAGGAATGGGTGCTGCTCTGCTGGTATTAGGACAGGTAGGCCTTGTAGTTCAGTGGAGGGACACTTAAGGAAGAATTCTCTTCCATAAAATTGCCACTGTGGGGTTAATTATCAACTCTTCCACTGGGACCAGCAAGGGCCGTGTGACGCTGTGTGAGTGAGGCAGGAAGGAGAGGACTGGTTGGTTTTGAAAAAGTTCATTAAAAAACTGCCTTTTAGAGATCAAGGCCCATGATCTGATTTGATTCAGAAAGTTGTAGTGGAATAGAAAGAACTCAGAAAGCCCACCTTCTCTCTCTCTCTCTCTCTCTCTCTCACACACACACACACACACTTCTGTGCATTATGTATAGTTTTCAATGTCTGTGTAATTTTCTTTTGCTAAGTTGCATGACATTGAATTTAGAAAACCTTTAACAATGACCCTTTGTGTCAGGGTTTGTTAATATTCCCTTTTTTTTAAGTTAAAAATTTTTGATTTTTAATAGAGTTAAGATAATGGATATTTCTTGTCTTAAGGAGGAGACCAAAAATTAAAATTTGAGCAGGTATGTATTTAAAAAATTTTAAATTTGTAACCTGTTGCATATCTTTGAGAATCAAGCAAGCAGCCCCCATGTCACCCCCTCCATGGAGGGGAACAGTCAGCTGTGGGGTGGACAAGGGCCCGAGGGCCTGGGGACCACACTCATCCTGGTCTGGTTTGCGAGGCTGAGAAAACAGCCACCTTGGGGATGGAACACCTTGTTTTCTGTGGAGGTTGGTGCTGTTTCTGGAGATGAATCATTTTGGAGAAAAGAGGGTGGCTTCCTACAGTGTCACTCCTGTTAGGAGCTATGTGCCTGGTGGTCCCCTTACGGAAACATGTTGGACTAGGCATGGGTGCTCTCTGCAGCAGGACAGGTGGCAGCAGGTTCTCGACTCTGAGCACATCTACCCTCATGCCATGAGTGTGAGCGTCGTCAGCACAGGTGAAGCCCCCGTGCCTACTTGCCAGCCAGCCATGGCGTGGTGCGGTGCTGACTGAGTCTAGGTTCCTAACACACAATGCAAAATGGGAATTGAAGCATGCCTGATGGAATTAAAACATTAGTATTGGCTTTCAGCTACTGGTTCTCTGGCTCCTGTAATAAATAAATGCAGGATGTCTTAAAAATAAAAGCCAACAAACCACCAGAAAACAGCCAGACGCCTTTGTAGGATGGAGGAGGCACAGAGCCTCTGTGGGATCTGCCGATTGCTTTTCCTGTGTGGACTCGGGCAACTGTGTCATCTCTAACTTTGACATACACTTTTCATTTATTTTAAGTAGGATGCTTTTATTTTTACTACAGGCATATGAAGACCTTGTGACATGTTAGATGGGTGAAATAATCCTGATCTCCAGGTTAAGCCATCATAGGGAACCTTGAAAAAAAGTGCCATAGAGACCCAGCCCATGGACGGAGCGCTCAGCCCCATGCTCATACACCTGTGCCCAAGCGGCCACTCCTTGTGTGGCCGCAGGGACTTGGCATCTGGTCTATCCACGGAGTGCACGGTGTGACATGAGGCTGCCTCCAAGGACTAGGCTGGGCTTGGTCCCTTGGAACTTGTCCTTTATCAAATAGGTTTAATACTCAGCAAAATGGCAGGAACCACATGTGAGGCTGTTCCTCTCTCCCTAGAGGATGTTTAGGTCCTTATTTCGTCCTAAACCTTAGGGCTCTGAGTGAAGTGTGATGAGCAGTCCCTCTAGGCCCTAATTAACCCAGGTCTGGGGCTTTAATTCTATCTCCTTAAGGCTTTGGGGAAATTTGTGTTGGGGTTACCACCCTGATGCTCAACCAGGGTCGCATGTGTGGGCCAGGGAAGAAGAATGGCCCACAAGGGCTGTGTCTGAGTTCAGGCAAATCGGCTCACTTTGCTGATGACATTTCCAGCAATGGCAACAAGAAGCATAAACGCCACGTCACGTGTTCCAAGGGTTCCTTCTCCCTCCACCCGAGGACCTGGCGTTTCAGACATCTGTTGGGAGTCACTGTGCCTCCGTCCCCATTCCTGCTGCTCATCCCAGCCATCCTCAACCTTGGGAAGGGGGTGGGTCTGGGGATAGTGGGGACCTTTATGCC
Organism: Miniopterus schreibersii; assembly: GCF_964146895.1. Classification (NCBI taxonomy): domain Eukaryota; kingdom Metazoa; phylum Chordata; class Mammalia; order Chiroptera; family Miniopteridae; genus Miniopterus; species Miniopterus schreibersii. Next base: position 39,944,377 of record NC_138121.1, on the reverse strand, counting down.
TGTCCACTCAGGGAGTCATCACTGACAGAAGCCTCCCGGGGAGCCCCCGCTCTCCCCACCTCCCGTGGTTCTTGGGCTGACGTGGGAATGGCTGTCCTGACGGAACCCAGGGTCTGTGGTTCCTTTTCATGTCACAGTCTCTGAGGTTGCCTCTCTCCGAGGAGCTGAAGGACAACACTGCTACATTTGTTCTTTCACATCAGCAAGACTTGCTCAGCTTCAGAGTGTCATGCAGTCCAGGCTCTGCACCCAGGTCTCCAGGATTGCACCCGGCACCCGGCCCTCTCTCTGCAGAGGTGACTTCCAGGCTGTTGTGGGTGAAGCATGGAGCATGCGGGGCCCTCGATCTTGGCCTGCACCTCCTCCAGTTTGAGGAGCTCAGGATAACTTCTGGGGGCTGCCCCGAGGGGCAGAGTGGGGTGGGCTCTCTGGCTGGCTCCTGCGGCTGCCACCATATCCACTTTGCATCCAGAGTGAGCAGCTGGGGCTGTTGAGCAGAGGACACGGTCCTGGGGTCTGAGACTTCCCTGAGACCTCAGCCCATCCAGGCCGATAAATCTGTGGCTCTCCAGACACACTGGGAGCAAACCAGTTCAGTTCTCATGAAACGCTGGTGTTGGTATTGTTTGCATCTGGCCGTGTTGTTTTTCTCTATAAAATTACAGCTTTAGTACATTAAGCTAATTTCATAACACTGTATTAACTTAATATTCCATAAATCACACATGTCAGAGTGCATTGTTACAGATGCACAAAACCCAAATTTACTACTCAAGCTCTGCAAACACATGTATTCCTAGTTTACTCCCGCGAGCCCGGGCCCATGGAGGGTTAAGGAATTACCTTCCGAGCCAGGCTCAGGCCGCTTCTCCCTCCGCAACTGCTCTCCATACAAATCGAAACAATATATTTCCAGCCATTTTCATAGTTGTAATTACTAGCAAAAATCGTAATGCGGTGAACATATTTTAAACACCTGCACTTGTGATCCGACTCACTTTCCCGAGGCTGTTTCTATTTGAACGCGGCTGAGGGGCTCCCTGGCAGCAGCCGTTGCTGGGGAGGGTTTTTTGGGGAAGATGGTAAGTATTTTTGGAAGGAACAGCCAATGTCCTCTCTCCATCACCCCCTTTCTCCCTCTCTGTTTTCACCTCGGCAAATGGGAATTCAGTGGGGCCGGACGGGCTTTCACACGCTGCCCGGCTCTCGCAGGGGGCAAGGTCTGTGCCCCCTCCCAGTTCGGGAACAAAGGGACGCGGTCGTGGGGGCCGCGGCGCTGGGGAGGCCGCAGAGGGGCCCCGGGGCTCCCGCCCGCTGTCTCCTCGGCCCGACAAGCCCATTGTAAATCAAAGGTCTGGTAAGTGGGGATGCCAGAAATGTTTGATCTCCTTCCAAGCCTTGAAACAACTTGCTTATTTTTTCTGCAGTTTGGCTCCTCACTAAAATAAAACATTGCGAGATGAATGTTCTGACGGGTCACTGCGTGTCGAGCTGTCAGTCTGTAATGGTTACATATTTCAGCTGGGCTGAGGAGGTGCCGCGGGGGGGCCGGGCCGGGGATGGGGTGAGACAAAGAGGAGCGCGATTCTGCTTTCTCCTTGTGGCTGATCTTCATTTAAACCAAACACTTGTCATGTTCGGGGGAAGTTTTATAAATTTTTAATGATATTGGGTACAACTGGTGCTTTGAAATTTGCTGTACTTTAATTTTTTCTTCGTTAGCAAAGGTTCACTAATGCATTGAAGTGCTAAGAGCGTATCCTAGGGATGCCACGATAATTGTGTTGTTAATAATATTGTGGCACTGGTAATGTTCTCCTGGTAATCAAGGCATGAGAATTTTTTTAATATATTCAGTTATTACACTGCATCTCGTACAAATCATGTCAATTACAATTGCCAGCCTGTGACAGTTAAAATAATTGTATACGTTTTCTAGAATTTTCCATTGGCTTGGCCAATCAAGCTAAAAAAAAATCAACACATTATTTGCATTAATTTTGTTTCTAGTCTGTTTCCACCCCTAAATCATTTGTCCATCTCCTTCAAAAGGCAGAACAGTAAGTATTTTAATAATAAACATACAAACACATCCACACCAACCTAATTTAAGGATACTTCTATAGGTCTAGCAAGACGGAGCCATTGGCAGGAGCTGGTGCCTGCGCCTGGTGTGCTGACGTGAATCCACGCTGCACACACTCGGGATATGCAATCCTGTGCTTATACAGATGGGCCTTGTAAGAACCTTCACTTTAGCATTTTCTGTTTCTGTATTCGGCCCAGAGTTCTGTCTAGGTCAGGGAAATTGCATGATTTCGGTCTCTCCGCTTTGGCGTCACTGAAGTAGCTCAATATCCCTCTGCACCAGGAATGATGTATGTGGTCCTTTGCAGAACAGCCCTGCAAATCTACCACTCACGCATCGCCTTCCCCTCCTTTGAGCTCTGCCTCCCGACCAGCTCCCAGGCTTTCTTTATTTGGAACTAAAATAGCTAAATACTCAGAAAGTACTGAGCACGTGGGACAGGCTGCATGACACCCCCTGTGGTGTCTCAGCAAATTCCCCCATAGTCTGGCCTCTCTCTCTGTCACCCAGTGGCCCTGCCTGTCACAGCCAGGATCGGGGAGGGGTTTTGAAGTGAGGACCCAGGGCGCACAGGAGACTGGGAGGAGAGGCTGGAGCGCGAGGGAACCAGGTGCTGCCCCCGGTGAAGTGTCCCCCGAGGATGACTCTTGGGCATGCCCTGCAGGGCGAGTCTGCTGGCCTGTTTCTTCGGTGGAGAAAGTGATCAGAAAGCGAGCGGGAGCGCAGCAGTTTCACAAGGAGCCCTCCAACCCCAGAATGGTGACAGAATAAGGGCGCAGAGGCTCTGAGGAAGAACGGGGGGCTGCTGAGACTGTCCGAGCTATTCTTGGGCAGCTCTGTGATATGACTTGGAGGAAAATAAGCCCCCCAGTTCTGAGGCCCCGCCCCCACTCTCGCTGTCCACAGCTTCTAGGCCACGTGGATGGTGCTGAGGTTTTGCGTGACGGTCAGTGGCTACAGGTTGCAGGGGATCAGGGAAACAAAGTATTCCCCCTTAATGCAATCACATTCTCTTGAACAAATCATCTCTCAGAGTATAGAATTTATTTCTCAACTTTGCCTGGAGGCACAGCAGAAAGAACAGATTTTTTTCTTCTCTCTGTCCCTTTGAGCCCTGACCATGCAGAATGGATGGCTTTGGAACTGTACATGGACAGGAAAATCAATGCGTCATACCAGGAGGCTTCAGGGGTTAGGTTCCCATGTCCATGTCAACAAGGCTATTGGCTTTTTTAATGCTCCAAAGTTATCACTTCCCGCCTGTAAGAGCCACCACGGTGACTTGTGTGGTCAAACCTTAACAAAAGAATTTCCCTTTGTCCACCGCTCAGCGGCATACAATTTAATTACTGTGCAGGGAGATATTTTCCAAGTATGACAATCAAAAACAAACAGGGGAGCCCCCACGGCAGACATCCCCAGGGCAACTCGCAGGTGCATTGCAGAGGGGGCTGGGGCTGGCACCCCACGTAGGAGCAGGCCTCAGCTCTGTGTCCGGACAGCGAGTGACCTCAGGGGCTCTGCTACCTCAGGAGGCTGCTGGGATGCAGCTGGCTGGGAAAGAGGACAGCCAGCCCCTTCAGGAGGGTCATCCTGGTGTCTGTTGGAATCTGAGCCGCAGGGAGCTGGGTCTGTGGGTATCTCTCCTGCTTTAAACAGCTTGCTCTATTAAGTCCGCTTCAACCTGTCCACAGAATTGTGTGCCGTCAGGTGAAGACCACGCTTCTTCAAATAATACTTGTCGTTAGATTTTAAACTGTGTATGCAAAAATGAGGCTTTGGTTAAATCTTTGTCAATTTTGTCAGACCAACCACTGCCTTTGGTTTGTGGAGCTGGGAGGCTTCCCTGGGCCCCACAGCTGCCCCATATGCAGACCTAGAATTTCTGATCCGCTGGGTCCAGACCCCTCCCCACGCCGCCTGACAGACCCTATGACGTCCTAAAACGGGCCTTTGATCCGGGTCCCACCCGCGCCCCTCCCCCGCTGTGTGGCACAGTGCTAACTCCAGAGCGCTGCAGGCGCCGTGAGCATTGCTCACCGGCGGGCGGATGAAAAGGCTGTGCAGATGTAATTTGTTTTCAATGGCTGTTTCAAAAGAATAATTGTGGTGACATTGGGGGATCAATATTATAGATTTTTGTTTTCAAGTACACTGTATGTGTGGTGCTAAGGGGAGGCAGGAAATATAACACTGCAGCCTGAATACAATAAAAATGGATTGAGGGCTGCGGGTGCTTGTCGGCTGTGAGCCATCACGGGTTTGGAACATCATTGGTGGGATTCCCGAGCGTGTCCTCCGGGCTGGTGTTTCAAGGCCAGTGTGTGCGCACTTCCTGTCGTTTTCCTCCTTTGCTTCTTTTGGGACCTGTTTCCCGAATGCGTGCAGAGCAGCTGGAGGGGAGATTCCATAACCTGAGGCTGGGCTCTGCTTGCAGCCGCGGGGAGGAGGCGGGGCTGGTGTCTGTGTGTGCCGGAGAGGCTGCTGAGGTCTATGGAAGGAGCTGGGCATTTCCTCATGAACACGTCAGCGTCCAACCCCTCGCAAGGGCAGGCGACCCTGAGGGCAGCTGCCTTCCCTGCAGCTCCTCCAGGTGCTGGCGTGTCCCGGAGGGTGCAGGGCGCCTGGGGCTGTGGGAGCGTGTCCCCTCCCAGGGATGAGGCTGCGGCCTCAGGCAGCGTGCTCTGCAGAGGAGCTCTCTGCTCCGGGAGCATGTCTGACTATGACTGTCACAAGGTCAAGGCCTCCGGGTCCAGCTGGGCTTCTGGACTTGGGGTAACTAGACGAAAATGCAGCCCCCAGGGTGAAAATCCTATGAGCAAAGGGTTAGTCATAAAACCGAATACATGTAATGAGATGTGAATGTGAGCATGCTGCCCATTTCCCCTCCGTCTTCGTAATTAGCTCTTGGGAGAAATGGAAATGCCGGCAAAATACCTTTCTAGTTGCTGCCTTCAAATTGTGAATGAATGTGATTCGTTTGGGGCGAGAGAACTGTCAGGTAGAGAGCAGGATTTAGGACCCCAGGATACGAGAGCTGGAGCACCTGGCCTGGTTGATTCGTTTGACAGATGGGGAAACTGAGGCACAGACATTCCCAGCACCCTGCCCAGCCTTCCAGGGAGTTCAAAGAGGCTGCGTGTTCTGACTCCCACCTCAAATCTCCCCAGAGCCCATGAGCTTGCCCCTGTGCGGGCAGATTTTGCTTGGACAGCATGATGCCTTTTTTGTGTGTTCTTTCTCTTTTTTTGTTCTTTTTTTAAAATTGAGGACAAATATAACATGGGGAGAGTTCCATAAAAAATGCAGCTTTGGATTCTATTGAAAAATCCAAATACTTAGCAACACTGGACCCAATCCTGGGTGGCGGCCCCTGGGAGCGCCTGGGCTGCCAGCCCTGCTGTGGGGCTGTGGCTTCCGCAGGGTCTGAGATTCACCGGAGACATTTGGGACACGCCTCCCTCAGAGCCGGCCGTCCGGAGCCCTGCTGAGCACAGGGCCAGTAAATGTGAACTGAGCAGCGTGTTGGCCTCCAACACGCTACACTCCAGTGTGTGCCCACATGAAACAAAGCCCCTGGAGGCAGTAAAAGTCGAATCATCTGCACATTTCAAAATAGCGAGATGTTCACATTCTCACTTCCTGAGGATTTAATTCAGCAAACATTCCCTAAGCTCCTCGCTTGGAGAGACAACCGGGACTCCTCTCAAGGAGCTCACAGTCTATCAGGAAAAAACAATAAAACAAAACAACACGTGTGCTAAGTACCTGAGATGCAAATTCAGGTATTATTTAGTGAGTACCCACCGTGTACCGGGCCCTGGGACTATCTTTTAAGTCACCAGAAAAGGAAAATAACCAAAGAAGACAAACTACAGCAAAAACAAAACCAAAAAAACCAACCAAAAAACAACAAAACCTCCTAAATTTGTTTTGAGGAGTTTGAATATAGTTGAAGGAGGAATCAGCATCTTAACATAAGAGCCATTTATTGTTGGCTGTGGCTTAGGTGTTGTGCTGGGTGCCAGAGCTATAATGGTGAACAGAATAAGCATTTACCCAATACTGACAAAAAAGTACAATTCAGACTAATGCATGCTATGAAGGAAGACTGTGCAGTGCTCCGGGCACCCAGAACAAAGTGATCAAGACTAGGGAAGGCCAAGGGCTTCTCTGCAGAAGATGTAGGTCTGGAGGTTGGAGGCTGAAGGGTGATGGAGAGGAGGAGACATTTCTATGCAGAGGACTAGCATGTGCAAAGGCTCTGAGGCCAGAGGAGGTGTGTCAGACCCAGGGACCTCCATAAACGCTTCGCTGATTTCATGGGCGTCCTAGGCTGGCCTCCTGTCCTCGGGGTATCTTACCAAAATTGTCTGTTGTCATCCTTCGGGATCTGCCTGATGTTTGTGGGGATCAGCCTGGTGAATTCCATGAGGTCGGAGGAGCCACTGCCGTTTCATCACATAGGTTTGCTGTCTCAGTTCCAGAGGCTTGAACTTGGCTTTCTGCACAGTGACAGATCTCACCCAAAGGCCCAAGGGGCCAATTAGAGATTTACCAACTTATAAGTACGTCCATTTCAATTATACATCATAGGGACGGAGGATTACCACCAGGTAGCCATACTCAGAGCTGGCCCGGCCCCTTGAGCACACCCAGGTTGGTTTGCAGGACACAGAGAGGGTGACACAGGGAGAGGCTGCTGGTTCTGAGCAGGAGCAGCTGAGTCTGGTCTGGTCCAGACTGAGAGGGTTCATGAAGTGCCCTGGGGTTCCCCACTGTGCGAGACACAGGGGTGGTACTAGATGTGCAACGACGTGGTGCTAAATCAGAGTGATCACAAGGCGGGCGAGTTATTCCTTTGTCATGTCAACGTGTTTGAATACTTGTGCTGGTTCCAAATGGACAGGTTGTGGCCTCTTGGTTGGGAGTTGAGACAAGAATAAAATTCACATGCATTAAGGCCTAGCTCTTTACTGAGTTTTGTAGGGTTGTCTTCCTCCAACTCTGAACTTACAATCTTATCCTGAGATAAGAAAGGTTAGGACAGCTTCCTGCACAGGCTCTGTCTCCAGCTTAGTCCCACCGTGGACACTGTGCCGCCACCTCTGGATCCTCACAGTGCTCCTGACTGTGCAAGCCGAGAGTCTGATCTCTCCAACCTCACAGGAGGACCTTCTGGTCTGAGAGTTTTAAGTTATGTGTAGTAGAAAATACTTTCTAGGATTTAAATGGACTGAACATTGAGCTCCCTCGGGTCAGAATGCCTTTTCGACACTTGGTGTGTTTCCCCTGGTACCAGCTCAGGGTGGGGACACCCCTCATTGGAATTCACCTGCTTCCTGCTAGAGGTCAACGTGGAGCCACCTTGGGACTCAGAGCTTTCTGACCAATAACTTTTTCTTTCTTTGGGGCAAGAAACCATAAGATCATGTATTAGTTCTTACTGCTAGTTCTTATTAGTTCTTATAGTTTATGTAACAAATTACAACAAACTCAGTGGCTTAAACAGCACAGAATTGTTACCTTGTTCTGTGGTCACCAGTCCACACAGGCTGCTCTGGGCTGAAAGCAGTGTTCCTTCGGAGCCTTTAGGAGAGAATTCATTTCTTACCCTTTTCCAGCTTCCGGAGGCAGCCGCACGCCTCGGCTGGTGGCACACCTTCAGAGCCAGCATGCTGGCGTGGTGACTCCTCTCTCGTCTCCGTGTCCTTCCGTCTGATCAAGGACAGGAAAGTTTCTCTCTCTTTGGAAAAAACTCAAGTGGTGAGTTTGAGCTGTCCAAACTCAACGTGGAGCCACCTGGGAACCACCACAGGACGTGAGTGGCTCCGCAGGGCTGCATCGGGACAGCGTAGTGGTTGCAGGTAGGTTCCGAGTTTGAATTTGGGCTCTTCCCAGCAGACACGGGGCAGGCGGGCACTGCTGGCGATGAGCACCAGCCTGTTTGTCTCGAGAGACCCCCAGGGTTGGCAGCGCCCGCTTCCTCATTCGTACATATTCACTGAGCTGCTGGCCCATGGCAGGCGTTGCTCGCGGTGCTGAGGCCCAGCAGCGGGCCAGGCGGGTCCTTTCTCTCAGGGAGCTTTCCCTTTATGTTGGGGCTGGGCGAGAAGTAATGAGCAAATAAATGCATATTGTAAGATCTCAGAGAATCAGGTAGCAAGAAGAAAAATACCACAGGGTAAGGAGAGGGTAGAGATTGACGGGGCCGCTCCATGTGGGGTGGCTGGGAGGCCCCGTCCACAGAGGAGGCTCTGGATAAAGTTCTGAAAGGCGTCCCCACCTGGGATTTGGGAGGACTGTGTGTCAGGTCAGACGTCACCCCTCACTTCCTTCCGTGCCCCTGGCCCCCGCCGGCCTGCCCCGAAGCCGAGCTGCGGCTGCCTCCTCCATCCAGGGCAGAGCCAGAGGACGAGGAGAGTGGTGCTTTCTAATGTTTCCAAACAGGCTCCGAGGTCACGCAAAGCCGGGCTTTGGGTAGAGAAGTGCTGATGGCCCAGGCTGTGACGTTGTGTCCCCAACAGCGGACCTGAAGGGACAGAGCAGCGGATGTCCTGGGTCCGAGAGAGTGTTGCGCATGGGGTGTGTGGGGACAGGGCTGCCGAGGGTGGGGTGTCCCCAGCCACCCTCAAGAGTGAAGGGCTGTGGAGTCATTACCTGAAGCTGTGGGTGGCACTGAGGAGGGAAATCTCAGGGAGTTTTGTCCCCAGCGTGGGCCCTGAGGCCCCCAAGCGTCACAAGTGCTCTAACAGGAACATTGAGGAAGATTTGAGCGGATGGGATCCTGCGACAGGAGGGCAAATTGTTCTCATTAGTTATCTCGTCACCTGGAGGGTGCTTCGGAGACATTCCTGTGGGCCTGTTAGCTTCCAACAGGAAAGAGCATTGAATAGGGAACACCTGAGTATTTCCCGTTAGGTGTGTTTTCCCTGGACCAGCCCAGGAGCCCCGAGGCCTGAGGCCGAGCCCGGGGTCCCCTGCAGCCTAGCTGCTCTGTCCGGGGTGGGAGGTCAGCTTTGCCTGCAACGGGCAGGTTGGCTCGAGGCTGAGAGTGAGCACATGAGCCTCATGGTCAGGCAGTATAAGACTCTGCTTCGTGGGGAAGTCTCTGGAACCGGCAAGCCTGCAGCAGCCACGCTGAGAAGCGTCGAGTCCCAGCAAGGCTGTAAAATAGCTGGAAAAGCTACCACGCCTGGTAAACAAGGAGCTGGGCAGGTATCTCAACACAGAAAATCTGCGTGTGTACACGGGTAGAAATTAGGCTTTATAGCTGTTTCTACACCTAAACATTACTCTCTGAGCACTGTCATATTTTATGAAAACTTTGATTAACGTTTCAAAATGACCTTACCCTCACGGTGGGGCTGTCCGTCCCAGGAGCCACAACCTATTTAAAGTATTTTCATCTTCACAAACACAATAAAGTAAGCTGTCTTAACAGAGATTTGTAGCTCTCATTAGAGGTACTTTTTAAAGGTAGTGTGTCTCTGTGTTCCCCGGTGTAATTTCTGCAGGCAAAGTTTTCAAACATGGACACTTTGTGCAAATGGATTATTCCACCTTTCGGGTCTCGTCACCATGTCTGCTGTGCCACTGCTCTGGTATTCGATGGGGACGGTGGGGGCTCTGGCCGCCCTGACAGGCAAGATGCGTTGGATGGGACCGGCCTGTTGGTCCCAACAGGGAGCCCAGACTTGGGACCTGGCTTGGCCATCGGAGGTGAGGGGAGGGCCTGGGGATCCTAGGGCACAGGAAAGCTCATGCGGAGACCAGCTTGGCCTCCCAGGCTGTGGCTGAGGCTGCTCTCTTGGGAAGCGACTGGCTTGGGTGGCAGTCGAGAGGTAATCTTTCAGGAGCTCTGCCTCCAGCGGCCAGCGTTCTATAGGCTGCCCCGAGGAAATGGCCTTTTTATGCAGCAAGATAATGGCAACTTGCACTCTGCTAAATCAGGCCGATTTTCTGAGGAATGGCTGCATTCCCCGCACTTCTAATTTGTCAGAAGAAATGCAGACCATCTCTGCGGGAGCCACCGCGAGGACATCATTTCTCCCCGCGAGCTCTGCCTGGGGTCAGTGTGCAGCTCGGCTCCCCCGCCGTCCCCTGTTGCGTCCACCTCCCGGGGACACTCTGATTTATTAGGATTAAACAAGCCATGTCCTCCTCCTGACTCAGCCCAGGACGAGCACTCCCCCTCGCCCCTGCTCTCTCACCCTTCCCTCCGGAGCCCCAGACAAGAGCAGGGTCACTTTACAAGTGGCCCCTGTGTCTTGTGGGAATTGGTGCCGGGAAGTTCCACATGGCTGGGCTGGGGGGGTGGCTTCGGGGCACAGCGGGTCTGCAGGGAGGGCCAGCCCGAGGCAGCAAGCTCTGGGAGGGGCTGTCCCTCTGGTTTCCAATGTGGTGACTGGAGAGATGGAGCCCAAAGTATTGGTACTTTAATGCAGTTCCCCTCACCATGTCCGATGGGGATAGCATCCGTCTGCACCCACTGCTGGGTGACCCCAGGGTTTACCTTGTGACTGTTTTAATTGCATTTTCATCTGAGCCTCTCTCTCGCTTAATGAGGCCCTGCTCTGGCTTGGCATTCATTCTAAAGCTTCTTGTTTGGTTTGGATTTCTTATATCACGACATTATCATTCTATGAACAACACAAACGTGGCCTGACTCCCTTCTTGGGCCTCTGTCACCTCACTCCTTGTGATGGCCTTTGTCCCTGAGGCCTGCAGACAGACATTCCCTCCCCCATGGGGCAAAGGAGGGCCCCTACAGGGCGGTGTGAAGATAAACGAGTCCACACATGTACAAGTCCCAGGTTGGTGCTCGGCACATGGTTAACCCTGATAAGCACAAGCCTTCTTGTCCTGGCTTCCTGGGGTCTGCAACCCCATTGGCTCTCCTGTCCTGCTGGCCCAGGCTTTCCCCTCTGCCTCCAGCAGCTTTCCTCTGCGGAGATCCCGGGAGCAGGTCAAGGGAGGACCGAGGACCATGGAGGCGGGACATGGGGACGGAGGTGTCTCCTTGTCTCCGGCACTGTGACCTAGGCCTGCCCCAGCAAGCCTGCGCTCCTGCTAGGTGCTATCTGGCCTACAAGTAGTTTGGAGTCTGGAGTGTCTGGCCTTTGTCCTGGAGGCAGGTGAGGGTCTAGCCCCTGTGACCCAGGGCTTGTGAGAGGAGGGCTGTCGTCTAGCACCTGGTGTGTTTGGAGACTCATTTCCTCCCTGGTCTCTCCATGTGACTGAGGCTGCTCTATGTCTTTTTGTCTCTACGTCCAACTTACCTGTCTTCCGAGCTTGCCTATCCCACCACTTGAGGACCTAATGTAAGTGCCAAGACTTGAGGGGGGGCATGTACTTCCTCCCCATTGTTTTGAGTGGAGGCTGCCATGAACCTGAGTTTGTTCATTTAAATATCTCTTCCTCTGACTATTTACTTTGTGTACATAGTGAATTTGGCTGAAGCTTTGGTCTTGTTAGGAAAGGTTGGTCCAGTTAGACAAGAAGGGGCACCTGAGGCCTGATCCCTGGGTTAAGTTTATTAGGAAGGATATTAGAAACAGTTCTTTTTTCAGTGCAGAAGCTGGATTGGAAGGTTGTTGACTTGGCATTGCACTCCAGCAGCTGGAAGCTGTTGCCTCCCCAAACGCAGGCTCACATTCAGCTCCGCATCCTGGCCTCTGCCCAGCAGATCAGCCTGCCGCCACACAGAGGTAGGCGGGCACGGTGGGCCTGTCATGGGTGCAAGACAATGGCACAGAGGCAAGGGGCCGTCCTTGCTCACATCACGGAGATCAGAGACATGGTTGCTGGGTAGAGAACTGACGAGCCTCCCTGGTGAGCCTCCCTGGTGAGCCACAGACCAAGGCCCACTCTGCCGGCCGCGGCCCTCGCAGGCTCCCAGAACTGTGCTGTCTCGGGGACCATTTAAATTGGTGAGGAGACAATATAGCATTTGACAACGGTTGTTTTGTTTTAAGACATGTGCATTAAAAATACATCTGAAATCCAGGGCACAAAGAATCCAAATAATGTTATTAAATGTCTTGTTGAAGAAGGTCCCGGGGGACAGCTGGCTCCACTCTCTTACGGAAAATGTGCAGAGCTCAACTTGTTGCTCGAACAAAGCATTTTCATTCCTGTTTTCTTCTCGCTCCCCCTTTCTCTCTTTTGCATTTTCCTATTTCTCCTGAGGAGACAAATCTCTGAAGGACTATTAAGTTGCAAATATACCGGAGCCAAAAATAGAAGATGGAGCCTTATAAACATTTTGCATATTTTGGTGTAATTTGTTGAAAATAGTACAAAATATGCTCACAGTTGGCATCTTGAATGCAAATATTAGGAATGCAGTCCCCTGGTGCATTATGGTTCTCCAGCAGCGCAGCCGGGCTTGTCCAAGAGCTATTGTGCGACTTTGTAGCTTGTTTGGAGTGTGAACAATATCGGTGACTTGTTTGCACAGTGCATCGGGGGCGTACCTGTCGCCAGGTGATGTTCGCTCCTCCGGAAGTTCCAGGGGACAGGAGCTGTGGGTGGAGCTCAAGGAAACACAGATACAGATATTTCTAACCTCACTGATGCTTCCCTGAGCTCTTTCCTTAGAACGAAAACCAGGATGGACACAGCCGTCGCCTCGTGGTGCAGGCACGGAGCTGTGTGGGAGGTTCCCATGAGGGGCCTGCGGTCGGGTGTGAGCTGGGGGTCTCTCCCGCTCAGAGCCAGAGGGGCCTCTGGGTCCACTGCCCACCGTGAATCCGCGCCCCCCCGGGCCCCGCTGTGCATCTGGGTCCCACCTCACAGGTGAACCTTCGGCCAAGAGAAACAAGATGTCTTTCTTGGTTATAAATTTAACTCTTCTATGATTAGTCTGGGCAATTAGGACGCCCCTGGGGTTGAGTCTATGGCTGAGGCACAAGCTGGAAGCCTGATTAGCTCAGGTCTCCTGACGCTTGTTCCTGGTAGTAAATGCCTGGCACATAGAGTATTGATTTTCATTTAGATATCTTAATGTCTCCAGACAATCCCAGCAGATGCGGGCTGAACTCAGATCTGCGGGAGCGCGGGCCTGCAATCTGCAAACATTTTTCTTGCCACTTTGTTTCATTTTTCCTAAACTTAACTGATTTGGAATCGGGAGATATAAATGAACAGCGCCGGCCTGGCCTATCCATCACCACATGCACAAACATCGCCACTGCCCTCTCCTAACATCCTATTACCACCGGGTAGTGGGCTAGTCAAACAGGAATAAAAATTACACCGCAAACATCATAAGTTAGGCTTGATTTGTTGAGCAAGTAGCCTGACAATTCGGTAAGAGTTATATACCTCAGCTTCGCCTGAAACCAGGCTTGTTATGGCTCTGGTACGTCTATAAAGATTGTTCATTTCATATAAAACAGCTACCTGCACTGAACGCTCTGGAAGGAAGAATAATGCTGGTTATAAATATCGAGGAAAATCTATTTGTCTGCCCTTTCACGCCGTTCGTGAGTCCACGGAGCGGCCCTGGGTTCTGGCGGCAGGCGCAGAGCTGGCAGCTGCCTCCCTCTGCCGGGCACCCCGGGCTGGAGAGCGCCATCCCTCTCTGTCACAGGAGATGAGCAGTGAAGTGTGACCAGTGCCAGTGCCTTGCGCTCTGCCCACCGGGGGACGCTATGATAGAAAAAACTAGACGGCTCTGCCTTCAAAGCCAGTGTGAGGGGAAGGCTGTCCGATGGCCGGCTGGGCTGGGTAACAGTTAAAGTCAGAGAAGATAAATAGAAATGATTAGAATGGGTTTGAGAGGGATTTTTTATAGGGCAGGGCTGTATTCACTTAAAGATACATTATTGGACTGTTATATCTGATTTCAAGCTGCTGGGTAATTAAAATGATGAACATTCCTTACTCATAGGGTTCAATTCATTAAAGTCTCGGGCTCCCTTTGTGCTCAGAATGGAAGGGTAGAGCACCCACATGGGCTCATGCCAGGGTCTCTCAGTCTCCAGGTATGTCCTTGACCTCTCGGACCAGTGTGCCCGTCTGAGCTGCGGGCTCACACTGGGTGGCAAGCGTCCGCAGGAACGCCCAGCCTAGCCTGCCGCCCTGGCTCGGAGGGAAGGAAGGAAACAAATGTGAGCTCGACCACACACGCTCCCCGGGCTCCTCTCATGGTGCCGGGTCCCTGGGGACCTTTCCTTTTTGGGGCTCAGCAGTTGTGACCCAAACGTGCGTCTGACCATCAGGTACACAGGGTTAGTGGAGGGTCTGAACAGGGTGCCTGCATCTTGCAGACGTGCTGGAGCATGGAGGGGACACAGCCCGTTCTCGTCCCAGCGCAAACGTTCTAAGCCACGGTTTCCTGGGGTTTGTTTCTCATTTTTGCATTTATCCCATATCCAACAATGTGTCGGTGAATAAATGGGGCATTTTCAAGAGACCACTCATGCTGGCAGAATAACAAATGCTGTTGTCTTTGGGGTTCGCTCATTTTAGCCGCCCTGTTCCCCAGAGTCCAGGGACAGAATGACTTAACCCCCTTGGCCAGTCCCTCCATCAGCCTTAACCTTCAGTCGTGGTCATGTGCAGGCTGCCTGAGATTTAGGCTTATTTTTTAAGGCAAAGTATGGCTGTGAATTCAGCACCTTTTGGCAGACTCTTGGGGAAGTCGGTGCCATACTGCCCAGCTGTGTGACCTTGAGCAAGACAGTTGACCTCTCTGAGCCTCAGCATCCTTATCTGTAGGACAGAAATCCATCTCTCTCCTTTACAAGATTGTCAGGATCGGAGAGCGTCATAAGTGCCTAGTAAAATGCTTGGTCCAGAATGGGCGCTTAATGTCTGACAGCTACTGTCGCCAGCATCCATTATCATGTGAGTGACGGTGTGACTACTTTATGTGAACCTGAGCACTGTGGGCTCTGCGGACTAACAGGAGGTAAGCCAGTGGAGCCAGGCACTCAACACGGGCCGCAGGAGCGGGCCGGCCCGGTGGGTGCGCTCACTCTCTTAGCTGGCTCAGAGTTCCCCAGCCATCTCCTTGCCCGGCCATTTGTTAACATGGAAACTTCTGGAAAAACTATATACAGTCCATTCTTAATATAATTGATGCCAAAAAGCAAGAGAGATAAAGAGAGAGGAAGGGAGGGAGGGAGGGAGAGAAAGTGCCTGGGAGTATGAAGCGGGCTCTCCCCCCTCGGCCCCAGTCCCGTCCCCATGAGTCTCCAGGGCCCTGCTTTCCCGGGGGCGGGGGTGCATCCAAGGCCACCCTCAGCTAATTGCTCGAAGGGCAGCCACGGTAAGGCATTTGCTCCCAGGTGTGAAATCCACACTCATTCTGAGGAGAAAAGGAAGGGAATAGAAAATGTCATTTGAAGTGTTTATGACAAATGTTTGCTTCTGGGGAAAAGCTCATTTTAACTCTTGAGGCCAACTTCCTGGTAACGGTTTTTGAAAAATTCGAGGCTCATGTCCACTTTCTGACATGTTACTCAAGCGGTTCTACTCTGAAATTCTTCAGAACAGCTTTGTCGAGCATCAGATCAAAGTTGGGAGTTGTTACACCAGAACAAGTGTTTTCATTTGGACTTGGTGTGAGTCTAAGAAATACCAGAAATTAAGAAGAACAAACATAAGTGAGCAATTATTTTCTTTCTTTTCTTTGGAGATCTTTTTTTTGGTCTTGGAAAAGAATGTTGCTGTCCCTGTTGATGTCATTCTAACTGACATCACAAAGTGTCACGTGTTGTGTTTCCAAGGCGGGATGCGGGGGGGGGGCACGGATGCGCGGGGAGGTTGGCATGAGGGGTCGTCACCACCAGCGTGAACTGGCATGGTCTCCGCCTGTGCTTAGATGCTCCGTTTCCACTTTGCATTAGTTACTTGTGGGGACTAGCGTCCTTCCGTCTGGTCCCCGTTTCTCTGAACATCAGAGGGTGCCAGCTGGTACCCCACAGGTCAGTTTTCTTAAAAAAAACCCCGCATTTGACCAATAAAATGAACTGTTTACATTTAAATAAGATTTTAAATCAAACTGGAAATCATCTGAATATTACGTGGAAGATGCTAAGCCTTCTTTGGGTGATAATACCTGGAAAAGACTACACTCTTCTCATTTTGGCCGGTATTAGGGTCTTCTCTCCAGCGCCCTCCTCACCTCATCCAAAGCCTGTCACTCAAATGGCCCTGACATTTCCTGCCTCTCGAAAAACTCACTCAACACAAGGAGGGGAGACTTATTAATCCAACACTGGAAGAAACCCACCCGTTGCGCCACCCTTCTTAAACATAGACAGACAACCAGGATCCCCAGGAGTGGGGGGGGGCAGGTAAAAGAGAAAGACCAAGATAAAAATCGGGATGAAAGTTTATTCTAAAAGCACCTTTCATGACATTCAAGATGTTGCATTCAGAGTAGCCTATGGAAAAGCCTCACTCAGGAAACAAGAAATGATGTAGAGATTAAAAACACGATTGCCCAGATCCAAAAGGAAGCTACGGAAGTCTGGGACGAGGAGCGGGTCCGAGGAAGGCGACGCAGGAGCAGGGGGATCCCCAGGCATCTCTCCGGCTGCGGCAGGGTGCGGGGCGGCCGTGAGTTCTCAGGCCGTCCCGCGAATTCCAAGGCAGCGGGAATAGCGTGCGTGGAATCGGGGTTCGGAGCACCGCAGGCTCTCAGGAAGAGTTTGTTAGTATCAGTATCGCACAAATTAAAGAGGAGAGTCACATCATAAGAAAAAGAATCAGACGGTTACTTGCATTTTCATAAACAACACTGGTTCTAGAAGATCATGCTTTCAATTTGGAGAAGAAAAACCAGTGTGACCTGAAATTCTCTGTGGAACAATCACTTGACAGGGGACGTTGGTCTGAGGGCTAAGAAAGCTGATCCCCTAGGCACTGTTTTAGAAAATTAGCTTTATTGAAGTAAAACATATAATATAATTTCCGTATGCAATCTTATAATTAGATGAGTGTGACATGCCTGACCCAGATATGAAACATTTCCATCACCCCTGAATGCTCTCCTGGCCCTTCCCAGTCACTCCCCTCCCCTACTCCCTTTTCTGTTCTAGAATATTATGGATACGGGATCACGTAATATGTCATCTCATGTGGCTTTCCCCCTTTAGTATCTGTTTCTAGAGTCTCCTATAGTGTTGGTGTATGAGTAGTTCCTTTTACTGCCTGCATAGTATTCCGCTGTCTGAAGGCTGCATTGTGTTTACCTGCTCACCAGAGGAGGGACTCATAGGCTGTTCCTAGCTTTTGGATATTAGGAATAGAGCTTCTCTGAGCATTTGTGTTCTAGTTTTTGTGAGAATGAGTATTTTTGTTTGTCTAGGGTCAATACCTAGGAGAGAAATAGCTATACCATGTGGTAAGGATATGTTCAACTTTATTAGCATTGGCCCTGCTATTTCCCAGTGTGGCTGTACCATTTTGATTCCCCATCAGCAAAGCATAGGGTGCTGGCTGCTTCCCACTTGGCAGCACCTGGTGTTTTTAAGCCATTCCGATAGGTGTGTAAGGGCATCTCACTGTGGTTTGAATCATTTCTCCCTAACTACTACTGATGCCGAGCATCTTTTCACAAGCTCATTTGCCATCCATATATCTTCTTTTGTGAAATGGCTATTCAATTATTTCTCTCATTTCAACTTTTTATTGAATTGTATGGGTTCTTTATGTATTCTGCATACAAGTCCTTTCTCAAATACTGTTTTGAAAAAATCTTTGACTCTGCTTTGACTGTTCATAAAAGTTTTTAACTATAATGAAATCCAATTTATCATTCTTTTGTTTTCCAAGTCTTCTTCTTTGTGCTCTGTCTAAGAAATCTTTGCCTAACCTTGGGTCACCATGACTTTCTTCCGGAAGTATACATAGTTAGTTACAGGTAGGTCTATAATTCATTCTAAGTTCACATTTCTGTCTGGTGGGGGATCAAGATTCTGTTTCTTTTTGTATGTAGATGCTCAAATTTTTAGCACTCTAGTTGAAAAGACTGTCCTTTTCCCATTGGATGATCTTCGTTCCTTGGCCATGTTTTGTGGGTGTGTTTCTGGACTCTCCACCTGACCCTGCTGGGCACTGAGTCTGAGCTTCTGCCCACACACACGCCCTGACATCTGCAGCTCGCCAGCAGGGCTCCAAACCAGGTTGTGAGTTATCCAACCTCCTTTTTCTATTTCAAAATTATTTTAGCTAATCTAGGTCACTTGTACTTCCACATAAGTAAATATGTACACACACACACACACACACACACATGCACACGCAAAAGACTTACCAATTTCTGCAAGCACTGTGTTGGGATTTTGATGAGCAGTGTGTTGAATCTGTTGATTGATTTGGAGAGAACTGATGACTTAACACTGTTCTGTTGGCACAGAATGTTATGACCATGAGGCAAATCTAAGCATGACCCACCTTGACAAGGTAGGTCACAAAGTGGCCGCCTGAAGGTGGGTGTGGAGTTGTGTCTGGGGGGTGGAGGAGGAAACAGAGGAGTTAGACCGTGACCTCCTGACTTGACCAACTGGGAACTCAGGAGACACCAAGGAATACTGCTGAAACAGAAGCAGGAGTTTTAGTGTATCATTTAAATGTCTAAAGGAAGCCAATGTAAAAATCCAACAGGGTTAGAATAAAAAGATGGGATGGAGAGTAGGCTGATGTTGAGAGTAAGAAGGCTCTTCGTCAAACGTTGCAAAATCTTCATAATTTGCCATTTGAAATTTAGTTCATGGTGTCATTTGTTGTAAATAATTTTTAATATTTTATGTGGTTAAAACTATCATTATTTTATTGATAATTTTAATTGTATTTTTCTACATTATATTTACTTGCAATATACATTCATTACTTTTATTTAGAAAAAAGAAATTAAATAATTAAAATAAGAGAAAACAGTGATGTAATTTTAATGGTTTAAAAATTATTTTGTAAATATGGCACACAATATAAAGCAGTAAACAGAATATAAAACAATGAAAAAGAAACTAAGAGGCAAAACTCATGGGATGCTATCAACACCAAACTTCGGAGGATTTATAGTCTGTATAGTTTCATTATTAAATGTAAAAGGGTAAATGTAAAGGGACTAAGTATTAAATGCAAGATATTAGAAAAGAAACTACAAATTTAGAGTATAGAAGAAAGATAAAAGATACAGTAAAGATAAAAGCCTTAATATACATTAAACATTAAATATATATAATCAATATTTAATATATTTAATTTAAAATCTTTTGCATATATGATATATGTACATATACATATGTATATTACATGTTACATGTAAAAACTTATATATTAAATATATATACTTAGAAAAATAAGCAAGGAATATCAATATATTCCAAGGCAGTATTACTATATTACTAATTCTTTGTTTTCAACATTGAATTAACCAAAGTAAAATAAATTTTTTTAAAGAGCAAAAATAAGGAAGTAGCAGGACTAATATGTGAAGTAAGTCCTGCTTTTTTAAAACTATGGGTAAATTTTTGAAACAGTATTTAGCAAGAAAATGAGGAGAAAACTCTTCCTCAAATATATAAATCAAGTTATGAGAAAAAGGAGAATAATTAAATCTTTTTACAATATTATTTTTACAATAAATAAGTTAGAGAGTGTATATATAAATTGGTTGGCTTTAAGAAAACATCCTCTGTATCACCAAAGAAACCCAAGAATAAAGAACTCTTGCACAAATAAATAAGATTGAAATGCTTACAAATTATCAAAACTTTACTTCCAACAACAGAGCAAATACAAGATGCTTTTATCAGAACTGTGTATTTTTATTGACAGTTTTAGAGCACAGTAACCTCTGAAAACACTACCCAATTCATTTTATGAAGCCACAGTAACTGTAACACCATAACAAGGTAAAGATAGTTCAAAAAGGAAACTCACTTATGAACATAATATAAAAATATTAAATAAAATATGGTGGAAAAGATCTGTTCATGGTATAAAAGAATAATAGTTTCTGACTAAATACACTTTTTTCCACCAAGGGATTTAAGGATAATTAATATATTTAAATACATTAATAAATCAAGAGATAAAATTTACTTGCATTTTCTTTTGAAATGACTTATAATGAAATTCAATGCTCATTTCCAAGAAACAAACAAGCAAATCTAATACTTGTTAGTATGATAGAAATTAAAACTTTTTTTATTAAGAAAGGTAGCTTCGCTTCCAAAACAACAGAGGAATCACACTTTGGAATGAAAAACTGGAAGCATTTCTATTTAAATGAGAAAGGTTTCTCCCAACCCCTGCCATATTTAACACAGTCCTTTAAATTCTGTCCAATGGAATGAAAAAAAATAAAAAATAAGAGGGGTGGCTAATTGAAAGCAGATACCCCTTTATTGTCATTTCTGTGTGATAGGATGGTCTCTCTGGAGAATCCAAGGGAATCAGCTGGGAAAGTACACACTGCCAAGTGAGTCCAGAAATAAAGTTTGGTCAAGATAAACACAAATAAAAGTTATAGTTTTTCTATATACCAACGATATTATGATATGAAAAAATATCATTCACAGTAGCAACAGAAATGTAAAATATTTAGGAAAGTTTACAAGAAATGTGCTGAAAAAAAATAAGACCTGAAAATGGAAAAAATGTGTCATGTTATTGAATTAACATTAAAAATAAATACAAAGTCAATTCTCTGTGCAGCATCTAAAAGTTTAATAAAATCCAAATGAAAATACCAGTGGGATTTTGGAGGGCATAATTCTTTGTAAAATTATTTGAAATTCATTTGGAAGTTTAGAATTGCCAAGAACATTTTGAAAGAAGTGGAAGGATGGGGAGGGACTTGTGCTACCAAGTGAGAGACGTGCGGGGACGTACTTGTGGCTTTGTATATATTCAAACAGTCCGATTTAATTGCAGGGATAGCCGGATAAATCACTGAAACAGTACAAAGAGAACAGAAGCAGACCCATGTAAATATGAATTTCACATAAGATAAATGTGGCATTTCAAATCAGTAGGGAAAAGAAGAATTCAGTAAGTAAAATTGGGTCAATCTACAGACCATGCGAAAAAAAAGATTTTACAACACATGTACTAAAAAATTTTAGATTGATAAAATATTTAAATATGGAATTTGAAACCATAGAAATATTTTAAGAACAATACACTAATATTTATCTGATGTCATGGTATGGTATGCAAGTTTTTTCTAAGAGCATATATAAAAGCATAGTCCGTCAAATAAGAGACTGATAGATTTCACTACTACTACATGACAAAATTCTTTATGTCAAAATGATCATGGCCCAGCCGATGTGGCTCGGCTGTTGAGCATCGACCTCGGATCCAGGAGATCGGGGTTTGATTCCCGGTCGGGGCACAGGCCCGGGTTGCGGGCTCGACCCCCAGTAGGAGGCAGCTGATCAGTGACTCAGCATTGAAGTTTCTCTCTCTCTCCCTTCCTCTCTCTGAAATCAATAAAGACATACTTTTAAAAAAAGATCCTAAACATTAGGTTTAAATGTTAGACCACAAACTAGGGGGAAACATTTTTTGCAACAAAAGCATTTAATATCCTTATTATATGAGACTTACAAAATAATAATTAAATGACAGAACATACAAGAGAAAACGGGCAAAGAAAATTAGCAGAAACTTTCATAATGATGGGTCACAGTGGCTGATGAATTTAGTAAGAACAGAAGAGCTCAGCCTCACCGGCTATCGAGGACTGACCATTGAGAGGAACGACTGGTGTGATGCATTTAGTTCAGTGCCAGGGACTTAGGGAGCTCTAGGCAGGGATTCACTCTTTGTAAGATGATGGTGGTGGTGGTGGTGGAGATGGTGATGTTTCCTCCAAATGATTTTAATAACTATTGGTATGTGGAATAGTGGCGTAGGGGTGATTTTCTTGGTGGAAGAATAAAGTAATACATTTCTGGTGTGATTTTGCAATGCGTAACCAAACTGCTGAAAAGGAAATTTCTTTAGATAAGTTATTCTCATTCATATATTTATTCTAATAAAAATCTCATGAAATCCTCTTCAAGGATATATTTCCAGGACGTTTGTTACAGCATTGATTATAGTAGTTACCATAAAATTGGGTAAATAGAAGGTTGGTAGAAAAGTGTGTGGTGGTTAACAGAGATGCTGTAGATGATTTACTGGCATGAACTCAGTCCCAGTGTATCAAGTGAAAACGGGTGTTACAGGGATGCACCCTGAAGAAATCTGCACATGCTTTTCCAAGTTTTCCATGTTTATGTATGAATGGAGGAGTCATGTGTGATTTGATTCTCTCTCTCTCTCTCTCTCTCTCTTTATTTTTCAACATTTTCTATGAGTAGGTAGTAATTTTGTAAGCAGAAAACCGCATTGGTAAATATTCCCTAGGAATTTGGGAGCTGAGAATTGGGGCCAGTGTTTAGAATTTGCTGTGTGACACCCCTCCCCAGGCAGTTCTTAATTAACAGAGGTGAGGGAAGGCAGCTCAGGGACACAGTGGCAGGAGCCGTGCAGCTGCCAGGAGTTACAGGGGTCAGGGAGCGTTGTCAGCCTGGGACACGGGATGCCCCTCATGGCCTCCATCTGTTGGCGTCGTGTCTATAGCAGCAGAGGCCTTCAGCTGTCTAAGCACAGGGCTTGTGCAGCAACACCCACGGGCTTAGCCGAGAGATCAGGAGTTGATGTAGACCCGCGGACCACGCTAGAAGACTGTCTGTGGGCGCTGGGCCAGCTCCCACCTCCGCAGGAGTGCCCACTGCGACTCGGAGCCCGGGCCCCTCCGCGGCTGGCAGACGGCCCTTCCCTCCCGCCCGCGGGGTGTTGGCTCCCAGCGGAGGCGTGGGGCCCAGCGCAGCCCCTCTGCACAGGGCGTGGCGGCCCCGGGACAGGCGCCCGTGCGCTGAGCCTGTGTTCCGGGTGACAGGCTGAGGAAAACCCTGGAGGTCACCCGGCAGCTGCTCATTTTGTTTCGACCCTCCTTATCTGGGGCGGCAATTTTCAACCTTTTTCATCTCCTGGCACCTAAACTAATTACTAAAATTCTGCGGCAGAGCAAAAAAAATATTTTTTGCCAATCTAACAAAAAATATGTATAATTTTTATTGATTTACAGAAAAAGATAATAGTATTTACCTACCCTTTTTGCTCCAAAGTGACTTTTAAAAAAATCAGATACCTATACTTGTGCATAAGGATTTCCGGTACCAAGAACTAACCAATCAGAAGCAACCTTATTATGCCACATGGCCAACAAGAGGCAACACTATTATATGCCCCATGTATTTACAGGGCATTCACCCTGGACGGCTATTGTTGTGTTGGCTTTTGTCAGTTTTGTACTTGACAACCTAAGGGAAAAGGGGTCAGTCAGTGCCCCTGACTAAATAGGCAGGTATTGCATATTTTGAAAATTCTTGCAGCACATGGGTTGAGAACCACTGGTCTAGGTCAACAAACAGAGCAACCATCCTGTGCAGGCTCTGTGCCAGGATCAGGTGCGCCCAGCCCCGAGGCCGACTACAGGCCTGCGGTTCCATTCTCTGTCTTCCCATTGCCTCTGAGATAAACGTCCTGCAAAGCCACTTATAATTCTCTCTGGCTTGTTCTCTAATTCTGCTTCCACAATCTCCCTTCCCTGAAGACAATTAATTTCAACTTCTTTCACATCTACTCATACTTCCTCCAGGAAGCTTTCCTGGATTTCTTGGGACTGGAAGTTCTGCTTGCCACAGGTGATGGCACTTTACTCAGGGCCTCAGCCCCATGGTTTGCTTGTAATTCTCATTCGGTTGTCTTTCTCGCGATCAGCCCAGTCCTGGGGCAGCGTGTCTAGCTTGGCCTGTACCTGTATGGTATTCAACTTATTGAACAAATGATTGAATGAATGATCGAACTTAAGATGAGGAAGATATGGCCTCTCTTTACAGAGGAGACAGGTTTGGGAAAGTAAATTCATGTGACGGGGAGAGGGCAGATGATTTGGTCCGAGAGCAGGTGGTTCTGGGTGATCCTCAGAGAGGAGGGGCCAGCAAGCATGCCCCTGAAGGGATGACAGTAGTGTCCGGTTAGCACGGCCTGGGGCTCAGGACACCTGTACAGGAGTGAGCTCTGGATGCATTGCTCCATGTCAGGCGGAGCGGCCCTGGCGGAGCCCTCCTGGTGACCTCTTTCAGTGCCTCCTGACAGCCAAGCCTGAGGACTCAGGCTGAGCCTGGGCTGTGGGCAGGGTGGGCTGGCCTTGCCCACCAGCAGCACCATATGCCCACCCCTTAGCCTATTCCAGTCACATCCCTGGGCTGCCCAGCTGTCACTGTCATAATTATTGCAGCCACTGCCGGGGAGTATGTGGTTGTGGGGACCCTCTGGTGTCCTTAGAACTTTACTACTGTCGTTCCAGCTTCTCAGAACATGGTTTGCCTTCTGCTGAGTCTCTTGAAAATGGCCGTAATTCCCATCCATCACGGGGCAGCCAGCTGCTGCGGGATAGCTGTCAGGGGCGGGCTCTGTGTGCTCTGACATGCAGGCCTGGCCTTGGGGAGGTGGCAGCTCTGAGCCAAGTGCCTTTCCTGGGACAGCATTGGGGCCATGCCTTTCCTCTTAGCCCGGGGTGACTGCTTTGTGCCTGTGCTGTGGCCCTGATCTGCTTGTCCATGGCCTTGTGTCTGCCCAGGACCACAAACTTCCCCAGTGGAGAGGCAATCTTCTGCTACTAGAGGCTTTATCTGAGAGTTCCCCACACTATAAAAGGAATGTACAATGATTACAATAAAAATAGGTAACATTATATGCTGTTTGCTAGGTTCCAGGCATTGTGCTTGTAACTTTATGAAGATCCTCTGGTTCACTATTCAGTACAACCCCATGAAATAGGTATTGGTTTCCATTTTCCAGGTAAGGAGCCCTGTTCAGAGAGGTTATTTAACTTGTCCAGTGTCACACAGCTCAGGAGTCAGGGCTGGGATTCAAGGCCAAGGAAGTCTCCTTTCAGAGTCCATACACGTGCCTCATTTTAGGAACTTTGGCAAATAAAAACATAGAAGAAAATCACCAATAATTTCACTTTTCAAACACAACTCCATCTTGATATATTTCCTTTCATGATTTTTCTATTCATTACTTTTCCATAATTGTGATTATATTGTGTAATCAATTTTGTCTTATGTTAGAATTAATATTATCACATAAACATTTCTCACAGGTGTATAATATCCATTTGGTGGGTTTACTGTCTTTTCCTATTCCCTTTCTGTTGCTCAGTGTGTTGTATCCAATTTTCCCCAAGTAATCAAGCGACATTGTTGGATGAGTGTGTGTGTGTGTGTGTGTGTTACTATACACTCAGCCTCTGCTAAGGTCTGTACATACAGTATCTTACTTTGAGGTGACCCTGCAAAGTAAGGATCTGTAACTCCATCAAACAGATCAAGAAATTAAGGCTTGGCTGGTTCCATCACTCATCCAGGTTTACACAGCCGGCAGGTGGAATGCAGAGTTCAGACTGATGTCAGGTAAGCCCAGGACATGCCCTTGGCCACTAGACTACACTTTGACTCTAAAGCTTTTCCCATATTACATTTTCTTTGTGTGGATATAGTACCATGTGGGCATCACCAAGTCAGAGGGGGTAACCATGTTTTAAGTGAGTCAGAGGATCTTAGGCTCTGTTCCTGTTAGCTCTTTCTCCTGCCATTGCTGGGCATTGTCACTGACTCCTTCGATAGGGTTATTAACAGCACCCAATTCTCAAAGGCTGGTGACAGCCAAGTTCACTGCTTCTCCTGCTCCATAGCCTTCAGTGGGCTCTGCTGGGGGTCGCTGCACCTCCACACACACTTCTATAGTTTTTCCAAGTGGATCCTGCTAGGACCACATTTGTGCATATCCTGAGGTCTGAGTTTGAGTAATTGATTACGCTTTGCAAAGCAACACTGTGGCTTTGGCTTATGAGAGATCCACGCAAGACCATATCCACCTGGCTCGGCTCAGGAAAGCTCCTCTTTCATTCCCATGTACATGAATAGTCGGGTGTATGGGGCAGCTAATAACCGCCATCTCGGCGCCTGGGTGAGACTTCTCCAAGGGGCTTAAAATATGGAGCGTTGCTGCTGAAGGCCTTCCCAGATCCTGGTTGTGTGAGGAGAGATTGGGCTGGGCTCACAACGTGTGGTGATGCATAAATATTAGCCTTAAGTAACCGTGAATACCTTGTTTCCTAAAAAGATTAGTGGCTCTTCCCTGCGTGATAAATTGTGTGAGTTACAGTGCAGACCTGTCTTCCCACTGTATTATCCTGGAGCCCTTTAAATAACCGAGTCCAAATTATGCTCAGCAGGCGGTGGCGACGTCCGGGCAAGCTTCGGGCAGGAAAGTGTAAGTCAGTTTATTATTCTGTTTCTACCTCTCTCTTACCTTCATTTCACTCAACCTCTGACTATTTCTCTAAGTCATCCTCTCTCTCCTACCCCCTTTCCCTCTGACGCAGGCTTCTCCCTTCTCACGGAACAGCAGCTAACTTCTCGCACCAGACACGTCCAAAGCTGGTAGCGCTCTGAGCCCCTTCCCCGTGCCAGATCACTTACGTCTAACTGGGACACCGAGGGGTCGGCACATTGTTGCTGCCTATTATGGAGATGAGTTAACTGAGGCCCAGAGCGGTTTAGAGGCTTGCTCAAGGTCACAGAGCGGTGAAGGGGTGGAGCCAGGATGTGCACCAGGTCTGTCCAGCCTGCGAAGCAGTGCTCGAGACCTCTGTGGGGACACCTTCACGCAGGCAGGCAGCCCCGACAGGCAGTGGGGAGCAGAGCCTCTTGCCTCTCGCGCTTCCTCTAAGCAGCCCCCGTGGAGGCTGTGGACGGCACTGTTGGTGCAGCCTGAAGGCACACTCTTAGGGATGCACTGAGATGTCCTGTCTCCCCAGATGAGTGACGGGGTAACAGGTGCCAAGCCTGCCCCCTTCCCACAGGGCAGAAATGGGGGAAGCACCCCTGAGGGAGGGGCATCCCTGCAGTCAGCCCAGCTTGCTGCCTCGGGGGCCGCAGGGTCCTCCCTGCTCTGCGCTCTGTTTGCATGAACTGATTGTCTTGGGTCTGGAGGGACAGAGGACCACAGCAGGGGTACCCAGAGGAGAACCGCCTCACCAGCAGGGCCACACTCTTGATCTCGCAGAGATATTTCATTGAACCCCAAACACTGGGGCCCAGCCTGCCATGGGACAGCCCTTCTCCTGCTGAACATAATCTAAAACGTGGAGTGGTATTTTGCTATTGTTACTATTTTTCTTTTTTACCTTTTATATCACCTTTATTAAAATAGATTTACAGAAAAATGCACAGGTTCGAAGTGTAAAATTTGATGAGCTTCAACTAGTCTATACTTTCACATGGCCACCCCCCTTTAGACGTGGACCATTTCTGCCGTCCTGGGAGGGCCCCTCTTACCCGTCTCTGAGTCCTTCATGCACCCCGAGGTGACCGGGCCTGGGTGCTGTCATCTCAGCTGACCTCCCCCCTGCAGCGCGTGGAGGAGAGGGGACCAGACAGTGAGCGTCCTCCTGTGCTGGCCCGACGCCGTGTTCTGGGCTCTCCCCCACGGGTCGCACGTATTGGGGCTCGCTTTTGTAGTTGTTCCTGAGTCGTATGTCCCTGCGGCATGTTTATCCACTTCCCAGCTGATGGACACTGAGCTGTTCCCAGTTTTGGCTGTTGCGGACTGCTGTGAACATTTGTGCTCAAGTCTCTTTGTATTAATTTTTTTTTGATAAATAGCTAGGAGTGGAATTTCCTGGGTCAAACTGTGTTTGTTTAACTTTATAGCAGTTTCCCCTGTTGGCGGCTCTGTTTCTCAGCCCCCGGCCTGTGTAGGCTTCTAGCTGCCCGATCGTCTTGTCGTCACCTGGGTGCCAGTCTTTTCCACGCTGGCCCTGGCACGAGGTCGAGGGGCCCTGACCTGCACTGCACTGGGGAGTGAAGGCACTGAGCACCTTTTCACGCGTGCATCGCCTCGTCCTGTGTCTTTTTCTGTGAAGTATCCATTCAAGTGTTTCGCCCATTTTGCATCTTTGGTTGTTTGTGTTTATTACCGATGTGTAGGAAGTCTTTAGCTTTTACAGACTCAGGTCCTGTGTTGTGCAGGTATGTGTGCAGGTTTTCCTTGAGATTTTGGCTGCTTTTCATTTTCTTAATGGTATTTTTTGGGTGAGGGAGCAGATTCCTGGCCTCATAGGGGCTGTTCCTGCAGCATGAATATTGAGGACCTCAGTAACCCAGGTAAAGGTCCAGGTGAGTTACATTTATTGGAATCAAGGCCAGGAGCTGCACAGACACAAAGTGGCCAAGGCGGGCAGTGGCCAGCTAGGGATTCTTCAGGATGGAGAGATAACCCCTAGTGGATCTCTGGTGTGTCTAAGCGGGTGGAAGGCGCGACTGGGCAGGAGCTGGTAAGCAGTTAACAGTCGAGATGTTCCAAGATTTTCTCCATGGGTCTTCACTATTTCCCACCAATATAAGGCTTGGGGGATATTTATTTTCCAAAATCCCTCTCTTTAAGATTTGAGAGCTAGGTGCTTTGCAAACATTTCACTAAAGCCTCTCACGAGGGGACTGAGCCAAGTCAGCAAAATGAAGCAAATTTCCAGCATCCCAGAGGTAGCAAAGGTGGGGCTGGGGCCGGACCTGGTGGTCATGAGCGGACATGGGAGCTGGAAGCTGTGTGCCTGGGAGGTCTGGCTGGGGACCTCCTTTTAGGAGTCCCCAGAGCAGAGCGGTGTTCTGTGTTGTGGGACCGGATGGAATCAGGCTGCAAGTATGAAGCAGAAAGAAGGAAGGTGCCCTGGACTGAGACCTGGGGAGTCAGCCCTTCCTTAGAGACTGAACTGACAAGGTCGCTGAGAAGGCTTCAGAGAAGCAGAGGGAGGGCAGGAGCCCCATTGTCATGGCAGCCGGAGGTGAGGGTCACACAGAGAGCACTGGCCTGGGTCCCCTGAGCTCATGCCCTTAGCCAACAGCGGGATTTTACCTTTCATGGCACTCTCCCTCTCACACCCACATCCCACCATCCAGACCGCCAGCCGCTTCACCTGGTCTTGGTCAGATGTGTTCTGAGGAGCATGAGATAGGATTCCAGAGAGTTCGTTAGTGTTCAGTCTCAGAGGAAGAGGGAACCAATGTCCCATCCTTTCCGTGGCCTCTTTTCTGAGCCGGACCCTTAAGGGTGGACGGAGGGTCAGGCCGCCTTCCTTCGGACCTCACTGCTCCTGGGCTTTGCCGGAGCCTGTCACCAGCCCTCCTGCCCCGTTCTCTCCAAATTGATCTCGATGAGCAGCTTTCTTGTTGGGAGCCAAGTGCCTCTTGACTGAAAATGTCTCTCCCTGTCTTCACACTGGGGAGTTTCTAAGACTCCATTGTATTTAGAATGTGCCCACCACTTTCATGAACAAGACGTGAGAGCATTTCATAAGCAGGTAGAGGAGAGGGCTCAGCGTTAAGCATGCACAGCAGTCCCCAAATTCATGAGGAAGTCACTGCGAAAGCCAGAGAATGAGCCGAATGAGGAGCAGAGGCTACTGAGGGACTTCGGCCGAGCACTGGGTGGCTGCACACCCAGGGCCCACTCGGACCCCGGGAAGGCAGTTCTCCCGGTGACCTCCCGACACGCGGCTCCCGACTGTCTGGACCTGGAAATGAGTGCTTTCACCTTGAAAGATTAAGATATTTTCATGCAGTCAGTAAATTCTGTCATTAAATGTTACAGCAGCTAAATTAAATGATAAGAATAACTAGTATTTTGAAATTCTGAACATCTTATAGTTAGACCGGTCTTTAAGAAAGATCCCAAGTTAAGGCACATTAGAGTGCGTTCCACAACACGGAGACAGCCTGGCCAGGAAACACTATTCTTAGATTCACCATTAATTACCCTTATGTCTACACCTTGCATTCAATTTGCATATCTTAAAAGTGCTGTAAATTTCACAGGACTCCTTGCTATTTAAGATCGTGCAGCTTAGCAAAAGTTTCTCCAGTGATAACTTTCTCTTGATTGTTGGTCGTGCGGTCAGTAAATCTGGCTCCGCTTTGCTCGCCAATGTTGCAGTTTTTCTTTTTGTGTGTTTTTCATTATTTGGCTCCTGATCCTCTTGCCCTTTCATTTATTATTCCCCCAAGAACCAAAGACAGAGAGGCGGCTGGAAGTCGGAGGGCGCGGTCAGCGTCCGCGGTGCGCTCTCCCCCAGGCGTAGGCGCGGGGCGTCTGACCCGCTCTACACGTCTTTCTGGTGCCAGCCTCATTAAACAAACAGAACTTGATGCAGGACTCTCAGTACATGAAATTTTATGCCACAGATTTGTTCCTGCCTGACTGGTGAGCTCTGCCCCGTCACCGGTCCCCCTCCCCCCTTTCTGAGTCCCTTTATGGTCACCACTATTTTCATGACCTTTCATTTGACTGAATTGTTAGGTTCGCTGTGAATGTTATACTTTAGAAAGACTGCATTGGATTTCCTAAATTATTCATAAGGATCCATTAGCACTATATAAAATATTACATACTTTGTAGAATGCCATTAACTATGCTCACCTTCAGGTGACACACGTGTAGCGTGTGCTTTAGTCCACGCCTACCTGATGTTACATTTGTGCCTTCAGGAGTGACCCCACAGAAGTGACCGCTCCACCAAGGACCCCACCTGTGAGGAGCTGTGCCGGCCTTGGGGGAAAGGCCCCGAAACACTTTGGCAGTTGTAAATATCAGTTGGGGGCTGTTACAAAATAATTTCAAAGATTTAAAAAAAAAAAAAAAAATGTTTCAACAGAAACTAACCAGAAGTTTAATAAGACCATGTTTTGTTTAAAAGTCACACACACAATGAGAACTGGTGTGACCACCTTTGTTGTTTTGTTTTTTCGATGTCCTGTATTGCGATCATTGGCCAAACATAGGACAGCAGTCCGCTTAGACAGTTACAAATGGCATCACCAAGGAGCATGTGGGGCCACGCCGCCCAGGATGGGAGAGCACGTCCCTGTGCTTCTGGAGAAAAGGGGAGAAAAACGTCCCCACCTCTCATTGTACTTTGAGCACCACCAGGTAACTCCACATGGATTTCTCTTCTCCCGGATTAGTTGGCGGCTTATTAAAGCAATTTAAAAAAAGTGACTCCATTGTCATTTCTCCATCACAGCTACCAGAGAACCGAGTGGTGACGAACATCAGGGCACATGGGAGGGCCTGGTAAATGCGCTGGGCAAGAGGGTGGGGGGACACCCCCTCCCTGCCCCTCCCCCTCCCAGGGTGTGACCCTGGGGAGAGCTGGAGCCTCCCCTCCCTCGCAGAGAGGCTTCCTGTCCCCCCTTTGCTTCCCTCCCCTCCCTCCTACCCAGGCATCTTAGTCCTCCTGGGAGGTGGGCGAACGGAAGACTTTTTACAAATTTATTAATTTCTGACAGTGACATCCTTCCAGACAATTCAGCGTGTAAGTGAGCCGGTGATTTCAGAAAGCACATTTATTCTGGCTGCTGATGGGCTGAATGCAAGCCTGTGTGAGTGGCTCTCTCCTGTTGATTATAATATAATATTTCTATTAAAATCACTTTTAAAAGCCTTCTGAAAATTTGAATACTACTTTTTCAAAGAATATAAAGCTGCACCTCAGATTAGCTGTCCTAGAATACCTTGGCAAAAGTACCCAAGTAGCAAGAGCTTTCCTAGTCTTATGTCCTATATACACCTGTTAAATTACTCTGAGATCTCATTAAATAAAGCTAATGTACTTGTAAAACAGTAGGGAGAGACAGTTTATCATTGTAACTGTTAGAGAGAGCCATTCGGTGGGGAGGGAGCCAAGAAGACTAGGTGCGCGCTGGTCAGTGTGGATGCTTCTGAGCCATAAATCTTCGCTCCTTCCCGCCTGGTCGCTGTGTGTTTCTTTAGGGGGTGGATTGATGGTAGCGGCCGAAGACGAGTCTGCCCGGGCCCGTCCTCCTCCTCTCCCTAATTCTCCTGGTGCTTCGCCAAGGTGACGGTGCCTCTTCCTCCCCCTGCGGTCGTTTGTTTCAGATTAAAAGCATGAAATGGCACAAAGAAGCATGGAAGGTTGGCCTCCGCGGTCGGGCAGGCGGGAGGGCGTGAAGATGTATCACGTCCCAGGCGGGAGGAAGCCCTCGAGCCCCAGGATTTATCACAGCTCACCTGAAGGAGAAAGGGGCGCGCAGGCCGCCAGGTACCCGGGCAGCAGGCCGTTTCCTTGCTGAGCTCTCAAGCAGATGGCAAAGGAGTTTAATTTGAAAACACTGAAACACTGTGTACGCTCAAAACCATGACAATTGCAGTTTTATTGTCTCCACTCCGGGAAATGCGTGTCTGGATCATCTTGTGGCCCGAATGGGGAGAAAAGGTACTTTTCATGAATATATAGAGATGCTGAATTTATAAGGATCAATATAGTCACCAAATGTTGTACAACATGTCAGGATATCATAAAAAGCAGGCAGTTCTACATAAAATACCAGCTTAATCTGGGAGATTTTAAAGCCTCATTAAAATGTGGATAAAGTCCATATATGGAAAGCAGCCTTCAAAAGGTTGAAGTTATATATCTGTAGGGCAGGTAACCACCACTGCTGAATGTCAGTGCCTTGTGGGTCGCAGGGTGGTGGGCGGAGGCTTCAGGCTGGGGGTGTCCTGGTCTGGGGGTGGCACTTTGGAGCTGGGACCCCCACCCTGGTTTGGACACCCCACTGTCCCCCGTGAGGCAACAGATTTAGTGAGAGAGGCCCCAGTGGGCGGGGCAGGTCTTGCTCTTGTTGTCAAGCTAGCAGGTTTGCGGGTTTAATTATTTGTTCAATGGGAGGTCAGTTCCCTCTGCAGCAGAGTGGAGGCCAGCAGGGCTGCTCCAGGGTCTGGGCGATGTGCTGAGGAGACACAGCGGCTCCGTGTGATCAGCTGGGGGGCGAGGAGCACTGCTCACCAAGCTTGCTCCACACCCCCGGCTGCCCGGTGAGGCCCTGCGCACTGTTCACGCAAGGGAGGCCAGGCTCCTGCTCCGGCGTCTGGCTTCCTCCCCTCACTTCATCAGCCTGCAGATGGCTGCAGATGGCAGCGGAGCCTGTTCTAGGACTGAGAGCCTGCCAGCCCTCCGGGGGCACAGCTGGAGTTTGCCCCCTTGTTGGAAGTCTGGGTGGTTCTGTCTGCTTTGCTTGTTTTCCTGGAGAAACTTTGAAAGTCAAGCAAAGACTTTTATCCTGACCTTTCTGCCGCGCTGGCCCATTTCGCCACCCGTCAGCAGCCCACGGTGGCTGGGAGTCATCTGTCACTGCCAGCCGTCACTCCACGGCCGTCCCCATCAGCCCCATTACCCAGGGCCGGCGGAGACAGAGCCCACGTCGGAAGGATCATTAAACCTGAGGCTCCAGGTAGCACAGGTAGTCCAGGTGGCCTGTTGTTATTTATAATAAAGGCGAGCACAGCGGCCGCCCGGCGGCGGCCCAGGAGGCCGGCAGAGGACGCCTGCGCCGTGTCGTCTCTGAAGGACGGTCAAAAGTGGACTCGCCCCCGTCTCCGTAAGCAGGGAGGATTTATTGAACATCTGTTCTGTGCCTGGCTGGGAAGATTGATTAATTTAATTGCTCACACTTTGCTTAAGTAACATTTGAATACTTAATGTCAAGTTTGAAGGATATTCCGACTCTGGCGGCACACCTTCCCTTCGGGTCGCAGGGAGGTCGGAGGGGGCAGCGTGTGCCCGCCGGGCGGCCCTTCCGGATCCCTGTCTCGCCAGAGCCGGCAGGAGAGGCCAGCGGGAAAAGCTGCCTCTTCATGAAAGCAACCAGTTACTTCTCACACTTTCCCGCTGTGTTAAACCACTACTGCGATGAGCTTGGACCTCCCTTCCTCGCTGAGTGGCGGCAGTTTCCCTCTGGTATGAACTATAGACGGTTGAGCATATTATGTGTTTCTGTAGCTTTAACATAGCCGCAGTCGCCCGGGGGACCAAGATGAGTGAAGCGCGATGCTTTATGCAGGGTCCGGTCGGCGGCACTTGGAGAGGGACCCAGCCTTCGGACGGCCCTCGGCTCAGCGCCTGCCCGGCCAGGACTGGCTGGCCCCTCCGCTCTGGTGTCAGTCTTGCGCGGCCCAGAGGAAGGGGTGCCTTGGACACAGACACTCCTTTAATGAAGCCTTGTTCTGGGAGGGCAAGGAAAACCCCTGCAACTTAGACATTGAAAACGTAACGTCTGAACCTCGCATTGAAAATTAAGCCTGAGCCACACACGGCCGAACAGAGCACAGGCATGAACATGGCGAGTGGGTCCCACAAAGTTCTAAAGCGGGGTTCCATTTACAAAGCAAGGAGTAAAGAGTTACACCCATGTGTTCATGACCACGTCCACTGGATGCTGGCTGAGGGGGGCATCGGAACTTGGCTTGAAAAGGATTTTTATTAACTGGCGCAAAGGAAGTATGCTCACCACGTCTCGCTCTCCGGGCGCCCCACTTACTCACTCCCACACTCACTCGCCCCTTCAACAGCCCTTCCTTGGACTCTCAACCTTTGTAAAGCAGAGAACATTGCTGGTTTTTGGGAGATTTCTGTCAGCACTTGATACTTTCTGGTTTAATTTATAAAAATACATATAATGCTTTTTGAGATGGAGATGAGGCAGACGTGGGTAATGAGGGCGAGGCAAATGGTCACGTCCAAGGAGAAAATGGCAGCTGCCCCGCCGGCGTGGCTCAGCGGTTGAGCATCGACCTAGGATCCAGGCGATCGTGTTTCGATTCCTGGTCAGGGCACGTGCCCGGGTTGCGGGCTCGATCCCCGGTCGGGGGCATGCAGCAGGCAGCTGATCAGTGGCTCTCTCATCATGGATGTTTGTCTCTCTCCCTCTCCCTTTCTCTCTCTGAAATCAGTAAAAACATTATTTTTTTAAAAAGAAAAAGAAAATGGCACCAGCTGGCCTTTCCGGCTGTGGGGATGCGGCTAGAACACGCTCACAGAAACGCTGGCCTCTGAGGGCCGGGACCGGGGAGGCCGCTCCCCCAGCTTACTGCTTGGAACCTGAGGCGCAGACAATCGGGAGCTGAGGGCTGGCACGGCCTCCACCAGGCCGCCGAGCTCTGGGTCGCAGGGACCGTCCTTGATGGGGACGCGGGTGTGTCGGGAGGGCCTCTGCAAGCTAAGATGACTCCTGGCGGAGGATGGTGGTCGGTCACATCTGGCGGCAGGCAGGTGTGCCGTGGGCCGGTTCTTTGAGAGATGCCCGTCTGTCCCCGGCTCTGACCGCACACAATACATCCCGCGACTGTCAAGGCCAGAGCCAGGTGCCTGGGCTCCGAGGATCCTTCCCCATCAGTCATACTGCAGGGAGCAGACAATTAATTCTGGAGCAAAATTGAAAGTCAGAGGCAGAGTCTGAAAGAACAGAATGACAATAATAAAGTGCCCCAGCCTCGCATTAATCTCCCTCACTTCAGGCCTGTCACAGCCGGCCTGGCTGTGACTAATGCCAAGCTTTGCATACAGTGGTCACAGACACGAGCAGCATGCTCCCTTTACAGCGCCCGCGACGCGCTTTGTTGAGTTTTTGACTCCTGTGGAATCACTGAAAAAACATCGCCGCTGGTCACAGGTAACGGGACAGAGCTCCTCTGTCACGCGTGGTGACGGATGCCCGGGCCTGGGCCCCACGCGGGAGCAGTGCAGGCCTCCTCTCTGAATATGTGCTTCCTCGTGCATTTCTACCTGCCTGTCGCCTCTGTCACTCCTGCCATCTTGGATGCAACTCTACTGTCTCCACTGTCCCTGCTGTCCCCGTGGACTCCCTGCTGTCCCCAGAGTCTTGCTTATCCCGCGACCCCCTGAGGCAGGTAGGAAGAATCCATTCGCGTGTGGGCGAGTGTGCAGGTCGTGGGGCTGCTGTCCCACAGGGTCTCCAACAGGCAATTGGGGTGGCTCAGACTTACCTGGAAGCTTTGAAGAAATTGAAATGGGAGGTGGGGGCATGACTGAGGTGCAGGTGGTCACACATGGCCAGGGGACACCTCTCAGGGGCTCCTGGGGAGCCATAGGGGTGGCAGAGTGGTCAGTCATGGGCAGGGCTGGCACACACCTACACACCCAACCCGGAGGAGGGGAGAAATAGCTTCTCTGACGGGACTCAAGCCTCCTTGGTTCTATTGAGGTTTTCTGAGTAAAATAAACAGGAATTTGGGGAACAGACATGATGGTAGATTTCATCAAGGTGTGTGAAGCTTCCCCTCCAGTTGTGGTGTAAAAGCCCAGCACTGGGGAGATTCTCATCCACATGCGTTTGTTCCAGAAACAGATACCAAAGATTGGGGAATTACATCTCCCCCTGGGGTGTCCACTGAGCCCATGGGAAAGGCACCAGGAAACCTCACACACTGTGAGTGAGCAGAGAAAGGGTGGGTGGGCTTCAGGGGTAAAAAGGTCTAGGCACGCGGCTATGGAGCATATCTGGGCCTGGCCTGACGGAGAGGCTCTTTCCAGAAGTCACTGGCTTGTTCTCTTGACACAGCCATGCTGTTGGGGTGGAAAACAAACCTAAAGCATAGGTCACATGTGCAAGGCACCAGGCATGTCCAGCTTCCCAGGGGATTGGCCTCTGTGTGTGAATTCAGTACCTAGAGAGGACCTGTGCAGAATCACCACCCCATGCAGCCAAGTGACCACTTAAGATCTCCTCTTAGCAACTTTCAAGTATATAATACAGTGCTGGTCACTATAATCATAGTGTCGTACATTCCATTCCCAGAACCTGTGACTCTTATAACTGGAAGCTTGTACCTTGACGAATATCTCCCCATCTTCCCCACCGCACCCCCTCATCACCACTCTACTCTGTTTCTCTGAGTGTGGCTTGTTAGATTCCACATACAAGTGAGATCATACAGTATTGGTCTTTCTCTCACTTATTTCACTCAGCATAATGCCCTTGAGGGTCATCCAAGCTTTTGCAAAGGACAGGAATTCCTTCTTTCTCATGGCTTAATAATATCCCATTGCTTGCGTATGTGTGATATCACACACACACTGAAACACAGTTTACGTTTTCTTAATGCACTTGCCCTTTGATGGACACTTCCATTGTTTCCACACCTTAGCTCTTGCGAAGTAATGTGGCAGTGAATATGGGTTTGCTAATATTCTCTGAGAGCCTGTCTTCATTTCCTTTGGATAAAGACCCAGCAGTGGGATTGCAGGATTGTAGGGTGGTTCCATTTTTAACTTTTCGAGGAATCTCCATATTGTTCAGCATGGGGATTTTTTAAAGCAGGGTTGTTCTCAGGGATGCTAAGGAGAGCAGGAGGGACACACAGTTAGAACCTCTTGCCACTAAGCCGCTTTTGAGGTGAAGGAGTTCTAATCAATGGAGCATTTTAGCAAGTCACCTTCTGGGCTGAGGAGGTCCCAACTCCGGCACCTGAGCCCTGCACCGGGGGCTCCTATGTCCCTTTGCTGGCAAACAGGGGGGAAGGGGACCCTTCTCCAGCATCCCTTTCGACTCCACTTGGACTCCAAAGGGATCATTCCTTTGGCCAGTGAGGTTATCTCAGTCCTTCATCGTAGCCGGAGCCCTGGAGGTGACTGTGACAGTGAGGGCCCAGGAGCCCCTGCAGCAGCTGTGAGAATGAAGACCCAGGACCCCTGGAGACAGCTGTGGGATTGAGGACCTGGACCCTTAGCCTGCACCTGGGGCTTGTAGCCTGACCACAAGGCCAAACTATTAATTGTGATGCAATTATTAGATATTATTTCCTTTTGTGGACAAAAGGGGCCATATACTAACCTGACAAGCTCAGGGGAGGCATGCATGGGGACCTTGCACACTCAGAGACCTAGAGTTACCACAAGGATGGTCTGAAATTAAAACTTTTTAAATTAAAAGCAGTCTATGGTAAATAGTCACATCCTAAGGCCATCCTTGTGGTTACGTTAGGTCTCTGAGTGTGCAAGGCTCCCATGTAGGCCTCTGCTGAGCTTGTCAGGTTTAGCATGTGGCCCCTTTTTGTCCACACTTTTTATTTCACTGTATTTTAATTCATATTTCATCTCCTAATTTATATCATTATTGTTATTTCTACTACCTATTTTGATGTTTAGAGGGTCAACTAGGTCCTGAAATGTCACTCTTGGTTTTGATTTCTGCTCTGTCGCTTGCTCCACACGTGGCATTTGTCCTCTCAACCTCACCGTTTGTGAACCTGAAGCCCAGCTGCCTGGGGTGCTGGCTGCTCACGTGACAAGGTCAGGTGCCCGAGTCCCCTGCAGGGCTGCCTGCAGGCCCAGGCCGGAGAGAACTGTGGTTTCCTTCTGCACAATTTTGCTGGAGGGTCCTATTTCTGGGCTTCTGGTCTTTTTTATGTGTCTTGTTTTCTTGAAAAGTCCTGAAGAAAGTCCTGGACTGGCACTCTCTCTGGGTGTGAGCACCTTCCCAGCCATATTCCCAGGCCATGGGAAATCGAAGCCAAGCCATTTGAAGTGGAACACCCATGGTTGTGCTTCCTCCTTTGGAAAAAAACGGAAAAAAACACATCTCTCTCCTTTTGTGCCACTGCAAACATTGGGACATTTTTGGCGGGAAGGGGAAGTTATTTTGTGTATGTGTGAACTAGCATTTTGATAGACAGAGTAAGTTGCAATCCAATTCTAAACTATAGATTTTCAAGCAGATTGATGCAACAAATTGTTAGCAAATAGCAGTTTGCAATTTGATGCTAATTAGACATAAGGCGAATATGTGCCGTGACAAATTAGCAGCGAACCATACTGCAGAGGATCAGCGAGAGCTGGCACAGCCCGCGCCCAGCTTCCACACCTCCCTGTCGCCGTCCTCAGCGTCGCCCTCGGGGCTAAGCCAGCCTCGCCTCTCTGGGAGCAGGGAGCTGGAGGGCAGACAGGGGCGTCCCAGGCCAGCTCTCAGAGGGATGCTCAGTGTCTTTACTCTCCCAGTGTCCACCTTCCGGTCAGCATGTCCTTGCCCTGAGTGGCAGTAGGTTCTGGGCAGCTCATTTGAGATATACATATTTATGTTATAAACATAAAATAATCCTGGAAATGTTAGAAAGTAGGGACAAGCAAAAAAAAAATAAAAACAAAGTAAAGAAAGAAGGAAGAAAGAAGGAAGGAAGGAAGGAAGGAAGGAAGGAAGGAAGGAAGGAAGGAAGGAAGGGAGGAAGGAAGGAAGGATGAAAGGAAGGAAGGAAGGAAGGAAGGAAGGAAGGAAAGAAGGAAGGAAGGAAGGATGCAAGGAAGAAAGGAAGAAAGGAAGGGTGGAAGGAAGAAAGGAAGGAAGGAAGGGTGGAAAGAAGGAAGGAAGGAAGGAAGGAAGGAAGGAAGGAAGGAAGGAAGGAAGGAAGGAAGAAAGGATGGAAGGAAAGAAAGGATGGAAGGAAGGATGGAAGGAAGGAAGGAAGAAAGGATGGAAGGAAGGAAGGAAGGATGGAAGGAAGGAAGGATGGAAGGATGGAAGGAAGAAAGGAAGAAAGGATGGAAGGAAGGAAGGAAGGATGCAAGGAAGAAAGGAAGGAAGGAAGGGTGGAAGGAAGGAAGGAAGGAGGGAAGGGAGGAAGGAAGGAAGAGGGGAAGAAAAGGAAAGAACCAGAAATAATTGCTACTAGTAATTTGGTATTCACCCATTGAAAACTTTGTTTCCATGAATATATATAGATAGCAATAAGTGTATATATGCATGTGCTTATATATTATGTATGTAATTATTATTTACAATGCAATAGGGCTCATACATATGTTGTTTTCAACCTTCTTTTCACTTAATTCTATCTCCATTATGTACATTTTTTCCAAGTCCATAGACATGGATCCACATTTAAAAAATAGTTGCACAGTGTTTTCTTCTATTACTTTCCTCTACAGTTGAGTCACCCCACCCCTGCTGTGGAGCACCGGGATTGCTTACAGCTTTCTGCTAATGCAAACCCTGCAGCATTGGATGGGCTGGGACATTCATTCTGCACACATGTAGTTATTTCTAAAGACAGGTTCCTAAGTGGGGATTATTGAGCCACCACAGAAAGGTGCTTTGAAATGTTTTGTCCCTTCAGAGTAGCCATTCCGCAAGCCCTGACCAACAGTGCTTATTATTTAAAATCTTTTTGAATTAGACATGCCCCCAAAAGTTACTCTGTTGACATTTGCTTCTCTTTGTTTATTAATGAGGTCTACACTTTTCCAGGAGTCTTACAGGACTCACTGCTGGCCTCCCAGGGTGTCTCAGGTCCTCATACTCCCTACAAAGAGTCACTAGAAATGTGAATGTTGCTCAAACATGCCTCGTCCCAAGCGCTGTCAGAATCGAGACCCCCTCTTGCTCTGAGGTTCTGCTTCAGCAGGCCCTGGAGGGGCCAGGTGCTCCCAAATGATTCCATCATCCAGTGTCTTTGTTAACACTGCTGGCAGGTATCCCATGTGTGTTGTTCTCCTCTCCATGGTGACTGTTCCTCCTGGGAGGCCAGGAGACTAGCCAGGATGTCCTTACCAGGGGAAGGGCAGAGCTCCCACCCAAGCTCCAGGGCTCTCCCTGCTAGAGTGGTCTAGAGACTGGGGTTCAAGTTTCAGGAACATAGGAATATCCTTACCTTCTCAGAGCCTTTGTTCCTTGTCTGCAAAATGGGATGAGGGAGGCATCAATGATGCATTACCAGGGGTAAAGTTAGTGGTGCTCATGTGCACTTTCCTCCAATGAGCATGGCATATGGACCTGTGGGAAGTACATGAGACATTATAAAGTGACCTGGAGTTAATCAGGTACCATGAGGAGTTGGATGGAAGCTGAAGATCTCATTATTTTTCATAATCAGTTTGAAAGCTATGTTGTTTGGTTCATGTATGTACAGCTATGTGTCTTTGTCAGTGCTTCTGCACAGTCATGCAAACCCCATTTGTAGGTAAACATAAACCTGAGTAATGATGGGTACTCACCTCTTTAGAGGCATTACATTTTTCTTTAATTTTAAAATTTGAATTGAAATATAATTAATATGTCATAAATTCATACTTGTAAAATGTATAATTCATTTATTTTAAGTCTGACATCCAACTTGAAGCAGTTAGGT
The DNA here is from genome assembly GCF_964146895.1 of Miniopterus schreibersii. Classification (NCBI taxonomy): domain Eukaryota; kingdom Metazoa; phylum Chordata; class Mammalia; order Chiroptera; family Miniopteridae; genus Miniopterus; species Miniopterus schreibersii. The sequence goes on along the minus strand of NC_138121.1, from coordinate 39,903,204 downwards.
TTAATTAAATGCTTAATGATTATTTTTATCAGAATGGGCCACTTTATTGCAAAACTATTTAAAAACCCTCTTGATGATTTCTTGCATTTTTAAATGTAAAAATTACAGTAATGACTTAAATAAATAGTGACATAATTATGATATAAATATCTTTATATCTGAGTATATGGATGATATATACAATGTATATGTCTGTAATTTTCCTTTAACCCTAACTGATTCTGGTTATTTTAGATATATTATTGGTTATATTTTCTAATTGATCATTGCTTTACTTCAGGAAAGTGATTAATTTTTAAGGCTTATAATATGAACACCTTATTAAAGTCTATTATTAGCTCTAACAACTTTAGTTTTCTTAAGTAAACAATCACAAGAAAAGTAAATAATGACCCCTTTTCCTTCTCTTTTCCTAAATTTATATTTTGTATGTCTTTTTCTTATCTTATTGCTTTGGATAGAACTTTCAGAAAAATTTTATATAATGGTGGTGATAATGGGCATTCTTGTAAAGATTTTCCTTTTACAAGGATGATTTAAATGTTTTATTACTAGGTATAATGGGTGGTAACTGGTTTGAGATAGTTTTTTTTTTTTAACCATTTTAAAAAAAATTCTAACTCTTTTACATGTAAGAGTTAGAATTTCATTTTTAGTTTCTATGCATTAAAAAAAGTCAGGAATGACTATTGAATTTTGTCAAATGTATTTTCATCAACTGAGTAATATTATATTTCCTTAGTCATATTTGATGTCCTAAATTATATTAATATTGTATTTCTTAATGTTGAGCCATTATTACTTTCCTTGAATAAAATAGACTTGGTAATTGATCACTTGCTATTTTTAATATACTGTTAGATATGATCTGTTGAAGCACTTTAAGCAGAAGGACTAGAAAGTCAAAGCCGTGGTATAAGGAAGCATCTGGGCTGTTTGCTGAACCTTGAGTAGAGTAGTTGATTTGAAACACAGGGCATGTGAGAGAGCAGAGAGAGAGAACACTGGAAAAAAACACTGGGATATGGGGACATAACATCTTGAATCCTGAATCAGAGATCTAAATTCTAGGCATATAGATTGATGATGGCATTTTAAATCATGAGAGAAGGTGAGAGGTTCTGGAGAGTATTTGGGATGAGATAAGGAAACTCTGATTAGAACTTTGAGAAATGCCCATCTTTTGGAACTCATGAAAATGGTCACAAGGGCCTACGAGGTCAGAGAAACAGGAAGAGAAGCGGACAAGAACAACAGCAAGAACAGCCAAAGCAGAAATGGCTTCAGAAAAGAGATGGTCAAAGGTGCTCAAATGGGAATAGATTTAGAGTTGGTTCCATGAAGACTTGATGAGGTAGGTTTAGGTCATATTAAAAGAAATTAAAGAGTTAAAAGATATTGGTAAAAAGGAGACACCAAGGACATGTTCTTTTCATGATGATTATTATATTATTATAGTCATTCACATCCAAATTGTTGACATGTTATCCCAAAGTTGTATGAAATAATTCAGCGATATTAAAACATTATGTGGCTATAGGAACACACACAGTTGTGGGAGCAGAACTGATGAAGCGGAAAATAGCAGGAAACAACTCAGAAAAACAATGTTTAATTTCTTTCTTAAGCCCTCTGGGGGAGTTCTCCAGACAGTTTTGAGAATGATCAATAATGAATGTTGCTGTGAATTTATTTTTCTTGTAAATCTTTATTTAAATAGTCCGTAATAGGCGGGAACCTGTCAGTAGCTTGGCCTGCCTGGGCCAGTGAGACACTTGGGCCTGGGGTGTTGTTGTGACAGAGAATACCCTTCTGTGCACAGGGATGAGCCTGTGTGGCTCCTGACCATGGTATTCTGATCAGTTGTGAACCATTGTTTTCTGAGTTTTGAGAATCATTGGTCCCTTGTGAGAGTCAAATATGTGTGAGTGATTTACTTAAAAGATATCAAGCAGATTTTTACTCAGCCCTATCATAATACTATTCGAGAGTCCTTGCTTTTGATTGCTTTCCAGGTAGGAAGGAAAAGTGTTGGTGTTACAGCTGGAAACCTAGAAGTCAGGCAGAACTCATAAAAGGCCCTGTGGACAGTTATTCCTGGAATGTGCCACTGAGGTATTTGTAGGTGATTTTAGTCTTTGGGATATGCACGTGGGAAGGTGCACCTGTTTGACCTTAACCCTCAACATATGTGCCACATAAGGAAAAAATGGAAAGAACCTTGAATTTGTAGGTGTGTCTTTGTTCCTCACACGAGTTGCCCCTTTACCACATGCCTGGCAGGTTGTTTCCAAAGAGTACAGATCTTGACTCACACATATGTCAACAGAGCACAGCTTCCTTTCTTTCCAGTCATAAATCTTAGAGACTAGCTAACCCTAATCTAAGGCAATGCACTTTGGGCTCCATTTTGCAGCAATCACTAGAACTGTTTAAAAAGACAAAACCTGAGCATTCCTTCCCCTTCATGTTAATTCTGAGAGTTTGAGTCCCTATGATGGCATGGGGCCTGTGAATCCAAATTATTGACAAGCTCCCTGTGGACTCAGACAGATGATTCTCAGACGACTCCATTATCCTTTTAATTTCTGCAGGGTCTGTAGTGATAGCCCCTCTCACTAGTGACATAGGTGATTTCTCTCTCTCTTTCTTAGTACATGTGGTGGGAGGGTTATTGGTTTTATTGATACTTACAAAGAATTTGGTTTGGCTCCATTAATTTTCTCTATTATTGCCCTGTTTTCAGTTTCATTGATTTCTACACACATTTCTTCTTTTCTTCTATTTCCCTTGGGTTTAATTTGTTCTAGTTTCTAGTTTCTTAGAGTGTAAGCTTAGGTTATTAATTTCAGACATTTCTTACTTTCTGTACAAACATTTTATGCTATAAATTTCCCTCTAAACACTACTTTGGTTATATCCCACAAATTTCAATACACTGTTATTTTCATTTTCATTCAGTTCAAAATATTTTCTAATTTCCCTTGACTATTGTTCAACTTTTAACTCATTTGTGTCTTCAAGTTTAGAGTAGGGTTCCTTGAGACAGGATATAGTCAGGTGTTGTTTTATTTTTTAAGCCTATGCTGACAATCTTTTTCTTCTAAATGGGGTGTTTAGGCCATTTATAAGTAATGTAATTATTGATACAGTCACGTTAAGATTTGCCGTCTTGATGATTGTTTTCCGTTAGTCCCATCTGTTCTTTTTTCCCTTTCCTGTCCTTTTCCACCCTTATTTATTTATTTATTTATTTATTTATTTATTTATTTATTTATTATTTTTTAAATATATCTTTATTGATTTCAGAGAGAGGAAAGGAGAGGGAGAGAGAGAGACAGAAACATCAATGATGAGAGAGTCATTGATCGAGCCCACAACCCGGGCATGTGCCCTGACCGGAAATCGAACCCAGATCGCCTGGATCCCAGGTTGACACTCAACCGCTGAGCCACGCCCGGCTGGGCTCCACCCTAACTTAGAGAAACTGAATATGTATTATGATACTATTTCAGTTATTTGTTGGCAAACTGGCTGGAACTCTTTGTTGTGTTGTTTTAGTGGCTGCTTGAGGGTCTATAGTATATAGCTGTCAGTCACTTTCAGGGATATTACCCCACTCCTCATGTGGTAAAGAACCTTGCAACTGCTTTCATGCCGCCCCTTTGGGCCCTTTTACTATTGCATAATACATTTTGCTCCTACATGTGTTATAAACACCACAATCTATTGTTATTATTTTGCTTTAGCCAGTCAATTGTGTTTTAAAGAGATGACAAATAAGAAAAATGTTTTGTTTACCCACATATTTACCATTCCCTTCTTTATTCCTTTCTGTTGATCAAGATTTCTATTTGGCATCATTTTGCTTCTTTATGAAGGATTTCCTTTAACATTTGTTATAAGATTGGCCTGCTGGTGATGAATTCTTTCAGCCTGTGTATGTCTGAAAGGCCTTATTTCATTTTTCAAAAATAGTTTATTGTATGTATGTGTGTGTATATATATATATAAAATTTTAAAAAGATCATCACTCTTGGATATGTGTTTCTTTTAGTTGATTTTAGAGAGAGAGTGAGCGTGAAAGAGAGATATTGGTTACCTCCCATATGCGACCCAAACCTGCAACCGAGGTATATACCCCGACTGGGAATCGAACCTGCAACCTTTAGGTGTATGGGGTGATGTTCCAACCAACTGAGCAACCCGGTCAGGGCTATATATATAATTGCAACAAATAACAGCTACTGTAACAGGTGTGTGATATACTTCACTGTGGTTTTGATTTGCATTTCCCTGATGATTAGTGAGGTAGAACTTTTTTTTTTTTCTATTGTGTTGTGTGAGTTCTTTATATACTTTGAATATTAAGCACTTATCAGATATATGATCTGGAATTATTTTCTCTCATTTGGTAGGTTGCCTTTTCATTTTGTTGATGGTTTCCTTTGCTGTTCAGAAGCTCTTTAGTTTGATGTACTCCCACTTGTTTATTTTTGTTTTATTTGGCTTTGCTTTTGGTGTCAGATCCAAACATTTATTACCAAGACTAATGTCAGAGAGCTTACTGTGTATGTTTTCTTCCAGGAGTCTTATGGTTTCAGGTCTTACATTCACATCTTTAATTCATGTTGAGGTATTTTTGGTGTATGGTGTAGTATAGCTGCTTGGTTCATTCTTTTGCATGTGGCTGTCCAGTTTTCCCAACACCATTTATTGAAGAGACTGTCCTTTCCCCATTGTATATTCTTGGCTCTTTTGTCTACATTTAAAAAAAAATTTTTTTTTTTTTAAAGATCTTTTTGGAGACACACTTTTTTTTTTTTTTTAATATGTCTTTATTGATTTCGGAGAGAGGAAGGGAGAGGGAGAGAGAGAGAAACATCAATGATGAGAGTCATTGATCGGCTGCCCCCTGCAAGCCCCCGACTGGGGATTGAGCCCGCAACCTGGGTGTGTGCCCTGACCTGGAATTGAACCCTGATCGCCTGGATCCTAGGTCGATGCTCAACCACTGAGCCACGCCCGGTCGGGCTCCTTTGTCTGCATTTTTAACAGTAAAATTAAATAAAAGAAGGGTGATCTTTTGTCTTTTAGTCCAGTGGATGCACCTGTCCACTGGATAAGAAAGCTTCTGGAATCCAAACGGAAGATTTGTTCTCAACCTACAAAGGCCTCTGTCTGTGCTTCTTGTCCCCACTAGAATTTTCTGACCCTTCTGCCTGCATTTAATGCAAATACTTTGTAAGTTTGCCTTTTGGCTTAATGCTTGCCATAACTGCTTTATTACTGTCTGTCCCGATGGGCAGTCCCCTCTACGACGGAGACTTTTGTCTGCTTAACTCACTCTGTCCCAGGCCTAAATTGAAGCCATGTGCAGATGAAGAGCTTTATAAATGGTTTTCCTGATGGTGGGTCGGGGGTTGAAAATGACAACAGAAAGAAGACAGCAGCTCCCCTGGCCACAGTCCCCGTCCTGATAGTGTTTGGTGGTAAAATCTGCCCCCACCTGCTGTGGTTGGTCTCACAGCGTGCAGGCCAGTGGCCAAGTTAACCCTCAGAAGGAACCAGGGCTGCCAGCCCATCTGAAGGAGGAATTTTTCAGGGTAGTTCCTTGCTCTTGAGAGCTTTCCTTCAAGAGGGTTGCCTTCCTGTAAGTCGCTAAGGGAAGTCTTCAGGGAATGCATTGATGGCCCCACTTTCTGGGGTCAGGGACTGCACCTGTTACATCTTATATCCCCAGAGATGGTGAGTTGCCAGAATGAGCCAACTGATGATAAGGGCTGCATGCCAGGGTTTGTGTGCGGTTGGGAGCAAGACACCAGCCTCTGACTCAGGGGAAGGGTTCTTGGCCAGACTCCTTTGTGCCTGCGTCCTAACGTGATGTGAACACTGAAACCGCCCTCCAGGCAGAGACCCTGCTGGTGGCATCTAAAACCCTCATGGAGCTGGGTGACATTTGTCGTGGGCTAGCTAGGCTTTGGGAGCCGTGGCCCTATGCCTAGGAAGCCAGTGGGTCTGAGGAAACAAACTCCAAACCCCAGCCGGGGAGCGAGGAGAGGACAGCAGGTGGGAGCTGCAGCAGGGTGGCCTAGGAGTCATAGCCATGCTGATGGAAGGTGTCATGGGAAGTGGGAACTTGGGGTCAGAAGCCTCTGCCGGGACCCCAGGTGTGGCAGAAGGAAACCTCTTTTTTTTTTTAAAAAATATATCTTTATTGATTTCAGAGAGAGGAAAGGAGAGGGAGAGAGAGAGATAGAAACATCAATGATGAGAGAGCCATTGATCGAGCCCGCAACCCGGGCATGTGCCCTGACCGGGAATCGAACCCCGATCTCCTGAATCCCAGGTCGAGGCTCAACCGCTGAGCCACGCCCGGCCGGGCACCCAATGGCCCATGGGGTGGGATTATGCCTACATAGAGAAGCCAGAACTCTAGCTGCTGCCTCCCTGGTCTCCTCTGTTCCTCTCTTCTCCCCTCCCTCCTTCTCAATAGACTGCTGCCACCTCAGGGCCTTTGCACATGCTGTCTCACATGCCTGGAACACCCTTTCCCTGGATCTTTGCATGCTGGCTCCTTCTGGTCCCCCAGGTTCAATTCAAATGTCACCTTCTCATGGAGGCTTCCTCTCACCATTTGTCATACCTGTCACTCTCTACCCCATTATCCTGCCTGTTTACACAACATGATCTCAGGTCATTTTGTTTGTTTTCTTCACTCTCTGCCTGCCTCCCTCAAACATAAGACCTGGGAGTGGGAACCTGGTCCACAGCCTTCACTCCGTGTCTCCTAGGGCCCGGGCTCATGCCTGGCATTCTCAGAGGAAAGAATGCATGTGCCCACCACACACCAGGTTATTTTCTCTCGACACTGTTGGACACAGCGGGAGCACTACAGATAGGAATCTCAGCCCTGTCAGAAAGCAGAAGGATTTGTTTGGGAAAATGAAAAAAAATATTTTTAAGCTCCATAAACATATGACGAATGCTAACAAGGTATTTTCAAAATAAGATCTGCATAGAAACAGCTTATGTTTCTAGTCCAATGAAGTTGTAATCAAATCATTATCAAAGCAAAAATAAGATCAGAATGAGTCGAAGAGGTTTTTGGGAAGATCTGGCCACTTAATTAATTCGAAGAGATTTTTCTAAAAATCTTGTCACCTCTTCTGGGGGACACAATTTCTCACTGGTGTGGTCCCAGCCCCATGGCACTCAGCGGGGACAAAGATGCGTCGCCCATGACTCTCCACCCTCCCGGCCAGAGAACTTCCACACAAAGGTGCATCTGCAAGGCTGTGCTTTCCTGCCCAGACCAGCAGAATCAGCTCAGCAGCAGAAATGCTTAATGACGGAGCCCAGACTGCTGGAGTCACGCGGCTCTAGCTTTGTTCCTAAGAAGCCAGCCAATTAGCAGTCCTGGTTATTATTTACATTTCATGCAATATATCACTAAAAGTGTGCTGATGATTTATCATTTATATTATGGTATTGTCAGCATAATTTATTCAGATCATGCTGAGATACCTGGAAAATTAAGGAAAGGAAAAAGAAATGGCATTAAATCCACAGATGTTTGTTTCTTAGCTTCTCTGTCTCTCTGTCTCTCCATCCCTCCCTCCCTCTCTCATTAATGAGGAGACATGTTAAGAGAGACCGTGGATCACCGAGCTATTAGCTCGTTCCAGGAGCTTCTGCGTTAGAAGTTCCCGGGCCATCCTTTCCCGGATGCTGACTTGGGCGCCATCTGATTTTCCCCGCGTCACTCGCCTTCTTCTGTTCCAAAGCAAGGAGAAGACGAAGAAGCAGGGCCGCCGTCCCAGGGCAGAGTGGCGCGGGCCTACTGGGCCCGGGGCCCGTCCGCGTTCCCGGAACCCCTCATCTTCGGCTCCGGATTCTACCCGCCCCCCCCGGGAAATAATTGTCGCTCATCAGAATCGGAGATGAAATATTCTGGCTGCTGAAGCCGTTAGTCACCTGGGCCTTGTCGACAGGCAGCGGCGGGGCCCGGGGGTGCTGGGCGCCCAGCCCCGGTGCCGGTCCTGGCTCTGCCCCGCCTGCCAGTGACGCCGAGTCACCGGAGCTCTCGGGGCCTGTTTCTCAGTGTGATGTGTGGTCTCCTTGCCCATCCCGTGCCTCAGTGTACCGCGAATGTGCACGAAACCATCGCCCCAGGAAGATGTTAAGATGGCTTCCAGGAGGCGCTGAGGGCACGGGGACCGCCGCACGGACACCAAGTCCTGTTTCCAGGAGGCTGGAGCGGCGCGAGCCCGCTGCCCGCGGGCCGGCTCTGGGCACGCTCAGGGTCTGGGTCTCAGGCCCAGCACGATTTACAAAGAAGGCCCCACGCCACGCACCGTGTCTTTACGCGCCGCTTTTCCAAGTCATGCTGCTTCTCCCTTTTGTAAATCAGCATTATGTTGTTCAAAGCAAAATTTTTAGCTGTGTGGGGTAATTGCTCCTCATTTTGTAAGTTTGAAGTGAGGTAATCGACATATGTACAACTCATGGGTCCCCTTTACACACACGTGCGCACATGTGCACACACTCACATTTATGCACACGCGCATGCACACTCCCACACACGCACACTCACACACGCATGCACACTCACACACACGCACACTCACGCGCGCATGCACACTCACACACACTCACGCGCACACAGACGTAGTTAGTAGTTGTAACTTGACCAGGTTGGAACAAAAGCAGAGGCCGGCTCCCCGCAGCCCCAGGCCTGCGCCTGCCCGTCAGCCCGCAAGCAGCAATTACACAGTCCACGGGTGTGATGAGCTGCAAACTAAACATTTGTAAAAAGGCTGTAATTAATGCAATTAGCTATTTACACGATAGCCCATAATGAATCCAAAGGCATCCTTATTGACTATTGAGTAAATAATCTGACATTAAAGACTCAATGATCTGCAAATGAAATATTCTCTCTCTTTTTTTTAAGGAGGAAAGATGAAGAAAAGAAAATTAAGGAAAAGGGGAAAACAAGGAAGAACTGGCGTCGCTGTCTTGGTGTAACAGTCCACGATGCCTCCCGCCACGCGCCGTGAACTGTCCCAGAAATAACGGCACAGCAGACCACACCGCCTGGGTCCTGTCGGCACCTTTGCATTTGCATATTTATTCAGTCAATGGAAATTAAGTACAAAAGTGGGTCTTTGGGTTTCCATCCTGACTTTACCTTTGTGGGTGGGGATGGGGTGAGGGTTGGGTTCCCTCTGCTGCCTTCAAGGGAGGCAGCAGTCCCTGGAGGTCTGCAGCTGTGTCTGTGGCTGGCTTAGCCTGTGGGCACCAGAAGGGTGCTGAAGACCCAGTGGACAATGGTGCTGGGGCGGGAGGATGCCCAGGGGGCCTTGCTGGCCACTGGCAGGAGGCAGCAGGGGCCAGCCTTGGTGTTGCTCCAGGGCCTGGCAGGGACTGACCTGTGACCTTCTGCAGGAACACATTCTATCTCCCCCACACGTGCCTTTCTGGTCCCAGGCATTTGTCATACGTGAATGAAGGTCCATAAGGAAGGTGCTTCTCTCCAAAGAGTCTGACCACTTAAGTAGCTTGACTCCTGAGCCATCCACAGTCACCTGGCCCACCTTGGCTTTGCCATGGCCCTTCCTGCTTGGGGTTTGACTAGTGTGGCTCAGTGACCTGCTCAACCGACAGTCCTCTTCCCCTTTCTCCTCCTTCGGGTGGCCTCTTTCGGGGGCAGAATTGGTCCAGTTTAGTTTTGTAGAGCACCCAACCCCTGGGCTTTCCTGTTTTTGTGACCTGGGAGAAGCTCCTCACTCCCTCTGGGCCTCAGTATCCCCATCTGTGCACTAGTGTTGACATCCGTCAGTGGATCCTTGATGCTAGTTGGCAAATCAGTGCTGCTTCATGGCAAAAAAACTAGTTTTCATAAAGCTAGTTTTATCTCATCGGAAGGATTGTCCTTTATTCTGAAATGATGCTGCTCTTAATAATTTTGTATTGAAAGCCTGGGGCTTTCCTTCAAGAGCCTTTACTGTAAGTTGGCAATCATGGGCCCATCTCTACCTATGCATTCACCTATCTATGACATCACTTTCATCTATTATCTATCATCTACGTATCTCTATCATCTGTCTGTCTGTCTATACGATCACCTAGCTACACATATACGCACATACAAATACATAAAATTTAAAATTCTGGCATCTATGTTTAAAGCTGCAGTGGGCAGAGAAACATGAAGCAAAAGAGGCACCTTGAGACTTGGAGGGAGAGCGAGGTGGGCACCCCCTCTGCCTGCTCAGGGTGTAGACAAGAGCTGCAGCTCTCTTGGAACTCAGAGCAACAAAGGTAAGCAACTGGCCTCCTCTTAGAGTCTGACCCACAGGAGAAACAGTAGGAGTTGATGTTTGCAGAGAGCTTTGTACTTATTAAATACACTAACATACTTTAATTCCAGTTGCTTCTTGTGACAAAACTCATTAGCAGTAGAAGGAGGAATAATGAACATTATTTGCCTGGTGCCTATGAGCTGCTCTGCACCCAGCCAAATTCATACATTTGTTCACCACATCCCCAGCACCTGGAGCGCCGCCTGGAGCTCAGGAATAGTTGAATATGTGTTTCCTGAAAGACTGAATGAATGAATGTACCTCAAGATGTCAATCTCCATTTTACACACAAAGAAACAGCTTAAGAAGTATATTAACTTGCCCAGAGTTGCACAGCAAGTCAATGGCAGAGCTGGGCTTTGAGATCAGATTTTGCTATCTTTCAAGCCTGGGTCACTCTTGATTTTATAGAAGAAGCAACAGACAGGTTCAGAGAATTTCCAAACCCAAAGACATCAGCAGAGTAGCACTGAGTCTGTGTGTGTTTGCATCTGCCAGGGACCAGGAATAGAGTTTGAGCAGCTGTACATGTCTCATCTCTCCGCACTGCCTCCCACCTGGGAAAACGTGGTTCTTTTCATTTCCACAGAAAGTCTTAGGGGCTGATGAGACAAGAGTCCTGTGTGAGGCAGGGGTCTGAAGTTATCAGTGAGATGCTACATGGATGGAGCTGCCCTGTGTGTCAGGGGCCTGAGCAGTCAGAAGAGTGCGTCAGCTTTTTAAGAGAATTTTTGGCTTTTCAAATGCTTTTCTTGAATAGGCAGAAATTGCTGATCACTCTGCTAGGCCAACACAGCTCTACATTTGGCTGCTTCTGATTCAAGAGGGTTGTGTGGGTGCAGAATAGATCCCGCGGCTGTGTGATATGAAGGCAGAGTTGTGTTCCACCACCATAAGGGAGGGGTGGGCCTTGCCTCCATCTGAGGAGTAGCCAGGGCTGTGTGATGCTTGCTCCAAGTACAGGTGAGGTATGCGCAGGTGGGGGTGGCTCTGTTGATGCGAGCATTTGTGCCCAGGCCAACCACCTAGGCCTCCTTCTTTCCTGCTCACATACCCCAGAAGAGGAGCATGCGCTGTATGAGCCAGGCACTCAGGTCTCGGACAAAGGCTGCAAGTTTCTGTCCCGCAGTCCCCTTCAGCAAGGGACTATCTCTGCCATCTCTCACCAGTGTGATGGCTTTCAAGCATTGTTGCCAGTGCTGTTGATTAAACAAAATGAAGCTGATTGCAGCAGGTGACTCAGAGTAGACAGGAGTAGGTATTGCTACCAGAGCACTGAGAAACCATTTATCAAAACTTTATCTGATCTGAGGCTCTGCATTTATCAGTCACTGCTTACAAATGGCATCAAGCCAGGCCTGTCTGAGGGTGTCTGGAGCTGGTTCCACTCCTGCACAGAGCTGTGCCCAGTGGGAGCATGGCCTTGAGTGGCATGGGTAAAGCAGCACCCTTGGGGGAGGGGTGCACAGGTGATTGTGCCCAGAGAGCTAGAGAAGTTTGGTGATTTGGGGATTGCTGCTGTCTTGATGAGAACTCAACAGGCATCCTGCTTAGGGAAGGGCAATTCTAATTGGGAGGGGAAGCCCACAGGTCAATTTAAGCCTCAAGGTTAATTGCCAGGAGCTTCCACCGAGTGGAATGAAGGTTCTTGGGGAGGGAGTGGGTGGGCTTTCAGCGTTACAGCTTTCTCTATTAAGAACAAGTGTTGGCCAGAGGATGCCTTGAATCTCTAAAGAGTGGCACCTAGAAAGCAGGGCCCTAAGGGCTTCTCCTAAAAGATATCGAACTCAGTACACAGAAAGACTGACAGGTGTATCCATATAAAAATCAAAAGAAAACTCTATGTAGGGCGCCATCATGTGCAGAGGCACAAAGCAAGTGTCAGAATGGTAGAATATGTGCAGTCTCCACATTCCAGGTATCCTTTTGTAAATGGTGTAAAGTGGGGCTTTGCTCTCGCTCTTGCAGCCCCACTGGAAAAGCATGAACAGGCATTTTGAAAGCATGAGGGAGGACAGGGAAGTGGGAGTTGAATTTGTAGTAATAGAGTTTTGAAAGGTGGGAAAGGAAGAGGTGAGTAGTAAGGTATTTGGAGGAGCTGAGAATACCAACTCTTAAGCCAGAGGGAAAAATGTATCTGAAGATTTACACATGGGACCGGCCAGGGTCTTAGGAATTGGCTGATCTGTTACAAAGCTATCAGATTTCCTGATACCTCTCCGCTCCACGCAGCTGAAAGATATACTCGAGGAAATCATCCCGAAAGTAGGCAAAAAGATCAAAAGATGGAAAACAGGAGATAAAAAATAAAAAATAAGAGGACTGTTATAGGAAGCATCTGAGTAATAGGAGTTCCAGAAAAGGAGATAGAGAAGATGGAGGTAAGGTGGTCATTGGGGAAATAATTCAAGAAAATTTCCCATGACTGCAGTATAATAGTTTCCATATTGAAAGCCCAGTTCAATGGGTGAGTATAGGTCTACACTACAGCCTGTCACTGTGAATTTATGAATGATGAGAACAGAAAAGAAATACATACAAAAAGAGAGAGAGAGACAGGGACAGAGACTGAGAGAGGGAGAAAGAGAGAGCGAGCACTTCAGTCTTCTCACCAATGACAGTGAAACTGGAAGGCAATGGAGCAAGGCCTTAAAAATTCTGAAGGAAAACGACCGTCTGTCTTGGAATTCTCTACCCAGCCAAACTATCAATCAAGTATGAAGACAGAATAAAGATGTTTTATCTTTTTCATGTGTTTTGTTATTAGTGTAGAGAAAAGCAACTGCTTTCTGTATGTTGATCTTGTATCCTGCAACTTTACTGAATTTGTTCATTAGTTCTAACAGTTTTTGGTGGAATCTTTAGAATTTTCTATATATAAGATAAGGTTATTTGCAAAAAAAGATAATTTTACTTCTTCATTTACAATTTAGGTGCTGTTTTCTTTTTCTTGTCTGATTGCTGTGGCTAGGACTTGCAGTACTATGTTGAATAGGAGTGGTGAGAGTGGGCAGCCCTTGTCTTTTTCCTGATATTAGAGGAAAAAGTTTTCAAGCTTTCACCATTGAGTATGATGTTAGTTGTGGCTTTGTCATATATGACCTTTATTGTGTTGAGGGATGTTCCTTCTATACCCAATTAGTTGAGTCTCTTTTTATTTATTATTTGTTTATTTTATTTATTTATTTATTTATTTATTTATTTATTTATTTATTTATTTATCATAAAAAGATGTTGTCATCTCTCTACATCTACTGAGATGATCATATGGTTTTTATCTTTCATTCTACTAATGTGATATATCACATTAATTGAATTGTGTATGCTGAATTTTCCTTTTATCCCACAATTCACATTTTTACATTGTATATTCATTAAAACATTCTTGTGACTATAGTTATTTTTAATACTTTGTCTGTTAATCTTTATGTTAGTGTTAAGTAGTTAAGAAGCCACCATGTTACAGTATTAGAGTGCTCTGAATCTGACTATGCCAACCTTTACCAGTGTGTTGTATATTTTCATATATTATTATTTTACTAATAAGTGTCCTTTCATTTGAGGTTGAGGAATTCCTTCCCTCAACTTTTATATATTAGGGAAAGTCTTGATCTAGTCTTCATTTCTGAAGGACAACTTTGTTGAGTGAACTATTCTTTTTTCTTTCAGCACTTTGAATATATCATCCCATTCTCTCCTGGCCTGCAAGGTCTCAGCTGAGAAATCTACTGATAGCATTATGGAGGCTCCCTTGTATGAGAGATTTTTTTGTTCTCTTTCTGCTTTTAAAATTCCCTCATTGCCTTTGATTTTTGACAGCTCTGTCATACTGTGTCTTGGAAAAGAGCCTTTCAGTTTGAGATTTCAGATGGAACTATTAGCTTCATAAACTTGGACATCCAAATCTTTCACCAGGTTTGAGAAGTTCTCAGTCATTATTTCTTTAAATAAACGTGTTGTGTGTTTTGTTTTTGTTTTTCTGAAAAAGGTGCTAGGTTTAAAAAATACAAGTCAATAAAAAGAATGATCCTAGTATAAAAAAATTCACTTTAACTTATATAGTTGATAAGATGCTCAAACAAACTATCAATTTGGAATTACTTGAGGAAATTCAAGATATTGGTAAGCAACATGTGATTTTGCAAAGGCTTGATGATGGCAGAAAGGAGAGAAAGCCCTCAGAGAGAAAAGTGTATGAGGGCTTTGTTGAGCAGAGCTCTCCTGTGAGTTGGGGAGTGCACTGTTGGGCCTGTGCTGGAGTATTGATAATGGGAAACAACATTAATCTTGTTCTTTATTTCATAAGTAGACAAAATTCAGCCTAAGATGACCTAAAGCTTCCCTTCACTTGGTGTATGAAGAAGGCATTACTGTTAAGGAAGTAACATTTGAGCCAGTCTTTGCAGGGACACATTTCTCTTATTTAAGCAGAATGCTCTAATGATTCTCTTTACAAACATGATGAGTCCCTTGAGCAGTGGCACTTTCTGTATTGATCACTGACCCTCATTAATATTGGTGAGTGGGCTTGTTGAAAATCATAGGTCCAAAAAGAGCTCAAAGTGGACATAATTCTGCTGGTCTCCAGTTGGTGGCTTTCCATTCTAATTGGTGATAATCCATGACCCATTCTTCTTTTTACCTCCGCTTGTCTGAATTAGCCGATATTGGCCCTGACTTGGAATATCCAGAACTTGCTGTCTCCTTCAGAGACAGATGTGGGTGTAGAAGCAGCTTGGTGAGTTTGTTGGTCAAGGAGATGTGGCCACTGATAACCTTTAATACAGAAACGTGCCAGCTGCTCCCTTGGGAATTCAAAAAAGAATGTCCCCTGCAGAGGGTGAAGACATAGAGGGAAAACTTGAGTTCCTATGGATTGTAGCCTGGATACAAACTAGAACATGGAAAAAGGGTTGGGATGTTTTTTCTTTAAGCATAGAAGCAAAAATACTAAACATGTTACATTTTGAGCTTCTTTTAAGATTGACCTTTTGATTCATCTCTTCCTGAAAATTTCTTTTATTTTCATACTATAATTTTCTCCATTCTCTCATTCACTGATTCCTTCCTTCCTAAATATTTGCTGGCTGCCTACTAACTGCCAGGCATTGGGGGATACACCACTGAATGAGAAAGACAAAGCCCTAGCCCCCACGGGGCTTATCTTCTAACAACACCTATGGTATTGATGCTAGTGCCCTCACCTGGAAAACATATTCAGGTGAGGATTTGGGAGCCAGAGTTTAAGGACACGCAAAGTAGTATGGTGGTGACACCAGCATTCTGACCGTAGCTCCAAAAACTTTTTTCTGGCAGGCGGCCTTCCCCTGGACCATGCTGGCATATGCTAATTTTCGCCTCCCTTGAAACCAATGCCTAGGACTGTCCAGTTGGACTCTGAGTGCCAGGGGCAGCAGCAGGGGACCTCGTCCTGCGTTGCTGAGTGACTAGCATAGAGCTGTAGAGCTCCTTGAGGTGACTCCCTCTGATTATGGCATGGATTATTAGGAAAGAGCTCTCTCTTCTACCTGGCAGAGTCTAACAACCTTGTTAGACTTTGGTCCCAGTTCTGGCCATTACACTCTGGCAAGAAACAGAGGAAACAGGCCAAGCTGGCAGGGGTGAGGGAGGCACTGCCACTTGCTGTGAGACTTGGCAGGAGCCACATAAACATCTCACTGGAAGTCACCAGGAAGGGGGCATGGGGCCTGAGGGGCACAGGTGGAGGGTGGCTGAGATGTTTTGGTGGAGGCCCCGAAAGAGGGAGAAAGGGGCTGCCCAGGCATTGGACCCACGGACCAGTGGGAAAAACGAGGGCGTGGACCACCGGGGTGGTGTGTCTTACACAGCACTCAGAGCACGGGCTTCCTGCAAATGCCGAATGTAGGCCTATGCGTGCTGAGGTGCTTGGGCTCTCCCTCTGCAGGGCACTCACGGCTAGTTTGGCAGAACAGCAACATGACCCGAGGCATGTTTAGAAAGGTCACCGGGAGCAGTAGAGAGAGGACGGGATTGTAGCAGTGGGTGAGAAAGAGGACGGCACTAGGGTGATTCACGGGTGGGTGGGTGGAGGGCGTGAGGTGTTTCCCTGGTGACTAATGTCTGTTAGGGCAAGACCGATCACAAGGCCCTCAGGCCCAGGGGTGCTGGGTGGGCAGTTGGGCAGGAGGCCCTGAGGTTCCAGGGAGAGGTTTGGGCCAGATGTGATTTTGAGAATGACCAGAGAGTGAGTGGCCTGGAAGCTGTGAGCACGGACGAGGTCAGCCAGGGAGACTGAAGCTCAGCAGCAAGAGTGGAAATGCAGACGACACCCACATTAAGGGCCTGGGGAGCAAAAGCTACCAAAGCAGGCAGAGAAGGTGCGGGGGAAAGAATTATCTCAGAAGCCAGGGTGACAGAAGCCTTCTAGAAGGTGGAGAATGAAACTCACGATGAAACTTGCATGCTGGAGCTGGACCCATTTTTGAGAACATTCTGCTGTGTTTTATCTGCACTGCTCACTGTAAAATTCATGTATCATTAAATGTCTTCTCAGACTCCCCCACATCCTTGTGCTTGAGCACTACTAGGGTTGCCCTCTGTGTCCTGACTAAACTCCTCCTATGGAAACAGAGGCCTTGCCACTTAATAAAAGACTGTCCCTGAGAAAACAGACATGCTTGGCTGTGCTTTCAAGGATGGGACCGGCTTGTGGGCACCCCATCCTTTGTGAAAAAATTAATCTGTAAATACTTTATTAAGGTCGGAAATGCTGCCAGCGACCCTCTGAAAACAGATACAACATCTTTAAGAGATTGCAAAGGTAAATCTTATTGTCTGGGGAAATGACTTCGGCACAGTTATTCCTTTTATTGCACTGCTGAATGTGACGGCATTACTCGGTTTAATAAATCCCGGTCTATCTCTCAGCCCATGTAGCTGATATAAATATCTCCAGTTATGTCACATTACCACCTTTGTACAGCTATACTGGGCCCTGATGACTGGGGTCTGATAAATGCAGAACCTCATTTGGTTTGTGAGTGATTGAGCGCTAACACTGTTTAGATTTCTTAATATACTTGTATTAGCATGAATAAGTAATGAGCATTCCAGGCTTTTTTGAATATTTGATTGTATCTTTGTAATGGATTTGTGTCTCTCTCTTTGTGCTAATGCCATTGTAACTTTGTTGGTGTCATAACTCCAAGCCCTGGCAATTGATCTTATCACCCTGTCTGGAGTCAATCACCCTCTCCTTGCCAAACAACGGCACGCTCCCGTCTTTCTTTCCCGAACAATCTGCGTATTATCTTTCCGAGGAGGAGAGGTGCTGGTCATGCCCTGTCCTTGTCCTCCGGGATGCCTGTCCTGTTTCCTGCATAGCAGGTGTTAGATTTCCAAAGCAGGTGGAGGGAGCCAAGCTCGGAACTTGACAACGTCCTCATGTAAAACCACCCAATCTGAGCCCTGTCCAGACCTCACCCCCAGCGACACTGTCTACCTGTTCATGACCGTGGGTCGACGGGCCTGCCATTGCACAACAACTTCTACAGGCTGGGAGCCCTGGGCAGAGAGGGCCCCTCTCCTAAGTCTGAAAGGACCTACAGCTCCCAGGAAATCCTCCTTTTTCGTTAGGGGCTTTCTTGCCTCATATGAATAGGGCACAGAAACAGGTCCTCATATGCAGTGGCCACATCTTTTAGGGGTGGGAGCTAACCTCTCATAGAAGGTTACTTGTTTCTTAGACCTGTTAGCAATTGATACCCTGGTTCAAACGCCCAGCAAGCCCATTCATGTGCTGCAAACCTGATCCATATGCAAGGTGGCTGCCAGGATTAACATTTCCCTGGGTGCCCACCAAGAATGTCAGTGACACAGCAGAGCCATGTGTTCATGGGCAGGGAAGGTGACACAGAGAGAGTTTGAATTTGGGAAGAACCAGGAGCACTTTTAAAGTGCAAGGACCTCTTGTATGTCCACTGTTGTGCTAAGTCACTTAGTTAAGGAGGAGCTCTGGCTTGACCTGAATTTAAGAGTAGATGGTCCACCTATACAGAGCACAAGCCACAGGTGATGGCGCAGGTAATTGTAGGAGGTGAAAGACGTTAAGACTACTGTCTTTGCTATTTCTAGAAGTCAGGGTGAAGGCCTTAGAAAGCACAGGAAGAGTGTGTGATCACGGTGGGGCTCTGGTTAGAAGACTGACGAGACCCAGGTGGAAGAGGGTCCGAATGGTGGTGTCTCGCACAGATGTCACAGCTGAGACCCAAGGCAGGACTTGAAGCAGAAACAGGGTGGGGGTACCTGGGGGCCAAGGAAGAACCAGTAACCCTGGTGCAAGGTTGTGTCCAGAGCAGGTCTTGGGGGTGAGAGTAAACCAGCTTAGCTGCCCTGATGAACAGAGGGAGTTAATGGAACCCTGACCCAAGAGTGTCCAAGTCACCAAGGTCTCAGGGGAGGGGATGAGAGGTGGGTTGGTGTGGGGGAGCCTCGGGGGTGAACAGATTTACACTTCAGTCAGAGAAGAGGCAAACAGACCACCTGACCTCAGAAGGAAATGATGGAGTTCTGAAGTCAAAGGAGACAAGTCAGTGCAGGAGGAAAGAGAACTTCCCCAGGGGGGTGAGGAGTCCCAGGAAAAGAACAGCCCAGGATGGGGCCCAGCAGGGAAAGGCTGCTCCACATCCTAGGTTTTCACACAGTGCAGTGTGGGGAGTCTGGTGGCTCTCGGGCCCATGCTGCTGTTGGAGCCTGAATGCTGCTTTCCCAGGAGACGGAGGCCCGGGATTTGTCCTTTAGCTTTCCTTTAGGCCACATGGTGACCTCTTCAGTGAAAGATTCTAGGAGCTTCTGAGGCCAGTGGAATATTGCCCACGTGTGTTTCACTAAGGGCACAGAAAGATACGGCACTGAGCGTGCTTGACTGTCTTTGTGTCTGCTTTGGTGGGGTAGGGACACCTCTTCCTGCTGTTGTCATTTTTATCATGTAAATAAATGAGTCACCCTGAGCCTTGGTGTCACCCTTTTCTCTGTTTCTAAAAAGCCTTTTCCTCTGGTGCAGTTGTGTGGAGGACACAGACATGCATACGTGCACACACACACAAGCATGCACACACACACAAGCATGCACACACACAGAAGCATGCACACACATGAGCATGCGCACACACACAAGCATGCACACACACAGAAGCATGCACACACATGAGCATGCGCACACACACAAGCATGCACACACGAGCATGCACACACACACGAGCATGCACACACATGAGCATGCACACACACGAGCATGCACACACACGAGCATGCACACACACGAGCATGCACACACACACGAGCATGCACACACGAGCATGCACACACACTAACATGCACACACACACGAGCATGCACACACATGAGCATGCACACACACGAGCATGCACACACACACGAGCATGCACACACACACGAGCATGCACACACACACAAGCACCACATGCATCCCATAGACAGATGCCTCTGATTGCCTCTGTTCTGCTGACATCAGGCCGCTCCCACTATATGCCACATGATGTGTGGAAAATATGTTAAAAACTCTACCATTTGTGTGTGTCTCCTCCACGAACCATCAGTAGAGTTGAATGCCTCCAGCACACCAACTGCTCTGTAGATTTTGTTCTGATTATAAAACACTGAATGTGAAAAGCTAAGCATATAGAAGGAAGAGTTATCCTCTAGTTTGTGTGAAGTCAGCAGTGGAATAAACGCTGTGGCCCGTACGTGGATGTTTATCTGCTTTATTTGCTCCACCTCACCGTCACACCGCAGAGCTTTGTCTTCCGTGCCAGGGGCTTCGTGTTGCCGGGGGTGACAGTGGATTATTCCTATAAGCAAGTGTTCTATCCATTATTAAATTGATTATTCAAATTTCACTTAAAAAAGGAGCCAGATGGCAATTTTCCATTATTTGTTGCTACTGACAACCACCAACCCTAAACTGAAAGGTTTTTTCTTTTTTTCTTCTGCTGGCTGAAGAGGCTGCTGTGTCTCCATGCAGGCAGAACGCAGGTCCCATATTAGAAACAAACAGCCAATTGCCAGACGCGACCGCTGTTACTGATTCTTGTGGAGCGGCCTCTGCGTCGACAGAGCTGTTGTTCTGATGGCCCGGGCCGGCTGATCCGCGTTCGGCAGGCTGACCTCCCCCGTCGGCGTGCGGGTGTGCGCATTGCTGTTATTTAGTTGTCACGACAGCAAGGAGCACGTTTTTACATGTCCAGCACCCTGGGTATTTTAAAATCCTAATAAGCGTGCCTTGCTAATGAATCAGGGTAATGGTAATCCTGGAAATAATGGTTTTTAAAATTCTAAGGGAGGCTTGAAATCTAAGTGCAACATAATTGCTTGTGATACGCAGGAAACATGTGCCTGTGCTGCAGGCCCTCGCCCGGGTGCCCGCTGGCTCCTGCTCTCCGTGCCTGCTCTGCCGTCTGTGTGGGGGCAGCGGCCGTGGCACTTCCAGGGCACAGCCTCTCAAAGCCGCACTTGTCAGGCCCTCTCGTGGCTGGGCCGAGCCTGGCCTGCGTGTTGCTGTGCTGGAGACCTGCTATGGATCCACCTTTATCTTCTTCAGTAGCTGATTTTAACGCTATTGTGTGTGTCAGTGCATCTGTTCAGAGGTCGTTTGCACCTGCACAAGCGGGAATTGCTTTAAGTAACTGAAGCTAGGAAGGCAACCGACTGAGCTCCTGCATGTCACCGGCTTTCACGTTCACGACTCCGGCACCACCCTATGTTGGGTTGGATGACCTCGCCCAACAGGGTTACATAAAAGAGACTCCCTGCTTTCTCTATGAAATGCAGGCACACAAAAGCCTTTCGGGGCATCTGAGAAGATTAAACCTGTGGCCTCCATAAGTTCTAGGGGGTTTTTGGAAACTTCCACTCAGTGGTCAGCTAATCCCCTTGACCTGGAGAGAAAACTAATATGTCTTTTGGTTGGTGGTGCTGAATTCAAATTCTAGCCCAAAGAATTCAGCTCCTTCTGCCTTTGTAAAATCAGAGTCATTTTCTCTTTTGGAGAAAGCCTGACTGTCCGGGGAGAACTGGGTGGGAGATGACTGCTCTGCTTTCCTAAGAAAGGGGAGCACTCTCAAGTAATTAACAGCTGATAATGGCTCCATACTGAATTTACCCCCAGGGCTACTTCTTCCAGACCCCCAAAGTGAAAAAAACCCTTTAGTACCAGGAAACACTTCCAGGTAGAAAGACTGTTTACATATTGCTCACCAGAAGTTCATGCATTCAGAATACCTGTTCTGGCCATGGTAAGAAACAGGATGTCAGCATATAAATGCTGTGGTGATGAAAACATGTTACATTTCTAATCAAATATTGCAAACATGCATTAATCAGTATTTCATAGTTCATTACAGTCTGACTAATTTTGAAATCCCTCATGTAAATTGATTAAATGTCTTCTGCAGGCAGATAAATGGGCTTTTGTTTTAAGCAACCTTTATTGAGAAAACCACACTTTTTGTGACTCAATTCTTGCACACTTGTGGCTGGAGTGCTCATAGGCTATTTCTTGATCATCTAGAATTTTCCAGTATGCCACCGACTGGCAAAATGATGGTAACACCCTCAATGGGCCCCAGGTATTTAGTGAGCATCTACTTTGTTCTGAGAGAGAAGTGGGGGAAGCAGGAGGTGTGATCCCCTCCTGACTGGAGAGATGAACAACTAAAAGCAAGAAATATACACACTTAATCAAAGACCAGACTGGAGAACAGCCTACAAGTTTTCTTTACATTCCAAAAATATAAACCAACTCTGGGTAGCTTTTTTAAAAGGAAGGTGGTTATTTATTGGCAGGATTCTGGGGTCATTTTCATGTTAAACCATGGAGAGGGTGGGGCATCTGGAACCAGAGTCTCAGTGCTCTTGGGAAGCTCTGTCTTTGCTTTATGACTTGCTTCCCTGAGTGTCAGCCTCCTCACAAGCCTGGCCCCCGTCCCAGGTGGATCTGGACTCGCTTCCCCAGTGGAAAGACGCTTTCGCCACCTGCCCCAGTTAGAAACTCCTTGGGAATGACTCTATTGGCCCAGCTTATCACTTGGACCAATCACTGTGGCCTCCAGAAGGGCTCTGACTGGCTCAGCTGACTCACTTGGATGAGTCACTGTGGCCTCCCAAAGACTGCGATTGGCTTTGCTGGGTCAACTGTCCACAACCTCAGACCGCAGGTCCTGAGGGATGAATGAGCCCAGGCCTCCTGCCAACGCCTGGGGCTTAGCAGGAGCAGTGGGAGTCAGATCTTCCCTGGAAAAGGGGACTTGGCTGTGTGACTCTGAGGGTGCTGTCAGGGGAGCCTCCCATGAGGAGCTGGGTCTTTAGGCAGGGAGGGGCCCTCGGGAAATGCAGAGGGGGTCTGAGCATACCGGGTGGGGGGTGCGGGACGGTCTGACCGGGAAGACAGTGGATGGGGACCATTAGGAGACACAGGAAACCAGGAAATGCTAGATGTTGCCGAACAGAGGACCGGGATGGAGGGCAGGCCTGGGCGAGCGGGTGGAGGGAGGCGTGTGCAGCAGTTGGTGCTGTGGGCACGTGTGGAGGGCAGAGGCTGCCCAGGACACGGAGAGTGGGAGGGAAGAGGCAAGGCCCAGCGGCCTCCCAGGAGCAGAGGCAGAGCTGCTGTCCGAGGCGAGGATGGCTATTGAACTTGAAACCTTTTGAGAGCGGGGTGTTTGGGAAAGAGATCTATTTGGGGGGATACAGTAATACATAACAACTAAAATGGTAGTCTACACATACTGAGTATTTTTATGTTTCACACACTGATCTAAGAGTTTAGATGCATTAACTCATCTAACACGGCCAAGGGACTCTGTCATGTGAACAACATTTCATCCCATTTACAGAGACTGAAGCTGGGCTCAGAGGAGCTGAGCAAGAACTCGCTGTCACATGAAGTCTGGCTCCATCATCTGCTCAGAATCAGTCCCGTTGGTGGCAGGTTGAGCTTTGGGTGACACCGGCCCACCTCGTGCATGGTGTGGTGTCCAGGTTGGTAGACAAATGCTGGGGGAAGTCGAGGGTGACGAGAGACCGGGTCAGAAGAATGGACACTGTGGTTTGGAACTCAGCAGGATGGAGAGCTGGTGTGTTTGCCAAAAAGAGTGTCTTCTTCAAGTGAGAGGCTTTCTCAAGGTCTTGCCTTTTGACAGAAGAAAGACTAGAGAGTGATTCCAGTGTGGACCCTGCACCTCGATGAGTGGGCTAAAGGTGGGGACAGATGGACCCTTCAGGTGAGGTTTTTATTTTATTATCAGAGGAGACACAGGAATTCACTGGATGAATTCCTTGAGCTCATTGCTCAGGATGAAGATGAGCTTTCTTTGATAGGCAAATTATTTAAAAAGTAAACTTTATAGCAGATGACATGCAGATATAACAAAAACTTCCAAGGCGGAGTGAGAATGATAGTTTTGTGAAACATTGGGTCGAGGTCCGATTTCTGCTGTCCTGGTCCCATCCTGCTCCATTTATCACCAGACTGTCACCTCCGGCTCATAGTCCTCCCCGTGGCAGCCACAGCCGACTTCACCGTCCCCCCACGCCGGAGCACCAGTGTCCGCCGCCTTTCCCTCCTGCGGCCTGCCTGCCCCCAGATTCAGTCCCTCCATCAGAGTCCGCCCCTGCTTCCTTGGCTTAGTCCAGGACTAGCTCATGCTGGTGCCCAGGGGTCCCTGCAGCTGATGTAGGCGAACTGATTCTTTTTATTTTTATTTTTTAAATAAATATGTCTTTTTTTGATTTCAGAGAGAGGAAAGGAGAGGGAGAGAGAGAGAGAAACATCAGTGATGAGAGAGTCATTGATCGGCTGCCTCCTGCAAGCCCCCCACTGGGGATCAAGGCCACAGCCGGGCATGTGCCCTGACCGGGAATCGAACCCCGATCTCCTGGATCCTAGGTCCATGCTCAACCACTGAGCCACACCCGGCCGGGTGGCAAACTGATTCTTAAACATACCTGAGTGTTCACTCTTTTTGGTGAAAATTATCGAAGCTTGGATGGAGTTTTTCCTTTGAAGAATGAATGACCTCTTCAGTATTCAGCATGAGACTCAAGTAATGGTGGGCTGGAGGCTGCAGCCTGAAGTGGCCTTTCTACTTATCACCTGGGTGACAGGTGTGGTGGCCGCAGGCAGGACCAGCCGTCTGCAGGGGCGAGTGGAACGGATTGGCTTCTTTTGAACAAATCACGGGGAATCCTGGAGCTGGGATCTGCCCTCAAAGTGGCCTCCAATTTTTATTTATTTTGATTTCTCTTTTAGATCATCTGCTTTATGTGGAGAACAGAGTGTCCCGAGCTTACTTTTTTCTTCAACTTTTCAGTCTGATCTCCTCATTGCTAAGTTCTGAGGCTATGGAAAAATTGATCCAACCTTCCATGTGTCATTAATAAAGTTATGATATGCGTTCTGCCCTGAGGATGCTATGATGCGGAAACCACAGATGCGCAGGTCAGGCCTTTCGTCCTTTTGTCTGAGAGATACCACTTGTATCTGAATAATCCGCTTCCCATCGTCACCCGAGGAAGGAAGGGACCAGGTGCAAAGGTGAGATTTTTGTTTCGAACGCTGCTATGCCTTTGTTTACCTGGATTCCTTCCCAGTGAGCAATGAGCAGGCCCCGGAATGCGCGCCTTCCACATCTGAAATACTAATAAACCTCAGGCCCACTGCACTCGGCGTGGCAACCTTTCCCTTATCCTGCCATCTAAGGAAGCTCTCGTGCCACTGCGGTGCCAAGGGCGTCTTCCGGGAGGACGGAGGCGCTCGGTTGGGTTTCACGTCAGATCAGTCGCTCCAGACCCGCCGGCCCTCGCTCTCACTTGGCTCGACACTCAGCATCCGCCCCAAGGAGGCCGTGTTCATTCCTGTGCGTCTCGTGGGCTTCTTTCATAAAGGAGATTGGACCAGGTGTGCGGGGATGGGGTGGGGTGGGAGGAGCGGTGTGCGGAGGTGAGGGCGTGAGGGCTAGAGAGGGGCCTGGGGCACAGGCCTCAGAGCCTGCGGGGTGCAGCGGTGCCGGGCGGTGTTGCTGGGAAGAGCAGAGCATCCCAGCCTTCTTTGTCCTCATGTCCTTTCCTGGCCCCACCGTCTGTACCCAGGGCTCTCCTTCCTCTCCTCCTAGCCTCAGGGACACAGTGCTCCAGTGCCAGCTCCCTGCCTTTCCCAATGGCTTGAGCCAACAGGGCTCTGTCCCTTCCAGCATCAACTCCTGGCCCAACTCTGGAACCACGTGATCCCTCCCTCTGAGTTTGGTTTTGTTCCTTAGCTCTTCTCATGGGGTGATGAGAGCAAGGGCTGCTTCTCTAGGGCGAGGCCCACAGACTTGGGTTCTGGGCAGGGGGTTCAGTTTGGACACAGACGATGAGGGCGTCACAGGGTCAGCTGCCATCGAGTGTTTAGGTTGGATCAGTGCTGCCAACCGTTTTCTTTAAAAAACTAATCAGGATTTGGGGGTGGAATTTCCTGGGGTTGGCAATCAATCCAATAACAGTTTTAAGCATGAGTTGGCCAACCAGTCTGTTGGTGGCCGACCTAGCCCTTGGCCTCGGGGAGAGGGTGGGCATTGCCTTGCTGGCGGCAGGTATCCGCCTCTCCCATAGCCCAAGGGTGCAGAGTTGTCGCAGGCTGGGGAGCCGCTGTGCCATCTGGCTCCTCATCTCTCAGGAGGATCTTCGGCTTCCTCTCAAACTCCCACTCCTGTGGGTGGGACCACCTTGGCTTTCCTGGCAGCATCATTAAGGGAAAGAAAACAACCATAAAGTGTTTCATTCAACTCTGTGAGGATGGCCAAAGAGCTAAGAGCCTCTTAGGCAGACTCCCTCCAAGACATTTGGGTCCCTTCTATAAATAAAGCTTTAGACAATTTCAGAAAAGCATATTTATTTGTGTGATAGATGTAAGGGCCCCTCCCGTGCCTTCAGCCCTGGGCCGTGATCTCAAGCACGCAGCTCCCTCCTCGGAGTTTGCCTCTTTCTGGGCCGCGTTCGATCCGGGTCGTCCTCACGCAGGCGGCGGATGCCAACTGGAAAGGGTTAATAAGAGGTGGCTGAAGGACTCTGAGCCAGCAAGGCATTTCTCAGGTGGCTGATGGCTAAGGGGAAGGGGTGGGGGCAGGGGGAGGAGCTTGTCCTGTTTTGCTTAAACCGGCTGGAAAGCAGGAGAGGAAAGGAGGGCCCAGGGCGAGAGCCGGGTCTCCCAGGAAGCCGCGCTCCCCTGGGGCTCGCCCAGGCCCCGCGGCCCGCGGGAAGAGCTGGCTCCCGGCGGAGGCCCCTGCGGCTGGCCGGCTCTGCGCTCTGGGCCTGGCCCGTGTCTGCAGCGGCTCCACCGCGCCTCCGGCCCTCATAGACTGGATGGCCCCTCTTCTGGCCTGACGACCAAAACGTCTGCAGACTTCCACGTGCCATTTCTCTCTGGTGGCTTTACCTGCTCAGGGACGGCCAGTGGAAACATTGACTAAGAGACAATCAGGGGACTCAATCACAATCCCAGCCTCAATCTGCCATGTGCCACCTGAAGCCTAGTTCTGTCTCTTTGTTCACATATCGCTCTCCAGCTCAGGACTGGGCATCCCTTGAATGCAGCCTTTCAAGGGGCTCCCCTGGCAAGAAGACCTTCCAGACACGGGGCCTGAGAGAGCAGCTATGTGTCCCCACCCCCTTCATCTCGCCCAGCGTTAGGCACGACCTTCCTTCCTTTCTTTTTTTAAAATTAGCCAAACGACGTGTGTGAGGCTTCATGGAAACAGTGATTTTCTTGGAAAACCTGGCCTTTACGAAATCCCAGAGTGGGGGAGTCCGGGGAGGGGGCACTTGGAATAGTTTGTGCCACTGAGCAGGGCTCAGTGTAATGAAAGGACCCCGTGCAGCCTGGGAGCAGGCAGGTAATTGTCAGAGGGGCTTGCCCACCTGTGAAACTGCTCCTGCTGGTGGGACGTCAGAGCCCCCGAGGCCCTGGCCGCACAGCAGCAGGCTGGGGCAGGCTCCTTGCTCCAAGCTACAGGGAACAGACATGTGATTTCAGACACTGGGGGGAAATAAACTGTTTGTTCCAGGACTTGAACAGATTCAAAACATCTAGAAAAATGTACGCTTCTGCTCGCACTGTGCTGTCCCTCCTGCGGTGATCTCCCTCCCGCATGCTAACGGGATGCGTTTTCTCTCGGTGCTGCGGCTACCTCTTCTGCTACTTTCCAGGTCACTAATTTTTCTGCTTAGAGTTCACTCTGTTTAGACCGATATGCTGTCTCTTTTAATGAGGTTATTTCTGGGTTATTAGCCTTCCTGTTCTGATACCTTATGTGGAGGCTCTAACTGACGTAAATCAAACGCAGCTTGCAGAGCAAAATCAAAGTCATTCTTCAGATATTTGGTGGATCTCAGGGCATCGCAGGATTTCAGTTTTAAAACTACTTTTCAACAAGAGGTTACATGTAGCTAATAACACAAATAAATCCTTTCTTATTGGTAAATTAGCAGGTTCAAAGAAGTGGAAATTGAAGGAGAGCATTGGCATTTTGGTTTGCTGAATAAGCTTTAGACAGAAATTAGACTGAAGAGTATGGAGTGGGAGGGGTTCCAGTGTGCAGCTCGCTAACCTCACGGGCATGTTCTTACCATGGCGTTCTGACATGAGCCATTACGCTTTAGTTCATTTTTACAGATGTTTTTCTGGACGTACTTAACGAAGAGGGACACAGTGAAGGCACAGAATTTCCTCCAGGCCTCTCAGAGGTCTCGTGGTAAAATGTGGCTCCCCCGGGAGAGGTCTCTGTGGTCACTGGGCCGTCCCAGGGGCCGCGCTGGTGGTCGCGTTAGCAGGAGGAGGCTGCCTTTTCCTCAGCTTGCTCCTGGGCATTAGCCCCGTCATGGGAGATTAGAGGATCAGGCATATTGTTTGATCTCAAAAGAAAAGAAAAATATGGCTTGGCTCTCTTTTTCCCTTCAGGTCTTGTTCATTCATTATGCCCCCCACCTGTCTCAGAGAGAAACTGTCCCACGCCTGGGCAGGTGTGGCCAGCGCAGAGCTGCTCAGAGAGAGCTCTTGGGAGAAGGCATGTCTGTGGGGCTCGGGGACTCTTGGTGGCCACAGGTTGGATGGCAAATGGGGAAGGTGGGGGTGGTCGGGTAACACTGGGAGGCAGCACCACTGTGGGTGGTGTTGGTACCCGGGAGATGTAGGAGTTTTTACTCCAGGGTTAAATGCCAACTCCGTCCCTTAATAACTATGTGACATCAGGGAAGGGCCTTACCTAGTGGTTAAAGCGTGAGAAACTCCGGAATGAACCAACCTGATCCAACTCTCAGATCCCCAGTGTCCTCCAGAGTCGTCCCCTGCCTCTGTGCTCCCAAGATCTGCCATGGCCCCTGTTCTGGCCAAGTGATAACGTCTCCTGGGCAGGTGTGTTCAGTGGAACTCATGAATGGGAACAAAAGCAAGGCATAAACTGCCAGACACAGTGTTAACATTCATTGTGGGGTCTTGACCATTGTGGGGTCTTGATCATGGGGGTCTGAAGAGGGTCCAGGAGCATGTTGCCGTTCCGTGTTGTACCCCAGCCTCACGGCTGTGGAAGGCCAGTCACAGCCGGGGTCAGAGCTGCAGGAGCACGGCTGTGGGCCACGTCTCCTTTCTACACCTGAGGGTGGAGAGGCCAGACCAAAGGGAAGGCGGAAGCCTGTGCTCAGAATCACGGTCTTCACCCAGGAAGACACCTCTTAGCAGAGTGTTCCCACGTCCCACCACCCTCACCAGCTGTGCCCTGAGTCCTGCCTGCCTGAGGCGCGGGACCAACCTAGGTCCTGACAGTGTGTAGCTGGTTTGTAGCCATGTGTCCTGTCTGCAGCATGAGCTGAGTTCAGGGTCTTCCTACGCCACTGTCTTGGGCCACCATGGTCTAACCTCTCCTGAAAACTGCACGTGAAATTGCCATACGAAGCTTATACTCTTGGACTTCCATCCCAGAGACGTGAGTCTGTGTTGGTGCAGCACCTGTGTGAGTGTTCACAGTGGCTTTGCTCACAAGAGCCCCAACCTGGAGACAGCCAGTTGTCCCTCAGGGGCCCAGAGGTTAGGATGGGGCATACACGCATGGAGTATTATCTAAAACGAAAATGAGAGGACCATTGATACAGACTGCAGCTTGGGTGGATCTCCCGGGAACGATCCTGAGTGAAACAAACACAGTCTCCGCATGTTACATAGCAGGTGATTTCTTACAAGGCTTTCACATGACACAGCGTTACAAATGCCAGAGTTGGGGACAGGGGCGGGGCGTGTGGGGAAGGAGGAGGGTGTGACTGTGAACTGGCAGCTCCAAGGCTCCTCGGTGCTGATGGAACGCTTCTGTATCTTGACTGTGGTGGCGAATACGTGAACTTATACATGGGATTCAATGTGTAGGACTAAATACACATACACAGCAGTGAAGCTGGGGACACCTGAATGAGGTCTGTGGGTCGCATCGATGTCGGTATCACGCTTATGACACCTTGCAGTTTGCACAATGTTACGGCTGGTGGACACTAGGAGAGGGTACGTGGATCTCCCGTATTACTCCTTTCACTGGAATGTGCCCCTATAATTATTTCAATAAAATTTTAATTTAAAACAATGAGCCTTTTCATAATTTTACATATAAAACCTAAGGTTAGGAAAAAGAGGCAGTTGTCACACAATGTCACAAATTGTGTCATAGCTCATCCATCAGCGCTGCTGTAAAGTGCATGCAAATGTCTTTGAAGGCATCTTCAGGCTGTGGAAGTCTATGGGGCACCTGGAGTCAGGCTGGGAGCACGAGGCCCTCAGCCTGGGCTCGCTTCGTCTCTTCTCCGCCCCACGGTGCAGCACTCACTCTGCTGGCTTCGATGCCTGTTTTCCACACCAGGTCATGGGGCGCTTCATCTGAAACCAGGAGAATCAAAACGGGGCTAGTCAGGGGGCCTTGAAGCCCTCACTGGCTGGTCAGGCCCTGCTCTCAATGCAGAGGGTCCCGTGACTGAGTGGGCACAAAGCCAGGTCATGGAAGCAGCCTGTGCCGTGAGGAGTGGGACTGAACCAGGAGTTACCCCCAGGCCTCAGGGCCAAGTGTACCTAGCAGGTCCTCAGCATATGTGCAGATGGACATGGACACTTGGTAAATATCACCTGCACATGAGGCGTGGTGACGCTAAGGTGCCCAGGGGTGTCCTAAGGGCGATTCCTCAGGTTTCTCCAGGCCTGTGCATGTGCAGGGAACCCAGAACCATTTCGGATGGGGCTGCGGATGGGCTGGCTTCGTCTCCAGCCATCTGAGCGGAAGTCAAGGGTTTCTGCAGGGACCGTTCTTCCACAGGTGCTCCTGCAGCATCGTAAACAAGATGGAAGGGACAAGCTACATCTGTCTGTTTGCAATTAAAAAACCCTTAAGGACAGACAAGATGGCGCGGAGGCTCCACACCTGCTGCAGGGGGCCAGCATCCCCCAGCCCTTTTTATTTGGCTTCGTGTGTGCAGCTGAGAGGTGGGCCCAGCGCCGGCTCTCTCAATACCAGCTGCGTGAGGACGTCAGAGCCATGCCTAGCCCTGCAGGATCAGGAGCTGTGTTGTCCTCCCTGAGGGGGCCGGTGACCTCTCTGTGGCCTGTGATGACCCCTGTCTCCAGGGCACCACCAACCTGCCTTCGTGGCATGGTGTGCTTAAGAAGTAGGGAAAGTCCCCAGGAATCTGAAAAGATGACGACACAGTGCATACAAAATTCAAAATAAGATTCTCTTTTCCAAAAATGACAATTTAAATGTAAGTTGGAATGAATATATCTTCTTTCTTGATTTTACAACCAAGTTCTGGATAAGCTCACCGAAGCTATGCTTTCCTCCTGGGTGGGGGCCCGGGCTCTGTGCTCCCTCTGCCTGCTGAGCCCTGCAGCCCTGTGTGGTCCAGTCATCCGTGAACGGCAAGCTCCAGGGGGCAGGACTCAGCAGCTTCATCTTGTGTCCCCGCCCCGGATGAGGTCTGGAGCCCCATAGCCTTTGCGTGATTCAGTCACAGTAACTCAGTGGTCATTAAATCCAATTCCAGAACTTTTCTCAAGATGTAGCTGGACTGGACCAGGAGTCAGACCACACTTCCAGCCCACACAGCACATAGCCATTGACTGAAGTGGTCCCTGGAGTCTTCAAAGATCTACGTTTGTGCCTCTCTGTGGCATGGGGACCGAGAGGGATGACCCACATGATGACTCACATGCCCAGCTTTGCCTGTCTTTAGTTTTTAAGCCTATATTGACTTTGAGTTAAAAGAATTAGGAAACAAGGTGGGCCATTGTATCAGTCAGTCATCAAATA
Organism: Miniopterus schreibersii; assembly: GCF_964146895.1. Taxonomy (NCBI): domain Eukaryota; kingdom Metazoa; phylum Chordata; class Mammalia; order Chiroptera; family Miniopteridae; genus Miniopterus; species Miniopterus schreibersii. The sequence goes on along the minus strand of NC_138121.1, from coordinate 39,871,469 downwards.
AGTTAATAAAAATCTAGGACGTCCTCGGGCAGGTGGGTGGGCCTGCTGCCACCTGTGTCGGGAGTGTGCCTGTGCTGCCTCTCCTAACCCACGGGCCAACCTCCGACCTTCAGCTTCCTAGCTTTCTGGTCAAACCTGAAGCTCTTCTCATGGCTTCTTCCCCAGCCTCTAACCAACTTAACAGCTTTGGGGACCCGATAATCTTCATTCTTCCACCCAACTTCCCTCTATCCCTTACATTGTGTTTGCACAGTGGCCATTTCTGCTTGGCATCACCTGGGAGGGCACAGTGACGTGTGTTGAGCACCAGCATTGCCCAGGTGGTCCCTGTTGACACAGCTGTTCACAAGAACAGGAAAGAGCACCTCCTCTTCACTTTGAGTTGAATTTGTTTTTGTTCTGTAAGACTGCAGAAGTCCAGGCTGGTGACGCCTACCTGAAAACCTAACCCTAACAAAAGAAAGCCTTTGCTCTCTAAACGACATTAGCTGTCTGCCAATTTCGGGTATAAATTGTCTCTCAACTTAGACTTCCCCCTGCATGACGCCCTTGTCACAAATGTCACGGTGTCAGGTGACACTGGGAGAGAAAAGAACACACGATGCTACTTAGTTTCCTTAATCTGCGTGGCAACACCAAGGGAATGAGGCACACTATTGATTTTCTTAGTTAGGATTTAAAATCTTGACTTCTTTCCACAGAATTAAATGTTTCAAACCGATATCCCCGTCTTTACAGTCGCATCTTTAATTTAGTTGTTATAATTAGGCATTAACGGCTGTCAGTAGGACAGCCAGTTAGAGAGCATTCTGTTCTGCTTGTCCTGATTATCACAGTCTAGATGTAAAGTAAATTAGAATGAAAGACTATACAGTCCAATTACAGATAAAAGCAGCAAACTGCACTGTTGTAATTAGATGCCAGGACTATTTTTCTTAGATTTTGTATCTCTGTGGACCCTTCTTGGAGCTACTTGGCTGGAGCCATGGCTGAAAGGCGTCAGGATGGACCTGAGTCATTGCAGCCACACTGTCTCTTCCAAAACTTGGACTTCAGACGGGCTCGCTTCCCGGGAACCTTTCTCACCCGCGCCCGCCAGGACCTCCTGGGGCTCCCTCCTCTGGGGCCAGGGTCTGCAGGCATCCCTGCTTCTCACTGCCTGGGAGCGCAGGCCGTTGGTCGAGACAGGAGCAAGGGCAGCTTCTTTGTGTGTCTCCGGCTGCTCCTACTCCCCACCTCCTGCCCTTCCTCCTCTCCCTCCTCCTCTTCATTGATGTCCAGTCTTAGTATTGCTCTGCCTCTTGAGCCTGGATAGTGGGCAAAATCATGCTTTCAAGACCGGTGTGGAATGTGCGAGATAAGTGAGGATATGCTAGGTGTGCATGTGCATCACACACACACACACACACGCACACACACACACACACACACACACACGCATGCACATCAGAACTAAAGAGGAACCTTACCCCCTGAAAATGTTCTAGGAGAAACCACTGTTAATTTAGGAAGATTCGTTTTTCCATGATTCATTAATTTCCCAGAGATCATTTAAGGTGTGATCCAAGCATATATTTTCTTTTGCTACCAAACGGATCTGACCTCTTACTAATTTTGCCTACAATTAGTTTGGTGTAATTACCGCCACTTACAATTCAGTCTGCTTTCACTAAAAAAAATTATTGTTCACGGGGTCATAAAACTCTCTAAAAATTGCTTAATGAGAAATGGAGTCTTGGGAATGTTGCACCAGATAAGCCTGGCCATTAAATCCAGGGCTCCCCTGTGAGTGAGGGGTAGTTTACGCCAGAGGCTCTTCAGCAGTATGTGTTTGTGCATGAATGTGCATGTGTGCATGGGTGTGCATGTGTGCATGTCTGTGCATGAGTGTGCATGTATGTGTTTGTGCAGGTGTGCACACATGGGTGTGTGTGTGCATGTCCTCTGGGCTCATCTGCCCACCTCTGCCCCATTTATCTCTCTCCAGCCACACCAGCCACCCCTCAGAGGAGCCCAGGCTGCCCTGTGCCTGGAGGTCCCCCTCTTACCTCTTCATGACTCTGTTCCTGGAGGGGACCCTCTGCCTGCCCCCTTGCTTCCTGCGTCCTCACCTGCCTTCATTTTTATCATTGCACCTGTCACTCCTGACCTTACCTGCTCTAGGGCCAGGGTATAGAAGGGACTCTGCCACCTAGCAGCTCTGTGGCCTTGGCCAAGTCACATGACCTTTGTGTCTGTCTCTCTTCATCTGCAATGAGGGATGAGAGTGCTGATAGTGCTGCCTGGTGCTCTGGGTGAGAGGACCCAGCACCTGGAAAGGGCTGAGAATGGTGTTCGGCAGAGAGAAGGCACTCAGGAAGTGTTGGCCATGCTCCTTTTTATGATTGTGCCCATATATTATTTAGTTACATAATTTGTATAGTATACATGTAATATGTAATAATAATTAGTAGTAGTCTGTTATCCCTGGTGAACCAATGCAGAAGCCGGTACACGGCTCAACCCCTAGATTGAACGAAGGGTCCCCACGTGCCTTCCACACCCTGCCAGCCAATGACACACAATTATGCACATGCGCTGAGTATTTTCTTTTTATAAATGTGTGGCCCAGACCTTTGTTATCTCCTGCAGTACTTTATAAAGATAAGGACTATTTGGCCAAAGTAACCAACCAAAGTCTGCCCAATCTAAATCAAGAATTCCTGCCTGACTGGCCCCACATTTTCCAAAATTCTGGGGGAAAATAATTTCATTTGCATGGAATTCACCAGTGCATTGTGTAAGGGCAATTTACCAGTGACAGAGCTGGGACTTCGTGCCGATGCCCAGGATGCACAGAGCCCTGGCGCTTGCATGTGGGTCATGATAAATGGACTTCTTTGTTCATGCTGCTTAAATCTGGGTGTTCTCTCCAAGGCAGGAGTGCTCTTTCCAAAGTGTCTTTCTTTATGAAAAAAGTGGTTCTTTAGTTGCAGTGTTCACTTAAGGGAACAGTATCTTTTGTTGTGGGGAATCTGTTTCCAGCAGTTAGTGCTGGGATTTTGTTAAACTATCCTTTATATTTTGTATCAATCCTTATGTAAAATGCTTGTTTAGAAATAACATGTTTTGTAAAGTGAGACATGGATGTAATAGATTGAATTAGTGATTGAACAGTCATTGAGAAGTGAACTTTGTGGAGTATAAACATCATGTACTTCACCTTTGTCCAGAAACATAGTAGAGAGGCCTCAGCAGTTTTCTGTTGGTTTGGAGAGGGCTGGAAGCAGAGAGCCAAGGTCTGGGTTTACTTTCACCCTGGAAATTCCTGATCCATCCATTGGGGCTCCAGTGCAACTAACAAGTTCTTGGTCATGCGCTTGTGGGCCCTGACATGTCCAGTGTCTTTTCCTTTTGTCCCTGGACAACACATATTTATTGACCACTTACTATATGTCCAGAACTCTTCCCTGTGCTGGGGATACACAGTAAGCAGAGAATCCTAGGTGTCTTCCAACAAATATTCTTGACCACCTGCCCAGTCCCTGGGGCTGCTGTGCTGAGGGTGAGGGGCACATCAGTTTCCACCATTGTGCCCATTCTCAGGTGGAGGGACACTCAGTAAAGACATAAATGATGTAAGGTCAGGAGTGACAGGCACCACAGTAACAATGAAGGCAGATGAGCATACTGGGAGCAAGAGCAGCAGGCAGAGGGCAGGTAGTGGCCTCTCTGAGAATCCCCTATGGGAACAGAGCCATGAAGAGGTAGAACAGGGGGCCTTCAGGCAGAGGGCAGACTGGGCTCCTCTGAAGGGTGGCTGGTGTGGCAGGAGAGAGATGAGTGGGGCAGAGGTGGGCAAATGAGCCCAGAGGACAGGAAAGGTCAGATCACGGTGGCCTCATAGGGTCTTTAGGTTAGGATTTTATTTTATTTTTCTGAGTTTCTTCTTTTTTTTATATTTATTGTTGAAAGTATTACAGGTGTCCCATTTTCCCCCCCATTGACACCCTCCACCTCACTCCCACCCTCTCCCCAGGCCTTTGCCCCATTATTGTCTGTGTCCATGGGTTATGTATATATGCATATAGCTTCTTTGGTTAATCGCTTTTCACCCCCCATTCCCTTCCCTCTTCCCTCTGAGATATGACAGTCTGTTGCATGCTTCAGTGTCTCTGGGTCTAATTTGTCTGTCAGATTATTTTGTTCATTAGCTTCTTCTTAAAGAAGACATTTCAATATTTTATGTAATACTGGTCTGGTGGTGATGAACTCCTTTAGCTTTTCTTTATCTGGGAAGCTGTTTATCTGACCTTCAATTCTAAATGATAGCTTTGCTGGGTAGAGTCATCTTGGTTGTAGATTCTTGCTTTTCATCACTTTGAATATTTCTTGCCACTCCCTCTGGCCTGCAAGGTTTCTGTTGAGAAGTCAGCTGACAGTCATATGGGGGCTCCCTTGTAGGTAACTAACTGCTTTTCTCTTGCTGCTTTTAAGATTCTCTCTTTGTCTTGAACCTTTGGCATTTGAATTATGATGTGTCTTGCTGTGGGCCTTTTTGGGTTCCTCTTGTTTGGGACTCTCTGTGCTTACAAGTCTTCTGGACTTGTAAGTCTATTTCTTTCTCCAGGTAGGGGAAGTTTTCTGTCATTACTTTTTCAAATAGGTTTTCAGTTCCTTGCTCTCTTTCTTCCCCTTCTGTTACCCCAATAATACGAATGTTGGGATGCTTGAAGTTGTCCCAGAGATTCCTTACACTATCTTCATATTTCTGGATTATTTTTTCTTTTTGCTCTTCTGGTTGGGTGTTTTTTGCTTCCTCATATTCCAAATTGCTGATTTGATTTTCGGTGTGCTCTACTCTACTGTTGACTCCCTGTAAATTATTCTTCATTTCAGTTCGTGTAGCCTTCATTTCGAATTGGTACTTTATTGTGTTATTGATGATCTCACTAGTTTCCTCAGTACTCTTACTAAGATCCTTGAACATCCTTATAACCATTATTCTGAACTCTGTATCTATTAGCTTGCTTAGCTCCATTTCATTTAGTACTTTTTCTGAAGATTTCTTCTGTTCTTTCCTTTGTGATATGTTTCTTTACCTCTGCATTTTGGCTTCTTCTAGGTGTTTGTTTCTATGTATCAGGAAGAGCTGCTATGTCTCCTGGAATTGGTAGAGTGGCTTTGTGTAGTAGGTGTCCTACAGGGTCCAGTGGTTCAACCTCCCCAGTCACCTGAGCTGGGCCTTCTAGGTGCTCTCCTGTGTGGGCTGTCTGCACTGTCGTGTTGTACTTGAGCCTTGATTGCTTTGGTCTCACTAGGAGAAATTGACTTCCAGACCAATCAGCTGTGAGGACCAGCTGCTGCTACAGCTGAAGAGCTGCTGTGCTGGAGACACCCCTATGGAGCAGGATTTACTTTAGTGGAGCTTTGGTGTTCACCAAGTGGGCCCCTTGAGTGTGTCACTCATGGATGTAGTAGGGTTGTAATACAGGGTGGTCGAGGCTGACCACCAGGTGCACTGTCTCTGGGGTCTCCTGGGAGGTGCAAAGTCAGCCTGTGCCAGTGCCTTGCCCAGGGCCACACAACATGAGCTACACAGCAATCCATAGATGGCTGCTACTTGTGCTGGGTTTGGAGGTGTCCAGGAGAGGCCAAGCTAGGAACCAATGCAGGCTGCTAGTAGAGCCAAGCCCGGGGCCACTTATGAAGAGGTATGGGGCATGCTGAGGCCAGCTGCTGCTTGTTTGAGAGATTTTGAGAGAGTGCTTGCATAGAAAAGTCCCTGGAAATGGCTTGGATGAGCTTCGAAATACGGAGGGGCGGGTGTCTGGGAATCACCAGGGATGGGCCAAAGGTGTGGGCCAGGTTGATGGAGATTCAGAGAAGGCATCTGCCTGCTGGCTCTGTGGGGGGAGGGCTCATCTAAGGAGCAATGCCCTCTGCCAGCTCCTCTGTGTGTGAGAAAGCTGCCCCTCCAGCTCTTTCCCCGATTCCAAGCAAGTTAGTTCCTCCCCAAATGTCCTAGGTTCCTTTCATGCTGCTGCCCAGCGCTGGAACTCAGTGGGAATGCGTCTGAGTGAGCTCGTGCTCTGGCCCTTTGAGTGGAAAGCCTGGGACTCCCACAGCCTCTATGTCACTCAGCCACAATCCCTGCTGGTTTTTATAGCCCAAAGTTGTGGGACTTGTCTTCCGGCACTTGGAACCCTGGGCTGGGGGGTCTGATGTGGGGCTGGGACCCCTTGCTCCTTCTGGAAACCTCCACAGTCGGGATATCCCTCCTGGGTTTAAACCGCAGCTCCTGGGTGTGGGGCTGGGGCAGCGTCTCTGAGATTCTGCCTGGAATCCACCCCTGTCTCCGCCCCTCCACCCCTCTTACTGATCTTGATGCTTCTTCAGTTTCCTGGTTGTAGAACTTCTGTTCAGCTAGGTTTCAGGAGGTTCTGAGTGATGGTTGTTCTGTATTTTAGTTGTAGTTTTGATTTGGTTGCAGGAGGTAGTGGGTATCGTTGTTACCTATGCTGCTTTCTTGTCTCTCATCTGGATTTTATTTTGAATGTGATGGGAAGCCCTTTGAGGGGGGCCTCAGATTGTCTTCAGACCTTTGCTTGATTTAAATCCACAGGCCAAAGAGGAACCTACAAAGTATTTTGTGGACTTGTGAATGGGGGCCAGGCAGGGGAACAAGAGGGGGAGGAGGTGTGAAGCCACAGGGAGCTTGCCGGGCAGTGGCTGGGCCTCTCTGCAGAGGGCCAATGCTTGCTTCCATCATTGTAGAAGAAAGGCTGAGAGAGTGTGAGAATTTTGGCTCACAAGTTACACCAAACGAGGCCTTCATCAGGCAGTTAGGGGCATTTATGTGTCTAGTAGTTTTTAGCTTGTTTCTAGACAGCAAACTCACAGGCCCCATCTCCGGGGCTGAATGAGGGTCCTAGAATGCCTGTCCTGCCCACACCCATGGGCATGCCATGACACTTGGACTGGCTGGGCAGCCTCTGTGGTCATCCCTTTCCCTTCACAGGCAGGGACAAGTGTCCCAGTGTGTCTGAGTGTCTCTGCATGTTGAAGTCTGTGAGATTTTACAGGCATCCTGTATGGAACTGGGTGTCAGGGAGGAACACGTCCTTGTGTCTTACCTACCTTGTGGCTCCTTTCATCCTTGTCTTTACCTGGTGAGCCCAGGAGGCTTGGAGCAGGAGCAGAAGTGACCTGGAAAGTGACCTGGGTGCTGCTTCTCTCAGCCCTAAAGTCCCATGCCCTTGGCCATGCCCTGTGTACCCTCATTAGTCAGGCTGGGCTGTCCCTGGGTGCCAGAGGCTCAGCCTGCTCCTTAGCTTCCAGCAGATGCAAACCCTGAAGGGGTATGACTGGAAGTCTCTGAGTACCCCGAGCCCCTTTTATTATGGCAAACTTAAGAGTAGTAAATAAAAGCAACAAACAAAATAAAAACACAAAATGAAAAAATAATTAAAACAATAACTATTCCATTCATTCTGAGCACATCATCCAAGATTGCATTAGAAAAAAACTACAATAAAAACATGCTTTTAATCTGATAGTAAAAAAGCCCAATAAAATAAAAATGAGCTCCATTAATGAAAATAATGGCTCTTACCCCAGCCAGTTAAAATGCTGAGCTTATGTGTTTTGGGGTTTGGGGGAGCTGAGGACTGTTTTTTCCCCCACAGCTGGTGATGGATTCGCTTTTGTTACACACTGGAGATGGCCCCAGCTAATTAGTAGTGCTCAATATGGAATCTTACCTTTTGTGTGAGGCCCAAAGAAACTGTGCAGGAAGGCAACCAATTCCTGGGGAAATGGGCAAAAAGAAACCGTTGCTCTATTTAAGATCTGGACTTTAGAAAGGAGCTCAGATGTGTAGCCGTGTGTGTGTGTGTGTGTGTGTGTGTGTGTGTTTCTTTCTCTCTTTCTCCCTTTCTCTCTCCCTTAACCTCATTTCCTCTCCCCTCCTCATCATTACTTCAATTTGCTTTTGCCCCTTTCAGGGAAATGACTTTAATTTTCTTGCAGATGACAGGTGAGCCCCACCTTAGACTCTTTCTTGATAATATGGAGGTATAAATAGGTAAGTATCCAGTAATAAGCAACCTCAAAAAGACCCTTACCTTTTTTTTCTAGAAAAATGTACAGCTGAGCTCAGCTGTCCTCCTGCACCATATAGCTGTGGTCATGGAGGGCGCTCTTCCCTGGGGTCCCACATTCCTTTCTTGCATGTGCCACAAGCGGTAATTTGTAATTACTGTGCGTTTACTTGCTTAATTCTGAATTCCTGGAGTGTAGCTCCAAAAGGAGAAGTTACACCACTCCCAGTCCACATCTCGACCTCTAAAGGCATTGGTGAGAGCCAGCCTCACCAAACCTAGCATAGAACTTGTTCAAAGAAACTGTCCATTTAATCAACCCTCTGCTACCCTCGTAGGGCCCTGATGTCACCACCTCCCAGCGCTTATTTGTTCAAATGAATATTAACATTGTAATTTAGTACCCAATTACATTTCTCTAGTCATAACTGGAAATGCGGTATTAAAATCCTTACATGCTCTCTGGCTATCAGCATGTACCTTTGTCAATATCCCGGGATTGCTGGAGATTTCTTTAATGTACAGTCTCCGTGCTCATATCTCTGCCTGTCGCCCATCCTCCCTCATAACTTATCGATTTACCCTCTGCTGATGTGCGTTCTGTTGGGTTTTGCTTGAATAAAACAGGACATCTGGAGTTGAGCTCTTTCCTAAGGAAGCGTGTGCATAGGTGGTTTTCAAGTGCCAGCCACAGACATAAGATTTTAAGATTTTACCCCTGGGAAACCAGGCAGCCCGACACATGGTGCTCAATAACGTTTATATAATGAATATTCCTCACCTTGTCATATCTCTAGGCCAGTGAGCCTCAGTCCTGGGTGCATGTAAGAAAACATGTATGTTAAAAAAAAATCTTTATTCTGGCTTCATGTCAGAACAATGAAATCCGTGCCTCTATGGATGGGGCTTCCAGATGGTTCCCACAGGCAAGAGGAACCGACACCAGTGCTCCAGGTACGGCCAACATACATACGTTTGAAGGAGCCCGTGCTCTGCACGACCAGCAAATGATCAGAAACTTAGTGCCTGCTTAGAACTTTCTATGAACTGGTTGGCCCTCCTGAAAGAGTGGTGGAGGAGGGAAGGAGGTTTTATATTGCTAAAAATACTTCTAAAGAGGCTGATCTATTAAAAAACGGAGACTGCCCGAATAGTAAATGATACTTGCTGTCCCAACTTCCGGCTGTTTTAGGCAAGTTCCCAGGTCCAGTGAATCCCCCGGTGGGAGAACTAGGTGGACATTGGCACAGGACACAGATGGCTCATAAGCTACAATCCTGACCACAGAAGTCAGGAACACCATCTGGGGCTTCTGCTTTGGAAACATCTCTTTGCAACTGGGGGGGGGGGTGGGAGGGTGGGGAGGAAACACAACAAATGGTATGCCAGCAAATCACCCTCCAAGAAAACGTGTATTTTCTGACAACTCTGTTGTGTTTAGGGGTAGAGTTGCTGAGCGAAGAGGACCCACATGGGGTAGCTCTGCCACTAAACAGTGACGGTGCACATCACTCTTGCTCGGGCTCAACAACTTCGAGCTCCTAGGATTCCATGAGGTTTGGTTAGTGTCGCTTTGTTTAGGTGACAGAATCAGAACACATGGTAGAATGGCCTTTTGTTTTCTTAGGAAGGTCTTCTCCAACTCTCTGCCCAGCCGGTGGGTAAGAGGGCACTGCCAGTACCCGGATACTCATTTTTTGCCGATCTGCCTTGTCAGAATATAAGTTCCATGAGGGCAGAGATCTTACCTATCTTGTTTGTCACTGCATTCCTAACACACACCGACATCTATACACACAAGTGTTTATTAATTAAATTAACAAATATTACTTTTATGACAACACAGGGTAGTGATTAAGAGTGGGGACTCTGTTGCCAAGCTGTCTGTTCTTAATTCTAAGTTTGAAAACTTGAAAATAACACTCAGCGACCTTGGGCAAGTTATTTATCATTTCTGTGCCTCAGTTTCTTCCTGAAAGGACAATGGCATGAAGAGTGAGGTGAGGATAGCACACAACTTATAGAACTGCCACTGTCAGGAGGATTAAGAAATTTAAAAAGAGTTAAAGCGCCTGAAATAGCATCTGGCTACTACTAAATAATACCCAAGGGCTATTTGTGGACAATGAAATTAAAAAAATAAATACAACACAAAAGAAAGCAGTTCTGAATCCTCCTGAGGGACTTTCAGGAGGACAAGTGCTCATGAGGAAAGAAGCTGTTCTGACCTCCCCACATCACTAATGGGCTTGGTGATCTTCAGCTGGTTCAGAAACTTCTGAGTCTTCATCTTCCAACTGGAAAAGCAAAGGTTTGGACTAGGTAATTCCTAGGGAGCTCAGCTTTAATTTTTGAACTGTCTGCATTCTAGGATGCCAGTGGTTGAAGCAACCTGGCTGCCCTGCGTCTGGCTCTGGGCTGGTCCTGTGGAGGGAGGAGCATCTTGGCTGTACTGGAGTCCCTTAGGGATAGTCCCTCCACCTCTGGATGGAAACTCTCACCAGCAAAGCGAGTTCGTGGCCTTAGTGCCAGCCACCATCATTGCAGACAACCACAGCATGGAAAGTGGCCTCTGCCCTTTGATAGTGCCACCCCAAAAGTCATGGCCAAATCCCAGTGCACATACAGGCATTCATGATGATAATTAATAACCCTCTGGCAATTATACCCAATGATGTGTAAGGTCAGGACAACATGCGCTGTCAGTCAACAGTGGCACTTGGAGAGTGGGTGAGTGGCAGAGCCAGGAGTGAGTACCACCTACTGCAGAATTAATCTGAGCAGGGCTGTCACTCACTCTAGCTTGTTCCTGCATATAGTATTTGAGGCCTGTCAGTCTCCCTGGATGGGAAGGTGGGAGTTGGCTGAGCCCCTGCACCAGTTTGTGAGCCCCCACAGGCCCTTGTCCTGTGCATTGTGCTTGAGCTCACAGGGAGAGCAGTACCCTTAGCTGGATGGAGACTTCCCTCCTCGGGACTTGTCTGGGGAAGGAGAAGCCTCCTTGCTATCTTGGTGCTTTGATGACTTGGAGGGAGTCTGCAGCGTCTTAACCTGGAGGCTCACCAGGGGCAAGATGAAGACAGGGATAAGCTACTGGGGGGTGACACAGCCTGAGACTCCTAGCTCCTTCTCATGAGTCCTAAGTTCTGGTTCCAATTCTGTACTTGCTCACTCTGAAACCTTAGAAACACATAATTTCACTGGTGGGATGATATCTCCAAGCTTTAACTAATTATAATTATTTTATTTACCAGTTAGTCCCTGTAATCTCTTCCACTCTCCAACCCCCATATACACACCCAGAACAGGAATTCAAAAGCAAACATAGGCAGTTATTTTTTTAAGTTTTTGAGCTTCCAAGGGCCAGTGTTTTGGCCTAAAAATAAATGCTGGGCCAATCCCCAGTTTTCACTCCAAAGGAGAGGAGAATACTCTCCCTCAGTGGAGGAAGTGAGCTATTTGGAAGGGATAGGGCATCCATTCCCTTCTCCAGAGTCGAGCGGGTGACAAAACCTCCCCGGAGTTTGGGGGGTCTGAGGGTAGAGGATCTCTGGGCCTTGCTTCCCATGCAGAATCCATAGAGTGGAAGGCCTAGAGTGGCCCATGCCCTGGCCCAGGTTGACTTCAGCGGAGCAGGCCTGGTAGCAAGGCAATTTCCGTAGAGGGGCAGATGCCAAGCTTCCTTCCCTTCCCTTGAGGTGTGGGAAGCAGCTATCTTTCCGGAGCCCCAAGAAGGGCTCAGATGATAGACAGGGATGAGCTGTGGGGGTCTCATGATCCTGGTGAGTGACGGAATGCTACAAAGTACTGTGGCATCATGGACATGGTATCGGGCACTGGATGGGGAATACAGACATCTTCACTGACATCAGCAAAGAGCAGAAAAAACTATGTTCAGCTCAACAAATGTACATGGACAGAGGCTGACCAGAGTCCAGGAACTGCCATCTCCTTCCACCCAGATGCCAGGGTGAAAGAGAGAGGAGAAATCCTAAGTGGTTGACTGTAAATCTGGACTGACTGTTGTTGACTCAGAATTTAGGCTCAAGACAGGATTCAGCCGAGTTCTGCGCAAAGGGCAGTTTTTCACACAGTGCTCTGAAACCGGCCGTCATCGCGGGCCAGCGCGCCGCCTCCACAGTGCGCGCGTCTGAGCCGCCCTGAGGCTCAGCTCCACGCCGGGCTCACTTCCCGGGCAGGGCGGCTGCGTGCTGTCGGGGCGCTCAGGCCACGCGGCGGGCTGCTCCCGGCGAGGGTCCGTCACCCGGAGCCCGTCCAGCTGCCGGTGCCTGGCACCGCCGGGCGTTCTGGGGAGGGCGCTGACGCCAGGCGGCTCCCGGGGCTGAGGCTCCAGTGAGCGGGGCCCGGCCGGCGCGGGCGCTGCCCAGGCGCTGGTTTCATTCCCCCAGCGCTTACGCCCGGCGCCGGGCTCCGTCCCCGGTGGGGGCCTGCAGGAGGCAGCGGGTTGCACCGATGCTTCTCTCTCCCCCCTTCCTCTCTAAAAATCAATAGGCAGCGCCCAGCAGCCGGGCTGGACAGGGCCCCGGCGCGAGCCCCGCCGCCGCCCCGCGGGCCCGAGTCGGTGCCAGCCCGAAGCAGGAGCGCCCAACCGCTAGGAGTTCCTAGAGACTGGCCTGGAGCCACCGGCGGGCCGCGGCAAGCGCCCGGGGCAGGGCTCCGCAGCCTCTCCCACGCACCTGCAGCGGGGGAGCGTCAGCAGGGACACGGGCGGGCCCGCGGGTGGCGCGTGCTCGGGGGTCACAGTCTGCGCCCTTCGCCGCGGTCACCCCTGCACTTCAGAGGCGTGTGAGCCCGGACGCGCACGGCGGTGGGCCGGCCGCCCGCAGCCTCTCGCTGACGACGACGCCTGGGCGCGGCGCCCACCCTGCGCGGCGCCCACCTGCCCGGTGCCCGCGAGGCCCCTCCGTGGCCCTTTCCTCCGGGGACGAAACTGTCCCCGCCCATTGGAGCGCCCAGCCGCGTCCTCATTAGCATCTTCACGGACCAATCAGAGCAGCTCCTTCCAACCAATCAGGACAGTGCTATCTGCGCCTATAAACTGATTTGGAGCCCTCCTTTGCATAATAACGGACCAATCAGAGAGCAGCGTGGGAACTCCTGCCTATTTAAGTCGGCGCTGGGCGCCAGGGGTGAGCCCTTTCCTCCGGCTCCCCAGGGCTCCCTTCCTGTGGACGCGGAGGACGAGGCCACAGCCGCCTCCCGGCGCGGAGCTGTCCCGCCTCTGGCCAGGAGCGGAGTGGACTGTGCAGCCCCAACGGGGCCCGGAGTGGTCCAGCTGGAGAGGGGCCAAGAGTCGGCCCCTACGCGGGCCGCTTCCCGCCCCAGCGCCGCCTCAGCCGAGGCCGCCCCGTCGCCGAGGCCAGGCCGTCGGGCTGACCCCCGCCCCGCCGCCCAGGCCAGGCCGTCGGGCTGACCCCCGCCCCGCCGCCCAGGCCAGGCCGTCGGGCTGACCCGCGCCCCGCCGCCCAGGCCAGGCCGTCGGGCTGACCCCCGCCCCGCCGCCGAGGCCAGGCCGTCGGGCTGACCCGCGCCCCGCCGCCCGTCCCCTCGCGGGGCCCTCCCGCTCCGAGCCGCCCGGTGGCCGGGCACGCGGGCCTGCTGGGCGCCTGAGCCGCGCTCCTCGCGGGCCTCCCTGTGGGCGCGGGCCGGGCGCGGACACCCTCAGGGGACCCGCGGCCCGGGCTGGAGCAGCGCCGCCCGTCCGCTGTCCCGGGCAGGCGAAGCGGCCCGGCGAGGTCAGCAGCGCCTCCGGGAGGGCGGGGAGGAGTGGGCGGGAGCGAGGGCGGTCCCGGCACCCGCGCCCGCGTGCCCGAGGCGCCATGAGCAGCATCGGTGCGCGGCGCCCCCGGGCCGCGCTGGCCAGGCCGGGCCGCTGCCTTGCTCCTGCCTGGGCGCGCGGCTCTGCGCTCGCGGAGTGAGAGCTGTGGGGCCCTGGGCGCCTGCGGGGAGGGGAGGGCCGGCCGCCGGGGCCCTGCGCGCCGTCTGCGGACCTTCCTCTCGACGACCTCTCTCCTCTCGCCGTCCGCTTGGCCTTTCCTCGTTGGTCTGCGCGCGCTTCTCACAGGGCCTGGGGACGCGCCTCGTTGGAGATGCCGGTTCCCAGCTGCAGCGTCTCGCGGACGCGCCTCGCCGGCCCTGCCCCTGTTCCTGGGGCGGCCCTTCCCTGCGCGTGGGGCGGCCCTTCCCTGCTCCTGGGGCGGCCCTGCCCTGCTCCTGGGGCGGCCCTTCCCCTGCTCCTGGGGCGGCCCTTCCCCTGCTCCTGGGGCGGCCCTTCCCCTGCTCCTGGGGCGGCCCTGCCCTGTTCCTGGGGCGGCCCTTCCCCTGCTCCTGGGGCGGCCCTGCCCTGCCCCTGTTCCTGGGGCGGCCCTTCCCCTGCTCCTGGGGCGGCCCTGCCCCTGTTCCTGGGGCGGCCCTTCCCCTGCTCCTGGGGCGGCCCTAACCTGCGCGTGGGGCGGCCCTTCCCTGCTCCTGGGGCGGCCCTGCCCTGTTCCTGGGGCGGCCCTTCCCCTGCTCCTGGGGCGGCCCTTCCCCTGCTCCTGGGGCGGCCCTTCCCCTGCGCCTGGGGCGGCCCTGCCCTGCTCCTGGGGCGGCCCTTCCCTGCTCCTGGGGCGGCCCTTCCCCTGTTCCTGGGGCGGCCCTTCCCCTGTTCCTGGGGCGGCCCTTCCCCTGCTCCTGGGGCGGCCCTTCCCCTGTTCCTGGGGCGGCCCTTCCCCTGCTCCTGGGGCGGCCCTGCCCTGCCCTGTTCCTGGGGCGGCCCTTCCCCTGCGCCTGGGGCGGCCCTGCCCTGTTCCTGGGGCGGCCCTTCCCCTGCTCCTGGGGCGGCCCTGCCCTGTTCCTGGGGCGGCCCTTCCCCTGCTCCTGGGGCGGCCCTGCCCTGCTCCTGGGGCGGCCCTTCCCCTGTTCCTGGGGCGGCCCTTCCCCTGTTCCTGGGGCGGCCCTTCCCCTGCTCCTGGGGCGGCCCTTCCCCTGCGCCTGGGGCGGCCCTTCCCCTGCTCCTGGGGCGGCCCTTCCCCTGCGCCTGGGGCGGCCCTTCCCCTGTTCCTGGGGCGGCCCTTCCCCTGTTCCTGGGGCGGCCCTTCCCCTGCGCCTGGGGCGGCCCTTCCCCTGCTCCTGGGGCGGCCCTTCCCCTGCGCCTGGGGCGGCCCTTCCCCTGTTCCTGGGGCGGCCCTTCCCCTGTTCCTGGGGCGGCCCTTCCCCTGCGCCTGGGGCGGCCCTTCCCCTGCGCCTGGGGCGGCCCTGCCCTGCGCCCGCGGGCTCGGGAGGCGGGCTTGGCCCCGCGGACCCCGCGCTTTGCTCGCACGGCCCCCCAGGTGGAGGTTGCGGATTGCCCGTGGCCGCGGGGTAAAACATTACTTAAAACTTGTGTTTCGCGTGGGTAGCCAGTTGGGCCAGCATTATTTTTTAAATGGCCCAGGTGTTCGAAGCACGGTCTTTGTCACGTACAAGCTTCACATAGGCTGGGGCAGATTTTGGACTTTCAGTTAGTTTCCATGGTCATATGTCGATGCTCTGTTGAGTTTTATTGTTATAATGGATTTTGAGAAGATGCTGGTAAGTTTGAAAATAAGTCCCTACTCGCTTTTTTAAAAAGTATTTTTGGGGCAAGTTTTAGGCATATTCTTATGAATTTAAGGATCCTTTTAACCTTTTGGAGTGCTGGTTGGAAACGGGTTAAATGTATGTATTAATTTTAGAAGAATTAGTATATGTTGTGATATATCTTCACATCCAAGAGCATAGCACACTTTTTTAAGTATTTGGTTTTGTTTCACTCTTTTATCACAATTTTAACATTTTGTCTTAAATGTCCCTTGGCTTTCCTGTTAAATTTATTCTCTAGTGTTTTGTCACTTTTGTTGTATCATGAATGGAATGATTATTACCTAATTCTATTTCACGTGCTTAGTACAAAGTAAAGTACCTATTGATTTTTACATATTTAGCTTATGTATAGCTACCTTAAATAATCTTATTACTTCTAGCAATGTTTGTTTTTTTCTTACAGAAATATTGTGAGTTTCCTAGATATAATTAGCAGAAAACAGAGATTTGTGTGTACTTTTCCATGTTTGTACCAATTATTTTAAACTTCTTGTTTTGCATTTTCTAGAACCTCCGTTTTCACTCTGGTAGCCACTGGATACACCTAGCTATTTGAATTTAAATTAAACATTCAGTCCTTTATTCACACTAGCCACATTTCAGTTGCTCGATAAGCACATGTGACTAGTGGCTACCACATTGGATAGCTCAGAATATTGAATATTTCTATCGTTGCAGAAATTTCTGTTGGACAGCAGAATGCTAGAGCATTCAGGAGATGTATAATCATAATAGTTATGGTGGTGACTTCTGTATAATTTTTGCTTTAATTGAAATATTTTATCTTAATTCAGTAGTCAGGGAAATGCAACTTGAATTAATGATGAGATTCTATATTAAAAAATAAAAAGATACATTATCAACAAATACTGGGAGGCATGAGGAAAATGGATACTCGCATGTGTCTCATGTGAAGTGTTAGTCAATGAAAAATGCTTCAAAGAACACAAGTATATATGAACAGACATAAACATATGAATAGGATTATAGGGAGTTCCTTGTAAAGGTGTATATAAAATTATGTGAGGATGGAGAAACTGTCTTTTTAATTTTGGCCATGTGAGGTGATATGTCATTGTGGTTTCAATTTTAATTTCTGTTGATTAATGATGTTGAGCTTTTGTCCCTGCTTACTGGCTATTCATATATCTTCTTTGGGAAGTATCTGTTCAAATCTTTTGCCTATTTTCCTGTTGGATTGTTTTTCTTTTTATCATTGAGCTATATGAGCACTTTGTATATTCTGAATATAGTCCTGTATTGTGTTATTACAATTGTGAGCCCTGTATTGTGAATTTTGAAGGGCAGAAAATGTAATTTTGATGAAGTCCACTTATCAATATTTCTTTGATTTGTACTTTTGGCTTAACCCAAAGAGTATGCTTGTTTCCTGTGTTTCTTTTTCTAGAAATGTTTTAGTTTTAGCTCTTCCATTTAGGTATACAATCCATTTTAAGTGAATTTAAGGGTCTTTTTTTTTTTTTTTTCCCATATGGATATCCAATTGTTTCATCACCATTTGTTGAGAGATTATCGTTTTTTCATAAACAGCTTGGTCCCTTTGTTGAGAATCAACCAACCATATTTGCGAGGGTCTGTATTTGGACACTGTATTCTGCTTTGTTGATTGCTTTGTCCATTCCTAGCCCAGTCTATACTGCTATAATTACTGTTGCTTTACATTAGCCTTGAAATCAGGTATTGTGAGACTTCCCCACTGTTTGTTATAAAATTGTTTCGGCTATTCTGTGCTTTTACAAGTGAAATTTGGAATCACCTTGTCTATTTCTGTTAAAAAAGCATGCTAGGATTTTAGTTGGGGTTGTATTGAATCTGTAGCTTAATTGGGGGAGAATTAACATCTTAATAATGAGTTCATGAAGATGATATATCTTGCTTTTTTTGTTAGGTCTTTAATTTTTCTCAGTGATATTTTACAGTTTTCTGTTTATTGACCTTGCACATACTTTATTAAATTTTTATGTATATTTGCTGTTATTAATACAACTACAGATAATATTTTAAAATTTCAATTTTTACCTATTTGTTGTTAATATAGAAATACAATTGATATTTTGTGTATTCTTATTGTATCCTGTGACCTTGTCAAACTCAGTTATCAGTTCTAGTAGCTTCTTTGTGGGCTCCTTATACTTTTTTTACCTAGGGAAATTATGTCATCTGCAAACAAAGACAGTTTTATTTCTTTCCTATCATAGACAGTGAGCCACTGAATGTCCAACAATATATATAGGAAATGGTTAATCAATACCTTCACAATCTGGAATATTATGTGGGCATTCTAAATGTTTACAAAGAAGGTTGAACAAAATGAAAAATTGTGTGTGACATCATGGTAAACATACTAAGAAAAAGATTTACAACATTGGCAGATAAGGCATTATTAATACTCATAATATGAAAAATAATCTACAAATTAAACAAAACAAAACTAAAAGACAAGTGACCTAGTTAAAAACACTGCAAAGCTATCAATTGGCATGTCCCAGATAAGGACAAGCAAATGGTCAATAAACTTAGGAGAACGTAGTCAACCTCTGGGTGTTGGGAAAGTGAAACTAAAAATAAAAATGAAGTGCCATGTTTTACCCATCAAGATGACAAAAATGTATAAACATCAAGTGGTTGCAGGGGTGCCAGGATCTAGGCACCTCATACATTGCCAATGAGATTATGACTTGGTTCAGCCTTTTGGCAAAGCAATTTTTGAGTATCTATTAAAATTAAAATATTACATATCCTATGACTGAGCAATTCCATTTTATGGCTCTGTCTTACTATTTTTAAAGGAAGGGAGAGAGGAAACCTTCTGACTGACCGTGAAGGAGGAACAGTCGAATCCATTGTGTGTGCCAGAGCTACAGAGTGCTGTGCAGTTATGGGTCTGTTTTCCCAAAGGGATGAACCAGTTACAGAAAAATGAAAATGTGTGACATATGTTTGAGAGTAAAAACCGATTTTTGTTAAAGCTTTCTTTTAGTTTCTTCTTAACTTTTGTTAAATCAATCTTTTTCGTCTTTCCCTTTCTCCCCCCCCCTCGTTCTTTCATACTTTCTTTTCTCTCTCTAATCTCCTTTTTGTCTTATGGGCAAGGATGCGGAAGGGAAAGGACAGCGCATGTAGGCTGTTAGTACTTCTGATTCTCTGAGGATGAAGTGAAGGGAATGAGGCAGGTTACCATGTTTTGTGTGTCTGTTTCTCATCACTGGTTACAGGGAGCATAGGGTGATCATATAATTTTGGAAAAGGGATTTAATAAAAGAAATTCTAGGATGCAATTATGCTCTGAACTCTGTTTATTTTTTAATTATAGGTAAAAAGATAAAAGATCCAAGCGGTTAGGAGTTTGCCTCTGATGAGCAGAGGTATGTTGATGAGTTTTGCTACTTTATTCTATTCTGCACTTTGCAGATTTAAATGAAAACGCAACCTAAAAAAGCGAAGCTGTTTTCCCATCCCCTTTCATTCAAGGGAGATGCGGATTTTGCTTTTCTGGAGAGGTATCCAGGGGTGAAATGCCACACCCAGTTCCCCATGTGGTTTGGAGTGGGCATGGCTCTCCCTGGTTTCTGGGACCCAGGGGTGCCCACGGGGAAGCAGGGCTGGCCTGTAATGACAGCAGAGCTTTGGCAGTGGCTTGTCTATGTGAAGGGCCATGTAGGTGTTTCTGTACACCGTCATGGGTCTACCTGTCAGCCCCAGGAGGTGGCTCTGAAGGTTTTGGTCATGGAAAAAAGAAGACACCCATTGCAGAGGCAGAAAAACAGTTACATGGCGGGAGGTTGGAGGAAGAGCTGTGTTGAAGAACCACTAGCACTGTGTGGGTTTGGGCCAAGAGCCTGTCCTGCGGGGCCAGCAACTTCTGGAGATATTCTACTTTAGGGACCTATCGTTCTGGGCACAGATGAGTAACTCTTCCACCCTGGCAATAAAATGGGGAAGGAGACAGTAAATAAGCAACGGGCAAAATTAAAACCAGTAATGAGCCGTATGAATATTGTGGTGAGATGATATTGGAGACACATTTATTTGAGAGCATGGCATGTTCTGGGAAAACATAATAGCACTGTGGCTGCTCGTCCAGTTTCCTCTGCTGTGTTTCCGCTCATTGGCCCTGGAAGCTGGCAGCAGCTGCACCTGTGCCCGGATGCTTTTATAACCTTGGCAGGGAGAGGCAAGCACATAACAGAGGAAGGCTGAGCTCCAAGTGGCCCCTTGGAGCAGAGGGCAGGGCAGCAAGGCTGGGAAGGTGGCCCCATGCACCTACCCTGGCCCACCAGAGCAGGGGAAAAGAGGCTGAATTGACTAGATGGCCACTCTTCACAAGAGTGTCCCTCACATTGTATAGGGGCGATCTTGCACATGTGGGTGCTTCATGAGTCTATGCGGAAGCTTTTGGCATGTGCTGCACCCCTCTGGTGAGATTCTCCGGACCTGAGTCAGGGCTTTGACCTGGGTTTGCTTCTTGTCTGGGGCTTTGGGAATGCCCATCAGGTCCTACTGGCCTGACGCAGAGAGGGGACAAGAGAAAAAAGCTGTAATGGGGATTGGACAGCAGAGCCACAGGGGCCTGGGAGGGAACCTGGTCAGGATGAAAACTGTCTTGAAGCTCTTGACTGGTAGGAGCTATTTTAGGGGAAGAAGCCCTCAGAGCCCACCTGCTTTACAGGAGAGGTACCGGGGAGTCAGGGAGCAGGGAAATGTGTATACCTCAGATGGGCTCCAACCCCCTGACTCGATATTACGAAGGTGGAGGTGTGGCCACGCCAGCACTCTGCAGATCAGTTGGTGTCTGGCACAGTGGTTTATTAGAGCAAAGACGATTGCAACCTCAGATCGGCTTCTCCCACTGGTGGACCCAGAACCTGGCTGAAGGGGGGTTTTGGGGCTTTCTGTGTGCATTTTGTGGCTGTGCTACTGTGAGCAGGGGCACTTCCATGCCTATGCATCGCTAGATCTCTAATGTAGTTTTAATATGCCCTCTCCACACACACGTATGAAGGTAAACTGCACTGTAAGCGGTTTTCAGGGGCTGTTTTGACTCAGCATGATTTTTGACCATATGCTGGATCTGGACCCTCCCTTTACATGCAATAGAATTCCACTGTAGCCAGGAAGCTTTAGAACTCTCTTGAGCCACTGCTTCCAAAATAAGATTGGGAAAAGCAAAGCCAGAGAGGGGAAGGTGATTATGCATAGTCAGGGATCAGAGCCCAGGCTGAACTCTGTGGGGTGAACTCTCTATCCCCTTTGTCTCCACTGCCTGTCTGTGCCTCCTCAACTCTACGTGGGACTTTTTCCAGCTGAGGACCATTCTGTTGCCTTCTCTCATAGCCCCTGTTCATACAGCCCAGAGCTGAGCTGAGCTGAGCACAAGGCAACTCCTCAGTAAACAGGCAGCTGCTCTGCTGAAGCCATGTAGCATAGGCCTTTCAGAGGCCACATTCCGGAAGCTAACTTCTGGCAGAGCACTAAGTGTGTGTGTGCGGGTGCACATGCATGCACATGAGACCATGCACGTGATTGAGTTGTGCTGGCCTGGGCCCATTTCTTCCACATGGCTGGGGGCATGGCAGGTCTGTGAATGCTCCTAGGACAGTGGCCTATAGAGGGACACTTCCTATACTCTACAGGCAACATCCTGTGGGACTGGGCTATAGGAGAGAATATCTGGCTTGTTGGCTGTAAGCTGAACTGATAATTGACATCAAGAGGGAATTGGCTCTTTTAAGACAAATGCTTCCAGATGCCAGGATCACTGGGTCCATGGTACTACCCAGATGGGTCTGGGTGGGAGCCAAAAAAGTAACAGCAGTTGATAAAATCAGAAGGGTAGTCAATCATAAAGCAGTTAGTGTGGGCAGGTTGCTGGAAGGCCAGGCTTACTCGTGGATGGCCTAACAGTGCCAGGACCTCAGAGAACCGGGGAACTTTATTGTCTTTCCAGTGGCAGGCAGTCTGAGCTCAGGGCACTGGTATTTGTTACTACAGCAGGAACCTGCTCCCAGATATGGCCCAGCCATGTGGGGTTTGGAAAGCCTCTGACAGAATCAGGTTTTCTATGGAGATTACAATTGATGACCTGTTTCCTGGTGGCTGGGAAGCCTTCATGGGTAGGGACTGTGTTGACATGTCTGTTTCCAGATCCAGCTGGAACCAGTCAAGGTAAATGAAAAGCAGGGAAACTAAGTGGAATTGAACCTCTGAGAACCTCAAAGGGGCCTTTCATTAAAGTGTGATTTGGGGCACTTAAATATTTTAAGGATTGAGGCGGGTGATCTCACATTTCAGGATGCTGGTCCCATACCATCGTGTTAGAAAGGTTGGGACAATAAACAAACAGTTGTTTTTAGGTCAGTTACCGTTGGTATTGTGTTTTCTGAGTAGAACCCAGAAAAATGTTCTGGAACCCAGAAAAATGTCCTCATGTCTCACAGATGACTGTAGGAGCTTCCTAAAAGGTTTACCTGCTTCATTCCTGCCCACCTAGAGTTTCTTGTCCACCAGAGTGATGTTTAAATATGGAAATCAGATCCCATCAACAACACTGCTTAAACCCCTCCAATACCTTTCCATTGTAATTAGAATTAAAATCCAAATTCCTTATTGCCTGCAAAGCCCATGTGAACTGGACCTGCCCGCTTCTCTGGTCTCATCTATTAGCCGCTGCAACCACCCTGGACTCCTTCCTGTTCCTCACAATATCCTGCCCCAGGACATTTGCACATGCTCCTCTCTGTGCCTGGAATGTTCTTCCCAGGTTTAACCATGACTATCACCTTCTTGAACTCAGCTGTCAGGTCAAATCTCACTGCTTTGAAGAGGTTATTTGAAGTTGCCCCATCCTAGTTGTTTTCTTTCTCATTTCGTATTTTATTTTCCTCAAAGCATTGGTCACTTTCTGAAATTTTCATGATGGCACTTTAACTTCTGTACTGTGTGATTTTTCCCACTAGAATACAGGCTCCCTGAGAGCAAGGTCTGTTTTGTTTACTGCTATATCCTCAGCACCAAAATGGTTCTCAGCCAGAGTCACTTCTTCATAAAAATATGATGGGCAGATATATGAATGAACAGATGGTGGGTGAGTGTGTGGGTGGATGGATTGGTGGATGGGCAGGTGGGCCTTTGTGACTCAGGAGGAGTTCTAGATGGATGTCATTGCAGCAGGACCCTTGAGAGGGTTAAATAAATTGGCAAAAGGTCAAGCCAGAGCCATTCTGTCATTGATGGTTTTCTAGGTTAGAGAGACCTGTAGCCCATACAAAGTACTAGCTGCTGGGAACTCATGAGTTATTTTAAAGGGGGTCTTTTTTTCTTACCTTTTATTCAGGCAACAAGCAACTAGAAATGGAGTCTGGGTGAGCAAACTTTGATGATGAACTTTCCCTTCTTCACATAACATTGCAATAATGACTGCCAAGTTTTTTACTAGACTGTCTTCTGTTGCTGAGGAGAACACTAATTTGAAGAAAATACTTTCATATAAGCCTAAAAAATGGACTTTCATGAGAATGAGTTTTTCATTGGCAGTGGTGTATTTCATGATGAGATGCCACTGAGGCTAAATAGGGACTAAATGTATTTGTAAATTACTTACTGTAACAAGTGCCAGGCAAGATGTATAGCTACATATAACAATACTAATTATTATGGGGAATTATTTCTTTTTTAGTAACAGTTATTATTCTTTGATAAAAACATAATAAAAAAGCTCTTTGAGGAACACTTACAAATGTATAAGGAGACTACTGTACTCATACTCTAATCCCACCCACTACCCTGAGATGACTGTTTTAGCTGACTTTTTGTCAATTTTCTGTCTGCATACATGTTTACATATCTGTATATTTTGCATGGTTTTAATTATCTTCTATAGACACTTAATTGCTTTTTTTTCACTTAAAATGACATCCCATATATTCCCCCAGGTCATTTAAAAACTCTTGGAAAACATTATTCAATTGTGCCATAATATTTAATTGTATAGACCTGCATTGTTGAACAGAAATACAATGTGAGCCACATATGTAATTATAAATTTTCTAGGAGCTACAATAAACAACTAAAAAAACCCCAGTGAAATTAATTTTCATAATACTTTTTGTTTATTCTTACATATAAAATTTTATCATTTCGATATCTAGTCAATATAAAAATTATTGAGATATTTTACATCTTTTGAACTAGTTTGAATTTCACAGGTACTTTACATCTCAGTTTGGATCAGCCACATTCCAAGAGCTCAGTGGCTGCGAGTGTTGAGTGACTGCCATGTTTAACCGTCCAGGTCTGGTTCACTGAAAATTAGTATTGTGATCCTTTACACTTAGTGGAAAGGATTTTACACTAATTTCTGTAGTCCAACTTAGAAGGCCATCTTCCAAGAATAAAAGCAGCCTAAAATTAGAGTTCCAGTAATCTTCTGTCGGGTCTCCAGGTGATTAATTCAGTTTGATAGCTACAAGATGCAGCCTCAATTTCTCAAGATGCCAAATGAAGTGGTAAGATGTTGAAAACAATGTTTTTCAAATTACGCATTTGATACCGTTTTGCCTCTTTCAAAGATGATTTCTGAGGCTCTAATAGAAGCTGATGTCTCCTAGTATGTTAAGCTCATATTCAGTACAAGGCAAACGAATTGAATTAGGATGGAGGGTATTGATTATGACCAGTGTGGTCTCGGCTCTGGGTGTGTTTGCTCTCTTCAGCATGGTCCTGAGTCCTCCAGGGAGGTCACTGACATCGTGGGCCTTTCCTGCCTCCCCTTCTCATATTCTAACAAAATGTTTATGATTTGGTATAGCAGTTAAACCTGTGAGCCCAACTGGCGCTATTCCTTTGAAGACTCAATTTGAAAATTTACTTCTGAACCAAAGGAATTTGAGGGGCACCCAGTGGGTGCAACTGGTCCCCAAATGACGTATTGCAGAAGCATCCTGATTGCATATGAACAAGACTTTACAAAGGAGGAAGGTAGGGGAAGAGGGAAGATTGCCCTCATTCCTAGGGACCCTCTTGCCTGACGAGGGTCCAGCCCAGCAGCTCATAGGGCCAGCAGAGACATCCCAGAGCCAGACCTCGTGGCTTACATCCAACATGGGGCCATCCAAAGTTGTCACTAGGTTTCCCACATATGTCTGGGTCTTGGGGGCACAACAGTAAATCAGATGGTGTGTCTGTCTTCAAGGTGATTCACTGAGGGAGATGGACAAGCAAACCCCAAACTACAAGTCCTTTCCTGTGATGAGACCTGTCCGGAATGCTATGTGTGGCATATGCAGCCTGTCGCTGACCCCAGCCACTAGGGCAGTCCTGTGGGGTGGCTTCCTGGAGGACAGGGCTGACCAGCAGTGTGACCTTAGGCAGGTTCCTCCTTCCTGTGCCTTTGTGGAATGAATGCCATACAAGTACCTGCTTTACTTGTGTCAAGGGGAAGGGCTGATAGTGAGACCATGGGATAGTCCCTGATAAATCCCAAATGGGGTTTACAATACAGAGCAATTGGTCACTGAGTACTGGCTGCCATGACTGTTCCTGCTGTTGCTTTACTAGAAGGTGGGTGGGTAGCAGGGCCCACATGATAGAATATAGACTGGGGGTGATGGGAGTGGTTTGACGTGGGGAGAGACACGAGCAGATTGGCAGTTTTAGACTGTTGCTCTGGGATAGGGCTGCAGATCACCTTGCAGGGTGGCTTTGGACTGCCATCCAGGTGGAAGTGGCAGTGGCATCCAGGGAACTGGCTTAGAGCTGTATTTGCCTACAGAGGAATTGCTTTTATTAGATTGTGAGTTATGAATAATAAAAAACAGCACTTTTAAAAGATGCATTTATTCTAATTTAATATTTTATTTGTCCTTTCCTTTGTCATCATTGTCATCCTAGGGCATGTCATGGAAAGATAAGGGCAGGGGACAGCTGAGTGCTCCCACTATTCTGCCCTCCCCCTGGGTGGGTGATGGAAGGGTGTGGGGGTGGGAGGTGAGGGGCAAGAGAGCTGGGTACAAAACTCCAGTGACGTAAAGTAGCCTCAGCTTCCATCTCATGGAGGTGCCTGCAGCTCTGCCCACGTAGCTGCTCCACATTTACACGGCCTCCTCCTTCTCCTTTATCTCAGTCATCAAAAGTTTAAGGAAATTTAAAAACCACTGGGGTGTTATACATAAAATACAGCCTCAGGTCACTGATGGAATTCATGCCCAGGTTCCGCTGAGGCCGGGCCAGAGCCCACCCCTCCAGGGTGTCTGGGCTGTCACTCTCCCCATTCGTCTTCGTGACTGTAAAAATTAAACACATGCACAGGAGGGCTTGGGAGACAGAGTTATGGGGGATATAAAGTGCTTGACAGCGTATAAACTTGGTCGTCGTGCGGCTGAGCACCCCGTCACTGGGGCCGAGGGCTGGAGGGGTCCTGGAGACCAGAGAGCAGCAGGCAGGTTCCAAAGGGAGGAGGGAGCAGAGGGGAGTGCTGGCCGGGGCGGGGCTGCCTCTGGCTGGTGTCCAGAGTTGGGCCGACCCCTTGCTTCCTGGCCCCCTCTCCACCCGTGGCTGAGTGTCCCTCTGGCAGGAGGTGGCAGAAGGACTCCTGCTTTCTCCTCTTCATGCTTCACTTGGTAGCAGTGAAGTGAAATGTGTGGGCTGGTGGTGCCAGCTGCCATCACTTTTGGGCCACGCATGTGAGGATGGGGTCAGAGGTTTTGGTCTTTGCTTTGTGGATGAGGAAACTGAAACCTAGAGAAGAGTGGTGTCACGTAAAGACTCCCCTGATGCATTTTTGTCCCAGCTGTGCCTTCAGATGTCACGGAGGGAGATGTGGAGTGAGAGCTTTAGGATGCTGTTGAATGAAAGCTGAGGGCCTCATTGTGTCCATATGGCCTATGTGGCAGTCCTATAGCATCCGATACATGGAGAGTTGGCCTCATTCTTCCCATTAGGTCCCATTTCACAGATCAGATAACTGAGGTGCTGGAAGATCATGCAGCTACTTGGGTGTTCTGACTCCTGACCCACCTGTCCCTGCTCCTCTGTTCCCATTTTTCTCCAGCATGTAGTAGAGGGACTACACCCAAACATCAGTGTCTTCAGCAAAAACTCCTAGTCTGAACCCTGCTGTGTTTTGAGGCTCTTTATCCTGCACCTCTGAAATTGTCTCACCCTTGCTGGGGAACTCTCTGTCAATTAGCTTTTGACAAATCCACATATTTAATAGAATATTTCAATAATCCTTTTGAAATAGAAAAAAAGTAATACATGCAGAAGGAATAAGCAATGATAACATGGGTTAATTAAGGCTCTCTAGTTGCAGGTTAAACTTTTTGAACTTCCTGGCAGCCAGAGCAAAAGAAAGCTTGCTAATAGCAAGCAGCTTGACCGCCTTCAGGGTTCATCTGCATGATGGTGCTATCTTTGTGTGGTTTTTGCCCTGGGCACTTGTAAAACTTAAGACTGGGGTTGACAGCTTGGCTCCTGGAAGTCTCTCTGTAGAGAACTGGGAGTGGATGGGTAGCCGTGTGATGAACAGGCGAGACTGAGTAGGGGAAGGGATGACACAGGCACAAGGGTGTTGGCACTGGTTATCTTCAGGGCCACCGTAGTCATAGGTTACAGTGTCCTAAACCAGGTGTTGGGACCAGGAAGGTTACCGGAATTACCTGGGAAAATTTTATTTCTAAAACACACCCAGGTGTCCTGATTGTGACCCTGGAGCCAGAAGGGCTAGAACGTCAGTTTTGAAGAACCACGCGCACATTTACACACACCTGTTACCTCCTTGCAGGCAGCAGGTAGAGCAGAGGGAGCAACTTATCTGAGCTCTTAGCTGAGAGGGGGGAAGCAGGAAGTCCCCTCCCCTTCCTGGTTCCCTTCATTCCTTCACCCACTTCTCGGGGGGGGGGGGGGGGGGGGGGGTCATGCAGGGGCTTCCCGAGGTGAGCAGGTGGAACAGGAGCCGGAAGCTGGGGAGGGAGGGGCTGGTTTAAAGGGGAGAGTCCCTCTGTTCTGTGAAGGCAGATGTTTCCTTTGAAAGTTTTGCTTCTGTAATGGAGATTTTATATATCATAAGTCTGAGCTGCAGTAACATGAGCAGCTAAAGGTTACTGAAGGCTTAATAAGAGCCAGGCTTAGCTCCAGGAACCCCCTCATAGCCAACGAGGTGGGGTTTTATTACACCCACTTCACAGACCAAGCATCTGGCAGGTGATTTAATTAGGATCTGAGCCCAGGCTCCAACACCTGCACTTTGGCCACTGCCTTGTGCTGGCCAAGTTGGAGGGAGGGTTTTTCCACAAGACGATGCTCATATGTTTTTCTATTTTTATTTTCTGCCTTGACTACCAACAATTGCAATGTTTATGCTGCCCCAGGTCAAATAGTTTCACGATGTATGTTTTTATAGTTTCTGTGGCAGATTTCATGTGCTCTCAAGTTTCATTTCCTATTATGTTTCTGAATGGTACAAATGATTATTTTTTTCTTAGGTGGCCTTGGGCTGTGATATTTGAA
Source organism: Miniopterus schreibersii (assembly GCF_964146895.1). Classification (NCBI taxonomy): domain Eukaryota; kingdom Metazoa; phylum Chordata; class Mammalia; order Chiroptera; family Miniopteridae; genus Miniopterus; species Miniopterus schreibersii. The sequence goes on along the minus strand of NC_138121.1, from coordinate 39,843,240 downwards.
CATAGATGTGATCAAATATAATAAAGTGAGGTGCCTACTTCCATCCATGTGCCCTCTCTGCCCTGCTCTCCATTATGCTTGGGATGGCCATTCATACTTTAGTATGAATTAGGAGACAGCAGGCTAGGCCTGTTCTTAGTAAAGATGCAGAGCATATGGAAGTAGCTCTGGGGGTAGGGGTGGGGAGTGTGGGAACCAGAGATCCATGAGTTTCTATTTCTCAGTCTGAGGATTCTCCTGGTTGCCCACTGATAGAGGCCTCTCCAAATGCCTCATCTGGAGGCACCACTTGCACTGACAGGAGCACAGAGGCATGGACATGCCTAATCTCTAGCCAAGAGCCTGGCTTAGGTGATGTTTTACCCCAACTAAGTAAGAGAAGGAGGTCACAATCGCTGTTTCCCTGGGCAGGGGTGGGGTAGGGGTTATTGCTTTAGAAAAAGAATATGAAGCATCCCCTTTTTAGCAAAAGACGGATTTCCTTGGTTGCTGGAGCAAATTCTGACTTCCTTATTAGGGGTCTGGTTATGTCAGGAGGGAGGCCAAGGAAAGGCAGCTGTATTTTTATTTTTATGTTCATTTTTTCTGGAATGGAAAGGGGGATCATCAGGGACTGGATCTTTGTCCCACATCTCTTGCGTGAGAAGGACACACATACATCATGGAAGAAGGCCAGTGAGTGGGTCATCTGTTTTGGGGGCACTGACTGTCCATGTGCCCCCGAAAAGGTCAGGAACCTGTGGGTATTAATTAATCCAGCAGGCCATACAGCCTTCCGTGTTTATTAGGGAAGGTCATGGCTTTTGGCCAGAATGATGGCTTTTAAAGATTGGTGTTTTGTTAAGAGGACAACATCTGCTTACTGTTTTGTGAGAATTAAGTGTTCCTTTGTAAGGCTTTTGGGAGCAGGTGTCATGGGTAACACAGGTTAATATTCCTTTTGTGATTATTTTGTCTTACTCCTGTCAAAATAGGCCTTCCTGCCCCATCTACATTGAGCTCCCTGAAGGGATGAGCCCCTGCTTCTTTCCTGCATGGCTGGGGCACCCGTGGTTGCTCTCCAGGTTAAGGCAGCACAAGCTTTAATGCTAAATTTGATTACTTTTAGCATTTATGGACCAGCTATTATGTGAGAGCAATGGTGGGGGCCCAGTGGGCCCTTAGGTCCTCATGAAGGAAGCATGGTTGCTGGACAGGGGGTCCATACACACAATTCTGGAGCCCAGCTAGTGGGGACCCCCTTCCCGATAGGAGCTGGGTGGGACTGTTGGGACTGTCCTGGAACCAGTGCTCTGTGATACTGAGCTCCATGGATCTCCTCCTCTTGGCTTCTGAGCTACCCCCTCACCCTCAGCTCTGGGTTCTGTGGAGTGAGTCCTACTTGGAGATCATCTCAGTTATCCCCAGGCAGTGCCTGACCTACCCTGACACAGACCCCTGCTATGCCTGGAATTGACACCTGTAAATATTTGTGCCTGTTTTGAAGGTTTGGATTGAGAAGGATTTAGATTGCAGGAACACAAATGACATCACCTCCCAAGTTATGTGTCCGGTTTGTAAATGTCCTCAGCTGTTGCTACAGCTGCAGATGGTCCCGGCATCCACTTCCAGCTCCTCAAAGCTTTAATGGTCTCCCCAGAACCAGGAGCCCCGTGGAGCCGTATATGCTCCTGGGCAGTCACAAGGGTGATTTTAAGTGATAACGAGGAGAACATCCTTTATGTACATGGTTAAATATTTAACTTTGTTGCTGTCTCTCCATGGCAAGTAATGTTCATTTTACTTTTATGGTAGTCATATAAATTTTCTTTTAAAAATTATTTTTTAAAAATGTGAGTCATTTTAAAGGAGAAATATTAAGTATATGGTAGAACAAGTTGTGTCAGGGATGTGACAACACTAGAGAAGATGTGTAGGTGGCCTTTTTCTGGTGGAGCTTGTACTGTATCTGAGTCCTTCCTATGGCTGTGCCTCGGCTTTGGGCTGTCACTGAGGGTTTCCTCATCTGCTTTGGGGATGTTTGAGCCAGCCTCTTATACCTAGAGATGGTGATAGATGGGTGAGAGAAAGAGGATAATAGTTTTTATTGTTATTGTTATTTACAGTACTATTTATTAAAAGACAGCTGACACATGGTGAGCTCCCTCTCTGTGCCGGCCTCTCGCTGAGGCACTAAGTAGAGATTACCCATGTAATCCTCCCCCAGCATTACCCGCATGTGTGAGACCAGTGTTACCCGCATGTTCAAAACAAGGCTTTACAGAGAAGGACTCGGGGATTCTCATGGTCCCCATGCCAAGAATGCAGTGAGCAAACAATGAAAAGACAAATACTCTCTAAGTATTTCTATGGAATTAGTTAAATTCACATTTCAAAATGCTAGTTTAGACCTGAATTTAACTGTCTCTTGTTTGCCCAGCAAAGCGTCTTCTAGCCCGTGCCCAGCTTTCCAGCATCCTAAAGACAGAGCAGCTCAGGAGCATGGCCTGTATAAGGAAACATTAGAAGAAGACACACCAGCCTATATGGTGATGGGTGTTGTCTCTGGGTTTTAGGGCCAGAACTGCATTTCCTCTTTTTTCTCCTTCCTGGTTTGAAGGCTTTCTGCTTTACTGTATTCTCCCAAAGACTGACAACATTCACATTATAATCAGTAAACACAGCTGAAGTTTCAGCATAAAGTCCAGGTTTCAAATTTGCTGAGACTCTCTCAGGCATCTGAGAGGCCAGCACTACCCTCATAATAACACAAAGACATTAATTGCCCTTCTATTTTGTGCCAGGGCGGGCACCGCTGCTGGGGCCTGAGCATGAATGGAGGAGCAGCACCGAGCTGCACGAGCTGTGTTCCTCACGGCCGCGCGTGGGCCGCAGGGGAGAAGCTGCTTTCGCTCCAGAACACGCCGTGCGGTGTGTCCAAGCAGCGGGGTATTGCTCAGCCTCCACCGGAAGGAAATCCTGACGTGACAACACGGGTGAGCCTTGAGGACATTATGCCCAGTGAAACAAGCCACTTATCTGAGGCACTCGGAAGAGTCAAAGTCGCAGAGACAGAAAGTGGAATGGTGTTTGCAGGGCGTGGGGGAGGAGGGTTGGGGTTAGTGCTCAGTGGGGACAAAGCTTCAGTTTGCAAGATGACAGGAGCTCGGGAGATAGATGTTGGTGATGGCTACACAGCAGTGTGAGTGTGGTTGATGCCTCTGAACTGTGTATTTACCGTGATTACGATGGTAAATTTGCCCTGGCCGGTGGTGCTTAGCGGTTAGAGCAGCGGTCCCAGCCCCGGAGAATCTTGGGTCTGATTCCCGGGCAAGGGCACTTACCTGGGTTGCAGTTGGCTCCCCGCCCCTGCGTGGGGCATGTGCGGGAGGCGGCTGCCAGTGTGTCTCTCTCACTCACATTGGTGTTCCTCCCTCCCTCTCCCGCTCCCCCCTTCCCTTCAACTCTCTGTAGAGCCATAGAGAAAACATCCTCAGGTGAGGAGTAACAGCAATGTTACGTATATTTTATCATAATTAAAAATAAACGCATACGTGCATACATTTGTAGTAAAAAGATTCTAAATTTGAAAATGTATAGTTAGTTGACCCTTGAACGAGGTTGGTGTTAGGGGTACTGACCCTGCCGCAGTCAAAAAGTCATGTACAATTTTGACTCCATCAAAACTTAACTGTAGCCTTCCCTCAGTGTCCACGGGGAACTGGCTCCAGGACCCCCACGGATCCCTCAAGGAGCCGTACCTGTGCAGTGGTGTGACCTGTGAGCTGGGTGGGCCACCTTGTTCTTGGAGCAGCACTTGTATTGAGAGAATGACTGATACACACCTGGTTCTTCAGACCTCACTCTTTGGCAGACATTTTCAGGAAAATGAACAAATGAATCCTGTCACTTCCAGGAAAATAACTGACAGTATTTGTTGCCAGTGGTAAAATTACAGCTCTCAAGAATTTTGAAAAACTTGTACCAGCCCTCACGAACTTGACAGCTTTCCATTACTTAAGGAAATACTAATGAATCTGATATTTTTAATATTGTGTGATGAACAGTGTCAACATTGGAAGAGCTGCATATCATATGGAACTGATACTTCTTAGGTGACCAATGCTTATTATGATAAAATCATTCAAGGGTAAAAGATCTATTCAACTAACAAGATAACCCAGTGGAATTTAATGTTGCAGAATAAAAAAACCCCTCATATTTTCATATTCCACATTACAACTAACCTTTAAGAAACTGCCAATGGCCGCATTTTGGTGTAGTATCGAAGAAGAATATTCATAGTTATCTAAAAAGGCTATTGACATATACCTCCCTTTCCAACTACTTATCTGCGTGAGGTCAGATTTCTTTGCAGACAAAAACAACATGTTGCAGCAGACTGAAAGTGGGAGCACACATGGAGTTCAGTTCTTTTATTAAGCCCATCACAAAAGAGGCTTGCAAAATGTATAGTGACACCACTTTTGTCACTGAGTCTTTGAACATACTACGCTTTCATGAAAACATTCTAGATATGTTAGTATATAATAAGTTTACTGTGCTTTTAAAATAGATTATTAAGTGAGTATGTTAAAATTTTCTTAGTTTTAATTTCTAATAACACTTCTAAACAAAAGCACTTAGTGTCCTCAATAACTTTTGGAATGTTTATGTTCTTCGGAGTTCTGAGATTTGAGACTCAACTGGTGTAGGGCAGCCATTCTCAATCTTTTCTATTCACTAGAATCATAGTGAACTTTATAAGAAGTCCCCATTCATTTCCACCCCAGCCAATTCAATCAGAATCTTTGGTGACTGGGCTCA